>NW_028270167.1:40392665-41006593 GCF_037043375.1 Chiloscyllium plagiosum | reverse complement strand
TCCTTTCTGTTATCCATATCCCTTGTCTTGAAAGCTACCAATGATGAATCTCAGGGTCAAAAAAGATTATGTGGGGAGAGCTAATTGGAAAAGTTCAGGCAAAGGACCAACTGAGAAAAGATGCAGAAATGTGAGTCCAGGAACCCCATCCAGGACAAACATATAACTAGAAAGCAGGAGACAACAACTTCGCTTCACTTGGAGGTCGCCACTGATGATGTTACCTAGCCAGGTAATGAAACGTCTGGATATCAAACCTACAGCTCAGTGAGCAAACTTTCACCCTAAACCTCAACCTGAGCTACAAACTTTCACAAACCTTGCAATGTGAGTCTTAGTTAAATATGATGGGGCCTGCATTGAAGAGTGCAAACTGAATGCAGTATTTCTATTAAATTGTTGACTTCGGAAATCTAATGTTGAAGGGCCTGTTTCCACACTGTAGGGATTCTATAATTCTATAATGTGTGTACTTCTTCCAGTTGAGGGACCCTGTGGGAGAAGGTACTTTTCAGTGAGTGCAATTTTTATTTGTATGATAAGCTTCCAAAAGTGATGGTTCTAATCCATTTCCTCTAATGGTTTTCTAAAAATCCCCCAAAAATTATTTTAACCCTACTGTTACATGACTCAAAATGCTTAAGTCAGAATGTCATCATTCAATCAGGTGCTGTCACACTTCAGTAGAGTACATTGAAATAACTCTGAGGCTGGTATCCCGTCACTAAGTTACGTGAAAGTCCTTAACTCTGCTATAGCCTCGTCAGAGTCAATTCCTAGATTGACAGGGTGTCTGAGATTCCTGTTTATAACCTGTCAGCCAGGGCTACCTGATTGGACCAGATTAACAGTCCTAATCAAAGAATTCATTTTCTCGGAGGAAGTGAGGACTGCAGATGCTGGAGATCAGAGTAGAAGAGTGTGGTGCTGGAAGAGCCCAGCCGGTCAGGCAGCATGCAAGGAGCAGGAGAGTCGACGTTTCGAGCATTAGCGCTTCATCAGGAATGAGGGGGTGGTTCCAGGGGCCTGAGAGATAAATGGGAGTGGTTTGGGGCTGGGGGGAAGATAGCTGGGAATGTGATAGGTAGATGAAGATGGAAGTGAAGGTGATAGGTCGGAGAGGAGGGTGGAGCAGATCGATGGGAAGGAAGATGGACAGGTAGGGCAGTTCAAGAGGGCGGTGCTGAGTTGGAGGGTTGGATTTGGGATAAGATGGGGGCAGGGGAAATGAGGAAACTGGTGAAATTGACATTGATCCCGTGTGGTTGGATTCTCGGCCTCCTCCACCACACACTTTATCTCCCCCTCCCACTCTGCCAAAGGCATGCAAACTCTGGGCTTCCTCCACCGCCAAACTCTTGTCACCCGATGCCTGGAGGAAGAATGCCTCATCTTCCACTTTGGGACCCTACAATTACACATGGGGTCAATCTGGATTTTACCAGTTTCTTCATTTCCCCTCCCCCCACCTTATCCCAGACCCAACCTCCCAACTCAGCACCGCCCTCTTAAACTGTCCATCTTCCTTCCCAACTATCCACTCCTGACCTGCTGTGTCTTTCCAGCACCACACTCTTTGACATGTTCTCAGAGGTTCACCTAGCTAGTCTCATTACAATCACTAAATTCCTCCCCCGCTGAGTCTGAGGGCATAAGCCTTTTTCTTCAAGCTTCTCCTGGGGCATTTTAGCACCAAATCAGGTTTGTCTAACTCTTGCCTCAGATGTGGACAGTGTGTAATCCACAGTTGCTTGCCTCTTGTACCCAGAGCATCTCAAAAAAAAATTCTCTTCAGGTGGCAAAGCTGGTGAGGCAGTGAGATCCATGGCCATCTGAGATTCCAAGATCTCTTCAATGCCTGACAGAAAGGGAGTGCCAACAAGAGCAGAAATTAATTCCTGAAACTCCCCCATATTTTTGGGAATGGCCACGCAAACCCTCCACTCGGTTGCACATCAACTATGCAGGCCTTTTCATGGGTTCAATGTTATTTATCAATGTCAACACCCATTCAAAGTGGTTGGATGTGCGCAGAGTTCGTTTATCAAACACGGGGACAACAATAGAAAAACTTTAAATTATTTGCAGTACACAGACTCCTGGAGGTGTTGGTCATGGATAACAGGCTATCATTAACCAGCTGGGAATTTGAATATTTCCTAAAGTCGCTTGGCATTTGATGTATAAGGATAGTTCCATACCATTCATAATCCAACAGCAGAAAGATCAATCCAAACTTGGAAAGCAGGGTTAAATCTTCACAAGATACTAAGCTGACCCAGTTCCTATTTGATTATAGGACCACACATCGTACAACTACAGGGATAGCTTCAGCAGAGTTGCTAATGGAGAGAAGACTCTGCACAAAGTTATATCCTAAATAACAATTGGGCTCAGCTCTTGAAAGGCTTCAGAATCTGGTGCCTCAGGAAGTTATGCTCCCTTCCCCCTCCCCCCTCCCCCCTCCCCCCTCCCTCTCCCCTCCCTCTCCCTCTCCTCTCCTCTCCATTCCCCTTTCACCCTTGCCCCCTCCCTCTACCTCCCACTCCCCCCTTTTTTCCACCACCCTTTCTTCCCCTTTCCTCCCTCCGCTTTTCCCACCTTTCTTTTGCTTTCCCACCCCTTCACTTTCCCATTCTGTCTTTCTAATTTGTTTTCCTTTTTTCATTCCTCCTCCCTCCATTGCTCCCTCATTCTACTCATTCTATCTTTCTGCCTTCCATTTTTCATTCCTCCATTCCTCCACTATTGTATCATTTTGCACTTGAACTCCTACAGGTCTTTATTCAGCAAGCTTTCTCCAGCCGATGGATGAGCTAACAATTACAACTGAGTTAAAAGGCACACAACACCAGGTTATAATCCAACAGGTTTATTTGGAAGCACTAGCAAATGTCTGATGAAGGAGCAGTGCTTTGAAAGCTTGTGCTTCCAAATAAACCTGTTGGACAAAAACCTGGTGTTGTGTGATTTATAACTTTTTACATCTGAGTCCAACACTGGCTCCTCCAAATAATTATAACTGAGAAAGTTTCAGCTTAAATACCTGGTGCTTGTTTTAGTTGCTGTCCTTTTGCTGTATTCTGATTATCTCTTTCCTCTGGGTATGTTCAAATAATTTTCATAGATATTACTGCTCCTGCTTTCAATTTTCTAACTAAAGGCCAGTCTTTAGCGACCTGCCATGTCCACTGATCACTACCAGACATGAATGGATAGGGAACTTTGTGGACATCAGGGATGCTGTCAGATAGCAACAGAACTGAGTTCAGTTTAGGTACCCCTTGCCGTCTAATGGATTATAGCAATTACAGCTGAAGGATGTAGCTGAGGGCTTCTATTGTCAGAAGTATTGACTGCCTTTACCAACCCGAGAATTAACAGTTAATGCCACGTTTTCCAGCAGTGAGTGCTCCAGCTGGCCATTGTGTGGCAGCCCTATGACTTCATCGAAATTCAGGCTGGGCTCAGTGGGGTGGGTTTGGGCTCTGGGAAACATGCATTTGACATTTTATTAAGAGTTCAGCAAGTTTTTGAAATGAGTAATGCGGAAAAGAGCTGTGCTGAGAGCTGTAGGACCTGAGCCCTGTATGAGTCTTTTAAAAGAGGATGTGTTTCAGTAGATGAAAGATCTGGCAGAATGTCACACTCTTGTGTCAAATTACATTGTCACCTCCTGTGCTAGTAAATGTGCAATCATTATCAAAACAATTGTGCTGCTTCTCACAGCAGTTGATAAAACTGACTTTGTTTAAAAGACATGATTTGGAGATGCCGGTGTTGGACTGGGGTGTACAGAGTTAAAAATCACACAACACCAGGTTATAGTCCAACAGGTTTAATTGGAAGCACACTAGCTTTCGGAGCGACGCTCCTTCATCAGGTGATTGTGGGACGCTCCTTCCAATTAAACCTGTAGGACTATAACCTGGTGTTGTGTGATTTTTAACTTCGTTTAAAAGAGATTGCCCTCACATTGCAGCTTGTAGCTTACTGAGCCTTACTATCATTGCATAGTGAGATTTCCTGGGCTTAGGAGTTTCCATTCAAATTCGCCTTTCATATTTGTCATAATCTGTCCAGATGATTCAAATTTGCAGTCATATTTCTTAGTTGTTACTGATGTCCTTCATTCACAATGATATGTGGTGGATTCCTTCAAATGGGAGCAGTCGGGTTTTGGTAGCGCAGATGTGGTTTTATTTTTGTATTTTCGTGCAGAAGTTGATTTTGGAATTTCTCCTACTTAGCCCAAATGCTGGAAACATTAATGTTTGCTCCATCTGATGGAGTTATGGGAGCACACGCAGCAGCAGATTCAGGAACAGCTTCTTAATGGCCGTTATTACACTGATGAATGGACTGTCTAGCCTCAAATAAAGCTGATTTTGCTAATGCTGATCATGCCTAGGGCAAGTGCCGTGCAGTGTAACCTGTATGCCTCTGTCGAAGTCTTTTTTGAAAAGTACATCCTTGCTTACAGTGATCTGCTCGTAATCAAAGCTTTTCACTGTACCTTGGTACATGTGACAATAAATCAATCCATTAATCTACAATGGCTAACGTTTGTTCAGCAAAATTGAATACTTTGGAGGAGGAATCAAATGCACAATAAAAAATTAGCCTTTTCTTATATTTGTCCAGGAATTGGTTCCAGGACATTAATAAATTGTGGAGTTGTCTGGTCAAAGAGTTCTGTTTCATAATGGCTCACAACACATGCATTTTACCTGTGGTTACATTGTGGATGTGAATAGGAACCTGCCCGTTCATAGAAGAAAGTTCACTGCATTTTTTATGAGGCTTTTAAAAAATAGGAACTATACATTTCTCAGGAAATAGCATGCATGCATATTCAAAATCTCAAGGTTTGGTTTCACAAATTGTACAGGCATTTCAGATTCTGATGCGAGATTCCATCATCATAAAATACACTAGAGAGTGATTCCCTGTTGTGGAGGGAGTTAAGTGATTTTGGTCATTTATCACAAATGGACAGTGAAGCGTCTGAATCTAATGGCTGGTCAGGGGCTGTATTACAGACCTCATTGTTGAACTCCTTAATAATAAATGTTGGTTGAGCCTTTCCCATCTGTTTCTCTGGCACTGTAATAGCAATTTGGAAACATGGCCAGATACTGACTGTTTAACAAATGCCCTTCTGACCATTGTTCAACAGCAGCACATAAACCTTGTGGCTGCTTAGCTTTTATGTTGTAATAAACACAATTTCACTGTGCAAAAAAAATCTATTTATGTTGAGGTCATCTTATTGCCAAGTGTACTGCTCATAACTGACCCACTTTAAAAGCATTGTGGAAAGAGAACAGATGCTTCCATATGTTCGCAGTGAAATATATAGAGCAGTCTTGTGCCTGTAGAGAGGGAAGCGATTGGTCCATGGTCGCCATGAGCATGGATTCATGACACTTCTGAAAAGAATGTAGCTCCTTAATGGGTTCTATCCCAATGGAGAATGAGGGTGAGAGACCCTTTCTCCAAATTGCACTGTGTTGTGAAAATTCCCAGTCGTTTCTGTAGTTCAGTTCCTGACTAGCTAATGTTTGAATTAGATTCCAAGCACTTCACACGTGACTGTGGTTCTATTGATTTCTGATGCAATTGCGCATCAGTAGCCAAGCTACTGAAACAAATGAATAGACATGCCAATGAAAGCAAAATATTGTTGATGCTCTAAAAATGAAACAAATATAAAGACTGCTGGCAACATCTTCGGAGAGAAAAAGAGTTAATATTTTGAGTTTTGTGTAACTTCTTCCAAACTGAAAGAGGTTGGAAAATAGTTTTTTTTTTAAAAAATACTTTTGCCAGAGGTGGAGTGGTGAATGGAGCATTTTGTGCGAGATCCAGTATAAATCATAAAAAGGAGTTGTTAATAATGGTGAAAAAAAAATACGTAAAATGAACATAAATTATAGTGTGAAAAGAAGAGAATAGATTCTCTACTGAGAGCAAAATAAACAAAATAGAAGCAAGACAAAGCTGTAGTGGGTAGGGATTTGTGAAGAATGTAAGAAAAAGGGCGAAGAGACATGATATAGTCAGACTCAGGTTGTGGAATTTATTATTGAGACTTAGAGGCTATAAAGTGCCTCAGTGAAAAGTGAGATTTTGTTTCTCAAGCTCGCACTGAGTTTTGTTTGAACACTGTAGCAGGCCCAGTACAAAAATGTTTGCATGACAACAAGGTGGTTTAAAGAAATGACCAGCAACTGGAAAGTTGGGATCATTCTTGTGGACAAGGAAGTGGTCAGCCTTTGGTTTTGCCAATGTATAGGAGACAACATTCTGAACAGACAAGATTAAAAGAAACTCTGCTTCACCTGAAAACTCTGTTTGCGCCCTTGGACAATGAGATGTTTGAGCAAGTATTACATCTTTTGCAATTGCATGGGATAGTGCTGTAAGGGAACTGAGGAAGTTTTAAGAATGAGGGAGGATTGCACCAAGATGACGTGGAGAGAACAGTCCCTAGAGAATGCTGGATGGGAGGAAAGAGGAAGGTGTGTAAGGTGATAGCAGAAATAGGAGAGGGTGATCTTTTGGATTAAGAGACTAGTGAGGGATAAAGTAAGGACAAGGTGAACCTTATC
Organism: Chiloscyllium plagiosum; assembly: GCF_037043375.1. Classification (NCBI taxonomy): domain Eukaryota; kingdom Metazoa; phylum Chordata; class Chondrichthyes; order Orectolobiformes; family Hemiscylliidae; genus Chiloscyllium; species Chiloscyllium plagiosum. The sequence goes on along the minus strand of NW_028270167.1, from coordinate 40,999,979 downwards.
TTTGTTCTGGGATGGACAGGAAACTGTGATGGCAGAAGTATAGAAAATGGGTCGAGTGAGGATAAAGGAGGTCATGTTGGAGGCAGTCCGTTGTAAGGTGGCATCATTGGAGGGAATGTGATTGAGCTGGAGAAACACCGGATTTGATAGTGTCTTAGAGACATACTTTGGAGATGCCGGTGTTGGACTGGGGTGTACAAAGTTAAAAATCACACAACACCAGGTTATAATCCAACAGGTTTAATTGGAAGCACACTAGCTTTCGGAGCGACACTCCTTCATCAGGTGATTGTCAATCACCGAATGGAGTGTCGCTCCGAAAGCTAGTGCTTCCAATTAAACCTGTTGAACTATAACCTGGTGTTGTGTGATTTTTAACTTGGAGACATACAGCATGCAGAACAGGCCCTTTCACCCAAATTGGTCTATGCCAACCAAAATGTCCATCCATTCTAACCCCATTTTCCTGCACTTGGCCCATATCCTTCTAAACCTTTGCTGTCCATGTATGTGTCCAAATGCCTTCCAACTGTTGTTAATGTACCCACCTCAACCACTTCTGCTCACTTGTGTGCCCCCCCCCCCACTGTATAAACAAATTGCCCCTCTGGTTCCCTTTTATTCTTTCTCCTCTGACCTTAAACTGATGCCCTCTAGCCCTCGATTCCCCAACCCTGGGAAAAAGTCTGAGTGCATTCACCCTATCCATACCTCCATGATCTTATACACTTCAATAATATCCCCTCTTAATTTCCAATGCTTTAAAGATAAAAATCCTTGTTTGTCCAACCTCTCCGTATAACTGAGAGGCATACAGATGTGTGTGTGTGACACGCAGGCGGGAGTGTGTGCGTGAGCGAGTGTGACACACAGACGGGAGTGTGTGCGTGACACGCAGACGGAAGTGTGTGAGAGACACAAGCGGGAGTGTGTGCATGAGCGAGTGTGACACACAGGCGGGAGTTTGTGCACGCGAGAGAGGCACGCAGACGCAGGTTGCACGCGAGAGAGTGAGACGCAGACGGGGCTAGTGAGAGAATGAGGCTCGCGGGGGGGGGCATGAGATGGTGAGGCACACAGACAGGAGGGGTGTTCGAGAGAGTGAGGCACGGTGATGGGGGCGCTGAAAGGTGAGGCACACTGGCGGGAGGGCGAGCGAGAGGTGATGCATAAAGATGGGGGGGTGCATGCAACAGATTGAGGCACACAGGGGCGAGCGAGAGGGTGGGGCACACACACTGCGAGAGAGTGAGGTACACACGGGGGTCACACAAGGGCGTGAGGCACAGAAACGGGGGTCACAAGGGAGTGACACGCAGACGGGGGTCACACGAGAGAGTGAGGCACACAGACGGGGTCACACAAGGTGTGAGGCACACAGATCGGGGTCACACAAGGTGTGAGGCACACAGACGGGGATCACACAAGGTGTGAGGCACACAGATGGGGGTCACAAGGGTGTGAGGCACAGGTCACACAAGGGTGTGAGGCATACAAGGGTGTGAGGCACACAGATGGGGGTCACACAAGGGTGTGAGGCACACAGATGGGGGTCACACAAGGGTGTGAGGCACACAGATGGGGGTCACACAAGGGTGTGAGGCACACAGATGGGGGGCACACAAGGCTGTGAGGCACACAGACGGGCACACAAGGCTGTGAGGCACACAGACGGGGGTCACACAAGGGTGTGAGGCACACAGATGGGGGGCACACAAGGGTGTGAGGCACACAGATGGGGCCCACACAAGGGTGTGAGGCACACAGATGGGGGTCACAAGGGAGTGAGGCACACAGACGGGGGTCACACAAGGGTGTGAGGCACACAGATGGGGGTCACACAAGGGTGTGAGGCACACAGACCGTGGTCTCACAAGGGTGTGAGGCACACAGATGAGGGTCACACAAGTAAGTGAGGCACAGAAACGAGGGTGCGCAAGAGGGTGAGGCACGGGTGTGTGTGAGAGACGAGGCCTGTGAGATGCACAGATAGGAGTGGCGTGTGTGAGAGAGAGACACAGGCGGTGGAGCGCTTGTGAAACACACAGACAGTGGGGGTGCGTGTAAGACACACAGACGGGAGGGTACGTGAGAGAGTGTGAGAGCTTGTTTTGTGAGAGGAATTGGGACTTTACATTCGGTGTGGGACCCCAAAGGGGAGGCGGGTACAGGGTGGTCACTTCCTCAGTGATATAGGGAGGGTGAATGGGAGCACGCTGACCCAGACCTCACTGTATCTGAGCTTGCAATGTGTCACCCTTCAGGACCTCTCTTTACCAGTGCCACCATTACATTGGAACTTGCAGGAACAGCAGGAAGCCAATCAGCCCCCTCCTCAAGCCTTTTACACACGAACAGGAGGCCATTGAGCCCACCTCCTTGAGCCTGCTACACAGGAACTGGAGGAGACCATTCCGCCCCCTCTTCTTCCCACCCCATCCTCCAGTATGTTGCACATGAGCAGGAGGAGGAATTGTTTGAGAACTTGGCATGTGTGCACGCGCACATGTGCGCATATACGAGTGCCTGGTATTTGTGTGTGCATGATGTGTGCGTGCATGCCTGTTGTTTGTATGAATGTCTATGAGCATGTTGTGCATGTGAACGTCTGTGTCTGAGAGTGTGTGCATGCGTGCACCTGTGTCTATGACCGTGTGTTTGAGTGAGAATGTTGAAAGAGTAGGCCCCCAGGGACAGGATCCTTGTGTTTCTGGGTGAATTAAGCAGCTTCGAGTGTCCCTGTGGCTGTTCTAGTTGAGCTGCTTAACCCCTGTCACTATTGTCCCTCAGCTGATCCATGTAACCCCCTCCCCTGGCCACAATGATCTCCCCACTCTGACCAAGACCAGTGTTGACCCTGGGGTGCAGCAGACAGGGCTGGGATCTCAGCCCCTTCAGTCTCTGCATACTTCCAGTCATGTATGCTGACCCCTCCTCCTCCACTCCTCTCTCTCCAACACCCCCTCACCCCCCCAAGCCCTCGATCTTAATGAGAAAGGCACCTGGCCTTGTAAGCCTCCCTGTTGTCCACCAGGACCAGGGCTGGGAGAGACCAGGGGAGATTATTAATGCTGCTCGCTCCAAGCCTGTGGTCAACAGTTCAGGCCGAAAGCATTTGAGGAAGTGCGCAAGTTCCTTGCACACAACGTTTTAGTGAGTTTAAACATGAAAAGCCCTGAGAAGACGGGTCCCCCTGATGGCTGATGGGTGCTGATTTATTTTTTATATATCATAGATGTATATGTACACAATTTAGTAAGAGAATACTGTAGTGAAACACAGCAACTAAATACAGGATCCTCCCAAGAAGCTTTTCTTTTAAAAGAAGAATTGTACGCTTTATTTGAAAGGTTTTTTTTGCCCTTCACATTTAGCATGACAAGTATTTTTCTATAACACCAGATTATAGTCCAACAGGTTTATTTGGAAGTACTAGCTTTCAGAGCACTGTTCTTCAATGGGTAGCTGTGGAGCAGGATCATTAGACACAGAATTTATAGCAAAAGATTATAATGTCATGCAACTGAAACGATACGTTGAACAAACCTGGATTGCTATTAAGTCTTCCAGCATTTAGAATGGGTTGCAAGTTTTGGTTCATTAATGTGTTACGTACTCTCACACTCTTGCAGACCTTCTGTCATGCACACGCTTTCTCAGATACACACACTCACCCCCACGCACTCACCAGGCGCGCACACACTCACAGACTTATACTCACTGTTAGAAGCGTGCACTCATCCTCTCTTTCTCTCTGTCTCTGTAAAGAGACTGTAACTTCACACCTTTAATACTTTAGAGCTGAGATGTCACCTTTTTTTTCATAAAACTTTGTTATCTAGAGAACAAGACTTAAAAGTTCTGGTATTTACATGTTAATGAACTGAAACCTGCAACCCATTCTAAATGATGAAAGACTTAACAGCAGTCTAGGTTTGTTCAATATATCATTTCAGTTGCATGACGCTGTGATCTTTTGCTATAAATTCTGTGTTTTATGATCCTGCTTCACCTCTACCTGATGAAGGGGCAGCTTCCAAAAAAGCCTGTTGGACTATAAGCTAGTGTTGTGTGATTTTTAACTTTGTCCACCCCATTCTAACACCGGCACCTCCCCATCCAAGTTTCTTTCCAACATAGTTTACCATAGGTTCTTTAATCTTTTTCCAGTGTAGTTTTTTTGATACTGATTTGTTTTTTCTGTCTCTGAGTGTGAGATTTTCGCAAGGTACTCAAATTGTTTCTTTTCAAATCTTAATAAAGGTTTACAAAAAAAAGGGTGAGCGTGGGATGGACATTTTGGTCGGCATGGACCAGTTGGGGCCAAGGGGCCTGTCTACATACCCTTTGGACACTCTGACTCTAACTCAGATCCTTGAGTCCTGGCAACTTCCTTGTAAATTCCTCTGCACTCTTTCCAGTTTAATAACATCCTTCCAATAGCAGGGTGACCAAAACTGAATACAAGTGCAGCCTCACCAACTTCCTGTACAACTGTAACATAGCTTTCCAACTTCTATACTTAGTGTTCAGACTGACGAAGGCCAGTGTGCTAAAAGCCTTCTTCACTGCCCTGTCTACCTGTGACTTCACCTTCAGAGAATCACGCACCTGAATTCCAAGGTCCCTCTGTTCCACTACACTCCTTAAGGCCCTGCCACTCACTGTGAAACTCCTACCTTGATTTGACTTTCCAAAATGCAAGACTTCACGCTTATTGATATGAAATCCATTTGCCATTTTACGGCCCACTTTCCCAGCTGAACAAGGTCCTGCTGCAATTTCTGATAACCTTCCTCACAGTCCATGATACCTTTCCAAACTTATTAATCATACCTTGTACATTTTTATCCAAATCATTGATGTAGGTGAGAAACAACAATGGGCCCAGCACTGACCCCTGAGGCACTCCACTGATCACAGGCCTCCAATCTGACAAGCATCTTTCCACTATTACCCATTGCTCCCTACCATCAAGCCATCTTTGTGTTCACTCGCCAACTGGCCCTGGATTCCCTGTGATCTAAACAGTCTACCATGTGGAACCTTATCAAAGGCTTTACTGAAATCAACATAGACTACGTGAATCATCCTGCCCTCATCAACCTTCCTCATCACTTGGTCAAAGAACTGTAATCAATTTGTGAGACATGATATCCCTCGCACAAAGCCATGCTGATTATTCCTAATCAAATCCTGTCTTTCCAAATGCATGTAAATCTTTTCTCTCAGAATCTTCTCAAGTAACTTACCTACCACAGATGTTAAACTTACTGATCTATAGTTCCCAAGCTTTTCTTTATAGTCCTTCTTGAATAAGGATGCAACATTCACAAGCCTCCAGTCTTCAGCGACCTCACCCGTGGCTAACAATGATGCAAAATTACCAGCCAGGGCCCCCACACCTTCTTCCCAAGCCATTAGCAGTGTTCGTGGATATATCTGGCCATGGCCAGGAGATTTATCTGCCTTCATACACTTTAATACATCCAACACCACCTCTACTGTGATATGGACTGTTCCCAAGATATCACTAAGAACTTCCCCAAGTTCCTAAGTCTTCAGGTCTTTCTCCATTGTAAACACAGAGGAGAAATCTCCGTTGAAGACCTCACTCATCTCCTGCAGGTTTAGTAGAACTTACATATTTTTTGATTCATCCTTCTAGAAGAAGTGATGGAAGGCGTCATCAACAGTGCTGTCAAGCAGCACCTGCTTAGCAATAGCCTGGTCATTCTCACCCAATTTGTGTTCCACAAGGGCCATCCTGCTCCTGACCTCATTACAGCCTTGGTTCAAAATATCGAAAAAAAGAGCTGCATTCCAGAGGTGAGGTGAGAGAGACAGTCCTTGTCATTAAGGCAGCATTTGACTCTGCGTAACATAAAGGAACCCGAGCAAAACAGGAATCGGGAGGAAAAGGTCTCCGTTGCTTGGAGTTGTACTGGTATGTAGAAAAATGGTTCTAGCCAGTTATCTCAGCTTCAGGACATCTCTGCAGGAGTTCCTCAGGTAGTGTCTTAGACCCAACCATCTTTGCTGCTTCAGCCATACCTTCCATCATTAGAAGTTCAGAAGCGGGGATGTATGCAGAATGTTCCGCACTATTCATGACTGCTCAGATACTGTTCAAATGTATCAAGACCTGGACAATGTACTTTACAGGTGATGACCATCTTGAGTAAGACCATATAACCAATGCCCCTTGACATTCAATGGCATTGCCATCACTGAATCCCTCCCATCAACATCCTTACCATTTAATCACCATGATCGTTAATTTGCCTGACTTTGACTAGTATATATCATTTTTAAAAAAGCTCTCATCAGGTTTCACCAACAAACAAAGCAAAACAAATTAATTTTAAGCAAGTGCACAAATGCAGAAATGAATGATTAATTATTAATCTGCCTATTTAAACGACTTTCCTGATTCCTAACACACACGTTCATTTGCAAGTAGAATGAACATTTTACATTTCTGGAGAAATATCAAATGTGGCAACTATAAGCAAAAAGAACCTATTCTATGCATCAAAAGTCTAAATCATGAGATGACTTACTCATAATTTTTTTGACTTTTGAGTCAGTGATGTCACGTTATTATCAACAGTGGTGATCCAGCTGGTCAGTTTGACATAGGTTTTTGCTTGATTTAGAAATTTGTATTTTCCCAATGTTTTTTGTGTGCTGTTTCATTTCTACACTCAAATGGTGATGGACAGAGAGAGAGATCCTTCTTGCTTTCAAGTTTTATAGAGATCTGAGTGCTGTTAAAATCTGCAGTTCAACTCCAAAAGCTGATGTTAAGCAGCTTTTTTAATGTAGCTGCTCCTAGTACTCGATTGCCTCTCAAAACTATCCATGTGTACGAATATGTTAAATCCACACTGTTTTACTTCTGATGTTCAATTTGAAAATAAAAATCAATCTTTCTTTAATCTGCATTATTGTTCACACATCCAGTTTTCCCAGTTAACATTTCAAGTAAAATATGTGTAGTGGTTACATGCACTAATCCTGCTTAGTCTTATCTAATTTCACATGGCACTGCTTCCTTCACTAGTACAGCTAAAACACCCTCTCCCTCTCACACCTTTTTTCTGTTCTTTCACTTCTGTATGCTGGTATGCTGTTCCCTGTCAATTCAGTTTCCACTCTTCCTAACCACATTTGTGAACTGTACTACAAGTGCACGGGCCCCAGTCATATTCAGGTGCAACTGTCTCTTTTGAATAAGTGCTTCTTCCCCAGAACCAGTCCCTTTGCCCCAAGAACCTATAGCTTTTCCTCGTAAACCATGTCTTCAGCCATGCATTGACCTTCTTGAACTTACTGATCTATAGTTCCCAACCATTCTTCCTGGATTGGGGTACTCTGAATAATCTAGAGATTCCTATCTTATCACAATCTATTCTACCTTTAACTTCCTCCATGGCTTCTGAAATTCTGTCCTGCTCCCTCTTTGCTGTTTTGCCAGTAATTATCTGGATTTTTACTTGATTTCATGCTGCTCCCAAGCAATCACATGGCACTTCAGAAGTAACGTAGTTGTGACGCATCATGTAGGCAGGGTTGATAGAACACTTTGCCTTTTCTTGTCCTATGGTTTCATATGTTTGTCTAAGCTGTGAAATTTACCAACCTTCTTTGGCAGCATCTCTCAAATCCTGTCTTCTATTACCCAGAAAACAAGGGAAAAAACTGCAGGAAAAGATCACCACTCTTCAAGTCATCCTGACATTAGCATCTATCATTATTCCTCCTTTATTGCTTGGTAAAAATGCAGAAACTCTCTGTCTAACAATACTGTGAGAGCACCTATATCCTGTGAACATCAGTGGTTCAAATAGACTGCTCACCACCACCACCTTCTACAACTCAGATATCAAGTAAATGTTGGTTTTGTTAGCAACACCCATATCCTGAGAATTAACACAAAAAAATCTCTGATCTGGAAAAAGAATGGTAGGAGAATCATGAATTCATGTAAGAAATTATGGCATGTATAGATGGAATCAGGCAGTACTGACTTTACACAGCCCACACGTAGTTATACTGGACTAATTTTACAGAAAGCCACCATAGTATGCAATGCATGTTACTTAGACCATTGGGAAAAGCTTTTCCCACATTCAAAGCAATAATAAATGACCCATCAGTTGTAGAAATAAATAAAATCAGCCAGGAAATTGACTATCAAGTTTATGACATTGAAACATTAAGCAGGCCCAAGCATTAATAATTTGGCAGTTGACAAGTAAATTACATTACTTCTATTGGAAGAACAATTCACTGTAGTTAGAATGAATCAACTTCTTCAGGAATGAGATGATGCCACTAAATATTATCCTCAAGAAGCATTGGACTGAAGGGATTTAATACAATACGACATCTAACCAGATTTTGAATGACAGTTTGTGACTTATTTCCTTGTGGGGGAAATCTGCTGAAATTTGGCTTTAGGTAGACCATGTCACACTCGTGGGGTGGGACAGGGCATGGAGCCCTGTTTGGACTCTGCATATGTAAATCTCCTGAAGAAGGGCTTATGCCAAAAACATAGATTCTCCTGCTCCTCTGATGCTGCCTGACCTGCTGTGCTTTTCCAGCACCACATTTTTCACTCTGATCTCCAGCATCTGCAAGCCTCACTTTCTCCCATATGTAAATCTCCCCCATGTTAAGGGCATGTCACACAAGATACAAAGGATATACAGCACAGAAACATTCTGTTTGACCAAATAATCCATCCCAGTGCTTATGTTCTACTCAAGCTTCATCTCATCTTTTCACATTTATTTTCACTATCATAACTTTCTATTCCTTTTTGTCCAGCTTCCCTTAAATGTGCCTACAGCACTCAGTTCAAGCACTCCCTGTTCTACATTTTCCAAGTCTCTGGCTGAAGATCTTTCTCCCCAATTTCCAATTTGTTTCCTTATGCTGAGTTTATATTGATGGGCTCGCTCTTCCCCCACAAAAATATTTCATAACTTAAAAGACTGATTAACTGTCCTTAGGCATTCCTGTCTTTTGAAACCCAGTCTTTTGAGACTTTGATGACCAAGTGAGGAAGGGTCTTGGCTCTCCTTTTTGATCCCCTCATGGTTGGTTGCAATCAATATTTTAATTGTTATAGCATGACTGTCACATTTCAATGGAATGTAATTAACTTGATCAACATTAAACCTAGAGAGTGGTCAGCCTGTGGAATTCACTGCCACAGAAAACTGTTGATGCCAAAACACTGAAGACTTTCAAGAAAAATGTAAATACAGTTCTTAGGAGTTAAGGGATCAAAAGATAATGGAAGGCAGGAACAAATACTGAGTTCAGTGATTAGCCATGACCATATTGAATGACAGAACAGCCTCAAAGGGCAGAATTGTCTTCTGTATTCCATATTTCTATATAAAATGGTGTAGCTGAATTACAAAATTTATTCAGTGAATGAAAATTTTTTTATTATGTACTAACCTGAAAAAACCATAATAAAAATGTGACGTCAAATACATGCACAGGTGATAGTAAGCTTAGAATGAAATTGGAATCTGGTACAGAAATTAGATACAATTGCAGTTTAAAGCTCTTGGAGCCCTTGAGGTGTGAGAATGACCTGAGTCTTTACTATTTAGCTGATGTCGTATTTCTTCAGTGACCAGTCCGATTTGCCAGGATTTGGCCCATATTCCTTTAAACATTTCCCATTCATGTGCTCATCCAGATGCCTTTTAAATGTTGTAATTGTACCCACCTCCACCACTTGATGGTAGAAGTTAAATCAGGACACTAAGAAAAAAGTGGACTTTGTCAAATGTTATCATGGAAAATAAAAGCTCATGGTATAGGGAGAAAATAATGACATGAATAGAATATTGGCTGGCTAACAGGAAAGAAGGCATAAATAAGTCAATTTTATTTGGCAAGGTGTAATAGGTGGTCTGATTCAGGAGTGATTGCTGGGACCTCAACCTTTTCCAATTTAAATTGATAACTTCAATGTTAAATTTGTTGATGAGGTAAAGATGGGTTGAAAAGTTGGGTGAAGAGGCATGAGGCTCCAATGCGATATAGGTAGGTTGGGTGTGTGGGCAATGTCTGGCAAAAAGAGTGTAACGTAGGAAAATGAGAGATTCATTTTGGCAGCAAGAATAAAAAAGCATAATTTTGAAATGGTGAGAGTGTGCAGTGCACTGATAGGATCTAGGTGTCTTGCGTGAGTCTCAAAATGTTACTATTCATGCTTAGGAATGTTTATAATTGGGAAATGTAATAAACATTATTGTTAATTGCAAGAGGAGTTGGATCCAAAAGTACAGCGGTTATACTTCAGTTATACAGCTGAAGTGGTGTGACCACATCTTAAATAGTCTGCATGGTATTACTTGCCTTGTTTAAGGTTGAATTTAAATGAAGGATGTAGTTTGTTTAGTGAAGGATGTTGTTCAGATATTTCACTAAACAAACACCTGGAATGTGTAGTTCTCTCACAGGATCACGAGTCCTTGGAACTCTCTTACTCAAAAGGCAGTGCAGCAGAGTATTTAAATATTTTAAACAGAGGTAGAGGGATTTTTTTAGATTAGATTAGATTAGATTACAGTGTGGAAACAGGCCCTTCGGCCCAACAAGTCCACACCGACCCGCCGAAGCGAAACCCACCCATACCCCTACATTTACCCATTACCTAACACTACGGGCAATTTAGTATGGCCAATTCACCTGACCCTGCACATCTTTGGACTGTGGGAGGAAACCGGAGCACCCGGAGGAAACCCACGCAGACACGGGGAGAACGTGCAAACTCCACACAGTCAGTCGCCTGAGTCGGGAATTGAACCCGGGTCTCTGGCGCTGCGAGGCAGCAGTGCTAGATTCTTGATACATCGGGTGGAAAGCAACTAATTTAGAAATTGGCAGTAAAGACACCTCTCTCCCTCACTTTCATATACTCTTTGTTTCATTCTCTTTCTTTGTGTCTTTCTGTCTGTCTTTCTCTCTCTCTCTCTCTCTCTCTCTCTCTCTCTCTCTCTCTCTCTCTCTCTCTCTCTCTCTCTCTCATGCACAAACAGCAAGAATCTCTCATTTGCTCACTCTCTCTCACATGCACACCATTGGTTCAAGGGCACCTCTGTCTCTCAAAGTGCAATGCTATCTCTCTCACACACGCTCTCTCTCACACACACACACCAGCAGCAGAAGCAAGCCTGTATTTCCCATTTTCTCTGAGAATCAAACACAATTGCATTCCTGTTGAGCCAAGAGTGTTGAATTATTTTAGTGTTTGAAATGTGTACCAGTGATTGCGTGAACTGGCTGTACTCACTTCGTTTCGACATGTGAGAAAGTAGCACTTTCTGCTTACACTGTTGTACTACAGCTCTAAGGGTCAAAGGGCTACAAACTGAGGTCTAATTCCTTGTGGACCAGGGCCTCAGAATCGGCTCTGGAGCAATAAATGAAAAGTCTAAACTGACAGATATTATGAAGGAGCACAGATGTTTCTTTGGAAAGTTGTTCTTGGACTGCTCGTAATCATTTTTTTTCTGTAGAAATAGTTTATGCTGATTATGGAACAGAGTAGTTTAAATTTTATTCATAATTATGCTCCCACTTCCCCCCAGCCTTTCACAGTACCCAGAGGTCTGGGTGATTACTCTCTTTGGGGCCTGAATAACTCCAAATGCTTCCTGGAATTTTAACTGAATTTTGGACATCATTTCTTTCTTTTTATTTTATAAATATGTATTTTAGACATTCTGTCTGAGTAGTTCCGATTGCCCAGAGATGCAAGTTTCTATCTAAGACGGAAGGTGGATATATGGCAATGCATTTTAATCTGAGTGATTATGCAACGAATTGTGTACAATTTCCAGAAGAAATCAGCATAGCAATTCTGCACCGTTGCCTTGGTGTTGACTGCTCCAGTTAGCCAAAGGGATCCCCAAGGGAGAGGGGGTGCTCTATTGTAAATGGGTAATGGTCTTGTGAAAATATGTGTAAACATACGTTAAATGTAGCTGATTAGAGACTTTAAAATGTTGAAGAAAGGCTGTGTGTTTTGGGGAATGGTAACCTAGAGGTGCTGTCACTGGCCTAGTAATCCAGATGCTCAGCATAATTCTCTGGGGATGTGGGTTGAAATCCCATCATAGAAACTGGTGGAATTGAAATTAAATTAATAATATCTAGAACAGAAAGCTTGTCACTGTACAGAGACCATGAAAATATCATCATTTGCTGTAAAAACTCATCTGGTTCAGTAATGACCTTTAGGGTAGAAAAACTGCCGCTGTTAGCTGGTGTGGCCTGTACATAACTTCAGGCCCATAGTAAATGTTGTTGACTCCGCACTACCCTCTGAAATAGTTTAGTTAAAAGGACAATTAGTGATGGGTAACAAACACTGGCCTTGTCAGCCAGTGACACCTACGTGCCATGAAAAATAAAAAAAAAAGCCACTTATGACTTGCAGATGTTGACTTTCAAAGCACCATACAATTAATGAACTACATTAGTTTCAGTACGGTGGAGAAACTAGCAGCACAGCCAGTATCCAGCAAGTCCCAGTGAATGTAATGACCAAACTAATATGTGTTTGTGATCCTGGTCAAGGGATAATTATTGGTCAAAGCACTTAGGTGCCTCCTGTACACATTGCTGGTAGATTAGGTGTGGGGAAACCTTCTCTGGTGTAGTGAACCATCTTGAGTGATAAACTGACCTTGGCTACAAAATAAATATAAGCATGAGCATAGAGACTATACTTAAGCAATAAAGATTAAGGAATAATTCATTGACTCTTAACTTAATTGGCATTTATGTAGTTTGTAATTAGGTAGACAAGGTCTTTTGAAAGGATTTAAATCCACTTGCATGTTCAGAAGGTATATGATCGGGTTCCAACATGGCACTAGAAATTAAGATATGAAATTTCTAACAGTAAAGTGTCCAGATGAAGAGTATCAACAGAAAGCTGGAGGTGATCACCAAAAGGGTTGTGGTGAATGCTTTGACAGGATAGAACTACACTGAAAAATGTACAGAGATGTCTTGAAGGTATGGGGCATATAATATACAAATTTGTGATGCTCCCTAAATTCATTTCATGCAACCTCAGTCTCATATTGGTTAATACTAAGTTGTGCCATTTGGTATTAGGTTTAAAGAAGATCAGTGACAACCACTTAAATAAGCAGACTTGTTCATAATTGTGATTCTATTTCGTGTTGGACGTGAGAAAGAATTTTGTTTGGACTGACGCTAACAAAAACAATGTGCAAATATGTTGTGCCTCTAATGCACTAAATACCTAAAAGGATTTCACAGAGATAATATAAAATTATATATGACATAGATCCACAAAAAAGATATTGTATCAGATGGCATAAAGCTAGTCAATGAGGTAAGTTTTAAAGAGTGCCTTAAAGTAGGATTGTGAGGTAGAGAAGTAAAGAAGTTTATGGAGAGATTGAACTTATGGCTGAGGCAGTTGAAGGTGAAGTTGTCAATGATGGAGTGATTAAAATCAGGGATGCTCAAGAGACTATGACACTGGAATGTATTAGACCTGGAATGAAAGGAGTGCAGATTTCTTAGAAATATGTAGGTCTGGAGGAAAGATGTGAGGGACCACCCCATGGACTGATTTAAAAATAAGAATGAGAATCTTAAATTCAAGACCTTGTTTAACCAGGAGCTAATGTAATTCACAAAGCACATGGGTGGTCATGACAGCATTTGGTTTGAGTTTGGTTATGCCAATGGAGTTTTTGTTGACCTTTTAGTTTATTGAGGGTAGAATATGGGAAGCTGGACAAATTGTGTCATAATTGTTAAATGCTCTCAATCGTAACTTTTTGATATTAAAGCACAATGTAATGGAATATTCTACACTTACCTCGGTGAATGCAGCTTCAGAAACATTCAAGAATCTCATTACTATCCAGAATAAAACCGACCTGCTTGATTGTTACCCCATCCACCAAACATCTATTTGCTCCTACAACCCATTTTGCAGCAAGGTGTCTACAAGACACATTGCATTAAACACCAAGACTTCTTCAATATCACCTTCCAAATCCATGACTACTTCTACACAGGCAAACCTCCATCTGCAATCTCGGCACTATCCTGACCCAGAACTACATTGTCGTTCCTTCATTTTTGTGGGATCAAGATCCTGGAAGTCAGTTCCAAACATTGTGGGTGTACCTGAGCAATAAATCCTGGCCCAGTCATCAATACTATGACAGAGGAAAAATAAATCTGGAGGTATTAAAATAAAGATGAGACTTCCAGTATCAGATTATTTAAGGCAGGAATAGCGATGAATTATGTTACAAAGGCGGAAAACAAAGCCGCCTTAGTGACGGCATGTATATATTGTTAAAAGTGGGTCTGATACCTGAGTTGTCTGGATGGCTGGTTTGTAATCCTGTGTAATGCCAATACCATGGGTTCATTTTCCACACTCATGAAGGACTCTCCCTTCTCAGTCTTTCCTCTCACCTGAGGCATGGTGAGCCTCAGGTTAAGCCACAAGGAGTCATCTCTCTGAATCAACCTGCTGGTCTGGTAGGACTATGGGGACTTTACCATATATTATGGTTGAAAGCTTGTGTCTGGTCAAAAGGGAACAGAGGATACAAGCAGGTTGGTTCAGCATTTAGTTGGTTCAGTATGTGATGGAATCAATGGTGTGGGATCAGATTGGTTTGGACTCTAGACAATGGCTTCAGACTTCTTCATATTTAATTAGAGGAAATTTCTTGTACCTAAACCTGGATGTTAGGTAAACAACTCCGATGAATGGAGGGGCCATAATTGTGAACGTGGCAACAATAGTTTTGATTTTAAATGATGACTGAGGAGCAGCATGAGGATGGGCAGTAAGAGGAACCAAGGTAGATTTTTGGAGGACACCAGAGAATCAGTTGGTTGGGAAGAGAAACCTTGGAGACAATTTTCTGATGATGATTCAGTTATTAAAATGGAACAGGCCTGTGAACTGCCACCAAACTGGAAAAATGTGGAGACACAATGGAAGAGAATGATGAGTCAATTGTGTTCAAAGCGTCAGACAGGTCAAGATGGATGAGGAAGGAATATTTATCTTGTCATGGGTAACAGAGGACATTATTTTTGACTTCACTAGGGCTTTTAGGGTTAGAGGAAAATGTGGAGTTTAAAACAGAGCTGCTATGATCTTGTTGAATGATGGAGCAGAGATGAGGGGATTAATGTCCTGCTTCTGCTAATTTGTATTGTAGCACAGTAGGAAACCTGATAAGAGAGATTTTCTAAAAGATGCAATTTGCATTATGTTAATAACATGTTCAGAACTCTTCTAAGACATTTGTTGATACAAGCTATTTCTTTTTCAAGCTGCTTGAATTGTTTTGTCTCAGTTCTAAGATGACATAAGTTCAATATCTTCAGTAAACCTTCCTCTATCTGCAGGGCAGAAGTTGGATTGTGAAGAGGAGTTATGAAGATTTCCGGGTGCTGGATAAACACCTCCATCTCTGCATTTATGACAGGCGTTTTTCCCAGCTTGCCGAGCTGCCGCGGACGGATTGGCTGAAGGACAGTGCAGAGGTATGGCGTCTTACTACGTGTTGCCCCTGTGGGCTGTGTAAAGTTCACAGTTCATTCCTGGGACTAAGGAAGGAAAGCAGTTGGAATTATGTTTCTCACAAACCTTACAGTGCAACTGTGGAGTAGCATTCATAACAAACGTCAAACTTCAGGAGATATATTGGAGGAGATAGCTCTCCACCTCCTTTAATCCACAAGGCTCCAAATACATTTTAGAAAGAAAAGTCACAAGCAATCACTTATTCTTAGTCATACCCCAACACTCATTAATCCTCCCTTTCCCCAAGGTATTGACACAAAAGACTTATAGCAAGTCTTTCTCTCTGTTATGCAGCATAGCCATGTTCTGCTCCTCCCTGGCTTTCTGCAACTCATTACCCATGGACTCAACCAAATTCTCTTTTCTTCACTTTCCTCTCCTGCCTACTATGTTATCTTCTCCCTTTGTCTCACAAGTGTTATCTCTCTGCCCTCTTCTCTCCAATCATTTTTCTTTTGAATATCCTGACTCTGCTGTTCTTCCCCTCTTTTAAGCACAGAACATGGACTTGCACCATCAGATCTGCACTGATCCAAAACAACCAACAAACTAGTCTAATCCTATTTTCCAGCACTTGACCCATTGCCTTGAATGCCTTGACAATACAAGTGCACGTCTAAGTAGCTTTTAATAGTTTAAAAGAGGGTTTTTAATGACCACCCTAACAGGCAGAGTTCCAGATTCCCACCACCCTCTGAGGAAGGAGTTTCTCCTCAGAACTCTTGTAATCCTTCTGTACTTTACAAGTTTAAATCTACAGCCTCTGATCATTTATCCCGCTTTTATTGCGAAAAAATTTCTTCCTGCCCCTACTGTCTTCATAATGGAAACTCTCCAGCCTAGGCAACATCCTGGTAAATCTCCTCTATACTCTCTCTAGTGCTATCACATTCCTCTTACCATGTGGATTCCAGAACTGCGTACACCTGTGGCATAACCATCTTATACAGTTCCAGCAAAGCCTCTCTTTCTTAAACTCCACATCTTGGTTCATAAAGGCAAGTGTACCATATACCACCTTAACCGCTTTATCCACCTGTCCTCATACTTTAACAAACTGGTGGACATGCACACCAAGATCCCTCAGATCCCCAGTGTTTCCCAGGGTCTTACCATTCATCATGTATTCCCTTGCCATTTTTGTCCTGCCTGAGTGCATCACCTCACACTTATCCAAACTGAACTTCTGCTGCCATTAATACACATGCCTTCACCAGTTTTTCCTTTGCTCTCCTGCTCCCCTTTTTCTTGTCCTTACTCTCATCCTTTCTCCCTCCCCTGCATCTTCATTTCTAATTTCACCAAGTTCAACTCTCCCCACTCTCTGTTCTTCCAATTACACTTTTACAAACATTCCACTCACGCCTCACACTTCACTCCTCCCTTCCCTTCCTCTTTCACCCTTGGATTGTCCTCTCCTATGTTTTGATTCCATCTGCACCCCAGCTCTCCTTCCCCTTCTTTTCCTTTTCTAACTCTGGTGCGCAAATAATCACTTTGTATATGGGGAAAATGCAAGATCTATTCAGATTTATCCATTTGTTATTCTGTTAGTGGTGAAAGTAGATCACAGAATGTATTTAATTTTTCTTAGCAACATGTTGTGCAGTAAGTGCTTTTCTCAGAAGATGTTTGAAGTGAATCCAAACAGTTCATGAGATGTATTGTTAATAGCGTATTGTCACTGATGAGAGTGATTCCTATGGTGCTCTCACATTGAGAATAATCTTCCAGTACAATCACTTCCTTGCTAATGGATTCTGTAATATGGGTATACTGGCTGATCTGAAAATTGGTTTGGTGGTGTTCTTGATTTGATGCATTTCATTGAACAGTCTCTCAGCTCTCAGATGATTCAAATCTATTTTCAAGTCACTTAAAACACAAGTAAAGAAAGAAATACTCACATTTATTAAATGCATTTTAAGACTTGTAAAAATGCTTGAGAAGCAAAAAATACTTTTTAAGTTCTGAAGAAGTCTCATTCGACTCAAAACATGAAATATGTGTTTTGTGCACAGATGCTACGGGAGCTGTTGAGTTTCTCCAGCATCCTCAATATTTTACTTTTATTTAAGGGTTTGTAATTAGGTTTTAGCATCTTCCATTTCTCGGTGTTCTTCTGCTATCTCCGGTCACAAATAAATATGTTCAGGAGCTATTTTGGTTCATGAAAATTAAATATCAACTTCTGAATTATTTTGGTGACTGACTTCATTTTGTCCTTTGAGCTGTATCATAGACTCAGACATTTACAGTGTAGAAGGAAGCTTTTTAGTCCATCATGTGT
Source organism: Chiloscyllium plagiosum (assembly GCF_037043375.1). NCBI lineage: Eukaryota > Metazoa > Chordata > Chondrichthyes > Orectolobiformes > Hemiscylliidae > Chiloscyllium > Chiloscyllium plagiosum. The sequence continues at coordinate 40,982,046 of NW_028270167.1, read as the reverse complement.
GTGCGAGTAGACAAAAGATCTAACTGCATTGATTCCATTTTCCAGCTCTTGGCCTGTAGTCCTGGAGGCTGTGCCAATGCAAGTAGCTAAATATTGTTTAAATGATGAGAATTTCTGACCATTCTATCAGGTGGCTCCAAAGTCTCACTATCTTCTGGGTTAAGCTAATTTATCCTCAATGCAGAGGCGATGGCCTAGTGGCATCATCATGAAACTTTTAATATAAAAACTCAGGTAATATTCTGGGTACTCAGGTTCAAGTCCTACCATGGCAGATGGTGGAACTTTAATTCAGTAAATATCTGGAATTAACGATGACCCTGAAACCACAATCAGTTGCTGGTAAAACCCATCTGGTTCTCAAATGTCCTTCAGAGAAAGAAATCTGCCATCCTTCATGTGACTCCAGATCTCACAGAAATTTGATTGACTCTCAGCTGCCCTCTGAAATGGCCTAACGAGCTGCTCAATTGAATCAATCACTAGAAAGTCTCAACAAAGAAATGAAGCTGACAGAATCACATGGCATCAACCTCGGTACCGGGAACAAAAACAGCCTGTGAACCTTAAAAGTTCACCTTACAACTAAGAGCAGACAAGTCAACCAACAGCCTGACATTATCTGTAAGGTATGATTCTGTGAGTATGACTGTCCCAAATACCACCATCACCATCCCTGGATATGTCCTGTCCCACAAGCAAGATATGGTAGCATAGTGATAAGCAGACAGGAGGTGGTTGCCCTGATAGTCCTCAGCATTGACTCCACCCCCATAAGCTCTCATGGTATCATGTCAAACATGGGCAAGAAAGCATCCCGCTGACTACCACATACCATCCTCCTTTGGATCAGTGTCCTTCATGTTGAAGGAGGAGACAGGAAGCACAGAAGATGAAAAGGGTGCGGAATATTCACTGGGTGAGGGTTTTCAATGTCCAGAGCTAAGAGTGGTTCAGAAGCAGCACGACTGATCAAGCTGGTTGATACGTAAGAGAAATAACTTCTAAATTGGGTCTGTGGCAGGTATGAAGAAGCCAACCAGCGGGAAAACACACTAGACTTGCCCTCATTAGACATGCATTTATCCATGACAAGACTGTGGAGGCACAATCCTGCCTTATCATTGACATCCCCTCACATCTTGTTGTGTGGCACTAGAACAGAAGGGGATGTCAGGACAGCACCATGCAAACCTAAAAATGAGATGTCAACCTGGTGAAGCTACCAAACAGGAGTACTTACATGTCAACAGCATAAGCAGCAAACAATAGACAGAGCTAAGCAATCCCGCAACCAATGGATTAGATTTAAGCTCTGCAGTCCTCTGGCATGCAGTCATAAAAGGTGATGGACAGTCCGCTCAGGAGAAGAGAAGGCTTCACAAATATTTCCATCTTAAACATTGGGAGAGCCCACACAAAGGTGCGAAAGATAGGGCTGAAACTTTCCCAAAACTTATTCGAGTCGTTGATCCATCTAGACACCATCCAGAGCTCCTCAGCATCACAGATGCCAGTCTTCAGTCAATTTGAATCATTCCACTCGCTATCAGGAGCACTGCATACTACAAAGGCTGTGGACCCTGATGACATTTCGGCAATAGTACTGAAGTTTTGTGCTCCAGAACTTGCTGTGCCCCAAACTAATCTGTTCCAGTACAGCTACAACACTAGCTTCTATCTTACTATTTGGAAAATTGAGTAGGTATGTCCTGCACCCAAAAAGTAGGACATATCCAATTATTGCCCCATCAGTCTACTTTAGCCCATGGAAGATGTCATAAACAGTGCTATCAAGCAGCACCTGCTCAACAGTAACCTGCTTACTAATGCCCAGATGGGTCTGCCGGGATCACTCAGCTTCTGACCTCGCTACAGTCTTGGTTCAAACATAGACAAAAAGAGCTGAATTCCAGAGGTGAGGTGAGAGTGACAGCCCCGACATCAAATCTGCATTTGACCCAATGTACCATCAAGAAGCCCCAGCAAAACTGGAATCAGTGGAAATCAGGAAAAACTCTCCACTCATTAGAGTTGTACCTGGCTGTGGAAAATGGAAGATGGTTGTGATTGTTGAAGGTCATCTCAGTTCCAGTATACCTCTGCAGGAGTTCCTCAGGGTAGTGTCCTGGACCCAACCATCTTCAGCTGCTTCATCTGTGACCTTCCCTCCATCATAAGGTCAGAAGTGGGGAAGGTCGCCGATGATTGTACGATGTTCAACACCATTTGTGACTTCTCAGGTACTGAAGCAGACCATGTCCAAATGCAACAAGACTTCAAGTGTTCAGGCTTAGGCTGACAAGTGGCAAGTAACATTTGCACTGCACAAATGCCAATCAATGACCATCTTCAATTAGAAATAATCTAACCACTGCCCCCTAATTCACTGGCATGACTATCATTGAAACCGTCATTATCAACATCCTGGGGTTGTCACTGACCAAAAACTGGACTGGATTTACCATATAAAAACAGTGGATACAAGTAGAGGTCTGAGGCTAGGACTACTGTAGCGATAAGTCACCACCTTATTTCCCAAAGACTGGCCACCATCTACAAAACAAGGTGTGTGGTACAGTGCGTTCCCCATTTGCCTGGGTGAGTACATTTCCAACAACTTTCAGAAGCTTGACACCACTCAGAACAAAGCAATCTGCTTATTTCACACCACATCCATGAATATCCATCCCCTTCACCATTGACATTCAGGAACAGCAGTGTGAACTATCTACGCAATTCAGTGCAGAAATTTGCCAAAGATCTTCAAGCAGTACCTTTCAAATCCACAACCGCTGCCATCTAGAAGGACACTAATTGCATGGGAACACCACCACCTGAAAGTTCCCTTCTAAGCCACTCACCATTCTGACTTGGAAATATATTGCTGTTTCTTCAGTGTTGCTGTATCAAAATCCCGGAATTCCCTCCCTAACAGGAATTCCCTCCCTAACAGTATAGTGAGTCAACCTATAGCATGTTGATTGCAGCAGTTCAAGAAGGCACGTCACCATCACCTTCTAAAGGGAAACTAGGAATGAGCAATAGATGCTGGACCAGCCAGTGAGTGAATGAAAAGAAAATTTATCTTGGTTTTCTACCCCTTCCCTTAGAAATACACCACCTCGTTATTGGCCGCTCTGCTAATGGAAAATAGCTCTCCTGTCCATCCTATCAATGTCCTTCATAATTTTATGCAACTCTCAATCATGATCCCTCTTAGGAAAATAATCCCACCCTATCTGATCTTTCCTCGCAGTTTACACCCTTCAGCCCTGGCAGCAGCATGGTAAATTTATGCACACTTTCAATGCAGTCTCATTCTTCCTATAATGTGGTGATCAGAACTCCATTCAGCACCCTAGTTGTCCAAAATCAGCATTTTATTCTGGAATAACATCCCTGATCCTGTATTCTGTGCCTCAGCTAAAGAAGGCAAATGTTATATATGCCTTCTGAACCATTTTATCTATCTGTCAAGAATCTGTGAATGTACACATCAAGATCCCTCTGATCTTCAGTACTTTCCAGGGTCCTACCATGTATAGTATAATCTCTTGCCTTTTTTCTGTCTGTAAGTGCATTACCTCCCACTTTTCCAGGTTGAGCTCCTTTTGCCACTGTCCGTTGATATACTCATGTAGTTTTTAGGTCTTGTCTTCATTATTTATTGGTCTACTAATTTTTAACCATATCATCTTGATCATATTCCTTATGTTTAAGCTCAATCATTAATGAACACCACAAACAGCAAGGAAAGCAGCACCAACCCCCGCAGATCCCCACCTGGAAACAGACTTCCTGTCACAGTCCAGTTTCATACCTGGAATTAAGTCCAGAACCACTGCGTCTCTTCTAGGTCTTCCATGAACTAGCTTGAAAAGCTCTCCACGATGCATTTTAAGAATTTTGTTTTGACTAAAGTTCACACAATGACTACCCAGTGAATGTCAGGGAAGTTGAAGTCTCCTATTATCATTACCCTATTACTTTAACACTTCTCTCAAATTTGACTACGTATGTGCTGTTCTATTTCTATCAGATTGTTGGGGGACCTATAATACACCCCCAGCAATGTGGTTGCTCCTTTTTGGTTTTTAGGTTCTACCATATGGCTTCATTGAAGAGCCTTCTAACATGTCATCTCTACTTGCTGCTGCAATAGATTCCCTGATCGATATTGTGACACCTCATCTTTTATCTCCTTTCTGTCTCTCCTGAAGACTTGGACTATTGAGCTGTCAACCTGCCTCCCCTCTCAGCCATCTCTCAGTGACAGCAATAACATTATATCCCCATGTGTCCTCAGCTCATCTGACTTCTGGCATTAAAATACTATCCAACCTTTACACCTTAACTGGCCGAGAATTTCTCTGCCTTCTTGACTCCCATTGAAGTTACTTCATCTTTTGGATGTTCATCTTCTAAGTCTTCTCTCTGGATCCTACATCTCTGCCATGGTATTTTAAACCCTTCTTAACAACATTAACAAACCTTCCCATTTGGATACTGGTCCCATTCCGGTTCAGTTGCAATCCGTCTGCCCTGTATAGGTCCCAGTCCAACCTCTGCCAAAAAGGTCCTAATGTCCCAGAAGTTGAAAGCCCTTCCTCTTACACCGTTTCTCCAGCCACACATTCCTCTGGACTAACTTTTTATTTCTATCTGCGCACTCAACTGCACTGGAAGTAATTTAAAAATCAGTTCTTTCATCGACTTCCTGGCTCCCTAAATTCTGCCTGCAGGATCTCATCCTTTTTCTCCCAATGTCATAGGTACCAATATGTTCCACAATCTCTTTCTGTTTGCCCTCCCCCTTCAGAATGTCCTGCAGTCATTCAGTGACATCCCCTGGCATTAGGAAGGCTCACGCCATCCTGGAGTCTATTTTGCAGCTGTAGAAACGTCTATCTGTTCCTCTTACAATTAAATCCCCTACTGCTACTGTCCTGCCATTCTTCTTCCTTCCCTCATGTGCAGTAGACCTACCCATGGAGCTAGGAAGTTGGCTCTCACTACTTTACCCTGCACAGTCATCCCCCCTAGCAGTATCCAAAACTGTATATCTGTTTGAAATGGGATGGCCACTGGAATATTGTCTGCCTTTTTGTACCCTGGCTTGTTTCCATCAGGTGGGTATATTAGGACCTGTGGGCGCAGCCTTAGAGTTAGAGGGGGTCAATTTAAAGTGGGAATGAAGAGACATTTTTTCAGCCAGAGAGTGGTGGGCCTGTGGAATTCACTGCCACGGAGTGCAGTGGAGGCCGGGACATTAAATGTCTTCAAAGCAGATATTGATAAATTCTCAATCTCGCAAGGAATTAAGGGCTATGGGGAGAGTGCAGGTCAGTGGCTTTGAAATGCCCATCAGCCATGATTGAATGGCGGAGTGGACTCGATGATTCGAATGACCTTACTTCCACTCTTATGTCTTATGGCTGGTGGCCTTTTCTGCTGTTTAGTCTTCACCTGTGGAGTGACTATCTCATGGACAGGCTATTCACAATTTGCTGAACAACACAGATGCTCCACAGTGAATTCAACCACAGCTCCAGCTCCAGCTCCAAAATGCGGTTGACCAGTAGCTACAGCTGGACACACTTCCTGCAAACACGTTCGCCAGGGACAACTGAAGCTTCTATGATTTGTCACATACACAGGAAGAGCATATTACTGGTGCAGGCTCTGCTGCCATGATTTCCCTTTTTTTTTCCCTTTTTAAATTATGCTTCTGATAGAATACTTACGTGGTTCCCTTATGCTAATTGTATTTCTCTTACTCTATTTACTTGTATTCCTTTATTATATTGGCCTTAAATTCCACTTAATCTTGTTGTTTCTCAGTTAATCGCTTTTTCCAAACATTACACGTTAAAATCATGAACCAGTCAACGCATATTTTCCTGTGATATCACTGTTTAAATTTGTTTTTGCCAGTCAGCAGACCCCTGAAATTGCAGCTCTTAAACTCGTCATGATTGGAGATGCCGGTGTTGGACAGGGGTGTACAAAGTTAAAAATCACACAACACCAGGTTATAGTCCAACAGGTTTAATTGGAAGCACACTAGCTTTCGGAGTGACGCTCCTTCATCAGGTGATTGTGGAGGGCTCGATCGTAACGCAGAATTTATAGCAAAAATTTGCAGTGTGACGTAACTGAAATTATACATTGAAAAATTGATTGTCTGTTAAGCCTTTCATCTGTTAGAATACAGTGATAGTTTCACTTCTTTCATGTGTAAATCACAAAACCCTTTTTTTAAAAGTTGCATTCTCGGGTTAGCTGTTAACAATGGTGATAGCGAGACAATATGTTGAAGGTGTTAGCCCCCTGTGTTCTCTGTCTATGACCTGATGTTTAGATTGATTCTAATCTAAAAAGTGAGATAACGGAGTTTTACATAAATTCATGCAGTTTTTGAGCTCAGAGTTCTACATGAATGTATGCAGTTTTTGAGCAAAGTGCAATGTAACTCTGCAAGTACAAATTCACCACACAAAATATGTGTGCATGTGGCTCTTTGTCTGTCTGTGTGTGAGAGTCTGTCTGGGGTAGGGGTTGTGAGTGTGAGAAAGTGTGTGTGTAGTGAGTGCAGAGTGTCTTAAATCTGTGAGGGGGTGCGTGTGGGAGTGTGTGTGTCTATAAGGGTGTGTGTGTGTGTCTGTGTGTACCTGTGTCCGTGTGTATGTGAGAATGTGTGTGTGTGTGTAGGAATATCTGTGTGTGTGTGTGTGTGTAGTGCAATGGTGATCATCTGTAATGTGACATGAACCCACGGTCCCGGTTGAGGCCCTCCCTATGGGTACCGAACTTAGCTATCAGCCTCTGCTCAGCCACTTTCCTGTGCTACCTGTCCCGAAGTCCACCTTGAAGGATGGTCACCTGAAGGTCCGAGGCTGAATGTCCTGGACCACTGAAGTGTTCCCCAACTGGGAGGGAACCTTCCTGTCTATTGATTGTTGTGCGGTGCCCATTCATCCGTTGTCGTAGCCTTTGCTCGGTTTCCCCAATGTACCATGCCTCCGGGCATCCTTGCCTGCAACGTCGAAGATAACGTTGGCTGGGTCACATGAGTACCTGCCATGTACAAGGTGGGAGGTATTCCCACGCGTAATAGTGTATCAATGTCCACAATCTGACACGTCTTGCAGAGTCCACCGTGACAGGGTTGTGTGGAGTTGTCCTGAGAGCCGGGCAGTTTGATCTGTTTGAGGTTTGGCGGTTGTTTAAAGGCAAGTAGTGGAGGTGTGGGGAAGGTCTTGGTGAGTTGCTCATCCTCATTGATAATGTGTTGCAGGTCACGAAGAACATGGCATAATTTTTCAGCCCCTGGAAAGTACTGAACAACGAAAGGTACCCTGTCGGTTGCAGCCTGTGTCTGTCTCCTGAGGAGGTCATTACGGTTCCTTGCTGTGGCACGTCAGAACAGGTAGTCGATGAGTTGAGCATCGTACCCCGTTCTTGTGAGGGCATCCTTGAGTACTTCCAGATGTCCGTCACGTTCCTCCTCATCTGAGCAGATCCGGTGTATGCGTAGGGCTTGTCCATAGGGGATGGCTGTTTTAATGTGTTTTGGGTGGAAGCTGGAGAAGTGTAGCATTGTCAGGTTGTCTGTGGGTTTGCGGTAGAGTGTGGTGCTGAGGTGTCCGTCCTTGATGGAGACGCACGTGTCCAAGAGTGAGACAGACAGTTGAGAGTAGTCCATGGTGAGTTTGATGGTGGGATGAAACTTGTTGATGTCACTGTGTAGTTTTATCAGTGACTCCTCGCCATGGGTCCAGAGGAAGAAAATGTCATCAATGTACCTGGTGTAAAATGTTGGCATATTGGGGTGCAAATTTGGTCCCCTCGGCTGTTCCGTGTGTCTGGATGAAGAATTGGTTGTCAAAGGTGAAGACGTTATGATCGAGGATAAAACGGATGAGTTGTAGGATGGTGTTTGGAGACTGGCAGTTGTTGGTGTTGCGTACTGAGGCTGTTGCCGTGATGCCATCCTTGTGGGGGATGCTGGTGTAGAGTGCGGAAACGTCCATTGTGACGAGGAATGTTCAAAACCAATGACAACATTGTCATCAAACCAGCAGATAAAGGAGGAGCCGTTGTCATTCAGAATAGAACAGATTACTGCAAGGAAGTGTGCCGACAACTGAACAACCAGGAACACTACAGGCAACTACCAGCTGATCCGACCAAAGGACACACCCGAGAATTAAACACACTGATCAGAACTTTGGATCCAGTCCTTCAGAGTTCCCTACGCGCCCTCATCCCACATACTTCTCGTGTAGGCGACTTCTGCTGCCTTCCAAAGGTACACAAAGCCAACACACCGGGACGTCTCATCGTGTCGGGACCCTATGTGAGAATCTCTCTGGCTATGTGGAAGGCATCTTGAAACCTATTGTACAGGGGATCTCCAGCTTCTGTCGCGACACTACGGATTTCTTACAGAAACTCAGCACCCACGGACCAGTCGAACCGGGAACATTCCTCGTCACAATGGACGTTTCCCCACTCTACACCAGCATCCCCCACAAGGATGGCATTGTAGCAACAGCCTCAGTACTCAACACCAACAACTGCCAGTCTCCAAACACCATCCTACAACTCATCCGCTTTATCCTCGATCATAACGTCTTCACCTTTGACAACCAATTCTTCATCCAGATACACGGAACAGCCATGGGGACTAAATTTGTACCCCAATATGCCAACATGTTTATGCACAGGTTCGAACAAGATTTCTTCTCTATGCAGGATCTCCAACCAACATTGTGCACCAGGTACATTGATGACATTTTCTTCCTCTGGACCCATGGCGAGGAGTCACTGATAAAACTACACAGTGACATCAACAAGTTTCATCCCACCATCAAACTCACCATGGACTACTCTCGACTGTCTTTCTCATTCTTGGACAAGTGCGTCTCCATCAAGGACGGACACCTCAGCACCACACTCTACCGCAAACCCACAGACAACCTCACAATGCTACACTTCTCCAGCTTCCACTCAAAACATATTAAAACAGCCATTCCCTATGGACAAGCCCTACGCATACACCGGATCTGCTCAGATGAGGAGGAACGTGACGGACACCTGGAAGTACTCAAGGATGCCCTCACAAGAACGGGGTACGATGCTCAACTCATTGACCACCAGTTCCGACGTGCCACAGCAAGGAACCGTAATGACCTCCTCAGGAGACAGACACAGGCTGCAACTGACAGGGTACCTTTCGTTGTTCAGTACTTTCCAGGGGCTGAAAAATTATGCCATGTTCTTCGTGACCTGCAACACATTATCAATGAGGATGAGCACCTCACCAAGACCTTCCCCACACCTCCACTACTTGCCTTTAAACAACCGCCAAACCTCAAACAGATCATTGTTCGTAGCAAATTGCCTGGCTCTCAGGATAACTCCATACAACCCTGTCACGGTGGACGCTGAAAGACGTGTCAGATTGTGGACGTAGATACCACTATTACGCGTGGGAACACCTCCCACCTTGTACATGGCAGGTACTCATGTGACTCAGCCAACGTTGTCTATCTTATACGTTGCAGGCAAGGATGTCCAGAGGCATGGTACATTGGGGAAACCGAGCAAAGGCTACGACAATGTTTTGCGGTGCCCATTCACCCGATCAACAGACAGGAGGGTTCCCTCCCAGTTGGGGAACACTTCAGTAGTGCAGGACATTCAGCCTCGGACCTTCCGGTGGCCATCCTCCAAGGTGGACTTCGGGACAGGCAGCAGAGGAAAGTGGCCGAGCAGAGGCTAATAGCTAAGTTCGATACCCATAGGGAGGGCCTCAAAGGGGACCTTGGGTTCATGTCACATTACAAGTGATCACCATTGCACCACACACACACACACACACATTCTCTCTCACTCACACACACATTCTCTCTCACTCTCTCTCTCTCACAGACACAGGTACACACAGACGCGCACACAGAGACACACACACACACACACACACACACACACACACACACACACTCTCACAGACACAGGTACACACAGACGCGCACACAGACACACACACCCTTCTCGACACACACTCCCACACTCTAACATGCACCCCCTCACAGACTTAAGACACTCTGCACTCACTATACACACAGACACACACTCTTTCTCACACTCTCAACCCCTACCCCAGACAGACATACACACAGACAGACAAAGACCCACATGCACACATATTTTGTGTGGTGAATTTGTACTTGCAGAGTTACATTGCACTTTGCTCAAAAACTGCATATATTCATGTAGAACTCTGAGCTCAAAAACTGCATGAATTTATGTAAAACTCCGTTATCTCACTTTTTAGATTAGAATCAATCTAAACATCAGGTCATAGACAGAGAACACAGGGGGCTAACACCTTCAACATATTGTCTGGCTATCACCATTGTTAACAGCTAACCCGAGAATGCAACTTTTAAAAAAAAAGGTTTTGTGATTTACACATGAAAGAAGTGAAACTATCACTGTATTCTAACAGATGAAAGGCTTAACAGACAATCAATTTTTCAATGTATAATTTCAGTCACATCACACTGCAAATTTTTGCTCTAAATTCTGTGTTACGATCGAGCCCTCCACAATCACCTGATGAAGGAGTGTCGCTCCGAAAGCTAGTGTGCTTCCAATTAAACCTGTTAGACTATAACCTGGTGTTGTGATTTTTAACTTTGTACACCCCAGTCCAACACCGGCATCTCCAAATCATGACTCTAAATAGTGTGACTACTGTGCAATATGGTGATATCTGGCAGCTCATTTACATACAACAAGGTTTCACAACCAGCAACTGAGATGAGTATCCATTAATATTACTGTTTGGTGGTGTTGGTTCTCTGAGTGAAGAGTTTTGACCAGGACTGTCAGAGAACTCCCTGCTTGTGAATGAATCATGCTATGTTCATCTTAACCTCTAGTTCTGAAGTAGACCTTGGTTTATTTGTTTTATTTAAAGTCGGCTAAGGAGAGCCATCAGGGAGGGGGTTAGATGATATACACCATATATCACTGGCTTTTTTTTTTAAAGACACTAATATTTTTTAAATTCCCTTCCTGTAGTTCTACAGAGTTCATTGAACTGTTGGGAATCAAATATTAGAATACTTTAGCATTGTGTTGCAGTACTATGCATTATACATGTGCCTTTGAAAGAGAAAGCCTTTGCATCTTTGTACCTTTGAATCCTGTTTAGTCAAAGGGAAGTTTCCCCAGCACCTGAGATTAGCGGACATTGTTCCTTTGTTTAAGAAAGGCAACAGGGTTAATCCAGGAAATTACAGGCTGGTGAGCCTTATGTCAGTGGTAAGGAAATTATTAGAGAAGATTCTTGGGATTTTCTCACATTTAGAATAAATTATGGTCTTATTAGCGACAGGCAGCTTGGCTTCTGCAGAGGAGGTTGTGTCTCACAAACGTAATTAATTATTTTTGAGGAAGTGACAAAGATGATTCTTGAGGGTAAGATGGTCAATGTTATTAAAATGAAGTTTGACAAGGCCCCTCTATTTCTATTAGCAGGCTGATAGAAAAGTTAAAGATATAGGTTCTAAGGTAAGCTGGTAAGATGGATACAGAACTAACTTAGTCATAGAAGACAGCGAGTAGCACTAGACGGGTGGTTGTCTGACTGGAGGCCTGTGACCAATGGTGTTCTACAGAAATTAGTGCTAGGACACCTGTTGTTTTATGTATATAGGTGTAGGTGGCCTGTTTAGTAAATTCACAGGCAACAAAAAGATTGGGGAGCCATGGATAATGAGGGGGATTGCCAGAGGATACAGTAGGGTAAAGATAGACTGGAGATTTAGGCATAGAAATGGCAAGCTGGCGTTTAATCCAGATAAATGTGAAGTAATGCATTTTGGAAGATCTAACGCAGGAAGGAAGTACACAGTGAATGGCAGAATCCTTAGTAGCATTAACATACACCGGGATATAGGTGTGCAGGTCCACAGTTCCCTGAAAGTAGCAATATCGTAAGGTGGTCAAGAAGGCATATTGCATCCTTACCGTCATTGGTTGGGGCATAAAAGTTAGTAAGTCATGTTGCAGCTATGTAGAACTTTAGTGAGGCCAAATTTGCAATATTGTGTACAGTTCTAATTGCCACACGATCAGAAGGATGTGGAGGCTTTGGAGAGATTTTAGAAACAGTTTATCAAATTGTTGTCTGGTTTAGAGGGCATTAACTATGAGGAGGGATTGGACACACTTGGTTTGTTTTCACTTGAACATTGAAAGACTGATGCAAGTTTACCCAAATGATAAGAGGCATGGGTAGAATGGGTAATCGGAGTCTTTTTTTCCCCAGAGTAGAAATGTCATTTACTTGGGGCAGAGGTTTAAGGAAAAAGGGGGAAAGTTTAAAGGAGATGTGAGAAGTAGGTGTTGTACACAGAGCGTGGTAACTGCCTGGAATGTGTTGCCATAGGAGGTAGTAGAGACTGATAAGCAGCAATTTCTCAGAGGCATCTTGACAAATATATGAATAAGTAGTGAATATGACGGATATATGAATAAGGTATTATGTGGACAGGGTCGAAGCAAATTTTTGTTTACTTTAGAAAGGATCATGTGTCAGTGCAGTCTTGGTAGGCTAAAGAGTCTGTTCCTATGTTCTTTTGTTCAAAATATGTAAAAGGTAAGTGGGTCAGTGGAAGGCAACTGTAGGTAAACCATTTACTGTCCAGGAATCAGTGATGCATACGTCTTCTCCATTTTTTTTCTTCTGTATATTTTCATGGAAATAAAAGTTAATGAAAACTCAGCTGGTCTGCTTACAGGATTAAACCTGTCTGAATCAGAAGATTAAAAGTTGCAAGTAAATGATCACACATTGACCCAGGAGTTGTAGTTGTTACTGATAATATATCGGGTATCAGCAGGAGCTTGGGGCAGCACTGACAATATTTTTCACTGTAGTCTTTGTCAGGAGTGAAATGTCTGAACTCTTGGTGCTGAAGAAAGGTTGTAGAATCTCTCAAGAGGAATGAGGTCAGTCAGTGAGAGTTGAGAATATACCTGGGTTATTTTGCTTGTATTGGAAAGAAATATAAAACAGAAGCATACGGAAATGATCTGTGCTATAAATACCTCAGTAAAAAAATGCCAACGCGTTCTCAATCCAGATCTTTTATTTAAATTCACTTGTGGGCCTGGGCATTACTGGCTGGCCAGCATTTATTGTCCATCCCTAATTGCCTTTGAGAAGGTGGTAGTGATCTGCCTTCTCGAGCTTCTCCATCCATCCACTCATCACTACCCTCCATCTCTGCAAGATATGTCCCATATATTAATATAAAAGACCTAATGTGCAAAGACAGACTAAGTATTCAACACAAATAACAGGCCTAATACTAGTTGCTCTTAGCACCTGATTTTGCCATAGAACATAGAGTGATACATCGCAGTACAGACCCTTCAGCCCTCAATGTTGCACCAACCTGTGAAACTGATCTGAAGTCCATCTCACCTACACTATTCCATTATCATCCATATGTTTATCCAATGACTATTTAAATGCCCTTAAAGTTGGCAAGTCTACTGTTGCAGGCAGGGCATTCCATGCCCTTACTACTCTCTGAGTGAAAAGCCTAAATCCATCACCCCGCAGGTTAAAGCTGTCTCCCTCATGCTAACCATCACCATCTGAGGAAAAAGGCTCTCACTGTCCACCCTATCTAATCCTCTGATTATCTTGTATGTCTCTATTAAGTCACCTCTCAACCTTCTTCTCTCTAACGAAAACAACGTCAAGTCCTTCAGCCTTTCCTCATTAGACCTTCTCTTCATACCGGGCAGCATCCTAGTAAATCTCCTCTGCACCCTTTCCAATGTTTCCATGTCTTTCCTATAATGCTGCGACCAGAACTGTGCACCATACTCCAAGTGTGGCCGCACCAGAGTTTTGTCCAGCTGCAACATGCCTTTGTGGCTGCAAAACTCAATCCCTCTACCAATAAAAGCTAATACACCATTAGTCTTCTTGACAACTCTATAAACCTGGGTGGTAACTTTCAGGGATCTATGTACATGGACACTGAGATCTCTTTGCTCATTGACACTACCAAGTGCCTTCCCATTGAGTACCCCTTATTCCTGTTACTCCTTCCAGAGTGAATCACCTCAGACTTTTCCGCATTAAACTTCATTTACCACCTCCTAGCCCAAGCTCTGCAGTTTATGTATGTCCCTCTGTAATCTGCAACATCCATCAGCACTGTCCACAACAGCACCGACTTTAGTGTCATTCACAAAAATGGTTTGCTCTTCATTGCACAAAAGGTCATCTACGTCACAGCAAGATTTCAGTCCAATCGTTGATACTGGTGATGCAATACATTCTCACCAATACAGGCAGCTTCAGGGATATTTAAATAATTTGTTGCAATCTACAAAAGATCATAAACATCTTCTCATGACACACAGATTATAGATTATACAGCTAGAAGGGTACCACGCTGCAAGCATAGGGAAAGGTTAGGAGGCAGATCTTTATGAACTACTGCAGTGATAATGGAACTGAACATACACTATTGGCACCTTTCTGCATTCTGTAGCCAATAATTGAGACCCAAACTGAAGGAAGGTACGGACAGGTCTCCAGGCTGAACAGCACCTGGGCACAGCATCCTATGGTTATGGATATTATAATCACTTTTCATTAGAGGGGAAGACAAGACAATCAACTGCTTAAACTCATCAAACAGGGTGTACAAAGGACAGGTAGACATGTGATAATTGTACTTATGGGAGGGATGGTGGCCTTAACAGATGGATTAGACAGGGAGCCAAGTACTGACATGCTGTGTATATCATTCCTCTCCCTTTATATTGAAGTTTCTATTAACTTACATTTTCTTCTTTTTATTGAGCTTGTGCTACTGCTACTGGTTTCATAGTTGTGTGTCACGTTGTTTGAGTTTCTGTGTTCAAAGTGCTCCATTGTTTAATCTGTCCCATAATTCATAAAGGCACAGTGCTTGGAATCAGCTGAGGAGCAGATACAAGTTGAAGCCAAAATCCTCTTCAATTCCTGGAACATATGGACTCATTTTTCTGTGTTTGGAGCCAAGTGCTACAAAAATAATTTTTTTTTCTCCTGCCACGTTCACCTTTCCTTGCTGGGATCCAGTTACTGGCATCCAGTTGATGCTCTCCCATACTTCATCCAAGTAACTACTATTTATTTGGGAACCTTGCTGCATGGACTGTTCAGCTGTGGGAGGTTGTCACGTGGATTATTTTTGCAAAGCTTTTAACAAGATTGCACGCGGCAGACTGATCAGAAATGCTGAAGCTTATGTAATTCAAAGGAAAGTGGCAGATTAGGTCTAAAATTATTTCAGTGCTAGGATGCAGATGATAGAAATATTAAGTGAGGAAGATAGCAATGCACTGGTCAGGTGGACAGAAAAGTGGCAAATGGAATTCAAACCAGAAAACTGTTCGGTAGTACATTTGAGGAGGTCACACAAGGCAATGGAATGCACAGTAATTTTTCGGACACTGAAAAGTGCGGAGGAACCTTGGCTACATGTTCACAGATCCTTAAAGCAGAAGGACAGTTAGTTAAGGTGGTCAAGAAGGCGTACCGATTCATAGGAACTAGGAGCAGGAATAGGCAATTCAGCCCCTCGAGCCTGTTCCACCACTTAAAATGGTCATAATTGATCTCAGCTCAATTTATTTGCCTGCTTCCATAACCCTTGAACATATTACTAATTAAAAATCAGTCTATCTAATCCTTAAATTTGCTCAGTGTTCGGCATCAGCCACACTTTAGGTTGTGAATTCTACAGATTGATGACTCTTTGAAGGAAGTAATTTCTCCTCATCCCCTATTTTAACTCTGCTGCCACGTATCTGAAAACTATAACCTCTTGTTCTAGATAGCACCACATGATGAAACATCATCTACAACTACTACATCATTCCTTATCAGCCAAGTTTCTGAATGTAAGAGCAGGACGGTTAGTATTAATATTATAGAATGCAATCGTGAGGTCACAGCCAGGGTACTATGTATAGTTTTGGCCACTGCATTATAGGAAGGGTGTGGTCATACTCAGAAGGAGATTCGTGAGAATGTTGCTAAGAACGGAGAATTTTAGATTTTGGGGAAAAATAGATTGGACTTTTATTCGATTGGAACAGAGGATAAAGTTAGGAGGAGCTTTAACAAAGAGGGTAGAGGACCGGTTTCCCTTGACATAGATGTAAATACCAGGGGACACAAATTAAAAATAATTGATGGAAAAATCAAGGGAGAGTTGGTTTTTCACTGATTGGGTGTTGGGGGTCTTGGTGAAAACGCACATTGCATTTAAAAAAAAAACTTGGATATGCAGTTGAAGTACGATAATATATAGGCTACTTTCCAAGACCTAAATGGTGAGATTAGACTGGTTAACTATTTCTCAAATGGTATGACCTCCTTGTAATTTGGTAATTCTAGGAGCACAGCGAAGATCAATTGTGATCTTGGTGCTCTTCTATACTTCGGAGAGTCTCTATATAGTCGTGGCCTCTCTAACCTAGACATTTTGTGACAGTTATAAGCACATCTGTTATGGTTAGTACTGCTGCTCATAGCACCAGTTCCAGCTTTGGGTAATATGTGGAGTTTGCATGTTCTCTCAGTGTTGGCGTGGGTTTCCTGCAAGTGTTCCAGCTTCCTCCCACAGTCCAAAGATATGCAAATTAAGTGGATTGGCCATGGTAAAAATTGCCCTATATGTTCAGGGGTGTGCAGGTTAGGTTGGTTAGCTATGGTAAAATAAAAGCCATGCAGGGTTACAGGGATTTTGTGGATCTTGGTGGGATGCTTCTCAGAGGGTTAGTGCAGACTTGATGGACCGAATGGCCTCTTTCTGCACTGTAGGAATTCTATGAAACTCAGAATGGCCACACCTAACTTTGTTGCAGCATAATTTTGAAACTATCGGCAAAAAAATTGTTTTCTTTATTTGTAATCATATTTTCGTTGATGGTTCCATTTGCACATCATACTTATTTGTGGCCAGAAATCTATCCTGTAATCTCTCTCTGTACCTAATTTCTAGCTATCTCCAATCAATCTCTAGCCTCGATCACTCCCTACCCTGATCTCTGTCTAGGACCATATTTTGCTTTAGATAATCTCTGTGTCTGCCCCGTATCTCTAGTTCCATTTCTGCCTCTTAACCACACCTATCTCTCTCTAATCACATATATGTCAGTGCCCCTAGTTATAACTCTACCTCCAATTTGTACCTGCAGTACTGCCTTAGTATCTATATCCATGATGAATGCTCTAGCTCTGATCCCTGACCATAATTCATTCCTTGTTTTGATCTGCAACTGTAGCTTCTGTTCTTGTCCCAGCTCTGATGTGATCTCTGTTTATTCCTATTTTGTTGTTCTATAACATCTACTTTTCATCAGTTTGGCTGATGTGCTTGCCCCAATTCAAATGAATGTTGGGTAGAGAAACATCCAGTGAAGGTTTCAAAATGTTTCTTTCATGAAGTCTATTGTTTTAAGACAAAGTAGCATCCATTTTCATACTTCCACTTTCTCAGGTTTGCTCTCCCTTGGTTAGCCATTTTTCTTCCTTTGAGAGCTGAGGTGAAGAGTTAACCAACTCTTTGTCTTGCTTGTGTTTAGGAACTGTTTACCATTCTGTTTGGTTTCAGGAGTGTTTGTTTTAACAATCTGCCATTGTTTTCTTTCTTTTACAGGCAATTACCCAGATGCTAATGGCATATTTAGCCCGACTCAGTGTCATAGCGGACAACAAGATCAACTGCGGGCCTGCTCTCACCTGGATGGAGGTATGTACTTTGTTTCTGCATCCTGTGGTGTAATCCCATATATTCTCTCTGTGAAGACATGCTTTAAAGTTATGCCCCCTTATTCTGGAATTGTAGTAACTACTTAGCTGACAGTTTCTGTAAGTAAGTGAGCAGTGAATCCGGGTGATAACTGCAGGAGGTTCATTGACTGCTGGTGATTTTTGTAGGCTGATGACAAGATTTTGGGAGCAAGATTGATATTTGGAGGACTCGATAGTGCTCAGACAAATAATAGAAATGTGTGTGTGGCCTTGAGGAAAGAACAGGGTAGACAAAGTTAATCTGCTTTCACTGGTTGGAGATTCTGAACTGGGGAGCATAGTCTGAGAATTAGGGCAAAACCATTGAGGTGGGATGTTAGCAAGCACTTCTACACACAAAGGGTGATAGACGTTTGGAACTCTTTTCCACAGACAGCAGTGGATGCTAGATCAGTTGTCAATTTAAATCTGAGATGGACAAATGATTTGCTAAGCAAAGGTATTAAGAGTTATGGGCTGAAAGCAGGTAAATAGAGTTAGGCCACTGATCAGTTATGAGCTTATTGAATAGTGGAATATGTACCCTAGTAGACCAGTGACTAAATATCCCTCAACACTGTCTGTGTTTGTCCTTTTCAAAATAAAAGTTTCTGATCAGGTGACAAGAATGTAAATTCTGAGAGTTTGGTGGCTGAATCAAATATTAAGGGACAGTTTGTACAAATATAAGAAAACAACAGAAAATAGAATCAAAGTGAAAACTGATAAAGTGGCAAATTGGTTTTTAACTTAAAAGCCCTTAAAATTCAGGACAAAGCTGGAAACTAAATGTTCAGGAGTCGATGAGGTGCTGAATATTTTCAGACACACCTTTTCCCTGTGTTGACAGGAGTGCTAGCTCTTTATGGTGGCAACTTGTATTAATCCTTCAATATGAGGGTTCAGAAAAGATTTACAAGGATGTTGCCATGGTTGGAGGATTTGAGCTATAGGGAGAGGTTGAATAGGCTTGGGGCTGTTTTCCCTGGAGCGTCAGAGGCTGAGGAATGACCTTATAAAGCTTTATAAAATAATGAGGGGCATGGATAGGGTAAGTAGGCAAGTCTTTTCCCTGTGGTGGGGGAGTCCAGAACTAGAGGGTATAGGTTTAGGGTGAGAGGGGAAAGATATAAAAGAGACCTAAGGGGCAACTTTTTCACGCAGAGGTTGGTGCGTGTATGGAATGAGCTGCCAGAGGAAGTGGTGGAGGCTGGTACAATTGCAACATTTAAAAGGCATTTGGATTGGTACATGAATAGGAAGGGTTTGGAGGGATATGGGTCGGGTTCTGGTAGATGGGACTAGATTGGGTTGGGATATCTGGTCGGCATGGACAGGTTGGACCGAAGGGTCTGTTTCTGTGCTGTACATCTCTATGACTCGGAGTATGTGACTTTTCAAAAGGACAGGCAAGAAGGAATGAGTGGTGGGAAAGGATTGTTAGTAAGTGATGGAATAAGTATAATAGCAAGAAATACAACAGAAAATGTAAAATCCATTTGCATGGAGATAAGAATAAAAAAGGAATAGCCTGTTAGCAGCATTGCATTAGCTATACAGTTGAACAGAAATCAGGAAATAATGGAGGCATGTTAAAAAAAATCATGAGTGACTTTGATCCTCAAGTCAATTGGAAAAGTCAGACTGACAGAGATAGCCACAAGGAGGAATTCATAGTATGTAACAGAACAGTTCTCTTGCGAATTAACCAGACATCAGATCATTTTGGATCTGATAATTTGTAATGAGGCAAGTTCAATAAACGATCTCAGTAAAAGATTTCCTAGGAAATAATGAGCATAACATGGTAAAATTTAACAGTCAGTTTAAGAGCGTGAAACTTGTACTGGAAGCAACTGTGTTACACTTAAGGGTAATGACAAAGGAATGAGGACAGTTAGCTGGAGTGGTCTAGGAAATGATTTTAACAGTAAAAATGGTTGAGGAATAATGGCAGACATTTAAGAAACAGTTATTGGCTCATAACCAAGATATATTTCAGTAAGAAAAAGGATTCTATGAAGGAGACAAGCTAACCATGGGTGGGATGCTCTCCAGGGGGTCGTTGTGGACTTGCTGGGCCAAATGGCCTGCTTCCACACTGTAGGGATTCTATGAAGCCTTCTATAACCAGGGAAGTTAGGGATAAGGGACCACATGTTAAGCTGCTTAAGGTGAGATCCCATGATGTTGGAGGCAGAATGTTAGCATGAATAGAGATTTGGCTGACTAATAGAAGACAAAGTGTCAAGATAAGGGCATCAGTTTCAGGATGGCAACATGTAACCAGTGGGGTGACACAGTGATCTGTGCTGGGGCTACAATTATTTGCAAATATATACAAATGACTTGGATAACAAAAGTGAATATACTGAGTCATATAGCACTGAAACAGACATCATCTGAGGCACCAGACATAACAAAAGCACACCCAGCCCTGACAAGCATTATCCTCCGATTAGCATCTTAACATGCAGACAATGCCCCAATCTCATTCATCACCATTCCAAACTAGCTCTTGTCCTACTGGTAGCTGAACTACCAAGGTGGTGACATAATGGCAGGCAGTCAAGAAAAGGTCAACATTGACACTTGATTCCTTGAACTCTCAGAGCACTAGTATGAACGTGGGCAAAGAAACCCCTCAATTGTCACATACCACCCCGCATCAGTTGATGTTGTTGAAACCCAGTACCAAAAATAGAATGTTCTCTGTGTGGGAGACTACAGTGCCGACTTCTGAACTGTTTTGGTGCTGCTTCTGACTGACCCTAATCAGGCCTGAAGGATGCAAAATTTAAAAAACAAACAGTTTGTGATACTTGTGCCACAATAGTGCCAGGGTGATCATTTCCACCAGTTGAGAACCTAACCATCTCCCCTTATTCTGTGAGTCTGACTCGCTTACTATCAACATTCTGCACATTGCCATTTACCAGAAACTGAACTGGATCAGCTTTTAAATTCTGTGGCTACAAGAGTTAGTTAGAGGCAAGGAATCCTGCGGCACATAACCTACCCCCTGATTCCTCAAATCCTGTCCACCATCTACAAGGCAAAGGTCTGGTGTATAATAGAGTACTCCCAACTCACCTGAACTCTACAGTTCCATAGAGGTGTGCAGCACAGAAACAGACCCATCAGTCCAACTCGTTCACGTCAACCAGATATCCTAACCTAATCTAGTCCCATTTGCCAGCATTTGGCCCATATCCCTCTAAACCATTCCTATTTGTACAGCCTTCCGGATACCTTTTAAATGTTGTAATTGCATTAGCATCTACCACTTCATAATCCACGATAAAGCAGCCTACTTGGTTGGCACCGCATCCACGAATATCCACTCCTTCCATTACCAGTGCTCAGTAGCAATAGTGTTTGTTAAGGCTCCTTAGACATTATCTTCCACACCTGCGACCACTACTACCTAGAAGGGCAGAGGCAGCAGGGAACAAGAAGTTTCTCTCCAAATGCTTACCATCGTGGCTTGGCAATAAATCTGTGTTCTTCACTGTTGTTGCATCAAGATCCTGATATTCTCTTCTTAACAGCTTTGTGGGTGTACCTAACTAAATGGAATGAATGATGACAGTACATATCACTTTCTCAAAGACAGCTAGGGATGGGCAATAAATGCTGGCCTGGCCAGGGAAGCCGACATTCCAGAAATGAATACGTATATTGAAGGTGATTGCCTGACTGGGTTTGTGGCAGGTTTTGAAAGAACTAATATAAAGTGAAAACCAATGAACCTCAAAGTCCCTAAGTGATTATTGTGGAGATGGAGACCTGTTTTCATACAAAAGATATCTTCTAGTGTGTCGTGTGGCTCAAAGTCTGCCATCCATTAGTGATTTAGTTAAGCTGAGTTCTTAAATCTGAACAAATATAGGACTGCATAGATATGAGGGATGAATTGGTTTAGATAAATTTAGAAGCTAGAAAACTGAAGGGGAAATTACACGCGATATGACTGTCATAAAGCTAAGCTACCATCTTTAATCTTCTCAACGTCTCTGCTGATTTGAACACTCTTCATCATGGAACTGGCCTCCAGTATCTCTCATTGTCCAGATGCATTGTTCATTGCTGTCGCCTGATAACCCCAAGCACCTGCATTGGCATAATCAAAAATATGACATCAGTTCAGAGTTATTCATTCATTCACACTATGTGGGCATCGCTGGCTAGGCCAGCGCTTATTGCCCAGAGGAATATGTATGCTGAAAACACCTAGTTCTACCTCACTGTCATCTTCTTGAATCCATTACAGTTGTTAACTTATCAGTTTGCTGTTTGGATATCCAGCAATGGCTAAGCAGAAATTTCCTGCACGTATATATAAAAATAAGAGATGACCAAAGTCTTCGATCACTGCAAACTCTATTCAGTAGCTGCGGTCTTTATTCCTCTCTCTGGCAACTAACCTGACAAACTTGCTTGCAAACTTGGTGTCACATTGGATCCCAAGATGACTTTTCAAATCACTAAAATGTAAATTTGTCCTTTGATACAAGGGTTCAACATCACTCTTGCTTGATCTCATCTGTTGCTAAAGCCCGTATCCATACTTTTGCTATCTCTGGACTTTTGACTATTCCAATATATTTGTGGCATTCTACCATATGTTAACCTTTCCTGACCCAAGCCAACTTTGTTCACCAATTCTCCTGTGCATGCTGATCTACATTGGCTTCTGGTCAAGCAGCACCTGGATTTGAACATTTTCATCCTTGCTCTCTCATGATCCTACAGTTCTCTGAAATAGCTGCACTCATCAACTTGTGGCTCTTTAGCATTCTGATTTTAATTGCTTGCCCCTGGCAGCCTTGCCTTCAGGTGTCTGCCCTTAGCTCTATCTGTCCACTTTGCATTTAAAATTCTTTAAAATCTTAAATCCTCCTTTTTTTCCCAGTCTATTTACCATCTAACCTAATATTACCTAATATTTTGTTTTGTTTTGTTTTGTTTTATTCCATTCCTGTGAATGTGTATGTATGGTTTCTTAAATTTATGGTGATATATAAGTACTTGGAGACATTGAGATCTACAGCACAGTAAAGGGCCCTCATGCCTTTTTATCCGTGCCAATCAGAAATACCCACCTAACTAAATCTGTTTTCCACCATTTGGCCCATCACCTTGTATGCCTTGGCATCGCAGGTGTACATCTAAATATTTCTTCAATGCTGTGATGGTTTCTGCCTCTACCACCCTCACAGGCATTGTGTTCCAGATTCCCACCACCCTCTGGATGAAAACATTATTCCTCATATCTCCTCTAAACCTTCTGCCCCTTAGCTTAAATCCTTTCATCCTTTTACCCTATCTATGCCCCTCATAATTTTATACATCTCAATCGATTCCCCTCTGCTGTAAAGAAAGCGACAGCAGTCTACCTAATCTCTCTCTGTCATTGCCCTCTGCACCCTCTCTTATATGTCCTTCCTATAATGTGGATTCCAGAACTGCACACAGTACTCTAGCTATACACTTTTGTGTAACTCTCCCGTTTTTGTTGTTCTTGTTAACGTGAGGCACTATGAGCAATCTTCAGAAAAATTGTATTTCTACTGCAATCAGTAACCTGATGGCACTGACCATTGCCATCAAGCTAGAGGGCAACACATTTCTGTGGCCAGCAGTGAAAAATTAGAATGGTATGTCACCTTGCTGGTGCCAGGATAAAGGAGGTCTCGGAGAGAGTGCAGAATGTTCTCAAAGGAGAGGGGGACCGGCAGGAGGTCATTGTCCACATTGGAACCAACGACAAAGGAAGCGAAAAGGATGGGATTCTCAAGGGAGAATATAGAAAGTTGGGCAGGAATTTAATAAGGAGGTCCTCGAAGGTAGTAATGTCTAGATTCCTCCCGGTTCTATGAGCTAGTGAGGGTAGGAATAGATGAATGCGTGGCTGAGGAGCTGGGAGGTTTCACATTTTCGGATCATTGGAATCTCTTCTGGGGTAGTAGTGACCTGTACAAGAAGGATAGATTGCACCTGAATTGGAAGGAGACTAATATACTGGCAGAGAGATTGCGAGAGCTGCTTGGGAAGATTTAAACTAGTAAGGTGGAGGTGGGGTGTGATGCAGGGAAATAGTGAGGAAAGACATCAATCTGAAACTGATACTTTTGGGAAAAGGAGCAAGTCAAACAGTCAGGGCAGGAAGTAACAAAGCAGAGAACTAGGTAGGACTAATAAATTAAACTGCATTTACTTCAATGTAAGAGGCCTGACAGGGATGACAGATGAACTCAGGGCATGGTTAGGAACATGGGACTGGGATATCATTAGCAATTACAGAAACGTAGCTCAGGGATAGACAGGACTGGCAGCTTAATGCTTCAGGATACAAATGCCACAGGAAGGATAGAAAGGAGGGGAAGTGGTGTTTTTAATAAGGGATAGCATTACAGCAGTACTTAGGGAGAATATTTCTGGGAATACATCCAGGGAAGTTATCTGGTGGAACTGAGAAATAAGAAACGGATGATCACCTTATTGGGATTGTATTAAAGACCCCCTAGTAGTCAGCAGGAAATTGAGAAACAAATTTGAATGGAGCTTTCAGTTATCTGGAAGAATAGTAGGATGGTTATGGTAGGGGATTTTAACTTTCCAAACATAGACTGAGACTGCCGTGGTGTTAAAGGTTGAGATGGAGAGGAATTTGTTAGGTGTGGACAGGAAAATTTTCTGATTCAGTATGTGGATGTACTGACCCTAAAAAGTGCAAAACTTGACCTACTCTTGGGAAATAAGGCAGGGCAGGTGACTGAGGTGTCAGTGAGGGAGTACTTTGGAACCAGCAACCATAATTCTACTAGTTTTAAAATATTGAAGGATGGATAATCTTGACGGTATTAGGCAAGAACTTTCAAAAGCTGTTTGGGGGCAGATGGGCTTGCAGGTAAAAGGGATGGCTGGAAAATGAGAAGCCTTTAAAAATGAATTAACGAGGGTCCAGAGAGAGTATATCCTCTGGGTGAAAAGAAAGGCTGATAAGTGTCGAGAATGCTAGACGGCGAAATAAATTGAGATAAGAAAAATAAGGAAGCATATGTCAGGTATAGACAGGAGAGATCGAGAGAATCCTTAGCAGAGTATAAAGGCCGTAAGAGTATACTTAAGAGGGAAATCAGGAGGGCAAAAAGGGGACATCAAAGGGGTAACTTTGGCAAATAGAATTAAGGAGCATCCAAAGGGTTTTTACAAATACATTAAGAACAAAAGGTAAGGAGAGAATAGGGCACCTCAAAGATCAGCAAGGCAGCCTGTGTGAAGCCGCAGGAGATGGAGGAGATACTAAATGAGTATTTTGCATCACTGTTTACTGTGGAAAAGGACATGAAAAATATAGAATGTAGGGAAATAGATGGTGACGTCTTGAAAAATGTGCACACTACAGACGACAAGGTTTTGGATGTCTTGAAATGCATTAAAGTGGATAAATTCCCAGGACCTGATCAGGTGTACCCTCGAACTCTCAGGGAAGCTTGGAAAGTGATTGCTGGGCCCCTTGCTGAGGTATTTGTATCATCGATAGTCACAGGTGACTGGAGGTTGGCTAATATAGAGTAGACAGTCAGAAACTTTTTCCCCGGGTACAACAGTGTGTTACAAGGGGACATAAATTTAAGGTGAAGGGTGGAAGGTATAGGGGAGATGTCAGGGGTGGGTTCTTTACCCAGAGAGTGGTGGGGGCATGGAATGCGCTGCCTGTGGGAGTGGCAGAGTCAGAATCATTGGTGACCTTTAAGCGGCAATTGGATAGGTACATGGATGGGTGCTTAAGCTAGGACAAATGTTCGGTACAACATCGTGGGCCGAAGGGCCTGTTCTGTGCTGTATTGTTCTATGTTCTATAATATGGCACCCCTATTTAAGAAAGGTGGTAAAGACAAGCCAGGGAATTATAGACCAGCTAGCCTGACGTTGGTGGTGGGCAAGTTGTTGGAGGGAATCCTGAGGGTCAGGATTTACGTGTATTTGGAAAGGCAAGGACTGATTAGGGATAGTCAGCATAGCTCTGTGCATGGGAAATCATGTCTCACTTGATTGCGTTTTTTTGAAGAAGTAACAAAGAGGATTGATGAATGTAGAGTGATAGACATGATCTATATGCACTTCAGTAAGGCGTTCGACAAGGTTCCCCATGGGAGACTGATTAGTAAGGTTAGATCTCATGGGACACAGGGAGAACTAGCCGTTTGGATACAGAACTGGCTCGAAGGTAGAAGGCAGTGGGTGTGGTGGAGTGTTGCTTTTCAAACTGGAGGCTTATGACCAGTGGAGTGCCACAAGGATTGGTACTGGGTCCACTACTTTTCAACATTTATATAAATGATTTGAATGTGAACATAGGAGGTATAGTTAGTAAGTTTGCAGATGACACCAAAATTGAAGTGTTAGTGGACAGCAAAAAAGGTTACCTCCGAATACAACAGGATCTTGGATCAAATGAACCAATGGGCTAAGAAGTGGCAGATGGAGTTTAATTTAGATAAATATGAGGTGCTGCATTTTGGGAAAGCAAATCTTAGCAGGACCTATGCATCTAATGGTAAGGTCCTAGGGAGTGTTGCTGAGCGAAGTGACCTTGGAGAGCAGGTTCATTGTTCCTTGAAAGTGGAATCACAGGTAGATAGAATAGTGAAGAAGGCATTTGGTATGCTTTCCTTTATTGGTCAGAGCATTGAGGACTTGGGAGGTCATGTTGCAGCTGTACAGGACATTGGTTCGGCCACTTTTGGAATGTTGCATGCAGTTCTAGTCTCCTTCTAATTGGAACCATGTTGTGAAACTTGAAAGGGTTTAGAAAAGATTTACAAGGATATTTCCAGGATTGGAGGATTTGAGCAAAAGCAGAGGCTAAGTTGGCTGGGGCTGTTTTCCCTGGAGCGTCAGAGACTGATGAGTGACCTTATAGAGGTTTATAAAATCATGAGGGAGCAACCTTTTCATGCAGAGGGTTGTGCATGTATGGAATGAGCTGCCAGAGGAAATAGTAGAGGCTGGTACAGTTGCAGCATTTAAAAGACATCTGGATGGATATATGAATAGGAAAGGTTTAGAGGATTATGGCCAAGTGCTGGCAAATGGGACTAGATTAGGTTAGGATACCTGGTCAGCATGAAAGAGTTGGACCAAAGGTTCTGTTTCCATGCTGTACGTCTCTATGGCTCTGTGACTTTTGATCCTAAAGAAAGACACTCTAATTTTCTTTGGGAGCATCTGCAATTATGTTTGGACTGTGCTGCATGTGTTCTGAGGTAAAGTGTTCTCATCTTTAAATAGTTTGCAAGTTTGTAGCCTCTCTTCCTACCTATAATAACTGACTGTGCTGCATCTCCTCACAGATAGATAACAAAGGGAACCACCTACTTGTGCACGAAGAGTCCTCCATCAATGTTCCTGCCATTGCTGCTGCACATGTGATCAAGCGATATATTGCCCAGGCTGCAGATGAATTGTCCTTTGAAGTAAGTTGCCATCTTATTACAAGTCAAAACCAGTTGGAGAGAATGGAGGAAAAGTGTGATTATTCTCTTTCGTTTTAAATTCCTCCAATATCTGCCATGTCTTCGAGAAATGCTGCCATATTTTAATAGCATCATCTGCTCCAGTTAACCTTTTCCAACTGACCAGTCTTTATATTAACTTTCAACAGAGCTGATCAGTTGTAAAGAAAACAAAGAATCCTGACATTGATTCTGTCCTAATTATTGTCCCTAAATACATGCATTTGAGCAAATGTCACTGGAGTAGTGATAAGTTGTTGAGCTGTCCCCTTATGGCAATATACCAGTTGGTGCCCCATATGGGGTTATAATGAACTCGGCTTCAGCTGGGAGTTGTTGACTAGTTTTGCTCAGTTGTACTTGTCTTAGTCAACTGAGCTTCAGGACGCTCTACATGTTGCTCTAATGGACTTCAAGAGCCAAAACTTTATTTATTAGGGTATTTCAAATTCAAAATAACTATCAGGTTGGCAGATATAATATTAAAATTTCAGTTTTCTCAAATGTCCAGTGATTTTTGCAAAATTTGGGGTTTCCATTTGGACTGTTCCATACCTGGAAAAGCCTTTACCATGAAGGTTTAGTGAGCTGATTGTGGCATAACAAATACTGACATCTGGGCCTAGCATCTTTCAGTGGCACATTCAGAACCAAATTGTATTTATGGGAGTGAATGTGAGCTCAGATACAAGCATGGAGCATAGAACAGTACAACACAGTACAGGCCCTTAGGCCCTTGACGTTGTGCTGACCTTTTATCCTACTTTAAGATCAACCTAACCTACATACTCTTCATTTTACTAGCATCCATGTGCCTATCCAAGAGTCGCTTAAATATCTCTAATGTATCTGACTCTACTACCATTGCTGGCAGTGCATTCCACACACCCACCATTGTCTGTGTAAAGAACCTACCTCTGACATCGCCCCTAAACCTTTCTCCAGTCACCTTAAAATGATGCCCCTTCATGTTTGCCGTTTCTGCCCTGGGAAGAAAGTCTCTGGCTGTCCATTCCATTTATGCCTCTCATCATCTTCTACACCTCTATCAAGTCACCTCTTGTCCTTCTTTGCTCCAATGAGAAAAGCCCCAGCTCCCTCAATCTTTTTTCATAAGACATCCCCTCCAGTCCAGACAGCATCGTGGTAAATCTCCTCTGCACCCTCTCTAAAGCTTCCACATCCTTCCTATAATGAGGCTTCCAGAACTGAGCACAATATTCCAAGTGTGGTCTAACCAGGGTTTTGTAGCGCTCCAGCATAACCTTTCAGCTCTTAAACTTCATCCCCCTACAAATGAAAGCCAACACACCATACTCCTCTTCAACAGCCCTCTCAATTTGGGGGGCAACTTTGAGGGATCTATGGGCGTTGACCCCAAGATCTCTCTGTTCCTCCAAACTGCCAAGAATCCTGCCTTTAACCCTACAATCTGCATTCAAATTCAACCTTCCAAAATGAGTCATTGCACACTTTTCCAGGTTGAACTCCATTTGCTACTTTTCAGACCAGTTCTGCGTCCTGTCAATGTCCCATTGCAACCTACAACAGCCCTCCACATGATCCACAACTCCTCCAAACTTTGTGTCATCGGCAGACTTACTAGCTCACCCTTCCACTTTCTCATCCAAGTCATTTATAAAAATCACAAAGAGCAGAGGTCCCTGAACAGATCCCTGTGGACAACCAATGGTCACCAAGCTCCAGGCTGAATACTTTACATTTACCAACACCCTCTGTCTTCTATCGGCCAATCAATTCTGTATCCACACAGCCAAAATCCCCTGTATCCCATGCCTCCTTACTTTCTGAATAAGCATGGGCAACCTTATCAATATAAAAAATTATACAAGAGAGACGGTTTGCACCTTAATAGGTTGGGGACCAGCATTCTGGCAGCCAGGTTTGCTACTGCAACACAGCTATGTTTAAACTAAGTAGCGGAGGGGAGGGGACAAACTGGATGTTTAAGAAGGAAATTGAAGGGAAAGTTAGAACAAGGAAAGTCAAGAAAGACAACTGTATCAATGAAGCAGAAAACTCAAAAAGGGATCATGCTGTAAGGTTGAGTGAAATAGGAGTTGATGGGAAGGGTGAGGGCAGTAACAAATTAAAAATACTATGCTTGAATGCACGAAGCATTAGAAATAAGATGGATGAGCTTGAGGGTCTGTTGGAAATTGGCAGATACGATATTGTGGGGATAACTGAGACATGGCTTCAAGTGGACACGGCCTGGGAAATGAATATTCAAGGCTACACATGCTATCGTGAGGACAGACTGACAGGCAGAGGGGGTGGGGTGGCCGTGTTGGTAAGGGATGATATTCAGTCCCTTGCGCGGGGAGGACCTAGAATCAGGGGATGTAGAGTCAGTGTGGATAGAGCTGAGAAATTCTAAGGGTAAAAAGACCCTCTTGGGAGTTATCTACAGGCCCCCAAACAGTAGTCTAGTTGTCGGATGTAAGTTTAATCAGGAGCTGAAATTGGCCTGAGCAAAGATGTCACTACAGTTGTTGTGGGGGATTTTAACATGCAGGTAGACTGGGAGAATCAGGATGGTATTGGATCTCAAGAAAGAGACTTTGTGGAGTGCCTCAGAGATGGATTCTTAGAACAGCTGGTGCTGGAGCCTACCAGGGAGAAGGCAATTCTGGATCTGGTATTATGCAACGAACCAGAATTGATCAGGGACCTTGAAGTGAAGGAGCCATTGAGAAATAGTGACCATAATACAATAAGTTTCAATCTGCAATTTGAGAGGGAGAGGGTACAATCGGAAGTGAAAATATTTCTGTTGAATAAAGGGAACTATGGAGCTATGAGGGAGGAGCTGGCCAAAGTTCAATGGTGCAATACCTTAGCAGGGATGACAGTGGAGGAACAATGGCAGATATTTCTGTGTATAATGCAGAAGATGCAGGATCAGTTCATTCCAAAAAGGAAGAAAAATCCTAGGAGGAGGCATGGCTGTGGCCGTGGCTGACAAGGGAAGTTAAGAAACATATAAAGTTAAAAGAGATAAAGTATAACAAAGCAAAGATAAGTGGGAAAACGGAGGACTGGGAAGCTTTTAAAGAACAACAGAGGATTACTAAGAAGGAAATATGCAGAGAAAAAAATGAGTACGAAGGTAAACTGGCCAAAAATATAAAGGAGGATAGTAAAAACTTTTTTAGGTATGTGAAAGGCAAAAAAATGGTTAAGACTAAAATTCCCCTTGAAGACAGAAACGGGGAATATATTATGGGGAACAAAGAAATGGCAGAAGAATTGAATTGGTACTTCAGATCTGTGTTCACTGGGGAAGATACAAGCAATCTCCCTGAGTTAACAGTGGCTGAAGGACCTGAACTTAAGGGAATTTATATTTGCCAGGAATTGGTGTTGGAGAAACTGTTAGGTCTGAAGGTTGATAAATCCCCAGGGCCTGATGGTCTACATCCCAGGGTACTGAAGGAGGTGGCTCGAGAAATCGTGGATGCATTGGTGATTATTTTCCAGAGTTCGATAGATTCCTGCGGATTGGAGGGTGGTTAATGTTGTACCACATTTTAAGAAAGGTGGGAGAGAGAAAGCAGGAATTATAGACCAGTTAGTCTGACCTCAGTGGTGGGAAAGATGCTGGAGTCTGTTATAAAGGATGAAATTATGACACATTTGGATAGTAGTAACAGGGTAGGTCAGAGTCAGCATGGATTTATGAAGGGAAAATCATGCTTGACTAATCTTCTGGAATTTTTTGAGGATGTAACTCTGAAGATGGATGAGGGAGATCCAGCAGATGTAGTGTACCTGGACTTTCAGAAAGCTTTTGATAAGGTCTCACATAGGTTAGTGAGCAAAATTAGGGCGCATGGTATTGGGGGCAAAGTACTAACTTGGATTGAAAGTTGGTTGGCTGACAGGAAACAAAGAGTAGTGATAAACGGCTCCATTTCGGAATGGCAGGCAGTGACCAGTGGGGTACCACAGGAATCAGTGCTGAGACCGCAGCTTTTTACAATATATATTAATGATATAGAAGATGGTATTAGTAATAACATTAGCAAATTTGCTGATGATACTAAGCTGGGTGACAGGGTGAAATGTGAGGAGGATGACCTGGACAGGTTACGTGAGTGGTCAGATGCATGGCAGATGCAGTTTAATGTGGATAAATGTATGGTTATCCACTTTGGTGGCAAGAACAGGAAGGCAGATTACTACCTAAATGGAATCAATTTAGGTAAAGGGGCAGGAGAAAGAGATCTGGGTGTTCTTGTACACCAGTCAATGAAGGTAAGCATGCAGGTACAGCAGGTAGTGAAGAAGGCTAATAGCATGCTGGCCTTCATAACAAGAGGGATTGAGTATAGAAGCAAAGAAGTTCTTCTGGAGCTGTACAGGGTCCTGGTGAGACCACACCTGGAGTATTGTGTGGAGTTCTGGTCTCCAAATTTGAGGAAAGACATTCTGGCTATTGAGGGAGTGAAGTGTAGGTTCACGAGGTCAATTCCTGGAATGGCGGGACTACCTTACACTGAAAGACTGGAGTGACTGGGCTTGTATACCCTTGAGTTTAGAAGGATGAGAGGGGAGCTGATTGAGACATATAAGATTATTAAAGGATTGGACACTTTGGAGACAGGAAACATGTTTCCGCTGATAGGTGAGTGCCAAACCAGAGGACACAGCTTAAAAATATGGGGGGTAGACCATTTAGGACAGAGATGAGGAGAAACTTCTTCACCCAGAGAGTGGTGGCTGTGTGGAATGCTCTGCCCCAGAGGTCAGTGGAGGCCCAGTCTCTGGATTCATTTAGGAAAGAGTTGGATAGTGCGCTCAAGGATAGTGGAATCAAGGGTTATGGAGATAAGGCAGGAACAGGATACTGATTAAGGATGATCAGCCATTATCATATTGAATGGTGGTGCAGGCTCGAAGGGCATAATGGCCTAATCCTACACCTATTGTCTATTGCCTTGCTAAAATCTATGCACAGCTACCCCACATCTACTGCTCTGCCTTCATCCATGTGTTTTGTCACATCCTCAAAGAATTCAATAAGGCTTGTGAGACACGGCCTGCCCTTCTCAAAGTCATGCTGATTACCTCTAATCAAACTATAGTTTTCCATATCCTGTCTCTCAGAATCCTCTCCAATAATTTGCCCACCATCGATATAAGACTGACTGGTCTGTCATTCCTAGAGTTATCCCTATTCCCTTTCTTGAGCAAAGGAATAACATTTGCCACACTCCAATCATCTGTACTACTACAGTCGACAGTGAGGATGCAACGATCAGCGCCAAAGGGCAGCAATATCTTCCCTTGCTTCCTCTAGTAACCTTAGGTCTATCCTGTCTGGCCCAGGAGACTTCTCTATCCTCTTTTTTTCAAAATTTCCACTACATCCTCCTTCTTAACATCAACCTGCTTGAGCATCTCAGCCTGTTCCATGCTGTCCTCACTAACGACAAAGTCCCTCTCACTAACGACAAAGTCCCTCTCACTAATGAGTACTGAAGCAAAGTATTCATTAAGGATCTCCCCTATATACTTCTGACTCCAGGCACAAGTTCCCTCCACTATCCCTGATCGGCCCTACCGTTACTCTGGCCGTCCTCTTGTTCCTCTCATAAGTGTAGAATGCCGTGCAGTTTTCCTTAATCCTACCTATCAAGGCTTTTGCATGACCCCTTCTCGCTTTCCTAAGTTCATTCTTCAGTTCCTTCCTAGCTACCTTGTAACCCTGTAGAACACAGTCTCATCCGAGCTTCCTCATTCTTAAGTAAGCTTCCTTCTCCCTCTTGACTAGATGTTCCACATCTCTTGTCATCCAAGGTTCAGTCACCTTACCATCCCTTCCTTGCCTCTGTGGGACAAACCTATCCAGCACTCACAGCAAATGCTCCCAAAACAACCTCCATGTTTCTGTCGTGCATTTCCCTGAATACCTGCTCCCAATTTATACTGCACAGTTCCACAGCATTGTAATTCCTCCACTCCCACTTAAGTACTTTCCCAAACCATCTGCTCCTATCCCTCTCCATGACTACAGTAAAAATCAGGGAGTTGTGATCACTATCACAGAAATGCTGTCCCACCAAGACATCTGACACCTGACCTGGTTCATTGCCAAGCACCAAATCCAATATGGCCTCTCCTCTCGTCGACCTATCTCCATATTGAGTCAGGATTCCTTCCTCTGCTCCATCCAAACTATTTGCACTAAGGAGGTTCCAATTTATTATTAGGGAAGTTGAAGTCAACCATGACAACAACCCCGTTACCTCATAGATTTCTTACCTTTCTTACCTTCATAGAATTTCTGGATGGGTCGATCAATTCTATAAGATTGGTAAGAAGTCAGGACCCATCCATATTGAGTGCTCATCAGCTGATAACTATTCAGCTATTCAAGATTATTCTATCTTTAATAGTTGTGGAAATGGGCTTTCTTTAAAATGTTCAGTGGTTTAAGTAACACACACGGTGTGTGCACAAGTTAACTAAACACAATTGTTTGGCTGTACTTTGATAATTTTATATATCAATTGGTGTCTTATGGAGAAGCATTAAACAGAAGTATGTTATGAACCCCCTTCCAAGTTATCTGCTGACCCTATTTAAATCTGGATGTGGGCTTCATTTTCCATTCTTCTGGTGAATATTTGGGCATCTATAGGTGCTGGATGATGTCCAAAGTGTGGATTCTGCTTCCTTTCACTCACCTGATGTTGGGAGTGGGAATATTCAGACCTGTCACCAATACACACCATGAATAATCATCTGGATACATCCAGGCTCTGTGCTGCCTATCTCAAATGGATTTACAAAGAAAAGAAGCAGAGGTATTCTCAGGATTCACTTGTGATTTCCTACCCTACCTATGTAGAGTACACTACTCAAAAGTCATATATTTGTACTAACACAGTGCCAGAAACACAGTACCAAGTGCTTCGAGTTAAATTTGTACAAATGTGTTTGAATTGCCTTGGCTTTATTTTTTGATAGCATCCATTGCAAATTTAATATTGGAGTGAAGAGGTTCTCATGGCAGGGAGGAGGCTGGTATGCTCATATGCCAAGGGGAGTAGTGAGAAGTTGACTGAAGTGCTGTTTCTGCTGTTTCCTAGGTTGGAGATATAGTGTCTGTTATTGATATGCCCCCTAAAGAAGATACCACATGGTGGAGGGGAAAGCATGGGTTTCAGGTAAGTGCCTGAGTGTGTGATGGTATCAAGTTGTTGAGATCTCTTCATTGAATTCATATTACTGATGTTGAGCAACTGTTCGACACTTGTATCTTTTATCAAAAACTTGATAATGTTGTTCCTTAAACAGTGTTCAGTTTAATATGATCTGGATTATTGCTGTAAATGAACAAACTTGTGTAGTTGGCATGCTCATAACTTGGTCTAATTGCTTTGAATAAATTGAACTTTAGTTTCTTTACTTGGCTTCCATACACATTACACTTACATGTGATCTCTCAATACCTTTCACTCAATTTCACTTTATCATTTCTATTCAAAACTGCCCTTTACACAGTAGATTTTTTTGAAAGAAATTAAATCTCGGAAAAGTTATATGCCATGTTCTACAAGGTATATATTTTTGGACTTTTTTTGAGTTTAGAATGCCTTTGAGTTGTAGCTGCTGTGTAAGCAGTTTTATTGTACAAGTGAGAAACTCCGCCAGTTTTATCACAACATGAATTACAGCATGAAATCCCCTTCGTGAGTGGAATAGCTGCTGCATTGCTCTTGCTCCTTCTGTCTTCTCTTTGTTGCATTTTATTGATCATTATTTCATAACGGTGGCACGGTGGCACGGTTTCATGGGCGGCACGGTGGCACAGTGGTTAGCACTGCTGCCTCACAGCGCCAGAGACCCGGGTTCAGTTCCCGCCTCAGGCGACTGACTGTGTGGAGTTTGCACATTCTCCCCGTGTCTGCGTGGGTTTCCTCCGGGTGCTCCGGTTTCCTCCCACAGTTCCAAAGATGTGCAGGTCAGGTGAATTGGCCATGCTAAATTGTCCGTAGTGTTAGGTAAGCGGTAAATGTAGGGGTATGGGTGGTTTGCGCTTCGGCGGGTCGGTGTGGACTTGTTGGGCCGAAGGGCCTGTTTCCACACTGTAATCTAATCTAATCTAATAACATGTAAAAGTATTCAGCATTGCATCTGTGTTAACTCTGGGGCAATAATCTATGTCATTCTAACATGCTGTCCTTTACTCAGCCTTTATCAAATATTTATCCACATACCCCTCAAAAGTTGAGATTGATTCTGCTTCCACAGTTCTGTGTCCCAATAAACTCTTTACTTAAGCATTGTTCCTGATATCTCTTTATTCTTTTGGTTGTGTTAAATTTATTACTTTTAGTTATTGACTTACAGAGCAGTGGAGTCAGTTCCTCCTGATCAAAGCCAACGTATATTTTGAACACTTTGCTGCAGTAGAAAATATCTCCGGTTTGCTGCACTTCAACTGAAGACTTTCCTCCTGGGATCATCACAGCATATTTGTACAACAACTTCTGTGTAGCTTTGTAACTTCGGTTCTAATGTAAAGAGCCCAAAACTGGACCAGATATCCACATCAGCAATTTTTTTTTTGCAACCTTAGCTATTCGTCTTTGCTTTTGTCATAATTTTCCCTCGTTCTGAAGCCTAAAATTCCTCTCCTTTTGCAGTTTTATCAACTTATCCGTACATTTTTAGAAAGCATCTAGCTGTTGCTTTGCTGTTTGCTAGTGCTATTTTGCTTTGCTCTTTATGGGACCCTTCAGTGTTCAAATTGGCCATCCTTTACAAAGTAACTAGCAAGCAGGAAAACACAATGGAGTATTTAATTAAAGTATAATTGGCTGCGAAATGTAACAACAATGCATAACAATTAAACATGATCAAAAGACTGATGTGCAAGAATAAATGTGTTTCATTTAGTCAGGATCTCAAACAGGATTGAACTGTGAGTGTGTAGATCTGTATCAGAAGTGAACTGTGAATTGTACATGACATCATCCTGAGTAATGATAAATTAGTTTCTTTGTAGAGTCATTCTGACATTAGTGTCTGATTTGTACCTTTTTTTAATTTTGCAGGTTGGATTCTTTCCCAGCGAGTGTGTGGAGCTCATTAATGATAAAGTTCCTCATTCTGTGACGAGTGCAATGCCAAAGCCAGGTATAGTAATCTTCTATCCTGCACCCACTATGCAATTCCATTCTGACCAGTGTGGGCATCGAAATTTCTAAATGCTCATAGATGCATTCCGTAGGAATGTATAACTGTAGGTGTCTTGGTCTGACTGTGTGTCTAACATATTTCATTATCCAATTGTAGTCTTGCACAAGCATGAGTCAAATCCAACACTACCATTTAAGCTTAGCATTTGCATTTGGGTGGCACGGTGGCTCAATGGTTAGTACTGCTGCCTCACAGCACCAGGGTCCCAGGTTCGATTCCAACCTCTGGCGACTGTCTGTGTGAAGTTTGCACATTCTCCCTGTGTCTGCGTGGGTTTCCTCCAGGTGCTCCAGTTTCCTCCAAGTTGTGCAGGTCAGGTGAATTGGCCATGCTAAATTGCCCATTAGTCAGAGAGAATTGGGTCAGGGTGGGTTACTCTTTGGAGGGTCGGTGTGGACTGGCTGAGCCAAAGGGCCTGTTTCCACACTGTAGGGAATCTAATCTAATCTAAGTATATAAAATTAGGTGCGACATGGATAAGGTGATGGTTGGAGTCTTTTTCCCAGAGTGGGAATGTTGAATACCTAGGAGGCATGGTTTTAAGATGAGAGGAAACGAAATGTGCAAGGTAATTTTTTTTATGCAAAGGATGGTAAATGACTGGAATGTACTGCCAGCAGAGGTGGTAGCAACATAACATTATAGCGCAATACTGGCCCTTTGGCCCTCGCTGTTGCACTGACCTGTGGAACCAATCTGAAGCCTATCTGTCCTACACTATTACATTTCCATCCATGCATTTAAATGTCCTTAAAGTTGGCGAGTCTAATACTGTTGCAGCCAATGCATTCCATGCCCCTACTATTCTAAGTAAAGAAACCACGTCTGACATTGTCCTATATCTATCACCCCTCAATTTAAAGCTATGTCCCCTCGTGCTAGCCATCGCCATCTGAGGAAAAAGGCTCTCCCTGTACACCCTATCTAATTATCTTATATGTCTCAGTTAAGTCACCTCTCAACATTCTCTCACGAAAATTCCCTCAGTCTTTCCTCATAAGACCTTCCCTCCATACCAGGCAACATCCTAGTAAATTCCCTTTGAACCCTTTCCAAAGTTTCCTATAATGCGATGACCAGAACTGTATGCAATATTCCAAGTGTGGCCGCACCGGGACAGCTGTTTTGTAAAGCCGTAGCATGATCTCATGGCTCCGAAACTCAATCCCTCTGCCAATAAAAGCTAACACATAGTATGCCTTCTTAACAACCCTATCAACCTGTGTAGCAACTTTCAGGGATCTATGTACATGGACACTGAGATCCCTCTGCTTATCTGCACTACCAAGAATCTTACCATTAGCCCAGTACTCTTTATTCCTATTGGTCCTTCCAAAGTGAATCACCTCACACTTTCCGCATTATACTCCATTTGCCACCTCTCAGCCCAGCTCTGCAGCTTATCTGTGTCCTCTGTGACCTGCAACATCCTTCTACACTATTCACAACTCCACCGACCTTAGTGTCATCCGCAAATTTACTAACCCATCCTTCTATTCCCTCTATCAGGTCAATTATAAAAATGACAAACAGCAGTGGACCCAAAACAAACCCTTGTGGTACACCACTAGTAACTGAACTCCAGGTTGAACATTTCCCATCAGCCACCACCCTCTGTCATCTTTCAGCTGGCCAGTTTCTGATCCAAACTGCTAAATCACCCTCAATCACTTTCCTCCATATTTTGTGCAATAGCCTACCATGGGGAACCTTATTAAATACCTTACTGAAGTCCATATACACCACATCAACTGCTTTACCCTCATCCACCTGTTTGGTCACTTTCTCAAAGAACTCAACAAGGTTTGTGGACAGATAGATAACAATTTTTAAGATGCATTTAGGCCGACATATGTACAGGCAGAGAATAAAGGGATACAGATCATGTAAAGGTAGATAAGATTAGTTTTGAATGGCATCATAGTTGCATACATATGGTGGGCTGAAGGGCCTTTTCCTGTGCTGTACTGTTCTTTTTTTGAAGACAAACCTGTGAAATGTGCATATTTTTATTTGCATCAAATTGTATGCAATACACCTGGAAGAAATAAAACACATGCAGCATTCAGTGTTTCTTCATGCATGATCAGAAGAGGCGTGTCGTTTGTAATGTCTGAAGATTGCATAACTTGTAAAGTTTGCAAAATTGCAGGGATAGGTAAATACAGCCCCAGGCAATGTGAGAGCATCCAATACTGCATGAGGGTCTTTCAAGCAAACTTAATATTTTAGAGAGACACAGACTTTGCTGTTAATAGGTATTAGTATTCTCTTTTTCCTGGCACTTGCACTGTGATATCACTGTATTGCTGGAAAAGAGAGACATTGTTACAGTGAGATGCTCATTCTATCAGAATATTAATGTTCAGAGGTGACAAAACGATAGTTCTTTGACTTTATCTCTATTTCATGGAACTCAGTCCCAATTTGTTTAGCAATGAAGAAAATGAAATGTCATGTCCCAAGAATTTTATGCAATTCAGATAAATACCTATTTTCATAATCTTAGTTTCTTACTTAATTTGCAGTTTTATTTCCATGCTAGGTGACCCCTTTCAGCCAGCTAGCGTTGCAGTGCTTTTTCCACTGGTCTAAAATAATAGCAGACTGTGGAGAGTTAACTTGGCAAATGTGAGTGATGTGAATTGAGCTTGATGACCCAATTATGTTCTATAATAGTTTGTTACAGTGAAGCGGTACTACACTTGTACTGGAGTAAGGACTGCTCTCTTACGTATTGGAGTAAAATCCAATTTGTTTATGAGTTGGAATAAGATGTGACCTGTTCTTGAACATACAAAAGTGCAAAATATATTCAAAGTCATAGAGATCTCCAGCAGAGTAAAAAGTCCTGCCCATTGCAACCGTGCTAGTCAGAAATAACCACCTAACTGTTTTAATCCTATTTTTCAACATTTGGACCATAACCTTGTATAAGTGAATGTTTAAATACTTCATAAATATTATGAAGGTTTCTGCCTCTACCATCCTTACAGGCAGTGAGATCAAGATTCACGGGAACATAGGATTTGGGAGCGGGTGGAGGCAATTCAGCCTTTTGAGTCTGCTCTGCCATCTAAAATGATCATGGCTGACCTTATCCTGGTCTTAACTCCACTTTCCTGCCTGCTCCTCATAGCCCTTTATCCAACTTTTCAACGGAAATGTTTCTATTCCTTTCTCGACTCTGTTGATTGACTCTGCCTTCACTGCACTCGGGCTGTAAGTTCCACAGATTCATGACCCTCTGAGGGAAGTGATTTCTCCTCCTCTCAGTTTTGAAGTTGTCTTTTGTCACTGTATATTTATGACCTCATGTTCGAGGCTGTCCCACAAGAGAAAACATGTGTTCAGCGTCCACCTTATCAATCCCCTTTAGCATTTTAGATCCTCGATCTCTCTCATTCTTCTGAACTCCAGTGAGTACAAGTCCAAGCTATTCAACCATTCCTCGTACACAGCCATTTCATCCCTGAGATCAATCTGATGAACCTCCTGTGAACTACCTGCAGTGTCACCACATCCTTCCTCAAGTGAGGAGACCAAAACTAGACACACTGTTCCAAGTATGGTCTCATCAGCACCTTATATAATTTTAACAAAACTTTTTTATTTTTGTAATTCTGCTCTTGTGCAATAAATGCCAGGATTCCATTTGTCTTTCTTATTACATGCTGCGCCTGCATACCCATTCTCTGTAATTCATGCACAAAATCGCCCAGATCCTTCAGTGCTGACGCACTTTGAGTCTGTTTCCCATTTAACTTATTTGCTCTTGTATTTTTCTGGCCAAAATGGACAACCTTGAACTTATCTACATTAAACTGCATCTGCCAGATTCTGGCCTATTCTCCTAGCCTAGCAATATCCATCTGTAAACTTGTTATCTCCTCATCACTGTCTGCTTTCCCACCTGTTATAGTACCATCCACTCTGTCCCTGTGTACAGATCATTTAAATGGTTGAAGTCCAAGAACTGAACCCTGCGGCACCTCACTAGTTAGAATTCATCCAGAGAAAGACCCATTTATCCTAACCCTTTGTCAATCAGCCAATTCTCTATCCAAGCGAATACTCTACCCTTAACCTAGTGAGAGATTTCCCTTTCTGGATCAGTCTTTTATGTTGCACCTTATCAAATACCTTCTGGAAGTCTAGATATACCACATCCACTGGATCGTCATTAACCTTGCTGGTTACATCTTCAAAGAGCTTCAGCAAATTTTTCAAGCGCAACTTGCCCTTCATGAAACCATGCTGACATTAGTGAATTGAGCTTTGATTTTCCAAGTGTTCCGTTGTCTCCTCCTTTTATGGCTGACTCCAGCCACTTCCCCACTACAGAGGTCAAAGATCAAACCAGCTGGTTTATAGCTCCCCACTTTTTGTGTATCTTTTTTTATTAAAGCTATCACATTAATATGTTTCCAATCCACTGATACCTTTCCAGAATCCAGGGAATTTTGGAATTTCTTAACTAATACATCCACTATATCTGCTGCCACCTCATTTAGTACCTTAGGATGCAGGCCATCAGGCCCTAGGGACTAATCGGCCTTTAATTCCATCAGTTTACTCAATACCTTTTCCCCAGTTACAGTAACTTCACCAAGTTCATCTGTAGTAACTGCAGTGTTTGGGTATAAATTATTCTCTTCCACTGTGAAAGAAGACACAAAATATTGGTTTCCCATTATTGCCTCCCCATTTTGTCTTCTAAAAGACCACCATTTAGTAATCTTTTCTTTTTCTTATAGAAGCTGTTAGTAGTGGTGCTTATGTTTTCTGCTAGTTTCCTTTCATAGTTCATCTTAGCTCTTTTGATTTTGTTTTTAATAACCCTTGGCTGATGTTTAAAGTTCAGTCAATCCTGTAAAGTGCCTCTAACCTTTCAAGTATGATATGTCCTAGTTTTTGCCTTTATTTTATCCTTGACTTCCTTGTTAAGTTATAGATGATTTTTCATTTTTTTTTACAATATCTCTTCCTCTTAGGGATATTACTTTAGTTGAGAAGTATTTCGGATATCACTAAGAATTTGCCTCTGTTCTTCAACTGTCCTGCCCTTTAATATTTTTGCCCAGTCTACTTGGGCCAACTTCTTCCTCAGGCCTGTATAATTACCATTTCCCAACGCCAAAACTGTCGTATGTGACTTCCACCACCCTCTGGGTATAAACCATTTTTATAGAGTCATTCAGCAGAGAAACAGATCCTTCGGTCCAACTCATCAGCACTGACCAGACATTCCAATCTGACCTAGTCCCATTTGCCAGCATCTGATCCATATCTAAACCCTTCGTATTCATATACCCATCCAGAAGCCTTTCAAATGTTGCAATTGTACCCACATCCACCATTTTCTCTGGCAGCCCGTTCCATACACACACCACCCTCTGTGTGCAGAAGTTACCCCTCAGGTCCTTTATAAATCTTTCCCCTCTCACCTTAAACCTATGTCCTCTAGTTTTAGACTCCACTATCCTAGGAAACGTTACCTTGGCTATTCACCCTATTGATGCCTGTTGAAATTTTATAAACCTCTGTAAAGTCATCCCTCAGTCTCTGTCGCTCCAGGGAAAAAAGGCTCCAGCCTATTCAATCTCTCCCTGTAGCTCAAAATCTCTTCTAAACCTACTGCCGCTTACTTTGAATCTATGCCCCCTTTCATTGACCCCTCCACCAAGGGCAATAATGCCTTCCCATCTACTCTGTCTGTGTCCCTGATAATTTTACATGTCTAAATCATGTCCCTCCCTCAATCTCTTCTTCCCTCAGGAGAACAAGCCCAATCTATCCAACTTCTCTTCATAACTGAAACTCTCCAGTCCAAGTGCCATCCTGGTAAACCTCTGCTGCACCCTCTCCATTGCTAACAATTCCTCCTACAAGATGGATTCCAGAATTGTGCATAATACTCTAGCTGTGACCTAACCAATATTTTATACAGTTTCAGCATATCATCCCTGCTTTTAAACTGTGTACCTCAACCAATAAAGGCAAGTGTCATGATTAAAACGAGGTTCGCCAGGTGGGTCTCAGAATATAAGTACCATGACTGAGGTGTTAACCTGGTCCAATCAGGGAGTC
Organism: Chiloscyllium plagiosum; assembly: GCF_037043375.1. NCBI lineage: Eukaryota > Metazoa > Chordata > Chondrichthyes > Orectolobiformes > Hemiscylliidae > Chiloscyllium > Chiloscyllium plagiosum. Next base: position 40,939,302 of record NW_028270167.1, on the reverse strand, counting down.
CTACTTGACAGATATAAACAGGAGTGTTTTACGTGAGAGCCCGGGTGTCCTTGGAGAAGGAGCACACGGTCTCCACCAACACCTGGAGTTGTTCAGGTAGAGGTGGGCGCCGTAGGGAGTGGAGTGGATTATTTCCCCCTCCAACTCTATTTTGATTTAATCCTTGCCCTCCCCTTCAATGATTGATCACATAGCATTGCCCTTTGATGTGAAGGGCACTGCTTGTCACTGGCCACTCGGGTGTTTTCCTAGCTTCCTGGTGGTGGAAATTGAATAAAGATCGTGCACCTTGTGTTTCTCACTGTATCTCACACCTGCACGCACACAACATGGGTGCTGGGGGAAAAAATAAGCACTACCGCAGTTAGGCGGGAGTGTGGGGGTTAATTAAAAAAAATTTTTAAAAAATTAACAGGAGTGTTGGGATTCTGTTCACTCCAGGAGCCAGCTCTGAACAAGCTAGGTCAGTGGCATGTACTAAAATGTGACTTGGTGACAGGATACCAGCCTTCATGGAGTTACTTCAGTAAGTATCTCAGATGCTGCCTTGACCAGTTTATCCACCTGTCCTGATACCTCAGGGGACCGGTATACATGCACACCAAGATTTCTGTGATCCTTGGTTCTTCCCAGTGTCATATTGTTCATCGTGTATTCTCTTGCCTTGTTTGTCCTATTTGATCTGCTCAAGTGCATCATGTCACATTTATCTGGATTGAATTCCATTTGCCTCTGATCAGCCCATCAGAGGTGGACTACCCTTTAGCCTGGTCTTCCATGATATAAAATCTTGGCTGACCTATTTGTGTTTGAATTCTACATTCCCACTTAGCGCAATAACCTTAGTTTAATAAGAATCTCTTCAATTCTGTGTCTTAAAAATACCTAATGACCCCACTTCTATTGCCTGAGAGAGTGAGTTCCAAAGACGCATGACTTCCTAAGAAAAAAAAAATCTCCTCTATCCTGAAAGGACACTAATTTTTAAATAGCACTCCCTAGTTCTGGACTGATCCACTGGACGAAATTTCTTTTCGGCATCCATCCAGTGAAGACTATTCAGGATCTTTTAAACTTCAATCAAGCCCCAATCCCTTTTTACTCTTCCAGACTCCAGTGGAAACAAGCCCAGCATGACCAACCTATCCTCGAGACAATCTATTAATTTCAAGTATGATTCTGGTCAACCAATATATTTGCATCCTTCCTTAAGACCACAGTATTTAAGATGAGACATCACCAGTATTCTGTATAACCGTGGGCGGCACGGTGGCACAGTGGTTAGCACTGCTGCTTCACAGCGCCGGAGACCCGGGTTCAATTCCTGCCTCAGACGACTAACTGTGTGGAGTTTGCACGTTCTCCCCGTGTCTGCGTGGGTTTCCTCCGGGTGCTCCGGTTTCCTCCCACAGTCCAAAGATGTGCAGGTCAGGTGAATTGGCCATGCTAAATTGCCCATAGTGTTAGGTAAGGGGTAAATGTATGGGTGGGTTGTGCTTCGGCGGGTTGGTGTGGACTTGTTGGGCCGAAGGGCCTGTTTCCACACTGTAATGTAATCTAATCTAATCTGAAGCATGATGATCCTGTTAGAATCCCTACAGTGTGGAAACAGGACCTTTGGCCTGGCAAGTCCACATCGACTCTCCGAAGAGCACCCACCCAGGTCCATTCCCCTAATACTGTACATTTTACCCCTGACTACTGCACCTAACCTACGCATCCCTGAGCACTACAGGCAATTTAGCATGGCCAACTCCCCTAACCTGCACATCTTTAAATTGTGGGAGGAAACCGGAGCAAACCCACACAGACACTGAGAGAATGTGCAAACTCCACACAGACAGTCGCCCAAGGCTGGAATTGAACCTGGCTCCCTGATTTTATGAGGCAGCAGTGCTAACCACTGAGCCCCACTGCCGCCTTGTTTTCTTGTAGTGGGCTTTAGTCTGTCCTGGAATTTGATAAAGAATGAAATTCTCGATTAATAAATTGTTAAGTGAGGAAACTTTTTACTGAAATTTGCTTTAACATTTAACTTAAACTTTGAAAACTAGAAAGGAACTGTCAGATAGTTAACGGAAACTGACTGCCATTGATAATGAACAGTTAACTGTTGAGCAGCTGTTGGTGACTGCTTGAATAGGAGATAATTACTGTGAGCAGAAAGCTGAAGAAGCATTTGGATATGCCTCAAAACATTGTATAAAGTAAATTATATCTGCTGACAAAGTAAAAGGGGTGCATCATAAATAGGATAAAATTTGGTAATTTGATGAGAGTAGAAATTTGGCTGCTTCTTGCCTCCAGTATGTGTGACTCTTCTTGTGAGGTAGTAAGTATTTAAACTATTGTGGAGTGTTACAATGTTTTGTGCCAGTTAGTTTGAAAAAGAAGCAAAAACTTAGAATTAACTAAATAGTTGATATAAATAATCAGGCTAAAGTGTGACAGAACAGTGCCTACATCTGTAGGAGTTATTAGACAGTGATATCACTCTAGTGAACACATCTGCACTCAATATCTCTGTTTTGAATCTCTGAGTCCGTCTTTGAAATGGAGTGAGAGCTAGAAGCTCTCTGTATCATGAGGGAGAAGTCGACATTGCAGGATAGTTTGCTCTAGATTTCAACTACCCTTTTTAGAGAGCTGCAAGATCAGAAAGTAGTTTTTTATGACAAATCCTATACATGTGAAAGGGCAACTCAGGCAAGATGAAGAATGAGGACCTGCAAAAATGATCCTTTCTATCAGTTAAAATATACCTGCAACATGTGAGTACAGACATAACGAGTGTCATAAGACAGCCAGAATGAAAACATGAATCAGGAGACTGTCCAAACTGGGGAGGAGGAAGTGGAGGTGAAACAGAATGCGGTAATTACGGGAATGCTGCAATTAGGGAATTGGGCTGGCCTCCTTCAAGAGCAAGATTGAGAATTATGTTCTGAACAAGGGGTACTGGACTTGAACGTTGGTTCTGCTTTCTCTTCACAGATGCTGCCAGACCCAAATTCTCCAGTAATTTCAGTTTTTGTTTCAAATTTTCAGTACCCACTGATTTGATTTGATTTGATTTATTGTAATCACATGTACCTAAATACAATGGATTGCTTTGTTTTGCAAGCATTACAGGCAGATCTTAGCAAAAAAGGACATAAAGATCATAGGGTGCTTTGACAGAGCAAGGCATACACGGTTAAGACTGCACAGCTGGTGCGCAAAGCAAATTCAACATGATTTGAAGTTCGAGAGGTCCACTTAGCAGTCTTTTTGTTTATTTGAGAGTTGTGTTGTCTGTCTGCTTTGAACAAGTTGAATGAGTGGGCAAATGCAGTAAAATGGGAATAAATGTGAAGTTATCCACTTTGGGAGGCAAACAGGAAGGTGATTTGTTATCTGAAAGGCTATAGATTGAGAGGGGAATGTGTACCAAGATCTGGCTAACCTTATTAACCAGTCACTGAAGTTAAGTGTGCAGATGCAGCAGGTGGTGAAGAAGACAAATGTATGTTGGTCTTTTTTAGTGAGAGGTTTTAAGTGTAGTGGCAAGGATGACTTGCTGCAATTATACAGGAACTTGGGGAGACCTCACCTGGAATATTGTGCGTAGTTTTGGTCTCCTATCTGAGGAAAGTTGTTCTTGTTATGATGGGAATGCAGCAAAGGTTTACCACATGGATTCCTGGGATGGCAGGATGACGTGTGAGGAGAGATTAGATCAGTTCAGATTATATTTGCTGGAGTTCAGAAGTATTGGGGGAACTGCACACAAACCTACAAAATTCTAATAAGGTTAGACAGACAGATGTAGGAAGAATGTTTCAAATGATGGGATCACAATCTAAAGATATGAGGTAAACCATTTAAAATTTCACCAGTAGAGTTGGAGCATGTGGAATTCACTACCACAGAAAATAGTTGAGATCAAAACATTGTCTGATTACCAGGAGGAGTTGGATATAGCACTTGGGGCGAAAGGGATCAAAGGAAATGGGGGAAAGGCAGGAGCAGGCTGTTAAATTAGGTGATCAGCTATGATTATAATGAATGATGAAGCAGACTCATAGGCCGTATGTCGCACTCCTCCTGTTTCTTGTGGTTCTGAAGTGATTGACATCTCTAACCGGTTTAGTAGGATATTGTAGGGGTGGGGAGAGAGAAGAATTCAATTGCATCCTTGTTGTAACCAAGAAACCCTGTTGAAAGAGTGCCATGAATTAGGAGCTAAATTAAAGAATAGGACCTGAAAGGGTAGAATCTGTGATGTATTCCTCAGAGATGTGAAAATTAGCATAGGAATTTATAGATTAAAGAGGTGGACACATGGCTAAAGAAGAAACGTGAAGCAATAAAGTTGTATATCATATAATTACAGAGGCTGATCAAGCACGTAACAAAGATAGAATGTTTTTAAAGGAGGATTTTAACTTAAGTATTCGTTGGATTAAACTGACTAGTACAAGTCATGAGGATAATGAATTTGTTGTATATCTGCAGGATAGTTTTCTCCAACAAGTCAAAGATAAACGGCGTGGCATTCTTTTTAAAGAATTCTCTCGTAGGTTGTGGACGTTGTTGACTGATTATTTAATACCTGTGGAGAAAGTGAAAACTGCAGATGCAGGAGTTCAGAGTCAAAAAGTGTGGTGCTGGAAAAGCACAACTGGTCAGGCAGCATCCGAGGAGCAGGAGAGTCAACGTTTCAAGTCTGTCCCTAGTTGCCCTTGAGAAGGTGGAGGTGAGCTTCCTTCATGAACCACTGCCGCCTATGTGCTGCAGGTAGATGCACAATGCCATTAGGCTAAAAATCACACAACACCAGGTTATAGTCCAACAGGTTTATACCTGTTGGGCTATAACCTGGTGTTGTGATTTTTAACTTTGTACACCCCAGTCCAACACCGGCATCTCCGAATCATGAATGCCATTAGGAGAATTCTCCAGGATTTTGACAAAGTAACAGTAAAGGAACAATTATATATTTTCAAATCAGGAGGGTGAGTGTCTTGGAGGGGAACTTGAGGTGGCAGTGTTCCCATGTGTCTGCTGCCCCTTTTCCTTCAAGATGGAAGTGGCCATGGTTTTGGAAGTTGCTGTCTCAGGATCTTTAATGAATTTCTGCAGTGTATCTTGTCGATAGTACACACAACTGGTACAGAGTGTCAGTATTGGAGGGAATGGATATTTATGGACGTGGTGCCAATCAAGTGGGCTCCTTTGTTCTAGATGATGTCAAGCTTCTTGAATGCTGTTGGAGCTCCCCATCCTGGCGAGTGGGGAGTATTCCATCACATTGCTGACTTGTGCCTTATAGATAGTAGTCAAGCTTTAGGGAATTGGGAGGAGAGTTACTCACTGTAGTATTCCTAGCCTCTGACCTTCTCATGTATATAAACAGTGTATTTATACAGTGAGTCCAGCTGTGTTTCTGGAAAGTAGTAACGTCCCACAGGATGTAGATAGTGGGGGATTCAGTGGCATTGAATATCGAGGAGCGATGGTTAGATTGTCTTTTACTGGAGATGGCCATTGCCTGGCATTTGTGAGGCGCAAATGTTACTTGCCACTTGTCAGACCTCATTCCTGATGAAGGGTTGATGTTCAAAATATCAATTCTCCTGCTTCTCAGATGCTGCCTGACCAGCTGTGCTTTTATCTAATAGCGATCATAATATGATCAGGTTCAGTGCAGTGTTTGAACAGGAGGTTCATGGAACAGTTACAAAGAATCCATTTTTTGTTATAATTGACTTCAGTGCAATGAGGCTAAGCTGTCCAAAGTGAAGTGGACAGATTTGTTCATGGATAAATGACTAGTGGGAGGTGTTCAAATGAGAATGCAACATGATACAGGCTTATATTACTAAGGGAAAACAAATCTATTTGCCAAAAGCAAAGGGCATGGGCAAGAAAAGAGGTGTTTGTACTTCTCTGATTCTGATCTTGTCACATTCCTGTCTATTCACTCCTCACTGATGACTATCAGCCTTCAGGTCAATAACTTCTGAATGTTAAGTCCGGATCTCTCTCCCCCCACCCGCACCTCTTTTTCTCCCTGAAAAAGATCCGTAGCAGATATTTCTTTCACCAAGTTTTTCTTCATCTGTCCTAATATCTCTTCTGTGTGGTTCTGTTTTTATTCTATAATGTTCATGTGAAGCACAAAGAAGCAATTATTATGTAAAAGAAAAGGACACATAAGTTAAATTAAGCACAGATCCTGTTGTATATGGGTGATATAGAGAGCAGTAAGGGATAACAAAACACATACAGAAAGAAAATTGGATGAAAAAGATGTAAATGAGATCAAAATCAATACATCAAGTCAAAAGATGTGCAGATTAAGGGGATTGGCCATGCTAAATTGTCCCTTGGAGTCCAAGGATGTATAGGCTAGTGGGTAGGATGCTCGTCAGAGAGTCATATCAGCCTCAATAGGCCAAATAGCCTCTCTTTGCACTGTAGATACTCATAGAATTCAGTAGATGAAAAGGTTAGTGTAAATATAAACACAACTTATTAGAAAAGTTAAGCAGGTCTGACAGCATCTATTGAGACAGAAACAGAGATATTGTTGACTTAACGATGACACTCCTTCAGAACTGAAGATCTTTAGCAATATAAAATTTGAAAATAAGGAAGAAAGAGAGGAAATGTCTAATTACTTGGAAAACAGAGAGACTAAACAACAGAAGGATTGATGGTGAGAGGCAAAAAGAGATGGTGATTGGATCAGTCATAAAACAAGCAATTGTAAATATGAAAAGTAAGATTTAGCCACAACTTGCATACAAGAGAAATCGGGCCATTGGTTAATATGTGCAATTAATGTATTATTGAGTTAAATTTGAATATAAGAGTGTTGACCAGTTTGAAATAATTTGAAAAGACCGAGGAGGATAGCATAGATTACAGGAGGATATAGGCAGGCTGGTCAGATGGCAAATCAGTGGCAAATGATATACAATCCAGATAAGGGCAAGGTGATGCACTTGGGCAGGATAGAAAGGACAAATAAATACACAATGAATGGCAGGATCTCGGGAAGCACCGAGGATCACAGAGACCTTGATGTCTTGTCCACTGATCCCTTAAGGTAACAGGAGAGTGAAATAAAGTGGTTAAGAAGGCATGTGGTATACATGCTTTTTATTAGTAGGGCTTATGCCCGAAACGTCGATTCTCCTGCTGCTCGGATGCTGCCTGGCCTGCTGTTTTTCCAGCATCACATTTTTCAACTCTGGTCTCCAGCATCTGTAGTCCTCACTTTCTCCATGCTTTTTATTAGCCATGACATGGAGTTTAAGATCAAGGAGGTTATGCTGGATAAATCATTAGTTAGGCCACAGCTCAAGCACTGTGTACAGTTTTGGGATCACCTTATAGGAGAGATGTGATTACATTGGAGAGGTTGCAGCAGAATCTTGCCTGGGCTGGAGAGTTTTGGTTACAAAGAAAGATTGGACAGCCTGGGATTGTTCTCCATGCAGCAGAGGAGACTGAGGAGTACATTATTGAGATTTTTAAAACTGTGGGACACAGACAGAGTAATCAGGAAGAAACTTTCTCCAGGTGGAGGGAGCAATGACCAGAGGTAGAAATTTAAGGTCAGGGGCAGAAGGTTTAGAGGAGATGTGAGGAAGGATCTTTTACAGTGCTGTAGATCTCTATGACTTGGTGTCAATTCTTGAGGGTGAGAGAGATGCAGTTCCTCAAGCTGACATTAAGTGTCCTTGAAACATGAGATCAAGGTCAGAGCAAGAGTGGAGAAGAGAATTAAAGTGACAGATGCTTACAGGCTCTGCGTCATAGTTTCTGTCTGAAAGGAGGTGATCTGAAAAGAACAGCTACTCAGCCACTGTTTGGCTTTCCCAAAGTGGAGGAGCTTTCATTATGAACAGCAAATGCAGTACACTAAATTGAAATTTCTGATCATAACCTCTGTCCCATTTTCTGTTGCATATGGTCTGTTCTGTGTTTTTGTTGGAATGCAGTCTGTCATGTATTTTTATTGGAATATATACTGCCTCCTGCTTGTATTGGAGCACAGTGTTCCTTGCACTTTTTTGTTGATGTATATTTTGTTTTGTGCTTATTTTGAGAATATAATGGATCAGTGTGGTTCTTTGTGGAACTAGCGCCTGGCGTGTTGTACACTTTGTCCAAAAAATGTATGTTATTCAGTTGAACACTAAGAAAAGATTTGTTGTATATTAATGACACCGTTTTATTATGAAATTCAAGGCAAATAGTTTATTTTAGTTGAAATTAGGTTCACATTGCATCTTATAGAGAAACAATAATCATGTGTCTTGAGAGCAAGTCCTTTGTCTGCACTTTATTTCCATTAAGGTATGAAAACTCTCTGTGAATCTTCTGTCAGGTGTAGTTGAATTACCAGACATCATTAAACCAGACTGGATCAGCTCATTCAGCATTTAACTGATAGGACTTACAAAATCTGAATATATTTAACATTCCAGGAGTAACTGGTAACTGGCAACTTTTACAGAAGTGACGTGTGACATATGACTTGACTGTATACTAAAGAAGTCTTGGGATTCAGAATCAATACAACAGTGAAAGAATGGTGGAGTCCAGGATTGATACCACAGTGAAAGAATGGTGGAGTCCAGGATTGATACCACAGTGAAAGAATGGTGGAGTCCAGGATTGATACCACAGTGAAAGAATGGTGGAGTCCAGGATTGATACCACAGTGAAAGAATGGTGGAGTCCAGGATTGATTCCACAGTGAAAGAATGGTGGAGTCCAGGATTGATACCACAGTGAAAGAATGGTGGAGTCCAGGATTGATTCCACAGTGAAAGAATGGTGGAGTCCAGGATTGATACCACAGTGAAAGAATGGTGGAGTCCAGGATTGATTCCACAGTGAAAGAATGGTGGAGTCCAGGATTGATACCACAGTGAAAGAATGGTGGAGTCCAGGATTGATACCACAGTGAAAGAATGGTGGAGTCCAGGATTGATACCACAGTGAAAGAATGGTGGAGTCCAGGATTGATACCACAGTGAAAGAATGGTGGAGTCCAGGATTGATACCACAGTGAAAGAATGGTGGAGTTCAGGATTGATCGCTCAACAAGAGGATGTAGAGGTCCAGGATAAACTGTAGTGACTGAATGTTAGGGTCCAGGATTAATTCCACAGTGAAAGAATGGTGGAGTCCAGGATGGTGAATGAGACAATGCAGAGGTTCAAGTTAAACTGTACAGAATGTTGGGGTTCAGGATTGATTCCACAGAGATAGGTCCAGGACTGGCTACACAGTGACAGCGTGGCAAATCCAGAATCGCTTCCACAATGTTGGAATATGCAAGTCCTGGATTGACCATAGACAGAGTCATGATTTTGTAAGGAGTGATATAACATGAGTATTGTTTGTTACTATCAGGGCAACTGAACAGGATCACTTTGTCCAAGATTTCATATCTTATTTCAAATTTTCAACTGAATGTGCAAACCAGGCCTATGCTAGTACAAGATATTTGCCTTGTTGTGGCCAGATGCTTAATAAATGGGTTGTTTTGCTGTATGGTGGAGCCAAGGTGACAAAGATTGGAGTATCCTTTTACACAGGCATGGTGACTGATTTTTTGTCCATTAATCGTGTGTATCACCAGAGCAAGTGTGACCATCATCTGTAGCTGCCTCTCTGCAACTTTTCAGTAAAAGTATAAGATTTGAGTTTGTTGGTCAAACTATTATATTGACTGCAATAACACTACTGATGGTGATAAACAGCTAGCATCTCTGGCTCTATTTGTTAATTGAGTGCTTCCCTCTGTTTTACTCATTTACTGTAGCAAATCCTGTTGTTTAATCCTGTAATAAAGACAGCAATTGCTGGAGAAACTCAGCAAGTCTGGCAGCATCTGTGGAGAGAAAACCATTTCAAATCCAGTGATCTATCTTTGGATCTGATTGTAGCTAGGAAACCTTAGTATTTATGCTGATGAGGTGGGAAAGAGTGTGTGGATACTTGAAGGTGGAGCCCAGAGAGGGAGACATAAAGAACAGAAAAAGGACGTTAGCCAGACTAAGGGGTAGTTGATATTAAGCAAGGGAAATAGAAAAGATGGTAGTGGGGAGAATGAATAGGTGTAAATGAGTTCGCTGTTCTGGAATCAGCCCCTGTTATGATAGGGCCTGGGGAATGGGGGTGGGTATTTGAAGATGGTGTTCAGACTCAAAATTATTGAACTCTATATCATGTCTTGAAATCTGCAAGGTACCCAAATGGAAGATGGGCTGATCTTTCAGCTCATTCTAATCCTTGCTGGAGCACTGCAGCTTGCCCAAGACAGGAACGTTGGCCAGAAAGCATGGTGGTGTGTTGAAGTGGCAGACAACTAAAAGCTCAGGCAAAATGTAGATGTTCCACAAATGGTCACCCAGTCTGTGTTTTTACTTCCGACTCCCCAGTCATGAGCAGTGAATGCAGTGGACTTGGTTTAGTGAAGTGCATTGAAATCACATGTTCCACCTAGAAGGTGTACCTGGGACCTTAGATAGTGAGGAGGAAAATGGCAGGTGTTGTATTTTCTGTGATTGCATGGGAAGGTACTGTGGTGGGTGTTGGGAAGGGAGGAAGAATGGACCAGGGTGTCATCATCAGAGTATCGTTATAGTGTGGAAACAAGCCATTCAGCCCAACAAGTCCATGCTGACTAAAGAGTATCCCACCCAGACCCGTTCTCCTACCTTATTACTCTATATTTCCCACGACTAATGCACCTAATCTACACATCCCTGAAGTGTGGGCAATTTAGCATGGCCACTTCACCTAATCTGCAGATCTTTGGACTGTGGGAGGAAACCAGACCACCCAGAGACACAGGGAGAATGTGTCTTCGATGGAATGGTCCCCATGAAATGCTGACAAGAGAAAAGATTGTGTGTCTGGAGGTGCCAGGAATGACAGTCTATGGTCATTTGAAAGTAGATGGTGGTGGGGTGAAAAGTGAGGACCTGGGGACTTTAGTGGTGTTTAGCCAAGGAGGAGAAAGGGTGAGGGCAGATGGTCGGGAAAGGGATCAAACATTGCCAATGGCCCTGTCAACTATGGTGCTAGAGAATCCTAGGTTGAGGAAAAATGTGAAAATTTCTGAGGACCCCCTATGGAATATGGTATCATCAGAATTGATGTGACAGATATGGAGAAACTGGGAGAATGGAGTGGAGTCTTTACAACAAGCAGGTTGTGAGGATATAAAGGTATCTGAATGGATACATGAATAGGAAGGTTTTCGAGGGATTTGAGCCAAATACTGGTAAATAAGACTAGGTCATATTAGGATATCTGGTCAGCCCAGATAAATTGGACCAGAGGTTCTGTTTCCATGCTGTATATAGTCCAGATAATTGTGGGGTCAATTAGTTTGTGTTGGGGAATCGTAGCCAGCCTATCTCCTGAAATGGAAACAAAATGTTGAACAAGGGAAAGGAGGAATCAAAAATGGATTAAATGCATGTTAGAGCAGGTAGAAATTGGAAAGGAAATTGATAAATTCTTCCAATTTCAATGAGCGAAGGAAGCAGGACCAATTATATCATTGATGTCCTGAAGATAGAGTGTAGCAGGGGACTGAATAGGATTGGAACAAGGAATTTTGTATGTTGCCTATCAAGAGACAGGCATGACTGGACCCATGTGGGTACAAGTGGCCGTACCTTTGACCTGAAGAAAGTGAGAGGAGTTAAAGAAGAAGTTGCTCAAAGTGAGGAGAAGCTAGCCAGGTGGAGGAAGGTGGTGTTAGATGGATACATAAGCTCTTCTTTCCAGAAAGAAGCAGAGAAATCTGAGGGGGAGGGAAGTAGAGGGACTGCACGTGCTTGGTGAAGAGGAAGTGACTGGTGCCCGCAAAGGGAATTTTTTATTAACTCACTTGTGTGACGTGGTCACTGCTGGCTGGTCAGCATTTCTGCCCCATACCTAGTTGCCTTTCAGAAAGTGCTGCAGTCCATGTGCTATAGGTAGACTCACACTGCTGTTTGGGAGCGGACTTCAGGATTTTGACCCAGTGACAGTGAAAGAAGAGCAATATATTTTCAAATCAGGATGGTGAATGGCTTGGAGAGGAATTTACATGTAATGGTGTTCCCGTATATCTGTTGCCATAGAATCTCCACGGTACAGAAAGAGGCTATGCAGCCCATCGAGTCTGCACTGACCCTCCAAACAGTATCCCATCCAAATGCAACTCCCCATTCTGTCAAAGTAACCATGCATTTACTATGGCTATCCTATCTTGTGTGCACATACCTGTACGCTACAGGACAATTTAGCATGGCTAATTCACCTAACTTGCATAGCTTTGGACTGTCAGGAAACTGGAGAATCCAGCAGAAGCCACACAGACACAGGGAGAATATGCACACTCCACACAGACAATCACCCAAACCTGGAATTGAAACCTGTCCTTGGTGCTGTGAGGCACTAGTGCTAGCCACTGAGCCACTATGCTGCCCACAAGTGGTGGCCTTTGAGATGAAAGTGGTTGTGGGTCTTGAAGGTGCTGTTTAAGGATCTTTAGTGAATTTCTACAATGGACTTGGAGATAGTACTGACTGTTGCTACTGAGTGTCGGTCATAGAGGAGCAGATGTTTGTGGACGTGGTGCCTAACAAGCAGGCTGCTTTGTCCTGGATGGTTTAAAGCTTCTTAAGTGTTCTTGGAGCTGCACCTATCCAGACAAGGGGGAAATATTGTATCACCCACCTGATGTGTGCTTTGTGGATGGTGGATAGGCTTTGGGGAGTTAAGAACTCACCACACCATTCCTTACATCTGACCTGCCCTTGTAGCCACTGTTTATGTGGCTAGTCCAGTTTCTAGTTAATGGTAATCCCCCCCAGATGTTGATAGTGCGGGTTAAGAAACTAATGTACAGCATCAGAACAATGTAAGCACGAAGAGATGGTCAAGCAGAGAAACATTAGAGTCGAGGTAGGAAGAAATACAAAATGGAGGATGAGAATAAATTGTGGCTATAAGAACTGCTTTTTTGAGGTATTATAAATGTTGGAGATGATTTCCTTGAATTCCAGGGGTAGTAATTACCATTTTATAAGCTGTTGCAGTGTTTTGGAACTTTAGGGGGTAAAAAAATCAAAACAACAGTATTTTTAAAAGGAGAAAGAGAGACAAAGGCTTGAGACCACGTGGTCAGAGAAAGAAACCTACACTACCATCTGTCACAGCAGTGAATCTGCACAGCTACTGCCTTTGCTGTTTGAGTTCAAGTATCTCTGGACAGAGTGTGTGTAAGAAAAATGTACAAACAGTAAATTGAGAGCTGATCTCGGAGGAACCTGTGTGGGAGCACTCACAGTGCGGGAGAAGCAACGTGCACAGGTTTTAACATGTAACCTTGCTATAAATCTACAGTAGTGAGTAGGATGGGTTCTTTTTGATTAAATGTTTTATTGAGATCTGTCTCTTGATTGAATTTTAAAACTAAAGAAATTAGGTACTACGTTAGCCTGCACCAATGTTTTTTTTTTAAGAGCAATAACACTGTGCTTTTTTCTGGGTCTGCAGATTGGTAAGGTGCAAAGATGGCCCTTAGTAGAACGATGTGCTCTTCCTTTTGGATGTAGGAGATTAGGGAGACTTTCCATATTATCGATGATTATGTCTGCGGGAAGTGCCTTTGTTTGCGAATCCTATCAGATTGCATGGATCAGTTGGAGCGGCACTTAGAGGCAATGAGGAATTTACAGGAGCTAGGAGGTGTAATGGATGGCATTAGAAAGGAGAAAAACCACAGATACAGTCAGGTAGATGGGGTTACTTCCAGTAAAGGGAAGCAGGTAGTGCAGGAGTCTCCTGTGACTATCCCCATCTCAAACAGGTATGCTTTTTTGGAAAATGTAGAGGGTGATGGACTCCTAAGGGAATGTAGCATGACCAGCCAAGTTTCTGGTACCAAAACTGGCTCTAACGTAATGAGGGGTACATCAGGTTCCAAACGATCGCTTGTGATAGGGGACTGTCTCATCAGAAAGAGAGACAGGCGTTTCTGCAGCCGACAGCGAGAAATCAGAATGTTGTGTTGCCTCACTGGTGCCAGGATTAAGGATATCTCTGAGACAGTGCAGACTATTCTCAAAGGGGAGAAGGACTGGCAGGAGGTCATTGTATACATTGGAACCAACGACATAGGAAGGGCAAAGGATGAGATTCTGAAGTGGGATTATAGAAGGTTAGGCAGGAATTTTAAAAGGAGGTCTTCAAGGGTAGTAATATCTGGATTACGGCCGGTACTATGAGCCAGTGAGGGTAGGAATAGGAGGATAGAGCAGATGAATACGTGGCTGAGGAGCTAGTGCAGAGGAGAAAGGTTCACATTTTTGGATCGATAGACTCTCTTCTGGGCTAGAAGTGACCTGTACAAGAAGGACAGATTGCACCTGTATTGGAAGGGGACTAATGTACTGATGGGGAGATTTGCTTGAGCTGCTTGGCAGGATTTAAACTGGTAAGGTGGGACTCGGGGAGACAGTGAGCAAAAGAGATCAATCTGAGAATGGTCATTTGGAAAAAGGAGCAAGTCAAACAGTAAGGACAGGCAAGAACAAAGCAGAGAACTAGGTAGGGCTGATAAGTTAACAGCATTTATTTCAATGCAAGAGGACTAACCGGGAAGACAGATGAACTAAGGGCATGGTTAGGAAGATGGGACTGGGATATCATAACAATTACAGAGATGTGGCTCTGAGATGGACAGGACTGGCAGCCTAATGTTCCAGGATACAAATGCTCCAGGAAGGATAGAAAGGAGAGAAAGAGAGGAGTGGGAGTGGTGTTTTTGATGAGGGATAACATTATGGCTGTACTTATTCCTGAGAATACATCTAGGGAAGTTATTTGTGTGGAACTGAGAAATAAGAAAGGGATGATCACCTTACTGGGATTGTACTATTGACCCCCCCCCCCCTCCCCAATTGTCAGTGGGAAATTGAGAAACAAATTTGTAAGAAGATCTCAGTTATCTGTAAGAATAGTAGGGTGGTTATGGTAGAGGATTTTAACTTTCCAAACATAGACTGGAACTGCCATAGTGTTAAGGGTTTAAATGGAGAGGAATTTATCAAGTGTGCACAGGAAAATTTCCTGATTCAGTATGTGGATGTACCTTGGAGAGAAGGTGCAAAGGTTGGCCTCTTAGGAAATAAGGCAGGGCTAGTTACTGAGGTGTCGGTGTGGGAGCACTTTGGGGCCAGCGACCATAATTATATTCGTTTTAAAGTAGTGATGGAAAAGGATAGACCGAATCTAAAAGTTGCAGTTTTGAGTTGGAGGAAGGTCAATTTTGATGGTGGTATAACATTTTGCAGATGTCCGCAGGTAAAGAGACGACTGGAAAATGGGAAGCCTTCAAGAATGAGTTCACAAAGGCCCAGAGGGAGTATGTTCCTGCTAGGGTGAAAGGCAAGGCTGGTAGGTGTAGGGAATGCTGGATGACTAAAGTAATTGAGTTTTTGGTCAAGAAAAAGAAGGAAGTATATGTCAGGTACAGACAGCAGAGATCAGCAGTGAATCTGCAGAAGAGTATAGAGGTAGTAGGAGTGTATTTAAGAGGGAAATCAGGAGGGCAGAAAGAGGTCATGAGATAGCTTTGGCAAATAGAGTTAAGGAGAATCCAAAGGGATTCTACAAATACATTAAGGACAAAAGGGTAACTAGGGAGCGAATAGGGCCCCTTAAAGATCAGCAAGGCAGCCTATGTGCGGAACCGCAGGAGATGGGGTTATTGTTGTGGTTCTGTTCGCCGAGCTAGGAATTTGTATTGCAGACGTTTCGTCCCCTGTCTAGGTGACATCCTCAGTGCTTGGGAGCCACCTGTGAAGCGCTTCTGTGATGTTTCCTCCGGCATTTATAGTGATTTGTATCTGCCGCTTCCGGTTGTCAGTTCCAGCTGTCTGCTGCAGTGGCCGTATATTGGGTCCAGGTCGATGTGCCTATTGATTGAATCTGTGGATGAGTGCCTTGCCTCTAGGAATTCCCTGGCTGTTCTCTGTTTGGCTTGTCCTATAATAGTAGCGTTGTCCAAGTTGAACTCATGTTGCTTGTCATCTGAGTGTGTGGCTACTAAGGATAGCTGGTCATGTCGTTTCGTGGCGAGTTGGTGTTCATGGATGCGGATCGTTAGCTGTCTTCCTGTTTGTCCTATGTAGTGTTTTGTGCAGTCAACGAGATTGTGCTGTCAATGGGGTTATTGTCATTTATATAAATGATTTGGATGTGAATATAGGAGGTATAGTCAATAGGTTTGCAGATGACACCAAAATTGAAGGTGTAGTGGACAGCAAAGAAAATTACCTCAGAGTACAACAGGATCTTGATCAGATGGGCCAATGGGCTGAGGAGTGGCAGATCAAGTTTAATTTAGATAAATGTGAGGTGCTGTGTTTTAGGAAAACAAATCTTAGCAGGACATAAACACTTAATGGTAAAGTCCTGGGGAGTGTTGCTGAACAAAGAGATCTTGGAGTGCAGATTCATTGCTCCTCGAAAGTGGAGTCTCAGGTAGATAGGATAGTGAAGAAGGCGTTTGGTATGCTTTCCTTTACTGGTCAGAGTATTGAGTACAGGAGTTGGGAGGTCATGTTGCGACTGTACAGGACATTGGTTAGGCCACATTGGAGAGGCTGAATAGGCTGGGCCTGTTTTCCCTGGAGTCTTGGAGGCTGAGGGTTGACCTTAAAAGCGGTTTATAAAATCATGAGGGGCATGAATAGGGTAAACAGTCAAGGTCTTTCCCTGGGATGGGGGAGTCCAGAACTAGAGAGCATAGGTGTGGGATGAAAGGAGAAAAAATTTAAAGGGGCATCAGGGGCTATTTTTTCATGTAGAGGGTGATGCATGTATGGAATGAGCTGCCAAAGAAGTGGAGAAGGCTGGTGCAATTACACCATTTAAAAGGCATATGAGTAGGAAGGGTTTAGAGGGACATGGGCCAAGTGCTGATAAACGGGACTAGATTAGTTTCAGATATCTGTTCGTCATGAACAAGTTGGACCAAACAGTCTGTTTCCATGCTGTACATCTCTATGACTGAATATATTTTGTGGAGCTCGAATAGGCAGAAACAGGTAATTCTGCAGAAGCGTTGCTGGATTCAAAATGTTAACTCTGCTTTCTCTCCATGAATAATTGCAGAGTTTCTCTAACAATTTGTTTTTATTTCAGATCTCCTGCCATTCTTTGTTTTAGTTTTTCTTGTACTTAATCCAGTCTCCTTTCCTAGTCCCTCCAGGACATGGAAACTGCTCAGCTTCCTGAAGTTACCTTTCTCCCTGTACGTTTCCAGTTGTCCTGTCACAGATTGTAGACACCAGCTGGTAGCAATGTTTCTGTAGACTAAGAATGTTCTAGTTCAGTAGATCATCGACTCGATGATGCACTTGCTAGTTAGACCCATTTTACCCTTTCATTGGTAAAACACATACTTCCTCTGAACAAATGGTGGGAGTATTGATTCATTGAGTTACAGTTAACAACATAATACACGACGAATTTGTGATTTGCATAAGATTAATTCTTCCTGAACAGACTGATCCTTGCAAAGAAATCACCATAGTGTCTTTGCTCATAGATGAGATTAAACAGTGAGATTCTAATTGGAGGTTGTCAAATCTACAGCCTAAAGCAACAATCCAGTTCAAGAGAAGTTTACACTAGTCCTGCATCCAGACTTAATCCAAGTACTCAATTTAAAGTGGCATAACCACCAGAAATTCAGAGGACTATCAATCTGCACAAGATATCCCAACATCCACACTGTTAAATGCCCAGGAAACATGGAAACATTGTGATTTTGCTGTTTGACATGTCACCTTAGTGGGGATGTGTATGCTGTTCATTGTTCTTCACTGCTCCCTCACTTCATCAGTATGTATTCTTGAAAATTCCTCTCCCCTTCCCTATAATGACAGCTTCTCTATCCCCTGTCAGGTTGGCCCTTTAACTGTTTCTGGAGTGCTGTTCTCTCACCAGCCTGAACAGCTGCTGCTTCTGAGTTGGCTTTAATGATTACGATGATCAAACCATATATTAAACCCATTGCATTCCTAAAGATCATTAACCAGCACATCTAAACTCCTCCCCCCAGCTCCTTGTTCACCAATAGCACACCAACCCCTTCCCTCCAACTGTTCATCAGTAAGCCCTCATGTGCTCTTCAGTCCATACTTTGTCACTCAACTTCAGGTACTATGTCAGTTCATTCAACACAGACTTGTAACAGGGCCTTTTGTTCACAGACATTTCCCAGCAATGGCCTTTCATTGTGAGAATTTGCCAGTCAAACAATCAGTCCAATTTAAATATCAACAGGTTAATTAATGCAAAAGAAAATGTAAGAACTTGGATCATTCTTTGGGGTGTTCATTGTGACTTGTTGATTTGATTTGACTCTGTCCATTGTTGTATTTTTGTAAATGCAAACATCACCTTCAACAAAATAAATACCTTAAATTCCCCTCCAGTCTTTCCAGAATTCCTTGTGTAAGATCATTCCCTTAGATATTGTTGTTAACCCAAACAATCCAAAGTCTTGTCTGGGATTTTCAGCATTTGGTTTTGGCAATTTACTGAAATCAACGCACTTGATTTCCTTTGATTAAAAATTTTAATCAGATCACCTCAGAGATTGCTTATTTTTCGGACTCCGTTTCCTTAGATTGTCCCTCATCTACATTCCCTGCTCCCAAAATCCTTTGCCCCCTCTCAAATACAACAGTGAAATAATACTCCCTTTGTCTTATTCTGCAGCAAAGGCGTCAAGTTCTTTTGATTTTACTGAAAATGGTGGCCTCACAACACATGGCTAGCTCTCCTGTCAGACTCAACTCCCCTTACTCTTGGGCAATTGGATGAAATAGATGGACAAGATAAGCAATGGCAAAACTCGGCTAGAGGATTGAGCTTGAAGAGCATAGGATTATTAATAAATGCCCAACTAAACAGTTGAGCTGAGTGCATTCTGACTTGCCAATCTGATGGTTGTGTGTGAGAGGCCTGAGTCCAAAATCTGCCAATATGGAAAGTGAGAGTATGTTTTCCCAGAGCTGGACAAATTCTGTGTATTCTTCTCCCAGTGCTTGTCCTGCCAGTGACTAGAATAAAGAGCAGCTTCTGACAAGCTCCTGCAGTGCAATTCCCCTGATCCTGTCCTCTGCCAGGCCTAGCCAAACTCTGGGTCCAAACCAGGCCCACCAGCCACACAGATAATAAATGACTATAGTCGTTTACACAGCTGCAACCGGTCTCCAGTATTATCTACAACTTCTAAGTACTCAGTTACATTCACCTGATGTGACAGCACTTCTTGTGCAATACAACACATGCTTTGCACATACAATGAATGCAATGCCGATTTTCATGTTGTCATCAAATATCAATTTGAGAAAACAGGGACAGTGGAGAGATGTTACACATGGTTCTCTGTCCTCATCCTCTCACTGGTCTGTGCTCAGTCTATTTTGCTCTGGTGGATGTCTGATTCCATTGCATGGAAAACCAAAAATGTTTTTACTTCAATAACCAGATCATGGCATTGAAGTGTAGGTTCTAATGCTTTCACCTGATTTATTTTCCCTTTGCATGCAGGTCTGAAAGCAGATAGTGTAAATCCAAGTATTGCTTAGGTTGCCAAAAAAATAAGTGTGATCCGGACCATACTCAGGTAGACATGACATATGGACAGCACCTGATTCTATGTACTTATCCTAAACAGTTACAGTGTGCATCTTTAACTGCTGCATTCTCATCATTCCTAATACTGCTTATTAGACACTGCACCAAAGCAAAACATATTGTAAGCATTACACTGCACATGTAGTTGGAAGTGAAACTGTTGTAACTAAAGCCATTCACTTTGAGAAAACAGACAAGAATAGTGGATGAACTGATCATTAAATGCAGCATGTTGATTTCAACATAAGTGAAAAATTGTAGGGGATTGTGAAGCTGTGCACCGCCTCTAATGTCACATTGTTATTGCTAATAGATGGCAGTTTGCCGTCATGTACATCATGCTAACTCTGTGATCTTTCCAAAGCTGTTCCTAGATGCTAATGTCGATGAACTAGACTGACATATGAAGTGTGTGAAATAAGAGGTGGGTGGTGATGAGAGCGTGATAGATGGTGGGTGGTCTGGTGTGGGTGTGAGAAAAGGATTTACAAATATCTATGGAAAAAGTATTGTGTTTTTGATCATTCCTGTGTGCCCAAAGTGCTGGCAGGGGTTTATCATATTGGATTACTTTTAATAGTTATACAGGGATTATCTTCTATATCTGTTGATATTTCAATGTTTGCAAAAGATGTCCTTCTTCCAACAAAGACGTGCAGACCATTTAACACAGACACAGTGCTTAGATTATGACTCGGGAAGATTTTCATGCATTCTTGTCTTGGGGACAGTCAG
Organism: Chiloscyllium plagiosum; assembly: GCF_037043375.1. NCBI lineage: Eukaryota > Metazoa > Chordata > Chondrichthyes > Orectolobiformes > Hemiscylliidae > Chiloscyllium > Chiloscyllium plagiosum. Next base: position 40,918,839 of record NW_028270167.1, on the reverse strand, counting down.
TAGCAACTTACAATTTATTGCATTATTCACTCAGCATTTCACCCTTTCTCCCATGAATTCGCAACACGAATGCCAGTCAATGACTGACACCAATAAGAGATCATGTATCCACTGACCCTTGACATTGGATGGCACTACTATCACTAAATTCCCAATGAACAACATGTTTGGGGTTGCCTTAGACTAAAACTGGACTCACAACATAAATACTGTGGCTACAGTAGCAGCCCAGAGATTTGGAATACTGCAGTGAGTAACTCACCTCCTGACTTCGAAAAGCCTGTCAATAGACAATAGGTGCAGGTGTAGGCCATTCGGCCCTTCGAGCCAGCACCACCATTCATTATGATCATGGCTGATCACCCACAATTAGTATCCTGTTCCTGCCTTATCCCCATAACCCTTGATTCCACTATCTTTAAGAGCTCTATCCATTTATTTTTTGAAAGTATCCAGAAACTTGGCCTGTACTGCCTTCTGGGACAGAGCATTCCATATATCCACCACTCTCTGAGTGAAGACGTTTCTCCTCAACTCTGTTCTAAGTGGCCTACCCCTTATTTTTAAACTGTGTCCTCTGATTCTGGACTCACCCATCAGTGGAAACATGCTTCCTGCCTCCAGAGTGTTCAGTCCTTTAATAATCTTATACGTCTCAATCAGATCCCCTCTCATCCTTCTAAACTCAAGAGTATACAAGCCCAGTCGCTCCAATCTTTCAACATATGATAGTCCTGTCATTCCAGGAATTGACCTCGTGAACCTACACTGCACTCCCTCAATAGCCAGAATGTCCTTCCTCAAATTTGGAGACTAAAACTGCACACAACACCCCAGGTCTGGTCTCACCAGGACCCTGTACAGCTGCAGAAGGACCTCTTTGCTCCTATGCTCAATTCCTCTTGTTATGAAGGCCAGCATGCCATTAATTTTCTTCACTGCCTGCTGTACCTGCATGCTTACTTTCATGGACTGATATACAAGAACACCTAGATCTCGTTGTACTTCCCCTTTACCTAACTTGAATCCATTTAGATAGTAATCTGCCTTCCTGTTCTTGTCACCAAAGTAGATAACCGCACATTTATCCACATTAAACTGCATCTGTCATGCATCCGTCCACTCAACTAACCTGTCCAAATCACCCTGTATTCTCATAACATCTTCCTCCACCCTGTCACCCAGCTTTGTGTCATCAGCAAATTTGCTAGTATTACTTTTAATACTTTCATCTAAATCATTAATGTATATTGTAAACAGTTGCGGCCCCAGCACCGAACCTTGTGGATTCCCACTGGTCACTGCCTATCATTCTGAAAGAGACTCGTTTATCACTACTCTTTGCTTCCTGTCAGCCAGCCAATTTTCAGTCCAAGTCAGTATTTTCTCCCCAATACCATAGAACATAGAAAAGTACAGCACAGAACAGGCCCTTTGGCCCACAATGTTGTGCCAAGATTTAATCCTAATGTAAAATATAGTAACTTAACCTACGCACCCCTCAACCCATTGCTATACATGTGCATGTCCAGCAGTTGCTTAAGTGTCCCCAATGACTCTGCTTGCACCACCACCGCTGGCAATGCATTCCATTTATTCACAACTCTCTGTGTAAAGAACCTTCCTCTGACGTCTCCTTTATACCTTCCTCCTAATATCTTCGAACTATGACTTCTCGTACCAGTCAATCCTGCCCTGGGGAAAAGTCTCTGGCTATTGACTCTATCTATTCCTCTCATTATTTTGTACACCTCAATCAGGTCTCCTCTCTTCCTCCTTCTCTCCAGTGAGAAAGGTCCGAGCTTATTAAAGCTTTCTTCATATGGCAAGGCCTCCAGTCCAGGCAGCATCCTGGTAAACCTTCTTTGCACCCTCTCCAAAGCCTCTATATCTTTCTTGTAGTAGGGCGACCAGAACTGGACACAATATTCCAAGTGTGGCCTCACCAGGGACTTGTAGAGCTGCAGCAAAACCTCGCGGCTCTTAAACTTGATCCCCCTGTTAATGAAAGCCAAAACACCATATGCTTTCTGAACACTCTATCCACTTGGGTGTCAACTTTGAGGGATCTATGTACTTGCACACCCAGATCCTTCTGTTCCTCCACACTGCCAAGAATCCTATATTCAGCATTCGAGTTCAACCTTCCAAAATGCATCACTTCGCATTTATACAGGTTGAATTCCATTTGCCATTTCTCAGCCCAGCTCTGCATCCTGTCTCTGTCGTGCTACTATCGACAACACCTCCAACCTTTGTGTCATCTGCAAATTTACTAACCCACCCCTCAACCTCCTCATCCAAGTCATTTATAAAAATTACAAAGAGCAGAGGCCCAAGAACAGAGCCCTGCGGGACCCCACTTTCAGGCAGAATACTTCCCATCTACAACCACTCTCTGCTTACTGGCCACTAGCCAATTCTGAATCCAGATAGCCAAATCTCCCTGTATCCCATACTTCCTGACTTTATGAATGAGCCTACCATGGTGAACCTTATCAAATGCCTTGCTGAAGTCCATATACACCACATCCACAGCTCGACCTTCGTCGACCTGTCTTGTCACCTCCTCGAAGAACTCAATAAGATTTGTGAGGCATGACCTGCCTCTCTCAATGCCATGCTGACTGCTTTTAATCACACTATGCTTTGCCAAATAGTCATAAAACCATGTGCCCTAATTTTGCTCACTAATCTCCTAAGGCTTTCTGAAAGTCCAGGTCCACTTGGGCGGCACGGTGGCACAGTGGTTAGCACTGCTGCCTCACAGCACCAGAGATCCAGGTTCAATTCCCGCCTCAGGCGACTGACTGTGTGGAGTTTGCACGTTCTCCCCGTGTCTGCGTGGGTTTCCTCCGGGTGCTCCGGTTTCCTCCCACAGTCCAAAGATGTGCAGGGTCAGGTGAATTGGCCATAATAAATTGCCCGTAGTGTTAGGTTAGGGGTATGGGTGGGTTGCACTTCGGCGGGTTGGTGTGGACTTGTTGGGCCGAAGGGCCTGTTTCCACACTGTAATGTAATCTGATCTATGTCCACTGGCTCTCCCTTGTCCATCTTCATGGTTACATCTTCAAAACATTCGAGAAGATTAGTCAAGCATGATTTCCCCTTCATAAATCCATGCTGACTCTGACCTATCCTGTTACTGCTATCCAAATGAGTCGTAATTTCATCTTTTATAATTGACTCTAGCATCTTTCCCACCACTGATGACAGGCTAACCAGTCCATAATTCTCTATTTTCTCTCTCCCTCCTTTCTTGAAAAGTGGGGAAACATTAGCCACCCTCCAATCCGCAGGAACTGATCCTTAATCTATAGAACATTAGAAAATGATTACCAATGCGTCCATGATTTCTAGAGTCACCTCCTTAAGTACCCTGGGAGGCAGACCATCAGGTCCTGGGGACTTAGCAGCCTTCAGACCTAACAGTCTATCCAACACCATTTCCTGCCTAATATGAATTCCCTTCAGTTCATCCATTACCCTAGGTCCTTCAGCCACTCTTACATCTGGGAGATTGCTTGTGTCTTCCCCAGTGAAGACAGATCCAAAGTACCTATTCAACACTTCTGCCATTTCCTTGATCCCCAGAATAAATTCACCCGTTTCTGTCTTTGAGGGCCCAATTTTAGTCTTAACCATTTTTTTTTCTTTTCACATACCTAAAAAAGCTTTTACTATCCTCCTTTATATTTTTGGCCAGTTTGCCTTTGTACCTCATTTTTTTCTTCGCGTATTGCCTTTTTAGTTATCCTCTGTTGCTTTTTAAATGCTTTCCAGTCCTCTGGCTTCCCTCTCATCTTTGCTATGTTATACGTCTTCTCTTTTATTCAAAGTTTGTGAGAAGATTTGTAGCTCGGGTGCTCGTTGTTGTGGTTCTGTTCGCCGAGCTGGGAATTTGTGTTGCAGACGTTTCGTCCCCTGTCTAGGTGACATTCTCGGTGCTTGTGAGCCTCCTGTGAAGCGCTTCTGTGATCTTTCCTCCGGCATTTGTAGTGGTTTGAATCTGCCGCTTCCGGTTGTCAGGTCCAGCTGTCCGCTGCAGTGGCCAGTATATTGGGTCCAGGTCGATGTGCTTATTGATTGAATCTGTGGACGAGTGCCATGCCTCTAGGAATTCCCAGGCTGTTCTCTGTTTGGCTTGTCCTATAATGGTAGTGTTGTCCCAGTCGAACTCAAGTTGCTCGTCATCTGAGTGTGTGGCTACTAAGGATAGCTGGTCGTGTCGTTTCGTGGCGAGTTGGTGTTCATGGATGCGGATCGTTAGCTGTCTTCCTGTTTGTCCTATGTAGTGTTTTGTGCAGTCCTTGCATGGGATTTTATACACTATGTTGGTTTTGCTCATGCTGGGTATCGGGTCCTTTGTCCTGGTGAGTTGTTGTCTGAGAGTGGCTGTTAGTTTGTGTGCTGTTATGAGTCCTAGTGGCCGTAGTAGTCTGGTTGTCAGTTCAGAAATGTTCTTGATGTATGGTAACGTGGCTAGTCCTTTGAGTTGTGGCATGTCCTCATTCCGTTGTCTTTCCCTTAGGCATCTGTTGATGAAATTGCGGGGGTATCCGTTTTTGGCGAATACATTGTATAGGTGTTCTTTTTCCTCTTTTTGCAGTTCAGGTGTGCTGCAGTGTGTTGTGGCCCTTTTGAACAGTGTCTTGATGCAAGTTCTTTTGTGTGTGTTGGGGTGTTTGCTTTCGTAGTTCAGGACTTGGTCTGTGTGTGTGGCTTTCCTGTATACATTTGTGGTGAATTCTCCGTTCAGTGTTCTCTGTACCATCACGTCTAGGAATGGGAGTTGGTTGTCCACCGGATTATCAATGCCACACTCACAAAAATCAGATTCACTAGAGAGGAAGAAAAGGACAACCAACTCCCATTTCTAGACGTGATGGTACAGAGAACACTGAACGGAGAATTCACCACAAATGTATACAGGAAAGCCACACACACAGACCAAGTCCTGAACTATGAAAGCAACCACCCCAACATACACAAAAGAACTTGCATCAAGACACTGTTCAAACGGGCCACAACACACTGCAGTACACCTGAACTGCAAAAAGAGGAAGAAGAACACCTCTACAATATATTCGCCAAAAACGGATATCTCCGCAATTTCATCAACAGATGCCTAAGGGAAAGACAACGGAATGAGGACATGCCACAACTCAAAGGACTAGCCACGTTACCATACATCAAAAACATTTCTGAACTGACAGCCAGACTACTGCGACCACTAGGACTCATAACAGCACACAAACTAACAGCCACCCTCAGACAACAATTCACCAGGACAAAGGACCTGATACCCAGCTTGAGCAAAACCAACGTAGTGTACAAAATCCCATGCAAGGACTGCACAAAACACTACATTGGACAAACAGGAAGACAGGAAGAACGATCCGTATCCGTATCCAACTAACCACAAAACGACATGACCAGCTATCCTTAGTAGCCACACACACAGATGACAAGCAACATGAGTTCGACTGGGACAACACTACTATTATAGGACAAGCCAAATAGAGAACAACCAGGGAATTCCTAGAGGCATGGCACTCATCCACAGATTCAATCAATAAGCACATCGACCTGGACCCAATATACCAGCCACTGCAGCGGACAGCTGGAACTTACAACCGGAAGCGGCAGATACAAATCACTATAAACGCCGGAGGAAACATCACAGAAGCGCTTCACAGGAGGCTCCCAAGCACTGAGGATGTCACCTAGACAGGCGACGAAACGTCTGCAACACATCTCTTTTATCTTTATACAGTCCTTAACTTCCCTCATCAGCTATGGCCGCCCCTGCCTCCCCGTAGGATCTTTCTTCCTCTTTGGAATGACCTGATCCTGTACCTTCTGCATTATATGCAGAAATACCTGCTGTTGTTGTTCCACTGCCATCCCTGCTAGGGTATTGAACCATTGAACTTTGGCCAGCTCCTCCCTCACAGCTCCAAAGTTCCCTTTGTTAAACTGCAATATTGACACTTCCAGTTCTCCCTTCTCACTTCTCTCTCTCAAATTGCAGATTAAAACTTATTGTATTATGGTCACTACCTCCTAATGGCTCCTTTACTTCGAGGTCCCTGATCAAATCCGGTTTGTTGAACAACACCAGATCCAGAACTGCCTTCCCTGGTAGGCTTCAGTACAGGTTGTTCTAATAATTCATCTCAGAGGCACTCCACAAACTCCCTTTCTTGGGGTTCAGAACCATCCTGATTCTCCCAGTTTACCTGCAAGTTGAAATCCCCCATAACAACTGTAGTAATACCTTTGCGACAGGCCAATTTCAACTCCTTATTCAACTTACACCCTACATCCAGACTACTGTTTGGGGGCTTGTAGATAACTCCCAATAGGGTCTTTCTACCCATAGAATTTCTCAGTTCTATCCATACTGACTGCACATCTCCTGATTCTGTGTCTCCCCTTGCAAGGGAATGAATATCATTTCTCACAAACAGGCCCCCCCCCCCCCCCGCCCCCCCCCCGTCCTTTCAATAGCACGTATAGCCTTGAATATTCATTTCCCAGGCCCTGTGCACTTGAAGCCACGTCTCAGCTATCCCCACAACATCGTACCTGCCAATTTCCAACTGAACTTCAAGCTCATCCACCTTATTTCTTAGGCATCGTGCATTCATATATAATATTTTTAATTTGTTATTCCCCTCACTCTTCCTATCAGTCCCTATTTTCCTTGATCATATTGTATGGTCCCTTCTTGAGTTTTCTGCTCCGTTGATTCTGTTGTCTTTCTTAACTTCTCTTATTCTCACTTTCCCTTTAACTTCCTTCTTGAAATTCCAGTTTGTCCCCTCCCTCACCCCGTCCACCATTTGCGAGGCATGAGTCAGGTATGTGATGGAGTACTCCAGGTCAGGCAGCATCCAGGGAACAGGAGATTCGACGTTTCGGGCACAGGCCCTTCTTCAGGAATGAGCAGAGAGTGTTCAGCAGGAGAAGATAAAAGGTAGGGAGGAGGGACTTGGAGGAGGGGCATTGGAAATGTGATAGGTGGAAAGAGGTCAAGGTGAGGGCGATAGGTCGGAGTAGGATGGAGGCGGAGAGGTCAAGAAGACTGCAGGTCAGGAAGGCGGTGCCGGGCTGGAGGGATTCGGCTGAGACAAGGTGGGGGGAGGGGGGATGAAGAAACTGGTGAAGTCCAAGTTCATCCCCTGCGGTTGGAGAGTTCCCAGTCGGAAGATAAGACGCTCCTCCTCCGACCGTCGCGTTGTTGTGGTTTGGCGGTGGATGAGTCCAATGACCTGCATATCCTCGGTGGAGTGGGAGGGGGAGTTGAAATGCTGTGCTACAGGGTGGTTGGGTTGGTTCGTCCGGGTGGCCCAGAGGTGCTCTCTGAATCGCTCCGCAAGTAGGCGGCCTGTCTCCCCAATATAGAGGAGGCCACACCGGCTGCAGCGGATGCAGTAGATGATGTGGGTGGAGGTGCAGGTGAATCTGTGGCGGATATGGAAGTTTCCTTTGGGGCCTTGGAGAGAAGTGAGGGGGGAGGTGTGGGCGCAAGGGAAGGTGCCGGGAGTGGAGGTTGGGTCGGTGGGGGGTGTGGATCTGACAAGGGAGTCGCGGAGGGAGTGGTCTCTACGGAAAGCTGATAGGGGAGGGGAGGGAAATATATCCTTGGTGCTGGGGTATGTTTGGAGGTGGCGGAAGTGACGGCGGATGATGCGCTGTACATGGAGATTGGTGGGGTGGTAGGTGAGGACCAGTGGGGTTCTGTCCTGGTGGCGGTTGGAGGGGCGGGGCTCAAGGGCGGAGGAGCGAGAAGTGGAGGAGATGCGGTGGAGGGCACCGTCGACCACGTCGGGGGGAGAAATTGCGGTCCTTGAAGAAGGAGGCCATCTGTGTTGTACGTATTTTGAACTGGTCCTCCTGGGAGCAGATGCGGCGGAGACGATGGAATTGGGAGAATGGGATGGCGTTTTGACGAAGGAATTGGGAGAATGGGATGACGAAGGAATTGGGAGAACGTGGCATCTGCTCCCAGGAGGACCAGTTCAAAATACGTAGCATCTGCTCCCAGGAGGACCAGTTCAAAATACGTAGCATCTGCTCCCAGAAGGACCAGTTCAAAATACGTAGCATCTGCTCCCAGGAGGACCAGTTCAAAATACGTAGCATCTGCTCCCAGGAGGACCAGTTCAAAATACGTACAACACAGATGGCCTCCTTCTTCAAGGACCGCAATTTCCCCCCCGACGTGGTCGACGGTGCCCTCCACCGCATCTCCTCCACTTCCCGCTCCTCCGCCCTTGAGCCCCGCCCCTCCAACCGCCACCAGGACAGAACCCCACTGGTCCTCACCTACCACCCCACCAATCTCCATGTACAACACATCATCCGCCGTCACTTCCGCCACCTCCAAACAGACCCCAGCACCAAGGATATATTTCCCTCCCCTCCCCTATCAGCTTTCCGTAGAGACCGCTCCCTCCGCGACTCCCTTGTCAGATCTACACCCCCCACCGACCCAACCTCCACTCCCGGCACCTTCCCTTGCAACCGCAGGAGGTGCAACACTTGCGCCCACACCTCCCCCCTCACTTCTCTCCAAGGCCCCAAAGGAAACTTCCATATCCGCCACAGATTCACCTGCACCTCCACCCACATCATCTACTGCATCCGCTGCAGCCGGTGTGGCCTCCTCTATATTGGGGAGACAGGCCGCCTACTTGCGGAGCGATTCAGAGAGCACCTCTGGGCCACCCGGACGAACCAACCCAACCACCCTGTAGCACAGCATTTCAACTCCCCCTCCCACTCCACCGAGGATATGCAGGTCATTGGACTCATCCACCGCCAAACCACAACAACGCGACGTCGGAGGAGGAGCGTCTTATCTTCTGACTGGGAACCCTCCAACCACAGGGGATGAACTTGGACTTCACCAGTTTCTTCATCCCCCCTCCCCCCACCTTGTCTCAGCCGAATCCCTCCAGCCCGGCACCGCCTTCCTGACCTGCAGTCTTCTTCTTGACCTCTCCGCCTCCATCCTACTCCGACCTATCACCCTCACCTTGACCTCTTTCCACCTATCACATTTCCAACGCCCCTCCTCCAAGTCCCTCCTCCCTACCTTTTATCTTCTCCTGCTGAACACACTCTGCTCATTCCTGAAGAAGGGCCTGTGCCCGAAACGTCGAATCTCCTGTTCCCTGGATGCTGCCTGACCTGCTGTGCTGTTCCAGCAATAAAGTTTCAACTTTGATCTCCAGCATCTGCAGACCTCACTTTCTCCATGGAATACTCCACACTTGCCTGGGTGAGTGCAGCTCCAACTACAGAAGCTTGATACCATCCAGGACACAGCAGCCAACTCGATTAGCACCACATCCACAACCATCCATTCCCTCCACCACCGATGCTCAGTGTGTACTGTCTCCAAGATGCACTGCAGAAATTTGCCAAAGGTAATAGGCAGCACCTTTTGAATTCACAACCAATTCCATCTAGAAAAACAAGGACAGCAGAGGTGTGGGTACACCACCACCTGCAAATTTCTCTCCAAGCAACTCACCATCCTGACTTGGTAAAATATCCACTGTTGCTGATCCAAAATCCTGGAATTCCCTCTCTAATGGTATTGTGTATCTATACCTAACCAATGGACTGCAGCGATTCAAGAAAGCAGCTCACTCCCACCTCCTTGAGAGCAACTAGGATGGACAATACATGCTGGCCAAGCCAGCAACCCCATCACATTTCCATGGATGAATAAAATGAACAGTTAGGCCAAATATCCTGTTTTAATGTTGTAAAAATTAGTCCAACACAATAGTTCCATTCTTGTGCGATCTCACATTATAAGAAAATTGCTCAATAGCCGCACCATTTAACTAATGAGGCCTGAATCGCGTTATAGCCAATAAGGGTAAGGAAAGTTCACACTGGACAAGTAATGGCCTAAATCCTTCAGTCGCCTTAAAGCCAATTCACATTGAAGAAACACTCCTTTATTGCAGAACTGACTGTAATTTATTGTTTAAAAAGGAGTGAGTGTATGTTTGGAAATATCTTTTTAGCATGTTTTACAAAAATATATTTCTAGATCTCAAAGAGTTATGGCCATGAATCATTCCAAGAAATGTTCAGAATGTGCAGGACAGCACATACTGTCTTACGAAGCATTTCCCAGGTGAATTGCTGTGTGGTCATAGAATTTTCATTTCTGCACAGCAGCATGCTACAGTTTGAATAGGGCTCAGTAATTGTGAGAAGGTGGTGTGGGAACTCATCCTTCCATTCTGAAATACCAGGTAATACATAATTTAATAATTCTGAGGTAATATAGTCTGGCTGCCTAAGTACAGGGCAATCTCATTTCCAGTTCTGCAAGATTTTAACTGGGTTGTCTGGTTGGTCACCCACCAGTCTGACCAGGCACCTGACGAGTGCCGCAACTTTCATGACACTGACACATTGGTCACATTGACAGGTTTGTCAGCACCTGAGGCTGTTCTGATTCGTGGTGAAATCAGTCACTCTGATAAAGAGATTTGTTACTGAATCACAAATAGTTTTGCTCTGGTTCTATACTAACCATTCCATTAACCCTGCTTGGTTAACTTGCAGAACATCAAGTAGGGAATTTGATTGATTCCCACTGATGACACTGTACAAATATCTCTGCTGTAAAAAAAAGTTTTTCACATTCTCTTGCAGCAAGGTCAGGTCTGGAATTTTGAATGGATCCTGGTAATGCAGGTTTTTCTGGTCTAATTAGATTAGATTAGATTACTTACAGTGTGGAAACAGGCCCTTCGGCCCAACAAGTCCACACCGACCCGCCGAAGCGCAACCCACCCATACCCCTACATTTACCCCTTAACCTAACACTACGGGCAATTTAGCATGGCCAATTCACCTGACCCGCACATCTTTGGACTGTGGGAGGAAACCGGAGCACCCGGAGGAAACCCACGCAGACACGGGGAGAATGTGCAAACTCCACACAGTCAGTCGCCTGAGTCGGGAATTGAACCCGGGTCTACAGGCGCTGTGAGGCAGCAGTGCTAACCACTGGGCCACCGTGCCGCCCACCCACTGGGCCACCCTAATGATCTTTGGATCATATTAGGAAACACTTGGAGTTAGAAGAGGTAGCTTTGCCAATACCAATGCCTTCTCCAGGCCAAGGAAATATTGCATCAACCAATTTCCTTCCTTGCTTCCCAGCCTCCTCCTCCTCGTACTGCCTAAGCAACCTGTCCCCACTGCCTGATTATTTCTCCCTTTCCATCCTCCCCAACCTGCCTAACCTTCCCCAAGCCTCCTGTCTCCATACTGTCTCTGCATTGCTGCCTCTCCAGGCCTTATCCCTCGCCATTCACTGCACTGCTTTGGTATTGCTCATTGCGCACACCCACACCTTCTTGCCAGAGTATTAAAGGAAAGGCATAAGTAGCTACTATGTTTCCAAAACTGCAAAATTCTAGAGAACTACATTAGTTTTTAATTTTAATTAACATTTCAATTCCAGTCTCCTCCTGAAGAAAGGCCACAACTCAAAACATTAATATCTTTTTACTTCCTGCCGACTGATGGGAGAATTGCAAATGTTACATCTTTGTTCAAAACCATGTGGAAGGGCAGGTGTATTGACTTCAAAAGGACATAGAAAGTCTGGTGAAATGAGCAGAGGCATAACAGATGAAATTGAGAACATGAAGTTATATACTTTGCCAGAAAAAATGACCAGAAGAATCTAAAGTGGAGAAGGGAGCAGAGAAACCTGAGATGCATATAGTCAGATCATTGAAGGTGGCAGGGTAGTTTGAAAAAGTAGTTCATGAGATATATAGAGTCATAGAGTCTTACAGCATGAAAACAGATTCTTTGGTCCAATCAGTCCATGCTGACCATAATCCCAAATTAAACTAGTCCTACCTGTTTGCACTTGGCTCATATCCCTGCAAACTTATCCAAGTATCTTTTAAACATTGTAACTGCACCCGCATCCACAACATCCTCTGGCAGTTCTTTCCACATACAAACCACTCGCTGTGTAAAAATGTTGTCCCTCATAACTTTTCAAATCTTTGTTCTCTCACCTTAAAAAAAATATGCTCCATAGTGTTGAAATCCCCTAGGGAAAAGACACTTGCCATTCACCTTTTCTGTGCCCTTAATGATTTTATAAACCTCCTATGCATCAGTGAAAAAGTGCCAGCCTCTCCATATAACTCAAATCATTCATTCTCACCAGCTTCTGGTAAGTCTTTTCTAAGCACTCTCCAGCTTAATAATATCTTTCCTATCACAGGGCAATCAGAACTACTCATAAGTACTCCAGAAAAAGCCTAACCAGGATCCTGTACAACCTCAAAATGACATCCCAACTCTTATACGGAAACGTCTGAGCACTATATAGTGGTGCTTTATAAGTAGAGACGTAGAATGCAAAGGAAAGAAGTTATGGTCAATCTTTGTATTAACAATCTCAATCTTAACTGGAGGATTATGTGCAATTCTGGGTGCCTTTCTTTAAGAAGGATTTGAAAAATTTGGAGAGGGTGCACAAGATATTTCCAGTTATAATTCTGAGGATAAGAAGTCTTGAGGTATAGGCATAATCAGAGGATTGAGGATGCATAACCTTTCGTAGAATCCCTACAGTGTGGAAGCAGGCCATTCGGCTCATCGAGTCCACACCGACCCTCCAAAGAATGTCCCACCCAGACCCACACCCCTGCTCTGTACCTGTAACCCTGCATTTCCCATGGCCACTCCACTCTGTCCCTGTAACCCTGCATTTCCCATGGCCACTCCACCTAACCTGCACATCTTTGGACTGTGGAGAAAACCAGAGCACCCAGAGAAAACCCACTCAGCCACAGAATGTTCAAGCTCATGTATATACATTTAACATCTTTATTATCTCAGAGCATTAAAGGTTGTGAGAAAGTGAGGAAAATGAAGTTGAAGTCTAATATTAGCCATAATTATGCTAAATAGTGTTTCAGGTTTGATGGCCATATAATGTCATCATGCTCCTATTTCTTGTGATAGTTTGGAGAAGCTGAAGAGTTATTCTCGGAGGAAAGAAGGTTAGGCAGATTTGTCAGAGCTGTTCAAAATCATGAAGGATCTGGACAGAGTAGATAGAAAGAAGCTGTTCCCATTTGTGGAAGTATCAAGAACCAAAGGACATTAAGGTGATTAATATAAAAATGAAAGGAGGCAGCAGGAAATATATTTTTACATGGTGAGTTGTCAGGATCAGAATACACTACTTGAGTACATGCTGGAGACTGATGCACTGTATTTAAAAAGGGAATAGAACAGATTTGTAGAGCTACAGCACTACATATAGTTAATGGGACTGACTGAGCAGTGGAACAGAGAGGTGGCATAGACATATAGAAACCATTTTCTGATCCTCTGGCATGATCTGTGAGAAGCAGTTAAGATATAGGGTTATTAAAGTCATTTCAGAGGAGAAGTCCACTCCCTCTGAACTTGGAAGGATAAATTAAGAGCAAGAATTGTCTACCCTATACTTTTATAGGTTGTAGAAGAGGAGGATAGGTTCTTAAGGTCTGAGGATATGGATTACTCAGATCCAGAAAAGATCTTCCATTGAACATGGAATCAATGACTTGAAACCTAGTATAAAATAGGTAGGAGTTCAGACAATCACGAGGGGTCTTGACAGAATAATTCAGGAAAACTATTCCCATTGGTGGACTGATCAAGAATGAGAAGATATTGATTTAAGGTAATTGGCAAAAGGATCAAAGCAGCATGAGGGAAAACATTTTTCACACAGCAAATGCTTAGGATCTGGACTGCACTGTGATGAAGGCAGGTTCAATTCAGGCTTTTCAAAAGGAAATTGGATCATTAGCTGAGAAGAATGAATGAGTAGGACTATGTGATAAGGCACAGTACCAGTTCTTGTGCTCCTTTAGATGTGACAGACTGATTGACATCCTGGTATGATTCATTCTATGTAACTATTCTGTGACTATGATTAGCAGTGGGGGTTTGGAACAGGATTCAGTAACATTGTTTAAACAAGGTATTGGAGGAATTGTTGTTTGAAATAGGTATTCACAAGTTAATTTCAAACTTGCTGAAAGGGACCTAGTGTAGAGGAAGGCAGTCCGATGGAATGCAAAATAGTATGCCAATGTAGAATGTGATGATGTCACTTTAAAAAAGTCATTTTGTCTTTGTTTTTTTTTTAAGAAAGGTCATAAGGGTAGAGGCGCAGGAGAGTCTAGGAAGAGGCAGGGGAGTGGCCAGTTCTCCCAGTTCAGGTTTTATCTAGTTTGTTTTAACTGAAGCAGAGCTTCAGTAAAGAATTCCTCTGAATTTCTGCTGGATCTCTCTCTTGATGCTGCTCTCTCCTGTCTGTAAGAACGTGTGATTGAATTTACCTTTTTGCCAAGGGGTGTGTTTCAGGGATGTTACTGTATTGGAACAGTTAATTAGTAATAGTTACTGTATCGGGTCAGTTGAGTTTTCCATTAATTGAATTATTCCAAATTCTGTTTTCTTTTGTTCATGTTTCAACTGTGGTGTTTGAATAAATTCTGTTTTGCTTGAAGCCGAGTGGTTTGACCAGTTGTATCACACCTGGAATATCCATTTCATATCTGCCTTTAAAATAAGAAAAAGAGCCTAGGTTACCTTCTCAAAATATTTTGAGGGTCTGGGACCTGGTCCATAACAAGAAACAAACAAGAGGCTTCTTTAAATATGAGTTGAATGAGTGGGAGCAATTTAAATGATGAAGAAATAAGGAGGAATGCGTTTTGGATTGCAGTGAGTTTAAGGTACAATTTGCTCACCTGTAATAATAGATAATGAGTCATTCAAGTGCTGTGAATTCTTGTGTTATGAGTGGTTATTATCTGTGCTGTCAAATAGAAGCTAAGATGTTTTGGTGAGGCTGCAGGAAGTTGCCATTTGTATGGGTAAAGAGATGTTGGACTATATGACTAGCTGGAATTGCATTATGTTATCGGGGCCCCTAGGCTTCCGATTGCTTTCTGCCTCCTCTGTTACGGATGATCAATCTGCACAGTTTAACCAGGCTTGTTTATGATTCAGACGGAGTTGTTGCTGTTGCTGTATGATGAATTCATTGCTGACATCGTATGTTTGTAGCTTCTGCCAGTTTTCCAGCACAGCTGAAATTGAGCAAAGGTGTTTTGTAGAAAAGTCAAAGTTTTTAAAAGCTATTTTCTCATGAGTATGATATTTTATTTTTCCAGCTTTGTTCTCATTTCTCTCCTCCCTTCTCTCCCTCCACTAAAGGTGCAAACTCTGACTGAATTGAATACCTTGACCAACTTCCTTACATTACTCAAGTGGAGACCTTATGAGTATCAGGGGATAACCACAGGAGCATAGCAATGGCAGCTCAGCCCCAATGTCAAACTGCATTTTTCCAACACTCAAGTTTTCGTCAGGAGTCCTGAAGAAGGGTCATTCAACCCAAAACATTAACTCTGATTTCTCTCCACAGATGCTGCCAGACCTGCTGAGCAGTAGATAAATATTTTGATTGTAGGGAATGTAACAGCAATAATTTCTAACTGGTGCAGAGTTTAAATTTTTTAATACAAGCAGATCCTGCCTGTGAAATTGTAATGATCAGATTGTCAATGTGAAACTGCTTCTGAACAGAAGAGCTGCTTGCACAATATACTGAAAACTAACCACACTGAGTAGGAGCTGTCAGCTATTTAAGCAGTACCACTAATTAGGTGCCTTGCACAAAACCTCTTCCCTTTTGATTGCTGTAAATCCCCAGGTAAAGATAGATTGGTGACTTGGTCACAGAAATGGAAGATGGAGTTTAATCCAGACAAATCAAGGTGATGCATTTTGAAGGATCAAATTTAGGTGTGAATTATGCTGTAAATGGCAGAACCCTTAGGAACATTAACATACAGATGGATCTGGATGTGCAGGTCCACAGTTCTCTCAAAGAGACAACACAGGTAGGCAAGGTGATTAAGCAGGCATATGGTTTGCTAGCCTTCATTGTCCAGGGCATGGAGAACAAGAGTTGGCAAACCCATGTTGCAGCTATATATAAAATCCATGTTAGGCCGCATTTGAAGTATTGTGTACAATTGTGGTCACCACACTACCAAAAGGATGTGAAAGCTTTGGAGAGAGTGTAGAGAAGGTTCACCAGGATGTTGCATAGTCTCGAGGACATTGGCTATGAGGAAAGTTTAAAAAGACTAGGATTGTTTTCACTGAAAGATGGTGGCTGAGGGGAGAGCTGATCAAAGTCTACAAAATTATCAGAGGCATAGATAGGGTAGCTAGTCAGAGGCTTTTTCCCAGGGTTGAAGTTTTAATTACAAAGGGACACAGACTCTGGGTGAAAGGGGAAAGTTTAAGGGAGATGTGCAAGGGAAGGTTTTCATGCAGAGTGGTAGGAGCCTGGAATGCAGTGTCAGAAGAGCTGGTGGAAGCAGGCACGTTGGCAATGTTCAAGTAGCATCTGGATGGTTACATTAATAGGGAGGGAATAGAGGGATACAGACTGAATAAGGGCAGAAGGTTTGTTTTTTGTTTAGTCAGGGCAGGATGATCAGTACAGGCTTGCAGGGCCAAAGGGCCTGTTCCTGTTCCTCTTTGTACCTGATATAGTAAACAGATCAGTAAGAGGGTGTGACAGAGTGAACCATTAGCCAGTGGGACTGTTTATTCCAAAGCAATCACATGAATGGGCAGGGAGAAGGTAGGATAGGCTGCTCAAAGTGAAAGGACAATTTCTCGTATTGAACATTAAGCAACTTACAGCAGAGCCACGTGTTTCGGGACAAAGGCATGTTTGTCAGGCAGTCTGACTGTGATGCAGAGGAACACACAATAAGAAGTCAGATACAAAAGTTTATAAAGCTGTGAGCTTGTACAAAGAATGGTATAGCACAGGAAAAAAGCCCTTCAGTCCATCAAGACTGCAGTGACACAAGATGTATTTCTAAACTAAAAAAACCATTTCCGTATGTTGTCGGTATCCATACGTTCCCTACCTATTTGTATATCTGTCAAGTGCTTCTCAAATGTTGTAGTGGTGTCTGCCTCCACCACCTAGCAGCACATTCCAGGCACTTACCACCCTCTGTGGGTAAAAGAAAGCGCTTGCCACTCATATCTCCCATAAACTTACCACTTTTATCTTTACCTTAAACCTATGACCTTAGTAATTGACATTTCTACCCTGGGAAAAAAATATCCATTTTATTCATGTCTTTCATAATTTTGTAAACTTCTATCAGGTCACCACTCAGCTTCCAATTTTCAAGTGAAAACAAACCAAGTTTATCTATTCTCTCCTCCTAGCTATTACCCTCCAAACTAGGCAAAATTTTGTTAAACGGTTTCAGTACCCTGTCTAAAGCCTCCACATCCTTTTGATCATATCACGACCAGAACTGTGTGCACTATTCCAAATGTGGCCATACAGCAGCAACATGGAAGTTCCATAGTTTGGATGCAGTGCTGGGAGCCTGTCTGAAAACAAGGTTCAAATTCTCAGTTTGGATAGACACCCAAGAGTCAGAAATGCATGTTTAGGATAAGGACCACATTTGTACTCATCAGACTGTGATATAGATTGTTAAGTACTTGTTGTTGTTAACAGAACAGGAAGTATTTGTACTCTTAATATGTGTCCATTTAAAATCAGCCCCATTTCCATGAATGAGGTGTTTTTTTGGTCTCTCTTACCTTGTGATCAGTGCTGCTGTCAAAAATTCAGTGAAATATGAACGTTGCTGTCTGAAATCTTTATGCAGTTATTCAAGGTGAAAACTAAGGTGTAAGCTCTGTAAAGGCACTGAGGAAAATGAGGAAGGTAGTTGAAAATAACTGGCAGAAGCCGAGTGCTGTAACTGTTTGTCATATTGAAGTTCTAGAGTTCAGTGTAGAACATTGACTTGTATCTCTGCTGGCTGTGTCAGCCTTGGCTTAGTGGTTCACTTATGCCCGATAGACCAAGGGCTCAGGTACATAATTTGTTGAAAGTTGTGTCACAGTTAGACAGGATGGTAACAAGGTGTTTAGCATGCTTACCTTCATTGCTCAGACCATTGAGTGTAGGAGTTGGAATGTCATTTTGATGTTGTACAGGATGTTGGTGAGGCCATTGTTGGAGTGTACAGTTCTGGTCACTCTGCTATAGGAGGATATTATTAAATTGGGGAGGACTCAGCAAAGATTTACTAGGATGTTACAGGAATGGAGGGTTTGAGTTATAAGGATTGGCTGGGACTTTTTTTAACTGGAGCACAGGAGGTTGAGGGGTGATCTTATACAGGTTTATAAAATCATGAGAGACAAAGATAAAAGAATAGGTCTTTTCCGTAGGGTAGGGGAGTTCAAACCTAGGGGCATATTCTTAAGTTGAAGGAGTAAGATTTAAAAATGACCTGAGGGACAATTTTGTGGTTCCTATGCGGAATGAACTGCCAGAGGAAGTGGTATATGCAGGTACAGTTACAACATTTAAAACACATTTGGATAGGTATATGAATGAAATATGGTCCAAACGCAGACAAGAGGGACTAGTTTAGTTGAGGAAACCTAGTCGTCACGGACTAGTTGCACTTGTTTCCGTGCTGTATGACTCAATCTGAACTGAGAATCACTCAACAGTACAGTTATAGATTTTCAGAACAGTTAAAGCAAAATGAATTGTAATTGTTGCAACAGTTTGATTACAGTGTAACTATAATTCAGTTGGAGTCTCATTGGAGTACACTATGAACATATTTCAATTATACATGCTTTCAGTAATTGGGTTTCAATATAGTTGGATGTGAAGAAATATAATCACTAAAATCATGTCACTAGACTGATCATTCAAAGCCTGCATTGGATGATATGGAGACAAGGCATTTATCACACTTGCCTTCATTGCTCAGACCATTGAGTATACGCCTTGTTATTCCAGATTCCACCAGGACTGCTGGAAAATTTGAATTCAATTGATTGAGTCTGGAAAATTCAATCCCAATAGTGTGGATGAGCGGAAAGATTAAGTGTCCATTTGCATAGATCCCTGAAAGTTGCCACCCAGGTTGATAGAGCTGTTAAGAAGGCATATGGTACGTTAGCTTTTATTGGTAGAGGGATTGAATTTCGGAGCCATGAGGTCATGTTGCAGCTGTACAAAACTCTGGTGCATCCGCACTTGGAGTATTGCAAACAGTTCTGGTCACTGCATTATAGGAAGGATGTGGAAGCTTTGGAAAGGATGCAGAGGAGATTTTTCAGGATGTTCCTGGAATGGAGGGAAGGCTGAGGGACTTGTGGTTGTTTTCTTTTGAGAGAAGGCAGTTGAGAGGTGACTTAATTGAGACGTATAAGATAGTCAGAGGGTTAGATAGGGTGGACAGCGAGAGCCTTTTTCCTCGGATGGTGATGGCTAGCACGAGGGGACATAGCTTTAAATTGAGGGTGATAGATATAGAACAGATGTCAGAGGTAGGTTCTTTAACTCAGAGAGTAGTAGGGGCGTGGAATGCATTGCCTGAAACAGTAGTAAATTTGCCAATTCTAAGGGCATTTAAATGGTCATTGGATAAACGTATGGAGGAAAATGGAATAGTGTAGGTTAGATGGGCTTCAGATTGGTTTCACAGGTCGGCGCAACATCTAGGGCCGAGGGGCCTGTACTGTGCTGTAATGTACTATGTTCTCTCACCAACAAATGTCATAACATAGCTGCAGTAATCAGTTTAATGTCCTTTATTCTTTTATTAAGTACAGGTATAATGTCTACCTTATTTAGAGCCTTTAGGCAGAGTTTTTTTAAACTTACATTTACTAATTTAAAAGACAAACAGAATAACACCTCTTAATGATGCCAGCAGATTGGACAGACACTTGTAATCCTATTAGGAGTAGCAGTCAGCAGTTAGCACTTGTTTTAACCCATCTACTATCTTCCTGGAAAGAAGCCCCTCAAACCTTTGTGTATTATAGACAAAACAATGTAAAACCATAGTAATGGAATTTTAATATGTCAGAACTGTGCATAAATAGGCTTTTGTAAGAACTGTAGTTCGGTATTACTTATGCTACTTGCGGTTGCTGAACAAAAGAAGCAAGTTTCGCCGTTCACTGATTTTGGGCGTAATTTGAACACAATCACACACTATGTTAGGTTGTCATTTGATTAATCTGTGGTCTACCTCTCTCAATTTTGGTACATTTTCTCAGCTATTAGTGAGGACCACTTTATCAGGGTCATCTCAGCAGGATGTGTGCATTTTGTGTTTGAATTCCAATGCCTTGATCAATTGACCGCCCAGGACCGATTAGGGATAGTCAACATGGCTCTGTGCGTGGGAAATCATGTCACACAAACTTAATTGAGTTCTTTGAAGAAGTAACAAGATTGATGAGGGCAGAGCAGTAGATGTGATCTATATGGACTTCAATAAGGAGTTCGACTTCAGTAAGGAGTTCTCCCATGGGAGACTGATTAGCAAGGTTAGATCTCATGGAATACAGGGAGAACTAGCCATTTGGATACAGAACTGGCTCAAAAGTAGAAGACAGAGGGTGGTGGTGGAGGGTTGTTTTTCAGACTGGAGGCCTGTGACCAGTGGAGTGCCACAAAGATCGGTGCTGGGTCCTCTACTTTTTTGTCATTTACATAAATGATTTGGATGCGAGCATAAGAGGTACAGTTAGTAAGTTTGCAGATGACACCAAAATTGGAGGTGTAGTGGACAGCGAAGAGGGTTACCTCAGATTACAACAGGATCTGGACCAGATGGGCCAATGGGCTGAGTAGTGGCAGATGGAGTTTAATTTAGATAAATGCGAGGTGCTGCATTTTGGGAAAGCAAATCTTAGCAGGACTCATACACTTAATGATAAGGTCCTAGGGAGTGTTGCTGAACAAAGAGACCTTGGAGTGCAGGTTCATAGCTCCTTGAAAGTGGAGTCGCAGTTAGATAGGATAGTGAAGAAGGCGTTTGGTATGCTTTCCTTTATTGGTCAGAGTACTGAGTACAGGAGTGGGGAGGTCATGTTGCAGCTGTACAGGACATTGGTTAGGCCACTGTTGGAATATTGCATGCAATTCTGGTCTCCTTCTATCGGAAAGATGTTGTGAAACTTGAAAGGGTTGAGAAAAGATTTACAAGGATGTTGCCAGTGTTGGAGGATTTGAGCTATAGCGAGAGGCTGAAGAGGCTGGGCTGTTTTCCCTGGAGTGTCGGAGGCTGAGGGGTGACCTTATAGAGGTTTACAAAATTGAGGGGCATGGATAGGATAAATAGACAAAGTCTTTTCCCTGTGGTGGGGGAGTCCAGAACTAGAGGGTGTAGGTTTAGGGTGAGAGGGGAAAGATATAAAAGAGACCTAAATGGCAACTTTTTCATGCAGAGGGTGGTACATGTATGGAATGTGCTACCAGAGGATGTGGTGGAGGCTGGTACCATTGCAACATTGAAGAGGCATTTGGATGGGTATATGAATAAGAAGGGTTTGGAGGGATATGGGCCGGGTGCTGGCAGGTGGGACTAGATTCGGTTGGGATATCTGGTCAGTGTGGACAAGTTGGACCGAAGGGTCTGTTTCCATGCTGTGCCTCTCTACGACTCTGTGTAGTCAATCTAGTTTTATATATTATGCATATTCAGAATGCTTTAGCATAATTGCATGGCTTGCTGGGCCATTTCAGAGGTCAGTTAAAAGTCAACCACATTGGCTGGAGTCACTTACAGCCAAAAGCAAGTAAATTGGGTAGATTTTTATTCCTAAAGCATATTATTAGTTTTCCACTGGAACCCAGTCATCTTATTTAAATAAGTAGAATATAGAATGTTACAGCGCAGTACAGGCCCTTCCACCCTCGATGTTGCGCCGCCCTGTGCAACCAATCTGAAGCCTATCTATTCTACACTATTCCATTTTAATCCATATGTCTATACAATAACCATTTAAATGCCTTTAAAAGTTTGAGAGTCTACTATAGTTGAAAGCAGGGCGTTCCACGCCCTTACTACTCTCTCAGTAAAGAACTACCTCTGACATCTGTCCTCTACCTATCACCCCTCAATTTAAAGCTATGTCCCCTCATGCTAGCCATTACCATCTGAGAAAACGGGGTCTCACTGTACACTCTATCTAACCCTTATATGTCTCAATTAAGTCACCTCGCAGCCTTCTTCTGTCTAACGAAAACAGCCTCAAGTCCATCAGCCTTTCCTTGTAAGACCTTTGCTCCATACCAGGCAACATCCCAGTAAATCTCTGAACCCTTTCCAAAGCTTCCACATCCTTCCTATAATACAGTGACCAGAACTGTACGCAATACTCCATGTGCGGCCACACCAGAATTTTGTACAGCTGCAACATAGGGCGGCACTGCTGCCTCACAGCGCCAGGGACCCGGGTTCAATTCCAACCTTAGGCGATTGTCTATGGGGAGTTTGCACATTCTCCCCACGTCTGTGTGGGTTTCCTCCCACAATCAAAAGATGTGCAGGTCAGGTGAATTAACCATGCTAAATTGCCCATAGTGTTAGGTGCATTCGTCAGAGGTAAATATGGGTCTGGGTGGGTTACTCTTCAGAGGATCGGTGTGGACTTGTTGGGCCAAAGGGCCTGTTTCCATACTGTAGGGAACCTAATCTAATCAACATGACCTTGTTGCTCAGATACTCAATCCTTCTACTAATAAAAGCTAACACACTATGCCTTCTTAACAATCCTATCAACCTGGGTAGCAACTTTCAGGGATCTGTGTGCATGGACACCAAGGTGTCTCAGCTCATCTACACTGCCAAGAATCTTACCATTACCCCAGTACCCTTTATTCCTGTTGTTCCTTCCAAAGTGAATCACCTCACACTTTTCTGAATTATACTTCAGTTGCCACCTCTCAGCCCAGCTCTACAGCTTATCTATGTCCCTCTGTAACCTGCAACATCGTTCCACACTGTCCACAACTCCATCGACTTTAGTGTGAGCCAAAATTTACTAACCTATCCTTTTATGCCCTCATCCAGTTCATTTATAAAAATGACAAACAGCAGTGGACCCAAAACAGATCCTTGTGGTACACTGCTAGTTACTGAACTCCAGGATGAACATTTCCCATCAACCACCATCCTCTGTCTTCTTTTAGCTAGCCAATGTCTGATCCAAACCGCTAATTCACCCTCAATCCCATGCCTCTGTATTTTGTGCAATAGCCTACCATGGGGAACCTTATCGAATGCTTTACTGAAATCCATATGCACTACACCAACCACTCTACCCTTATCCACCTGTTTGGTCACCTTCTCAAAAAACCCAATAAGGTTTGTGAGGCATGACCTACCCTTCACAAAACCATGTTGACTATTCCTAATCGACTTATTCCTTTCTAGATGATTATAAATCCTATCTCTTATAACCTTTTCCAACACTTTACCCACAACTGAAGTAAGGCTCACTGGTCTATAATGACCAGGGTTGTCTCTACGCCCCTTCTTGAACAAGTGGACAACATTTGCTATCCTCCAGTCCTCTGGCACTATTCCTGTAGATAATGATGACATAAAGATCAAGGCCAAAGGCTCTGCAATCTCCTCCTGAGCTTCCCAGAGAATCCTAGGATAAATCCCATCGGGCAAAGGGAACTTATCCATTTTCACACTTTCCAGAATTGCTAACACCACCTCTGTATGAACCTCAATTCCGTCTAGTCTAGTAGCCTGTATCTCAGTATTCTCCTCGACAAAATTGTCTTTTTTCAGTGTGAATACCAACAAAAAATATTCATTTAGCGTTTCTCATATCTCCTCGCACTCCACGCACAACTTCCCACTACTGTCCTTGATTGGCCCTTGTCTTACTCCAATCATTCTTGTATTCCTTATATACCCATAGAAATCTTTTGGGTTTTCCTTGATCTTATCTGCCAACAACTTCTCATGTCCTCTCCTGGCTCTTCTTAGTTCTGTCTTTCCTGGCTAGCTTGTAACTCCCAAGTGCCCTAACTGTTCTTTCACATCTCATCCCCCTTCTTCCTCTTGACAAGAGATTCAACTTCTTAAGTAAACCACAGCTCCCTCGCTCGGCCACTCCCTCCCTGCCTGACAGGTACATACTTATCAAGGACCCACAGTAGCTGTTCCTTGAATAAGCTCCATATTTCAATTGTGCCCATCCCCTGCAGTTTCCTTCGCCATCCTATGCATCCCAAATCTTGCCTAATCGTATTGTAATTGCCTTTCCCCATCCTATAACTCTTGCCATGCGGTATATACCTATCCCTTTCCATCGCTAAAGTAGATATAACTGAATTCTGGTCACTATCACCAAAGTGCTCACCTACTTCCAAATCTAACACCTGGCCGGATTCATTACCCAGTTCCAAATCCACTGTGGCCTCACCCTTGTTGGCCTGTCTACATTCTGTGTCAGGAAACCCTCCTGCACACATTGGGCAAAAACTGAACCATCTAAAGTACATGAACTTGTGCATTTCCAGTCAATACTTGGAAAGTTAAAGACCCCATAACAACTACCCTGTTACTCTCACTCCTATCCAGAATCATCATTGCAATTCTTTCCTCTACATCACTGGAACTTTTCGGAGACCTATAGACCTATAGAGAACTCCCAACAAGGTAACCTCTCCTTTGTAACCTCAGCCTATACTACCTCAGTGGCAGAAACATCCTTTCTGCCACCGTAATACTGTCCTTGATTAACAATGGCACACCGCACCACTTTTACCATCTTCTCTGTTCTTACTGAAACATCTAATCCCAGAACCTGCAACAACCATTCCTGTCCCTGCTCTATCCATGTCTCTGAAATGGCGACAGCATCGAAATGTCAAACTCATGCTGCAAGTTCACCCACCTTATTCTGAAAGGTCCTGGTGTAGACACACTTCAAATAACCTTCCTGCTTGTCGGTGCACTCTTGCAAAGTTGAAACCATGTTTCTGATCTCCCTCTTCTCAACCTTCTGGACACTGGAGCTACAATTCAGGTTCCTATACCCCTGCTGAAATAGTTTAAACTCACCCAGAGAGCATTAGCAACACCCCCCCCCCCCCCCCCCGGATATTGGTGCCCCTCTGGTTCAGGTGTAGACCATCCTGTTTGGAGAGGTCCCACCTACCCCAGAGAGAGCCCAATTATCCAAGAATCGGAAACCCTCCCTCCTGCACAGTACCTGCAGCCACGTGTTCAACTCCTCGCTCTCCCTATTCCTCGCCTGTCTTGCACATGACATGGGCAACAAACCTTAGATAACAACTCAGTTTGTTCCAACTCCTAGCTCCCTGAATTTCTGCCTTAAATCCCCATCCCTTTACCTACCTATGTCGTTAGTGCCTACATGGACCATAATTTGGGCTGCTCCCCACTCCCCCTCATGGATCTCGAAAACACAATCTAAGACATCACAGACTCTGGTACCTGGGCAGCAGCACACCAACCGTGAATTTCTCTCATTCTCACAGACCCTCCTGACTGTCCCCCTAACTATGGAGTCTCCATTGACTAATGCTCTGTTTCTCTCACCCCTTCCCTTCTGAGCAACAGGGACAAACTCTGTCCAGAGACCTGTATCCCATGGCTTACCCCTGGTAAGCTCCCCCAGCCCATCCACCTCCTGCCTCACCACAATATTATCCAAGACTATATACTTGTTATTGAGGGGAACGGCCACAAGGGATTCCTGCACTGTCTGCCAGTTCCCTGACTATAACCCATCTGCCTTTTTCTTGTACCTGGAGTGTGACTACCTCCCTGTAACTCCTCTCAGTAACCCACTCCGCCTCCCGAATGATCCGAAGTTCATCCAGCTCCAGTTCCCTAACATGGTTTTCGACAACTTGGAGTTGGGTGCATTTGTCACAGAGGAAGTCAGCAGGGATACTAGTGGTGACCCTGACCTCCCACACTCTGCAGGAGGAACATTGAACTGCCCTAACCACCGTTCCCACTATTCGAAATTCCCAAAGAGACTATTGAAACATAAAGAATTTTTAAAAATGATTACCATACCAATCTGGTGCATAGAACCTTTTTTTTTGTTCGTGGAGACTGTGTTTAGGTCAATGCAACCACTCAAATATATTGCTTCACTTACTCAGCAGTCCCATGTCCACTCCTGCTCAGCATGTGCTCCGTCTTTTCAGGAGGTAAGTTTTTAAAGCAGTGATTTACCTTCCCAGCAGCCTCTCTCCATCTCTCCTCGCTGCTCCCGAGAATTGAAGTTTCATTTATTCATTCAATTTCACTTAAGTGCTGTTTTGACAGATTCCTAAAGGGATAACAGTCCAGTTAAAAGGTATTTAACAAATACATACTAATTGGGGAAAATGTTTGGTGTTCTGTAATCTATTCAGGTCCAAGAGATGGTTGGTAAGGGCTGATTAATATTATAATCTTTCGTGGAGACTTGATGGGAATGGTATTGTTTACAAAATTGACATCTATTCAGAGGTTGCTTTTGATGTAGAAATAAATCTGATAAGGGTTTAAGGTGAAAGGCATGTTTTAATTTTAGTCTATATTGGACTGGGGTGTACAAAGTTAAAAATCACACACCAGGTTATAGTTCAACAGGTTTATTTGGAAACACACTAGCTTTCGGAGCTGCTCCTCCAAAGGTTGAAGGAATTATACCAGGTTGAAGGAGCATCGCTCCGAAAGCTAGTTCTTCCAAATAAACCTGTTGGACTATAATCTGGTGTTTTGTGATTTTTAATGGTATTAAGGAATATAGCGAGCTACTGAGTGAGCTAGTAAAGCTAACCTAAAACACATTTCACAATAACTGTAATCACCAAACCTGTACATTGCACCAACATCCCAGATTCCTCCATCACCATTCCAGTGTATTTATGCCACCTTCCCAACCCCTCCCTTCGTAGACAGCTCCCACCAGAGGTAGAGTCAGGTCTGTATATAGTCTGGAAGCAGTGACTCTGGGAGTCCTCAGCTTTGACTCTGAAACACATTAAGACTTGTAGCATTAGATCAAAGTGGGAAAGAAAACCACCTACCAATTGCTGTCTACCATCATCTCTCATTTTATATATACTCTTCCATGTTGAACACTGCTTGGAAGAAGCACTGAGAGCAGTAACTGAGCAGAATGGCCTAATTCTGTTCCTATTACCTTTATGGTCTTATGGACCCTCCAATCCCATAACCAGGAATTCCTCGGTACTATTGTGGACCTGAAGGAGATAGCTGTGAGGTTGGGCCTGTGGGAAAGTGTTTGAGAGAACCAACATGAAGGAAAGCTCACTTGACCTGACCCTCACCTTTCTACATATCAGAGAGATATTAGACCATGCTATAATTGGTAAAGGTGACCACGCCAGCCTTGTTGAGCTTACACAGGGAATGCCCTCCATTTGTCGTTTGTCACTGTACTAATGATGCTGATTAAGAATAGGTATAATGTTATTGGCATCAGTGAACCGTTGTGGATCATCGGCAGAATTGAACACTTAACAAATCTGAATCCATTACAAATCTCTGATTCAATGAAAGTACAGAAGAGCATGCTGGGAGCAGCACTCAGCATATCTAAAATGATAAATCAGTCTGGTGCAGATACAGCACATCAAAAGCAGCATGCTACGAGAATACCTCAGTGATCCTGCCATCAACAGATCACATAATTGTTCTGTGGTCCTGTCATGTCCAGTCATCAATGGTGTTACACTCAAAACCTGGACGAGGCTCTCCAAGGTTTTACAGTCCCATGTGGGATACCCCAAGTCATTAAGACTCTGAGTGATGAGGAATGAACTGGTTACCTTTCTTGATTTGCCCGTCCCCTCATAGTTTGCAATAAAGTAAAATTGGATTTCTTCCCTTGTGGATACCGGTCTCTCAGATCCAAATGAACTCCTGTTCTAAAAGCAGTCAGTGTAACCTGGCTTTCTTGAGTTAAAAATGAGAGTTTATTAATTTATAAATGTGAGAAGAATTAATAAATTTGCAGCTGCTGCATTGCAGATTACTGGTAATGTTGACATTGGTAGTTGATTTCAAGATTCTTAGTTTTACAGGTTGTTGGCAATTCTGTTGTTTTGATTATTTTTGACTGCCTCAATTTCAACATTCAGGGTGAGAGAGTCCTTTTGTATCTCAGTTTGGCTTGCTCACTAGCAGTCATAGTTAGAGACACCCGTTACAGACCAGTAAGTCTCATGTCTGTCGTCTGCAAGGTGTTAGAAAGGATTCTGAGGGATAGGATTTATGACCATCTGGAAGAGCATGGCTTGATTAAATGCAGTCAACACGGCTTTGTGAGGGGCAGGTCATGCCTCAAACCTTATCGAGTTCTTTGAGGATATGACTAGAAAAGTTGATGAGGGTCGAGCTGTGGATGTGGTGTATATGGACTTCAGCAAGGCATTTGATAAGGTTCCCCATGGTAGGCTTATTCAGAAGATCAGGAGGAATGGGATTCAGGGGAACATAGCTGACTGGATACAGAATTGGCTGGCCAACAGAAGACAGCGAGTGGTAGTAGAAGGAAAATATTCTGCCTGGAAGTCTGTGGTGAGTGGTGTTCCACAGGGCTCTGTCCTTGGGCCTCTATTGTTTGTAATTTTTATTAATGACTTGGATGAGGGGATTGAAGGATGGGTCAGCAAGTTTGCAAATGACACAAAGGTTGGAGGTGTCGTTGACAGTATATGAGGGCTGTTGTAGGCTGCAGCGGGACATTGACAGGATGCAGAGATGGGCTAAGAGGTGGCAGATGGAGTTCAACCTGGATAAATGCGAGGTGATGCATTTTGGAAGGATGAATTTGAAAACTGAGTACAGAATTAAGGATAGGATTCTTGGCAGTGTGGAGGAACAGCGGAATCTTGGTGTGCAGGTATATAGATCCCTTAAAATGGCCACCCAAGTGGACAGGGTTGTTAAGAAAGTATATGGTGTTTTGGCTTTCATTAACAGGGGGATTGAGTTTAAGAGTCGTGAGATCTTGTTGCAGCTCTATAAAACTTTGGTTAGACTGCATCCAGTTCTGGTCGCCCTATTATAAGAAAGATGTGGATGCTTTGGAGAGTGCTCAGAGGAGGTTTACCAAGATGCAGGCTGGACTGGAGGGCTTATCTTATGAGGAGAGGTTGACTGAGCTCGGACTTTTTTCATTGGAGAAGAGGGGACCTAATTGAGGTATACAAGATAATGAGGGGCATAGATAGAGTCGATAGCCAGAGACTATTTCCCAGGGCAGAAATGACTAACACGAGGGGTCATAGTTTTAAGCTGGTTGGAGGAAAGTGTAGAGGGGGTGTCAGAGGTGGGTTCTTTACACAGAGAGTTGTGAGAGCATGGAATGCGTTGCCAGCAGCAAGGTCATTGGGGACATTTAAGAGACTGCTGGACATGCATATGGTCACAGAAATTTGAGGGTGTATACATGAGGATCAGTGGTCGGCACAACATCGTGGGCTGAAGGGCCTGTTCTGTGCTGTACTGTTCTATGTTCTATATTTACTTGAACCACAGGGTGATTAGGCAATAGTTCCTGTAAATTTCACAGCATGCTAATACACAACCCCAGGTTAGTACACCCACAAGAACCTCCTTCCTCTAGTCCTCTCCAGGAAAATTGAAACTGACGTTTTAGAACAAATAACAGTACAGCACAGGAGCAGACCCTTTGGCCCTCCAAGCCTTCGCCAACACATTTGCCCCATCCGTATTCAAACTGTCTTCACTTACAGGATCTATATCCTTCTATTCCCTTCCTCTTCATGTATCTGTCCAGGTGCTTCTTGAATGCTGCTATTGTGTCTGCTTCCAGCACCACCTCAGGAAGTGAATTCCAGGCTCTCACCACCTTTTGTATTCTTGTGTATACTTCAAAGGAAACAACACAAAATGTGCCTGTGGTTTGGGACATATTTTACAGGGAATGGCTTGCTGTTGAAAAAGTGGATCATTGCCTTTCATGATCTTTGCAGCCATTCGAGATCACGGCCCAGTCTGTTTTGACTTGCTTCTCCCCCTGTGGCGGGCTGTTGTCTGATATGCCTTTTATATCTTTAGGTGTCACTTTTCATGGGTGTATTTCTCTAAGCAGCCACTTATTTTGTATCTGTAGCCATTTTGGACTGTATCAGCCATATTTTTTAAAGAAATTCATTTTGGAATTACAAGTTAAAGTGTCCCTTGGAGTTCTCACCCATGGTCATGACAATGATGGTAAACAATTAAACAAATAAATGAGGCTTCCAAAGGATCCCATCTCTAGTGATGACAGAGCCCAATGCACATTAACAAAAACGAAGGCGAACACTTTTGTAATGATCTTCAGTGAGAAATGCCTAATTGATCTTCTGCTTCCTTCTAAAAAACCCGTTGTCACAGAAGTAAGCCTTCAGATAAACAAAAAAACTGAAGAACTACAGATGCTGGAAATCAGAAACAAAAACAGAATTGTTGGGAATATTTAGCAGATTTGGCAGCATCTGTGGATAGGAAGTAGAGTTAAGATTTCTGGTTCAGTGACCCTTCAAAACCTTCAGCTAGTTTGTTTCATTCCACATTGCTCTCAATAAACCATTGAACTAACTGAACACACCAAAGTTAGTGGACCCTGTAAACATTCTGGCTCTAGTGATAAAGACATTGCATCCAGAACTAGCAATACCTTTATGTTCCAGTAGGACTTCAACACTGGCATCTACCAGATAACAAGGAAAATTACTAAAATATTTTCCTGTCCACAAAAAAGGACAAGTCTGATCTCCCTAGTCTTCTACTCATCCTCAGCAAAAACTGACATTCTATTCAGTGGCAGTTGCTGAGCAATAATCTGCTCACCGGTTTTAAATTTAGGTTCGGCCAGGACTACTGACAGACTGACCTTGTTACAGACATGCATTGAACAGACAAAAGGGCTGAATTCCAGAGGTCAGGTGAATGTAACTGTCATTGACATAGAATCATAGAGGTATACAACATGGAAACAGACCCTTTGGTCCAACTCGTCCATATGGACCAGATATCTAAATTAATCTAATCCCATTTGCCAGCATTTGGCCCATATCGCTCTGAACCCTTCCTTATTATATACCCATCCAGATATCTTTTAAGTGTTGTAATTGTACTAGCCTCCACCATTTGCTCTGGCTGCTCATGACATCAGCGCAACATTTGACCAATTGTGGCATCAAGGAGCCCTAGTAATCAATGTAAGTCAAAAGGCAAGCTCAACACTAGCCCAGAACAAAGGAAGTCAGTTGTGCTTGTTGGAAACCAATTATCTTAGCCAAATACATTGATGCAGGAGGGCCTCATAGCAGTCTTAGGGCTAACTATCCTCAGCTACTTTATGAATAATTCTTGCTCTATCATGAAGACAGAAGTGGGAATGTTTACTGCTAAGTACACAATGTTCAATTTCATTTGAAACATCTCCCATAATGAGGTGCCCAATGCACTGAGATTCAGGTTTGAGTTGTTCAGTGGTAAATTATGTTCCAGTCACACACATTCAAGATAATAACCATCACAAAATTGGCTCTTAAACGTCTCCCATTTAACATTTAAAAGCACTAACAATGTAAAATCGCACATCAATATGCAAATAAAAGCAAAATACTATAGATGCTGGAGACCTGAAACATAAAGAGAAAATTCTTGAGAAACTCAGCTGGTCCAGCAGTATCTGTGGAGAGAGAAACAGAGTTAGAATCTGATATCAATCTTAACGACAGAAGAAGAGGACTCAAAACGTTAACTATCGTTCTCTCCTCATCATGTGGCGGTGCTGGTGTTGCACTGGGTGGACAAGGTCAGGAGTCAGAGGACACCTGGTTATAGTCCAACAGGTTTATTTGAAATCACAAGTTTTCGCCTGACAAAGGGGCAACTCTCTGACAAGATTTCAGAGTGTTGCCCCTTTGTCAGGTGAAACTTGTGATTTCAAATAAACCTGTTGGACTATAACCTGGCGTCATCTTACTCTCTTCACAGTTGGTGCCGGTTTCTCCATTTCTGTTTTTACCCCACACCAAAATCCTTGTGATTGTCTTTGACCAGGATCTTAACTGGATTAGCCCTCTGAGTGCTGTTCACGAGAAGAAGTTGGAGGCTGGGAATTGCAACTAGTGACTCTGCCATAGCATTTCCCCCCATCTACATAGCACATTGTCAGGAATGCTGTCTACTTTGCTCCGCTAAATGCAACTCCAACCGCACACCATTCAGCAGCAAGCGACATGTTTAATTTGCACACCATCCCTTCCGCAATCTCCCCAACACAGACACACAAAGGCTGTCATGTGTATCATCGACAAGATGCCATGAGAAATCCCAAGGCTTCTTAGACTGCACGTTTCAAACCTATATTTACCGCGTAAAAGGAGGGCAACAAGCCCGAGGGAATATTACTGATTCCAAATCCTCCTTCAAATCAAATACTATCCTGACTTGGAAATACATTACACTTCCTCCTTTATCGCCAGCACAATCCTCGAACGCCCTATCGAACAAAACTCTGGAAATATCTTCACTGCGTACCAGAATGATTCAAATAAGCAATGATGAGTAAAGAAGGAAGATGCCGGCTTTGCCAGTGACACTCACGTCCAGTATTCCCTGTAAATTTCTATTTGGCTGCGTGAGCCTTGAACAAGCGCGGCAACTACTTCCGGAACCTAGTACCAATACCGTGTGCGTGCACCTTTGAAGGGATGTTGTACCCATGAATTAATAAAAGTTTGAAAACAGATTACAAAGAATCGCAGTGGAGTTTAAAGTACAGTTGTTTTAGCCTTCAGTCCCTACAATAGTACAATGGTTAGACAGTTAGATTATAATGCAGCTACATTTGTTTGATCACGACCTCATTACACTGCAGTTAGATTATAGGTTTTGTTGATCCAAATTTGGAAAGGACTATTAGTGGTGGCAGTAATGAAAGCAGTTTACGGTGATGCACATTCATGCATGTTGCCTTCGGCGTTATCTTCTCTGGGATTGTATTACATCTTTGAATAATCAATGAGTTGAGAATGTTCCAGGTGATTTGCTTCAGTTTTTAAAATCTGAATTCAGGGTTTTACAATTTAAGAATGACTAACTTACTCAGCTGCTGAAATTGGAATGCATAGACCTACAGTGCTTTGTACTTTGCAGGAATTTTGCAACAATGTTTTATCCCATTAACGTGTTGTTATGCGCATTGGAATGCGTATAGCTGTAGTTAAACTGGCTGCTCCTCCCAGTTCCCTACTCAGTATTGTTTCTACAAGGCAGATAGGAGCTGAAAGCACGCCGTTTGTTTCAGCTTTCTTTTCCCTTCTCAGCTGTTTGTAGTAGGAGTAAGTCTCAGGAATGTCGTTGCCTAGTGCTCTCTTCGTTGACTCCTGTTCACTACTCCTGCACTCGTGAGTCTCTGTTCTGAACAAACCAAAGTAAAGACAAGGTTTGGGAGCGCGCCTGCATATTCTCTGCTTCTGACGCTGGACGGTACCAAAGATTTGGAATGAATTGTACTGGGAAGAATTCTGTGACAAGTACTGAAACATTGCTCAGCTCTGACTTATTATATTGCAAGGGTGTTATTGAAGGTTGCATTTTCATGTATGCCGCTTAGTTAATAATTTACATTCGTTATAAATCAAATTCTTAAACTTCAGTCAGAATTGTGGAAGAACAACTATATTTTGATTGGAGAAAATGTAATCAATTTTGGTAATTGGATTTGCTTTAATTACAGCAAATCATTCCCTCCTTTACTAGACTGAAAGCAATCTCTCTTTGCCTGGCTTCCCTTGTTCATGTAGTTGAACAGTGCGTGTGCACTTAGATTCCACTACTGTTTGTGGATTCTGTGTATGTTGTCCTGCCCTTCTTAAAGTAGAGACTGCATTTGTGCATTATATTCCAGTGGTGTTCCCATTGCAATTCCGAGTAGTGGGAATTCTGTATTTGTTATATTTCTGTTTGGATTAAGTGAGAAAGAGTTCTATATTGTCACTGTTTGGGTATGGAGTTCTTTTGGAGTTTGGGGAGGGATCTGTATATGTTATATCACTAGGAGAAAGTGAGGACTGCAGATGCTGGAGATCAGAGTCAAAAGGTGTGGCGCTAGAAAAGCACAGCAGGTCAAGCAGCATCCGAAGAGCAGGCTCCTCAGATGCTGCCTGACCTGCTGTGCTTTTCCAGCGCCACACTTTAAGCAGTTGTATTACTGTTTAGATGTGAATGTGAAATGAGTTGGGGCAAGCAGAAGAATTCTGTTTCTTTTGTATTACTGTTTAGAAGTGATTCTGCTTACCTCTTTGACCTTCATTCCCATGGATTATCTCCATTAGTGCATCAACTGATATTCTACCCATCAGATGGTTTCCTGATTTCACTTGACCAAAGGTTTTCAATGATCTACGCAGACTTCCTCATCGAGCCACTTATCTGGATTATGCAATAGTAATCAATTTTAATTTTTCTTCAAGTGTATGATTCTCAAAACAAGTTAGCTTTTAAGCAGTCTGCAGGGTAACATTCTGGCAAAGTTTCCGAGTTGGTGGCTGCATTGCTTTTGAAAAACCAATTGTCTATGCATTGGAGTTCCATATGGCATAGTCATATGACTATGATTCATAATTTGTACTCCGAAATGCTATGGTAGTTTTTAAGTGCTGTCCATTCTTTATGCTGCCAGGATATATTATAATAGATGTAAGCAAATTAACCAGGCCTTTGTAATTGGATTTTCCATGTACTCATTCCTTTTTTGGCTGCTGCTCCTGACCCAAGTCCATCACGTGGATTGCCACCTTTTCGCCAATATTTTTCTGTCTCCCTGAGACTTTTTCTTGTCACCATGCCTCCTTCTGTATCTCACTTCCTGTATTCTCTGCCCTCCAAGTCTGAACCCAATCCTTTAATAATTTCTGTTTGTTCATTTAAGGAATGTGGAATCACTGGCTGGGCCAGCATAGTTTTGTTTTTGCTCCTTCTGAATTGTCCCAAGAAAGTGGTGGCAAGCTGTCTTTTTGAACTTCTGTACTCCATGTGGCGTGTAGGCATTGATCAGTGCTAAGGAAAAGGCAGAAGTGTTTGCAACAATCATCAGCCAGAAGTGTTGAATGGATGATCCATTTCAGCCTCTTCCATTAGTATTACAGATCCCAATCTTCAGCCAATTCAATTCACTCCACCTGATTTCAAGAAATGGTTAGAAACACTAAATACTGCAAAAGCTATGGGCCCTGACAATATTTTGACAATAGTACTGAAGATGTGTGCTCCAGACCTTGCTGCTCTTCTAGCCAAGCATGTTCCAGTAACAATATAACATTGGCACCTACCGGACAATATGGAAAGTTGCCCTGGTATGTCTTGTAGGAGAAAGTGAGGACTGCAGATGCTGGAGATCAGAGCTGAAAATGTGTTGCTGGAAAAGCGCAGCATCCAAAAAATAGGAGAATCGATGTTTCGGGCATAAGCCCTTCAGGAATGAGGAAAGTGTGTCCAGCAGGCTAAGATAAAAGGTAGGAAGGAGGGACTTGGGGGAGGGGCGTTGGAAATGTGATAGGTGGAAGGAGATCAAGGTGAGGGTGATAGGCCGGAGTGGGGTGGGGGCGGAGAGGTCAGGAAGAAGATTGCAGGTTAGGAAGGCGGTGCTGAGTTCGTGGGATTTGACTGAGGCAAGGTGGGGGGAGGGGAAATGAGGAAACTGGAGAAATCTGAGTTCATCTCTTGTAGTTGGAGGGTTCCTAGGCGGAAGATGAGGCGCTCTTCCTCCAACCGTCGTGTTGTTATGGTCTGGCGATGGAGGAGTCCAAGAACCTGCATGTCCTTGGTGGAGTGGAAGGGGGAGTTGAAATGTTGAGCCACGGGATGCTTGGGTTGGTTGGTCCGGGTGTCCCAGAGGTGTTCTCTGAAACGTTCCGCAAGTAGGTGGCCTGTCTCCCCAATATAGAGGAGGCCACATCAGGTGCAGTGGATGCAATAGATGATGTGTGTGGAGGTGCAGGTGAATTTGTGGCGGATATGGAAGGATCCCTTGGGGCCTTGGAGGGAAGTAAGGGGGGAGGTGTGGGCGCAAGTTTTGCATTTCTTGCGGTTGCAGGGGAAGGTGCCGGGAGTGGAGGTTGGGTTGGTGGGGGATGTGGACCTGACGAGGGAGTGGTCTTTTCGGAACGCTGATAGGGGAGGGGAGGGAATTATATCCCTGGTGGTGGGGTCCGTTTGGAGGTGGCGGAAATGACAGTGGATGATACACTGTATATGGAGGTTGGTGGGGTGGTAGGTGAGGATCAGTGGGGTTCTGTCCTGGTGGCGGTTGGAGGGGCGGGGCTCAAAGGCGGAGGAGCGGGAAGTGGAAGAGATGCGGTGGAGGTCATCTTCGACCATGTCTGGGGGGAAATTGCGGTCTTTGAAGAAGGATGCCATCTGGGTTGTGTATGGTTTTGGAAGGTTAGGAAGGCGGTGGTCCTTCTGGGAACAGATGCGGCGGAGATGAAGGAATTGGGAATATGGGATGGCGTTGGTGGTAGGTGAGGACCAGTGGGGTTCTGGTCCACCTGACTCCCCGAAGCCTGTCTCCAATCAACAAAGCATTGGTTAAGAGTGTAATGGAACACTGCCCACTTACCTGGATGAAACAACTCCAACAACACTCAAGAAGCTTGACACCATGCAGGATAGTACAGCATTACTTCAACAAGCATCACCTCCCTCCACCATTATTCAGGCGCAGCAGTGTGTACCATTTCCAGGATGGACTGCAGAAATTCACAAAGATCCTTATACAGCACCTTCCAAATCTATGACCACTTCATCTAGGACAAGGACATCAGATACATGGGAACATCACCTGTAAGTTCCCCTCCAAGGCACTCTCCATTCTGACTTGGAAACAGATCACAGTTCTTGCAGTGTGACTTGGTCAAAATCCTGGAACTCCCATCCTGATGGCATTTTGAGTCTAACTACAGCAGATGAATTGCAGTGGATCAAAAAGCAGCTCACCACCATCTTCTCAAGGGCAACTAGGTATGGGTAACAAATGCTGGCCCAGCCAGCAATGCCCACATCCCATAAGAGAATTTTAAAAAGTGGCTCTATTTGTCTTCAATGTTGGGGAAAACTATTGTACAGATATTCAAGAAATTTATTATCCTCATGACGTAGGTTAGAAAATTTAACCCAATCTATAAAAGTTAAATTCCCTCATTTAAAAACATTCTGCATTTGCAGGAAACTGTGTATGTTTAACATCAAAGCAACATGTGACACAGAGTAAAATCTGGAAACTGTATGGCTCACTGGGTGACCTTGCAGGTTGTGATTATTTCTAGATACCCACTGCCCTTGTCCTAAGTTTAGAACTATTCTCTAATAATCCTTCATAAGTTATTGCACAGCATCTTGTAGATGATATAGACTGTAGTTGCTGTGTGCTGGTGGTGAAGGGAGTGTTGCATGGTTTAGATGGAGTTCCAGCCACGTTTGCTGTTTTGAATTGAATAGTCTCAAATTACTTAAGTATTGTTGGAGTAGCACTCTTCTACCACATTCCTGACTTGTGCCTTGTAAATGGTGGACACACATTGTGGAGTCAGGATGTGGGTAGCCACAGAATTCTAAGCTCCTGATCTACACTTGCAGCCAAATAATTTACATTCCTGGTGCGCTTCAGTTTCTGATCAGTGGTGATCCCCAAGATGTTAATTGTGGAAATTCAGTAATAAAGATTGATTTTTCTTTTGTGGGAAGTGGTTATTGCCTAGCACTTGTGTGACCTGGAAGTTACTTGCCACTTATCCAGAAAAACCTGGACGTTATCCAGGTCTTGTTGCGTTTGAACACGGTTTATTTCAGTTTATGAGGAGTCACGAATGGTACTGAACATTATGCAATCATTATCAAACATGCTCACATTTGACCATATAATGGAAGGAAGGATCAGCAAAGGAGTGCTTGCAGTGATGTTCTGAATTGAGCTACAAAAGAAAATCTTCCTTTGTGCTAGATATGACTCCAACCAGCAGAAAGTTTTTCCCATGATTCCAATGGGGTGTAGTTTTGCTGGAGCTCCTTGATGCTACACTGTGTCTTTGATGTTAAGGGCAATCGCCTTCTCAGCCCTTTTGTCACTTTTGTCCAGTTTTGGGCCAAGGCTGTAGGGGGATGTATGTGAGAGTGCCTGACCGAACCTAAACTGAGCTTCAATGAGCAAGTTCTTGGTTTCCAAGTTCCACTTGAAGGCACTGTTGATGATATTTCCATTAGAGGAGCTAATACAAAATTGGCTGGTCTGTAGAAGACAGAGGGTGGCAGTAAACTGAAAGTATTCAGCCTGGAGCTCAGTGACCAATGGTGTTCCGCACGGATCTGTTCTGGGACCTCTGCTCTGTGATTTTTATAAATGACTTGGATGAGGAAGTGGTAGGATAGGTTAGTAAGTTTGCAGATGGCGTGAAGGTTAGTGGAGGACTGTTGTAGGTTGCAGTGGGAACGTTGACAGGATGCAGAACTGGGCTGAGAAGTGGCAGATGGAGTTCAATGTGGAAAAGTGTGAAATGATTCATTTTGGAAGTTCAAATTTGAATGCAGAGTACAAAGCTGTTGAGAAAGCGTATGGTGTGTTAGCTTTCATTAGCAGGGGAATTGAGTTCGAGCCACGAAGTTTTGCTGCACCTCCTATAGTGCCCTGGTTAGACCACACTTGGAATATTGTGTTCAGTTCTTGTAGGAAAGTTGTGGGATCTTTAGAGAGGGTGCAGAGGAGATTTACCAGCATGCTTCCTGGACTGGAGGGCATGTCTTATGAAGAAAGTTTGAGAGAGCTAGAGCTCTTCTCATTGGAGCGAAGAAGGGTGAGAGGTGACTTGTTGGAGGTGTACAAGATGATGAGAGGCATAGGTAGAGTGGATAACTAGAGATTTTTTTTAGGGTGGAAATGGCTCTCAAAAGAAGGAATAACTTTAAGATAATTGAAGGAATGTTTGAGAGATGTCAGAGGTAAATCTTTTAGAGTGGTGGGTGCGTGGAATGCATTGCCAGCAGTGGTAGTAGTGTCAGATACATTAGGGACATTTAAGCGACTCTTGGATAGGCACATGGATAATGGTACAATGAAGGATATGTTGGTTAGTTTGATTTTAGAATAGAATAAAAGGTTGGCACAACATCGAGGGCCGAAGGGCTTGTGCTGTGCTGTACTGTTCTATGTTCTGTGATGGCCTAGTGGTGTTATTGCTGGATTGTTAATCCAGTGACCCAGGAGTGTTCTGGGGACCCAGGTTCTAATCCTGCCATGGCAGATTCGATATGAATGCAATTTTAAAACATAAATCTGAAATGAAAAGTGTAATGATGACCGTGAATCCGTTATCGATTGTCGGAAACGCCCATCTGGCTCACTAATATGGAAGGAAATGGACATCCTTACCTGGTCTGGCCTATATCTGACTCCAGACCCCAGCAATGTAGTTGACTCTCTATGACTGACTTTTAACTGTTCTCTGGATGATGAGGAACAGGCAATAAATGCTGACCCTAGTCAGTAAAACCCTCATCCTGTGAATTAATTTTTTAAACGTTGCTTTGCTAATGATTCTGGATGGACTGTTGAAACATTGAAACATAGATAGGAGCAGGAGGAGGCCGTTTAGCCCTTCGAGCCTGCTCTGCCTTTCATCACGAGCATGGCTGATCATCCAACTCAATAGCTTAATCTTGCTTTCTCCCTATAACCTTTGATTCCATTTGCCCAGTTCTTAACTGGGCTAGTCACGTCCTGCCTTTTGTGCACAGGATGTATCTGAGCAATCTTCCACATGGCTGGCGTCAGTGCCACTGTGTGTAACTATACTGGAACAATTTGACTATGAGTGCATTTTATTCCTGGAGCACGTTCTGGAGTATTTATCCCAGAAAGTTGTCAGGAAGGGCCCATAGCCTTTAGAAATAGGTCACCCCTATTCATTGTCCATCTCTAATTGCCCACAGGACAGCTCAGAATGATAATCTGGAGTTAAATGTGGGCCAAGCCAGGTAAAGACTGCAGATTCACTTCCCTGAATTTCAGGCTAAAATACAAATTTGAGATCTATGACATTTGATAGTGTTCACGGTTATAATTTACCTAGCTTTTCCTTTTCCTTTTTTTTGTTAAATTCAAATTTCTCCATGGTGGCATTTGGTGATCATGACCCCAGATCACCAGCTGGGTTTCTAGATTATAAATCCAGTGACATTACCAGAATACCACAGCCTCTGCTAAGTATCTAGTGCCTTCGGCTATTTCATGACTTCATGTGGAGTGAATAGAGTTGACTGAAGACTGATCTCTGATGCTGGGGTCATCAGGAGGAACATGGAAAAATTGTAAACTCTAGCAGGATCTTTAGCTGAAGATGCTTCCAAATGCATAGACTTTGTCATCTGCAGTGATGTGTTGGAATCCCTTTTCATTGAGGATAGGGATACTTGTGGAGGCTCCTCCTTCAGTAAATTTTTAAATTATCTATCACTGTTTGTGGCTGGACTGCAGAGGCTAGCTTTTGGTCCATTGGTTTTGGGGTTACTTTTATTCTGTCTATTGAAGGTGGTCTTTGGAGAAGTTGCAGCAGATATTCCATCCACAACGCATTTTAGATTCAAAGCTATGAACCATGAAATAGTAAACCTATTATATAAGTTAATATTATATAACTTATTAAGTCAAGTGCATTGTTTTGGAACTTCGAAAACAAAAGTCAAAACAACAGCAGTTTTAAAAGGGAGAAGCACAGACAAAGGAAGCACATGGTGAGCTCAGTGCAAGAGAGAGAGAGAAAGAAAGAAACTGACACTGCCTTTGCTGTTTGAATTCATGTATCATTAGACATCGGCGTGCGTCTGGGAAAATTAACAAACAGTGAATTTCACAACTGATCTTGGAGGAGCTGTTGGGTGAAGTTCACAGCACAGAATCAGATAAGTTAAAGAGTTTTTAGAAAATTTGTAGCTCAGGTTGAGGTTTTAGATGTAGGTTTGCTTGCTGAGCTAAAAGGTTCATTTCCAGACGTTTCGTTACCTTACTAGGAACATCTTCCTACAAAACAAAATCACCTATACCGTGTATTCAAAAAGAATGGGTACCCAATGAACACAGTCCGCCGATTTCTCAGCAACAAACCCAAACAAGCAGACAAAACACATCCAGAAACGCTAGCCACTCTCCCCACATCAAAGACATCTCGGAAATGACTGCCAGGCTACTCAGACTCCTTGGTATCATGGTAGCCCACAAACCCACCAACACAGTAAAACAGCAGCTAATGAACTTGAAAGACCCTATACAGACAATGAGTAAAACCTAATGTCATTTACAAAATACCGTCCAAGGACGGTAACAAACACTACATT
This sequence comes from Chiloscyllium plagiosum, assembly GCF_037043375.1. Taxonomy (NCBI): domain Eukaryota; kingdom Metazoa; phylum Chordata; class Chondrichthyes; order Orectolobiformes; family Hemiscylliidae; genus Chiloscyllium; species Chiloscyllium plagiosum. Next base: position 40,877,458 of record NW_028270167.1, on the reverse strand, counting down.
GGATAAACAGGCAGAAAACTAGCCACCAGGATACATGAACACCAACTAACCACAAAAAGACATGACCCTCTCTCACTAGTATCCTCACATACGGATGAAGAAGGGCACCACTTCGATTGGCACAAAACATCCATCCGAGGACAAGCCAAACAAAGACATGCACGAGAATTCCTAGAAGCATGGCATTCCAACCATAACTCTCTCAACAAACACATTGAGTTAGACCCCATCTACCACCCCCTGAGAAAAGGAACAGGAAGTGACTTCACCACAGGAAATAACATGGCCCCAGGAAATTACATCACCAACCAAAGGAACCAAACATATAAATAGAAAGCAGGAATTTTCAGTATTGCTTTGCATGAAGTCCACTGAAGATGTTACATAGTAAGGTAACGAAATGTCTGGAAATGAACCTTTCAGCTCAGCGAGCAAACCTACATGCAAAAGGTAAGTTAATTGTTTTAAGTGGACTACAGAATGTCTGTAGTAGTGAGTAGAATGGGTTCTTTCTTGATTATATGCTTTTGGAGATATGTCTCATGATTAAACCTAAAATATAAGCCATAGCTATTAATTTAACCTGGGGCAGCGTTTGTTGAGGAATAAGATGGTGATATTTTCTGGGTCTGTAGATTGTGAAGGAGCAAAAATGGTCTTTAGTAGAGTGATATGTGCATGTCAGATGTGGGATTTTAAAAAGAGTTTAAGGGTTACTGCGGATTTTATCTGCCATAAATGCTGTTGGCTGTGAATCTTATCAGATCGAGTGGATCGGTTGGAGAGACTGTTAGAAGCAATGAGGAATTTGCAACAGTATGTGATGGATTGCAGTTATAGGAAGGGGGAAAGTCTCAGATATAGTCACATAGATGGGTTAACTCCAGGAAAGGTAAGAGAGGTAGGCAGCTAGTGCAGGAGTCTTTTGTGGCTATACCCATTTCAAACAGGTATGCTGTTTTGGAAAATGTAGGGCTGATGGATTCTCAGGGGAGGGTAGCACGAACAGCCAAGTTTCTGGTATTGAAACTGGCTCTAATGCAATGCGGGGTATGTTGGGTTCCAAGAGAACAATTGTGTTAGGGGATTCTCCAGTCCAAGGTATAGACAGACGTTTCTGTGGCCAGTAGCGAAAAAGCAGAATGGCGTGTTGCTTCCCTGGTGCCAGGATCAAGGATATCTCCAAGAGGTGCAGAATGTTCTCATGGGGAGAGGGGCCAGCAAGAGGTCATTGTCCACATTAGAACCAATGACATGTATTCTGAAGGGAAAATACAGAGAGTTAAGCGGGAATTTAAAAAGGAGGTCCTCAAGAGTAGTAATATCTGGATTACTCTTGGTGCTACGAGCTAGTGAGGGCAGGAATAGGAGAATAGAGTAGATGAATGCACGGCTGAGAAGCTGGCGTATGGGAGAAGGATTCACATTTTTGGTCATTGGAATCTCTTTTGGGGTAGAAGTGACCTGTACAAGAAGGACGGATTGCACCTAAATTGGAAGGGGACTAATATACTGACAGGAAAATTTGCTGGAGCTGCTCAGGAGGATTTAACCTAGTAAGGGTGGGGGTGAGGTTGGGGAGGGGGAAGAGGGGGTGGTAGGAAGATAGTGAGGAAAGAGATCAATCTGGTACAGTTGAGAACAGAAGCGAGTCAAACAGTCAGGGTAGGTAGGGAAAAGGTAGGACTAATAAATTAAACTGCATTTACTTCAATGCAAGGGGCCTAATGGGGAAGGCAGATGAACTCCGGGCATGGTTCGCAACATGGGACTGGGATATCATAGCAATTACAGAAACATGGCTCAAGGATGGGCAGGACTGGCAGCTTAATGTTCCAGGATACAAATGCTGCAGGAAGGATAGAAAGGGAGGCAAGAGAGGAGGGGGAGTGGCATTCTTGATAAGGGATAGCATTAGAGTTGTGCTGAGGGAGGATATTCCTGGAAATACATCCAGGGAAGTTATTTGGGTGGAACTGAGAAATAAGAAAGGGATGATCACTTTATTCGGATTGTATTAAGACCTTCTCATAGTCTGAAGGAAATTGAGAAACTATCAATGATACAAATATCTCAGCAAGAGGCTCAATAATCACTTCTCTAGCTTCCCAGACAGTTTTCGGATACACCTGACCAGGTTCTAGGGATTTATCCAACTTTAACCATTTCAAGACATCCAACACTTCCTACTCTGTAAACCGGACGTTTTGCAAGGTGTTACCATCTATTTTCCTACAGTCTATATCCTCCATATCCTTTTCTACAGTAAATACTGATGCAAAATACTCATTTAGTATCTCCCCCATTGTAAGGAGATCTCAGCTATCTGTAAGAATAATAGAGTGGTTATAGAACATGGAAGAAGACAGCGCAGTACAGGCCTTTTGGCCCTCGATGTTGCGCCGATCCAAGCCCACCTAACCTACACTAGCCCACTATCCTCCATATGCCTATCCAATGCCCGCTTAAATGCCCATAATGAGGGAGAGTCCACCACTGCTATGGCAGGGCATTCCATGAACTCACGACTCGCTGAGTAAAGAACCTACCCCTAACATCTGTCCTATACCTACACCCCCTTAATTTAAAGCTATGCTCCCTTGTAATAGCTGACTCCATACATGGAAAAAGATTCTCACTGTCGACCCTATCTAAACCCCTAATCATCTTGTACACCTCTATCAAGTCACCCCTAAACCTTCTTTTCTCCAATGAAAACAACCCCAAGTGCCTCAGCCTTTCCTCATACGATCTTCCTACCATACCAGGCAACATCCTGGTAAACCTCCTCTGCACCCGTTCCAGTGCCACCTTCCTATAGTATGGCGACCAAAACTGCACACAATACTCCAGATGCGGCTACACCAGAGTCTTATACAACTGCAACATGACCTCAGGACTCCGGAACTCAATTCCTCTACCAATAAAAGCCAGTACGCCATATGCCTTCTTCACCGCACTATTTACCTAAGTGGCAACTTTCAAAGATCTGTGTACATGGACACCAAGATCCCTCTGCTCATCCACACTACCAAGTATCCGACCATTAGCCCAGTACCCCATCTTTTTGTTACTCTTACCAAAGTGAATCACCTCACACTTAGCTACATTGAACTCCATTTGCCACCTTTCTGCCCAGTTCTGCAGCTTATCTATATCCCGCTGTAACCTGCCACATCCTTCCTCACTGTCAACAACTCCTCCGACTTTCGTATCATCCGCAAACTTGCTCACCCAACCTTCTAACCCCTCCTCCAAGTCATTTATAAAAATGACAAACAGCAATGGTCCCAAAACAGATCCTTGCGGAACACCGCTAGTGACGGCACTCCAAGATGAACCTTTGCCATCAACTACTACCCTCTGTCTTCTTCCAGCCAGCAGATGGTAGCAGATTTTAACTTTCCAAACATAGACTGGGACTGCCATAGTGTTAAAGGTTTGGATGGAGAGGAATTTGTTAAGTGTGTTCAAGAAGATTTCCTGATTCAGTATGTGGATGTACCTACTAGAGAAGGTGCAAAACTTGACCTACTCTTGGGAAATAAGGCAGGGCAGGTGACTGAGGTGTCCGTGGGGAGTACTTTGGGGCCAGCGACCATAATTCTTTTAGATTTTAAATAGTGATGGAAAAGGATAGACCAACTCTAAAAGTTGAAGTTCTAAATTGGAGAAAGGTGAATTTTAACGGTATTAGGCAAGAACTTTTGAAAGCTGATTGGGGGCAGATGTTTGCAGGTAAATGGACAGTTGGAAAATGGGAAGCCTTCAGAAATTAGATAACGAGAATTCAGAGAGACTATATTCCTGTTACGGTTAAAGGAAAGGCTGGTAGGTATAGAGAAAGCTGGATGAGTAAATAAATTGAGGGTTTGGTTAAGAAAAAGATAAGGAAGCATATGTAAGGTATAGACTGGATAGATCGAGTGAATTCTTAGAGTATAAAGGCAGTAGGAGTATACTTAAGAGGGAAATCAGGAGGGCAAAAAGGGGACATGAGATAGCTTTGGCAAATAGAATTAAGGAGAATCAAAGGATTTTTACAAATACATTAAGGAACAAAAGGGTAACTAGAGAGAGAATAGGGCCCCTCAAAGACCAGCAAGGCGGCCTTTGTGTGGAGCCACAGAAAATGGGGGAGATACTAAACGAGTATTTTGCATCAGTATTTACTGTGGAAAAGGATATGGAAGATATAGACTGTAGGGAAATAGATGGTAACACCTTGCAAAATGTCTGGTTTACAGAGTAGGAAGTGCTGGATGTCTTGAAACGGTTAAAGTTGGATAAATCCCCAGAACCTGGTCAGGTGTACCCGAAAACTGTCTGGGAAGCTAGAGAAGTGATTACTGAGCCTCTTGCTGAGATATTTGTATCATTGATAGTCACAGGTGAGGTGCCGGAAGACTGGAGGTTAGCTAACGAGGTGCCACATTTGTTTAAGAAGGGTGATAAGGACAAGCCAGGGAACTATAGACCAGTGAGCCTGACGTCGGTGGTGGGCAAGTTGTTGGAGGGAATCCTGAGGGACAGGATGTACATGTATTTGGAAAGGCAAGGACTGTTTCGGGATAGTCAACATGGCTTTGTGCTTGGGAAATCATGTCCCACAAACTTGATTGAGTTTTTTGAAGAAGTAAGAAAGAAGATTGATGAGGGCAGAGCAGTAGATGTGACCTGCATGGACTTCAGTAAGGCATTCGATAAGGTTCCCCACGGGAGACTGATTCGCAAGGTTAGATCTCATGGAATACAGGGAGAACTAGCCATTTGGATACAGAACTGGCTTAGAAAAGTAGAAGACAGAGGGTGGTGGTGGAGGGTTGTTTTTCAGACTGGAGGCCTGTGACCAGTGGAGTGCCACAAAGATCGGTGCTGGGTCCTCTACTTTTTTGTCATTTACATAAATGATCTGAATGTGAGCATAAGAGATACAGTTAGTAAGTTTGCAGATGACACCAAAATTGGAGGTGTAGTGGACAGTGAAGAAGGTTACCTCAGATTACAATGGGATCTTGATCAAATGGGCCAATGGGCTGAGAAGTGGCAGATGGAGTTTAATTCAGATAAATGCGAGGTGCTGCATTTTGGGAAAGCAAATCTTAGCAGGACTTATACACTTAATGGAAAGTTCCTAGGGAGTGTTGCTGAACAAAGAGACCTTGGAGTGCAGGTTCATAGCTCCTTGAAAGTGGAGTCGCAGTTAGATAGAATAGTGAAGAAGGCGTTTGGTATGCTTTCCTTTATTGGTCAGAGTGTTGAGTACAGGAGATAGGAGGTCATGTTGCGTCTGTACAGGACATTGGTTAGGCCACTGTTGGAATATTGCGTACAATTCTGGTCTCCTTCCTATCGGAAAGGTGTTGTGAAACTTGAAAGAGTTCAGAAAAGATTTACAAGTATGTTGCCAGGGTTGGAGGATTTGAGCTACAGGGAGAGGTTGAACAGGCTGGAGCTGTTTTCCCTGCAGCGTCAGAGGCTGAGGGGTGACCTTATAGAGGTTTTCAAAATTATGAGAGGTATGGATAGGATAAATAGGCAAAGTCTTTTCCCCGGGGTCGGGGAGTCCAGAACTAGAGGGCATAGGTTTAGGATGAGAGGGGAAAGGTATAAAAGAGACCTAAAGGGCAACGCTTTCACAGAGAGGGTAGTATGTGTATGGAATGAGCTGCCAGAGGAAGTGACGGAGACTGGTACAGGTGCAACATCCAAAAGGCATTTGGATGGGTATATGAATAAGAAGGATATGGGCCGGGTGCTGGCAGGTGGGATAGATTGGCTTGGGATATCTGGTCGGCATGGACGGGTTGGACTGAAGGGTCTCTTTCCATGCTGTACATCTCTATGACTCTAAATATTTCTCAATGTATAAAAGATCAGTTGGGGAGTGGTAGTATTTGAAGGTTGTTTGTGTATACAGTTTAAATGAGTTAACCTGATAAGAGCATTTGCATTACCATTTGAAGCTAGGAACTTTTCACAAGCTCCACAAAAAATGCTCTTGTTTTTAATGTGTTAAATGTCTTTGGGAATCCATCTGTCTGTAATAATTCTTCAAAGAAAGCTGCAGCAGAATGACATGATCTATGGTATTAACTACTTAAAATTAAAAATAAGATTTAAAAATCCTCTAACTCTTAATAGCCAACTGCTCTTAACTCCTGCTGGAGATGGTTACGAAGTTATAATATCATTGGACTGTCATTCCAGAGGTCCAGGAAAATTGTTATGGAGATACAGGTTCAAATCTCACTCCGCAACTGATCGAACTCAAAAAAAAAAAGATTGTGGCTATACGGGCTGTTCCTTTTTGGAGGTATTTTCAGTCTTGCAGCTGATTTCCTCAAATTCTATGGGTATTAATTGCTGTTTTATGAACTATTGCATTGTTTTGGAACTTTGGAAAAAAAAGATCAAAACAACAGCATTTCAAGAAGGAGGAAGAGACAAAGTAGCGACCACATGGGAAGTGACAGAAGTAAAACAAACAGAAGTGAACCTGCACGGCTGACTGCCTCTGCTGTTACATTTCAAGTTCTGGACATTGGAATTTGTCTAAGAAAAATAAACAAACAGCAAAATTCACACCTTGGAGAAACCTGTATGGGGGAGCTCGCAGCAGGGGTGTGGCTGTGGTTCATTTTAAAATGCAGCCTTAAATTTATTTTGTAAATCTACAGTAGTGAGTAAAGTGGGTTCTGTTTTGATTCTGTTTTTATTGAGATCTAACTTTCGATTAAACTTTTTTTTAAAATATAAAACATAAGTACTGAGTTAACCTGGAGCAGTGTTTTTAGAGCAGTAAGACTGTGTTGTTTTGTGTCAGATTGTTAAGGTGCAAAGATGGCCTTTATGTGTCCAGTTGGATGTGGGAGATGGTGAGTTTCCATGTTACTGATGATTATGTCTACAAGAAGTGTGTTTGGTCACGAATCCTATCACATTGCATGGATCGGTTCGAGTGGCATCTAGAGGCAATGAGGAATGTACAGGAGCTAGGGGGTATGATGCGTGGCAGTTGCAGGAAGGGAGATAATCTGAAGATACAGTCAGGTAGAAGGGTGACCTTCAGGAAAGGTAGGAGAGGGAGGCAGTTTGTGCAGAAGTCTCCTGTGGCTACCCCTATCTCAAATACATATGCTGTTTTGGAAAATGCAGGTGGTGATGGACTCGGGAATGTAGCATTGACAGCCAGGTTTCTAGTACCGAGACCGGTTCTAATTTAAGAAGGGGTACGGTTCCAGGTGTTCAATTGTGATGGGGTACTCTCCAGTCAGAGGCACAAAGAGATGTTTCTGCAGCCATCACAATGGTATGTTGCCTCCATGGTGCCAGGATCAAAGGTATCTTGGACAGAGTGCAGATATTTTCAAAAGGGAGAGGGACCAGCAGGAGGTTGTTGTACAAGTCGGAACTGATGACATAAGAAGAGAAAGGGATGAGATTATGAGGAGAGAATATAGGAAGTTAGGAGGAATTTTAAAAGAATGTTTGTGGATTACTCCCAGTGCCATAAGCTAGTGAGGATGGAAATAGGAGGATAGAGCAGATGAATGTGTGGCTGAGGAGCTGGTACAGGGAGAAGGATTAACATTTTTGGATCATTGGAATCTCTTCTGGGATAGAAGTGACCCGTATAAGATAGACAGAGTGCACCTGAATTGGAAGTAGACTAATGTACTGGCAGGGAGATTTCTAGAGCGGCTTGGGAGGATTTAAACTTGTGGAGATAGTGATGAAAGAGATCAGTATGAGACTGGTACAGTTGGGAAAAGGAACAAGTCAAACAGTCAGGGCAGGCAGGAACAAAGCAGAGAACGATGTAGGACTGATAAATTAAACTGCACTTATTTCATGCAACAGGCCTAACAGGTAAGAACTAAGGGCATGGTTGGGAATATGGAACTGTGATGTGATTAGATTAGATTAGATTAGATTAGATTAGATTCCCTACAGTATGGAAACAGGCCATTTGGCCCAAAAGTTCACACTGACCCTCTGAAGAGTAACCCACTCAGACCCATTTCTCTACCCTATATTTACCCCTGACTAATGGAGTAGTCTGTGGGCAATTTAGCATGACCAATTCACCTGACCTGCACATCTTTGATATCATAGTGACTCCAGAGACGTGGCTCTTGGATGGTCAGAACTGGCAGCTTAATGTTCCAGGGTATAGATGCTAAAGGAATGATGGGGGGATGGCAAGGAAAGTTTGTAAGGCGATCTCAGTCATCTGTAAGAATAATAAGGTGGTTATGGTGGTGCTGGATATTTTAAAAGGCATAAAGGTGAATAAATCCCTGAGAACTCTGTGGGAAGAGATTGCTGGGCCCCATATTGAAATATTTGTATCATCAATAGCCACAGGTGAGGTACCGGGAGACTGGAGGTTAGCTAATATGGTGCCTCTATTTTAAAAAAGTGGTAAGGAGAAGCCAGGGAACTATAGACTGGTGAACCTGACATAGGTAGTGGGCAAGCTGTTGGAGGGAATCCTGAGGGACAAGACTTGCATGTATTTGTAAAGGCAAGGACTGATTAGGGATAGTCAACATGGGTTTGTGTTGGGGAAATAGTGTCTCACTAACTTCATTACTTGTTCAAAAACTAAATTAAGAGGATCGATGAGGGCAGAGTAGTGAACGTGATCTATATGGACTTCAGTATAAGGCATTTGACAAGGTTTCTCATGGTAGACTGGTTAGCAAGGTTACATCTCACGGAATACAGGAAGAACTAGCCATTTAGATACAGAACTGGCTTGAAGACACAGGATGGTAGTAGAGATTGCTTTCCAGACTGGAGGCCTGTGATCAGTAGTGTGCCACAAGGATTTGTGCTAGGTCCACTGCTTTTTTGTCATTTATATAAATGATTTGATGTGAACATAGGAGATATAGTTAGTCTGTTTGCAGGCGACACCAAATTGGAGGTGTAGTGAACAGCGAAGAAGGTTACCTCAGAGTTCAGCGGGATCTTGATCAGATGGACCAATGGGCTGAGGAGTAGCAGATGGAGTTTAATTTAGGTAAATGTAGGTACTGCATTTTGGAAAAGTATATCAAAACAAGGCTTTAATACCCTAATGGTATGGTCCTGGGGATGCGTTGCTGATAAAGAGACCTTGGAGTGCAGGTTCATAGTTCCTCGAAAGTGGAGTCTCAGGTAGACTGGGCTGTGAAGAATGTTTGGTATGTTTGCCTTTATTGGTCAGTGCATTGAGCATAGGAGTTGGGAGGTAATGTTGCGGCTGTACAGGACATTGGTTTGGCCACTTTTGGAATGCTGCATGCAATTCTGGTCTCCTTGCTATAGGAAGTATGTTGTAAAGAGTTCAGAAAAGATTTATAAGGACACTGGCAGGGTTGGAGGGTTTGAGTTATAGGGAGAGGCTGAATAGACCTGGAGCGTCGGAGACTGAGGGATGACCTTATAGAGATTTATAAAATTATAAGGGTCATGAGTAGCCAAGGTCTTTTCCTTGGGGTGGAGGAGTCCAAAACTTGAGAGCATAAGTTTAAGACGAGAGGGGAAAGATTTAAAAGGGACCAAAGAAGCAAGTTTTTTTATGCAGAGTGCTGTGTGAGCTGCCAGAGGAAGTAGTGGAGGCTGGTACAATTACAACATTTAAAAAGGCATCTGGATGGGTACATGAATCTGAAGGATTTAGAGGGACATGGGCCAAATGCTGGCAAATGGAGCTAGATTAATTTAGGATATCTGTTTGACATGGATGGGTTGGACCAAAAGGTTCCATGTGTATGGCTCTATATTCCACATTTGGTGTCATAAAGCTATTGTCATTAATGGTGAACAGGAATTTATCATCAATTGGCATTAAAAAAAAATCCATGCTTTCTAAGGTCCTTTAGTTAAAGAAATCTGTTGTTCTTAACTGGACTGGCCTACATGTGATGCCAGCCTTACAGCAATGAGGTTTGCTCTTATCTTCCACCTGAAATGGCCTAGAAAGCCACTCAGTTCAAAGACAGTTAAGGATAATTCAAAGACACCCAGCTCCATGAAAGAATAAAGGAAATGAACATTTCTAACTTATTAACTCTTCACAACATACTTTCAGCTTTCCCCCACACTTCCTCTTTTTGTGCTTCTGCCCCTCACCACGTCCTTGCCATATGCCACTTCCCTCTCCAACTTTCCCACTTGCAGCCTTTTTTGCTTTCTGCTTCTGTCACCATCTTTCTGAGCTCCTGCTCACAATATGGATTCAGGATAAGATTCCAGTGAGTGGGAAGTTCATGGAAGGAAGCAGTGAGCAGGGCAGAGCATATCAGTCAGCGAGAGCGTTACAGAGGGAGGTGGTGAGTGGGAGGGTCATGGAGGGAGGAGGTGTGTATTTACAGAGTGAAGAGGTAAGTGGGAGGATCATGAAGGGAAGCAGGGAGCATAAAACCATTTGTATGCTATATCCAGCAAATCTTTGGGCATACTGAATTCGAAGTAAACGCTGTACCAGGCAAGTGGTCAGACAGATACAGCATTGATTTTATTGGGAACTACAGAGTCATAGAAGGTGAGTGTGTGGATTCAGGAGAGGAAATCCGTTAATACTTGGGCAGTATGAACAGTGATTTAAGGGTTTATTTAATTGCAGAAGTGTACTTTCTCTACTTTGCAACCACATACATTTTTCAAATGGAATGGTTATTTGATTTCATCTAGACAGGGATTTTGAAATTATGTCCACTGTTTCTTGCCTTGCCTTTACTTCAGTTCTAGTGTGGTAAGCAGGGTACAGTTAAGTGTAGGCATGACACTTTAAAATGGACATAACTTTTCGTACATTCAAAGCTCCTGCTTATTCCTTTCATTCCATTTGTGCATCATCTTCCAGGTTGCATGACCCACAGCATTTTTGAAGCACTGTAAACACTTCCTCAAACGGTTACTTTAATCAGTTACAATCATAGAATCAAGTCTATTTGACCCTCCAAAGAGCACCACACCCAGATCCACCCCTGTACCCTATCCCCATAACCTTGAATTTTCAGTACATGATTAGGAAAGGTTTGGACGGATATGGGCCAAAGTGGGACTAGTTTGGTTTGGGAAGTGGTGGGCCTGTGGAATTCATTGCCACAGAGCGCTGTGGAGGCCGGGACGCTAAATGTCTTCAAGGCAGAGATTGATAAATTCTTAATCTCGCAAGGAATTAAGGGATAGGGGGAGAGTGTGGATAAGTGGTGTTGAAATGCCTATCAGCCATGATTGAATGGCAGAGCGGACTCGATGGGCCAAATGACCTTACTTCTACTCCTATTTCTTATGATCTTATGATCTTACTACTTTCCAGTGACTAAAGGAAAGAGTTTAGAAGGAAATCCAGAGTTTCTGGTGTTTCGTTATGTTGAGTGTAAGTGATAAAATCACAATTAGTGATCTTAACTGTATTGGGGAAAAAAACAAAAGAGTGGCAGAAACTGGAAATCCAAACCAAAATCAGAAACTGTGGAAAAACTCAGTAGGTCTGGCAACATCTGTGAAGAGAAGTCAGTTAATGTTTCAGGACCATATAAAATTTGGAGACCTATCAGATAATCAGAGGGTTAGATAGGGTGGACAGTTAGAGCCTTTTTCCTCGGTTGGTGATGACTGGCGTGAGGGGACATAGCTATAAATTGTGGGGTGATAGATATAGGACAGATGTCAAAGGTAGTTTCTTCACTCAGAAAGTAGTAGGGCGTGGAACGCATTGCCTGCAACAGTAGTAGACTCACCAGCTTTGAGGGCATTTAAATGGTCATTGATAAACTTATGGATGAAAGTCGAATAGTGTAGGTTAGATGGGCTTCAGATTGGTTCCATAGTTTGGCACAATATCAAGGGCCGAAGGCCTGTGCTGCACTGTAATGTTCTATGTTCAGTGATTCTTCAGTTCTGCCAGACCTGCTGAATTTTTTCCAGCAATTTCTGTTTTTGTTAACTCTATTGGTAGTTGGAGTAAGTATTAAGTGCTTGTGATAACTGGCATGTGATCATTTGTGAAAAATACCTATTGAAATGTAGTCAGCACTGAATCACTAACCTTCAAGTAAAAATTAGCGTGAATATGTACAACTAAAATTTCAAGACAAATTCGATCAAAAACCTCTATATTCTGTGTCAAGGTTTCCGAATTGTTCTGAAGGATCAGTGGACCCAAACAATTAGCTCTGCTTTCTTTCCAAAGATGTTGCCAGACCTGCTGAGTTTTTATATCTATTTGTTTTTGTTTCTGATTTCCAGCATCTGCAGTTCTTTGCTTTTTTTTTTCTCTACTTGTATGATTATATTACACATCGATACATTTATCCTTTAGGCTGCCAACTGTTTACTCATTCATGCATGTCCTTTGATAAAACAATCAGATGGTTGATGACTTATATACACCCATTCCTAAAGATGTTATGGACTTTATGGTGGTTTATTATGTCACTTAATTAGAATGCTTCATAAATTACTCATGGTGTCGACAGAGTGCCTGATTAAGTTTTGTAATCTGTATCCCTACTGCCTAGGAAGATAATGGTAATATTACTGGACTAGGCAAGCTGAACCCCAGGGGAGATTGGTTGGTTCAAATTCCATCATCGTAAAGAGTGAAATTCAAATTTAATAAAAAAAAACCTAATGATGATCCAACTGTCTTTAAAAAAAACTTCTCGCATATACTTTAGGGCAATCCGCTGACCTTACCTGTATGTGACTTAAGGCTGTATGTGACTTAAGGCTGTCAGCAATGTGATTAACTCTTAATTTCCCTCTGGGCAATTCAGGATTGGTATTGAATTTTGGCTTAGCCAGCATTCCCATGAATGAATAAAAAAACTAAAGCTTTGTCACCTTTCTTTGAGATTAACTGGGACTGGAATAACAGTATCAGGGGATTGTAGGTTTGAATTCCAGAATTACTTGGCTTAATATTCAAACTAATGCATTTAAAAGCCTATAAACCTGACTCCTAATTTTAAGTTCTACTTTAATCTGATCAGTTGCCCCCCTTCCAAATTCCATAGGATTCCATAAGAATTCATCACCAAGCATTTTTCAGACCAGAGATACATTTTGTTCAGTTTTGATAGTTTACCTCTTTCATCTGCTGCCTCTTATTAATCTACTGATAACAAATTAGTACTGGAACCAATCTTTTCTCAGTGTTATGTTTATTTATCATGTTAAAGATAATGACTATACCTCCTAATTTAACAATTCCATGCTTTAAGTATTCTGTCCTTTGGATCAACTTGTGTGTACATGTTATAACACATCTTCAGGGCAGGTGAAACTTGAATGTGGATTTTCTGGCCCTAATGTAGGGAAGGGAACTCCCACTGTGTGCAGGAGTCAAAATCTTTAAAAATGAGAGATCCACAGCATAGTCATCTCTAAATTGACCTTTATTTTGTTATATAACCTATTTAAGGTACAGTATCTACTTGCACTTTTGTGCCTTTCTGAATGACTGTCACAAGATCATCAATCTTTCACTTGCACTGTCTGAGGGTCTTCCCCCTTCAGTCAGGTGCACATGAACATCTGGGATGTAAGAGTCATTTCCAGATTCACTATTGCTTCTTGCACTTTTTTCTTACTCACTACTCTTTTAATCATTCTGCCAATCCTCCCTTGACCATCAGAGCTGAAAATGTGTTGCTGGAAAAGCGCAGCAGGTCAGGCAGCATCCAAGGAGCAGGAGAATCAACGTTTCGGGCATGAGCCCTTCTTCCTGAATAGGAAAAGATTTGGAAGAATAAAGGCCAGGAATAGACAAGTGGGACTAGTTTAATTTGGGATTATGTTTGACGTGGTCTGGTTGGATCAAAGGGTCTGTTTCCATGCTAAGAGACTCTGACTTTATGACATAATCCATTTATGCATTAACTCCATATCCAATACACAAACAGGACCTCTGTATTCTATAAACTTCTATATCTTCATTTTTGCATGTTTTCTCCACCTAATTTTTTTTTCATATTCTACAGTTCAAACCCACAGTTAACACAGATGTTAAAGAACTTTGTTGCCCAGCCATCTCTCCCAACCACAGTCACTTCTGGGCCACTACCTTTACCCACTGGATCATCAAGAACGCTTGTTCAATTAAGTTTCTTTCTACTTCAGTCTTTCCTGTTCATCTAGATATCGTAGCAATACAATAGTGTTTGAGGACTTTAGCTATCCAACACCACAAAGGCCAGCAATTATGCCTGAGACTTTCCGACCTTCCTGTCTGTACAATTTGATAATATGTAAGAAGTGTCTTCATACATTGAATTATTGTGTAGCCTGTGTATCCTGATTGTAATGTACCTTTTTTCAAAGGCAGAGACACTGTACTTCTGTCAGAGGTTCACATTAATGTGAAACCCAAATATACTAAATTTCTGTTTCTTCCTTTTGTTTTTGTTCCAGTTTCAAAAAAACATGGTAAACTCATCACCTTCTTGCGCACCTTCATGAAGTCACGGCCAACCAAACAGAAGCTGAAACAGCGAGGAATCCTGAAGGAACGTGTGTTTGGCTGTGACCTGGGTGAACACCTGCTCAACTCTGGTCATGATGGTAAGTCTCAAAAGTGCAGACGTGTTTATAGCAAATATTTAACTGGTATTTACGTTTGTGCAGCTGCTATTGTGTTGTACATCCTTAGTTTATCTGTTGAGCTATAGCTACATATTAAACTATATCCATGACCTCTTTGAGACTCTGGTGTGAGTGACACATATTGATAATTAGTGCTGTGGATTCTGATAAACATAAGAGATAGAAGTTCAATTTGGAAATACTTTACTATGTTTATCATAGAATCGTAGAAAGATAACACAAAAAGAGGCCATTCAGCCTTTTGTGTTCGGACCGGCTATCTGTAAGAATATTTGGAGAATCCCATTGCACGAGCTTTTCTCCACAGCACTGCAAATGTTTTCGGACTGGTTTCATATCTAACTGCATCTGAAAGCCACAACTGAATCTGCCTCCATCACAATCATGGGCAATACATTATTTGCTATGTAAAACTGTTTTACATTTAAGCCTCCTGGAGAGGCTTAAACCAGAGATAAATGGGAGCAGTATCTCTTTATCTATTTTGTCGAGACTTCTCTTAATTATGAATGCATCAAATTTCCTATCAGCCTTTTCTTCACTTAAGAAAACAATTCCAGGTAGGCAACTTAAATGCCTTATCTGAAGTTTTTGATCCTTGGAACTGCTCTTGAGTATTTTCTCTGCAGTTTCTTTCTAAACCTTTACAGAATTGGACATCATACTCTTGTTGAGGATAATCTTGTGTTTTATAAAGATGTCTCATAACTTTTATACTCTGTGCCTCGCTATATAAAGCCTACAGTCTTATTGGCCTTTTTCAACCTTGTTCTCATTTTGTCCTGCCACTTCCAATGATCTGTGTAAATTTGGCTTCCAACTTTCTTAAATTCCCTCTTCTGTTTCTCATAGGAAGGATATGGAAAAAGGAAGCTAATTGAGCCTCACTATTCCAAAAGCCATCACAAATATATCCAATTAAAACAATTCACCTGATTTCAGTTGTTGTCCAGGACAAAAGTAAATCATGCCAGTTTAATCAATAACAAGTTGTAACTTTTTTTTAAAATAGACTTATTCCTTAACAAATGGCAAAACAATGGATTACGAGCTACTACTATGCAGCTTCAGCTATACTCCTTTACAACACCAAATGTGCATGTGTTCATGAAGAAAAAAAACTAATGGCTTGACACAAAAGCTATACATAAAAGCCATGGTCAGGGACAAAACTCTGTGGATAGAGTCCAAGCCACACAAGTGGGATGAATTGTTTTTCCATTTCTGCTGACTTTTATTTTAGCAACAATGTCACAATATTGTCCATAGTGTGATGGTCAATATTTGATGAAAGAGCCAATTAGATAGACCTGGATTTTTTCATGTACTACAATTCATTCTTTTCAGAGTCCCTGACTGTTATTTTTACTGTCAAAGAGAGAAAGTGAGAGAGATGTTTCTTGAATGCAGGTTCCTGGATGTTGGGATGTACTGCCTTACAACATAAAAAGCAAATTTAAAGGGTATTGATAGGCAGCTTTTCCTTAACTCAGGACTCCTGGTTCCAACCTGTCTTATAAAGTATCAACAGTACTGCTCCATGAAGTAACACATATGCCACCATTCAATCCCACTTGTAAAGAAAGCTCTTCAGATTTTAGCTTTATCAGTATTCAAATATTAGTCCAAAAAGGAAAAAACTGTGGTCCTTACATTTTGCACTTGTCTGTATTCAATTTCATTTGCCACATATCATCCATTTCACCAGCCTTTCGATGGCCTCTTCATATCTAATACAATCCTACTCACTGTTCAAAATATTTCCAAATTTTGAAATTGTGCCCTGTATATCCCCAGGTCCAGTCAAAACATAGACCACTAAAAAAATCGGTACTGTTAGTAGTTATCCCTACAGGATTCAGTTGTTTACCTTCCTCCAGACTGAAAATACTGTTACAACTGTTCTGTTTTCTGTCACTCAGGCCATTCTGTATCTAAGCTGTTTCTATCCCTTTGGGCCCATTTTGTGGCACTTCATTAAATCTTTCCTTGGAAATTCATATGCACTGCATTAATAGCATTACCTCATTTAAAGATTTTGAAACAAGCTCTTATATAATTCACAATAATCCAGTTGACTGTTACTTTTGTCTCAAATATTATTTTCTAAAAGCTTTCCCACCAGGGAAGCTAAACTGATCGGCTGCTGTTACTAAGTATATCCCAGCACTCTTTTTCTAAACAAGGGTGTAGCATTTGCATTACTCCAGTTCTCTGGCACCAACCCTGTATCTGAGGAGGAGTTGGAAGATAATTGCTAGGTTTTATCCTTAATTCTGTCCATATCCTCAGATAAATCACATTTGACCCCAGTGATATATTTGAAATACACCCAATCTTATTTATTTGCTTATGGTGTACAGATGTCACTTGAGAGTCCAGCATTTATTTCCCATCCGTAAGTGCCTTTGTAAAGGTGATAGTGAGCTGCTTTCTAGAACCACTGTAGTTTATGGTGATGTAGGTGCACCCACAATGCTTTAGGAGTTCCAGAATTTTGACCTAGCACTAGTGAAGGAGCACTGCATGGATCCAAGTCAAGATGGTATGTGTGAATTGAAGAGGAGCTTGCAGATAGTGTGCTCCCATGCATCTTTGCCCTTGTGGTATTACTCGTGGGTTTGGAATGTGTTTTTGAAAGCACCTTGATTAATTGCTGCAGTGTGTCTCAGCAATTTTTTTAGCCTACTTAAAATCTCAGCTATCTCATCTATCACTATGACTTTTAAAATTCCTCTGTGTCCTTACTGCTCCCTGTCTTTGTAACCTCCTTCAGCCCTGCCACCTGTAAAATATCTGAGCTGCTCTATTTCTAGTGTATTGCACATCCTGATTTTAACTGCTGCACCTTTTGGCAGCCGTACTTCAGCTGTCTGAGCCCAAACATTGGGATTCTTTCGCTAAACAACATGACCTCTCTTTCCCATGTTAAAGTGGTGCTTAAAACATGGCTATTTGACTAAGCTGTCAGATCCCTGTCCTTATGTTGCTCAGTCACAGTTGCCTGTGAAGCACCTTATGTTTGACTGTGTCAATGAAAGTTGTTGTCATCACCAAAAGAGTTGGTGTTTGTGCCAGGAGAGCTGGCTTGTTTTTCTGTACTATTTTGAAGACCTGCGAGCCAAACAGACAAACTTGTTGATAGGGACGCCTGAAAAGAATGATCTTGCAATCATAGAGATGTACAGCACGAAAGTAAACCTTTTGGTCCAACTCATCCATGTCGACCAGATATCCTACCTTAATCTAGTCCACTTGCCAGCACTTGGCCCATATCCCTCTAAACCCTTCCTATTCACACACCATCCAGATGTCTTTTAAATGTTGTAATTTTAGCAGCCTCCATCACTTCCTCTGGCATCTCATTCGAAACGGGTACCACCCTTTGCGTGAAAATTTTGCCTTCGGTCCCTTTTAACTTTTTCCCTTCTCACCTCAAACTTCTGCCCTCTACTTCTGGATTCCCCCACCACTAGGAAAAGGCATTATTATGATTTTATAACCCTTTGTAAGGTCACCCCTCAGCCTCCGACGCTCCAGGGAAAACAGCCCCAGTCTACTCAACTTCTCCCTATAGCTCAAATCCTCCAACCATGGCAACATTCTTGGGGCAGCATGGTGGCTCACAGCGTCAGGGACCCGAGTTCAATTCCCACCTTGGGCAACTCTCTGTGTGGAGTTTGCACATTCTCCCGGTGTGTCTGCGTGGGTTTCCTCCGGGTTTTCCGGTTTCCTCCCACAGTCCAAAGATGTGCAGGTTGGGTGAATTGGCCACGCTAAATTGCCCGTAGTGTTAGGTGGATTAGTCAGGGGTAAATATAGGGGGGGGGTGGGTTTCTCTTCAGAGGGTCAGTGTGGACTTGTTGGACCGAAGGGCCTGTTTCTACACTGTAGCTAATCTAAATCTTTTCTGAACCCTTTCAAGTTTCACAATATCCTTCTGATAGGAGGGAGAACAGAATTGCACACAACATTCCAAAAGTGGCTTAACCAATGTCCTGTTCAGCTGCAACATGACCTCACAACTCCTATACTCAATGCTCTGACCAATAAAGGAAAGCATACCAAATGCCTACTTCACTATCTTGTCTACCAGCAACTCCACTTTCCAGGAACTATGAGCCTGCACTCCAAGATCTCTTTATTCAGTAACACTACCCAGGGCCTTTCCATTAAGTGCATAGACCTTGTCTGATTTTCTTTCCCAAAATGCAGCACCTCGCATTTATCTAACTTAAACTGCATCTGCCACTTCTCAGCCCATTGGCCAATCTGATCAAGATTCCATTGTACTCTGAGGTAACCTTTTTCGCTGTCCACTACACCTCCAATTTTGGTGACATCTGAAAACTTACTAACTATACCTCCTATATTCACATCCAAATCATTTATATAAATGACAAAAAGCAATGGACCCAGCACCGAGCCTTGGGTCACAGGACACCAGCTTGAAAGGCAACCCTCCACCAACACCACCCTCTGTCTTCTACCTTTTGAGCCAGTTCTGTGTTTAAATGGCTAGTTCTCCCTGAATTCCATGAGATCTAACCTTGCTAACCAGTCTACTGTGAGGAATCTTGTCGAACCTTACTGAAGTCCATGTAGATGATGTCCACCGCTCTGCCCTCATCAATCCTCTTCATTACTACTTCAAAAAACTCAACTAAGTTCATCAGACATGATTTCCCATGCACAAAGCCATGTTGACTATCCCTAATCAGTCCTTGCCTTTGCAAATATGTGGAAATCCTGTCCCTTAGGATTTCCTCCAACAACTTGAGGGGTGGCACAGTGGTTCAGTGGTTAGCACTGCTGCCTCACAGTGCCAAAGTTTGATTCCAGCCTTGCACATTCTCCCGTGTGTGTGTGGCTTTCCTCCTGGTGCTCCGGTTTCCTCCCACAGTTCAAAGATGTGCAGGTTAGGTGAATTGGCCAAACCAAATTGCCCGTAGTGTTCAGGAATGTGTAGATTAGCTGCATTAATCATGGGAAATATAGAGTAGTAGGTAGGGTAATGGATCTGGGTGGGACACTCTTTGAAGGGTCGGTGTGGACTTTTTGGGCCAAAGGGCCTGTTTCCACACTGTAGGAATTCCTAATTCTAATTCTAAACTTGCCCACCACCGATGTTAGGCTCACCGGTCTATAGTTCCCTAGCTTTTCCTTACCACCTTTCTTAAATAGTGGCACCATGTGAGCCAACCTCTAGTCTTCTGGCACCTCATCAGTGATACAAATATCTCAGCATGCGGCCCAGCAATCACTTCCCTAGCTTCCCATAAGAGTTCTAGGGCACACTTGATCAGGTCGTGGGGATTTATCCATCTTTGTGTTTTAAGACATTCAGCACCACCACCTCCATAATATGCACACTTTTCAAGATGTCATCATCTATTTTCTATATCTTCCATATCCTTCTCCACAGTTAACACTAATGAAAAATACTCATTTAGTATCTCCCCCCTTTTCGTGTGGTTCCACACATAGGCTGCCTTGCTGATCTTTAAGGGAACCTATTCTTGGCTACCCTTTTCTCCTGAATGTATTTCTAAAATCACTTTAGGATATTTGCTGATCTACAGACTCTGATTTATGAAAGCAAAGAACAAACAGTAACATTTATGGGAGACCCTAAAAAGCAAATTACAGTTCAACTGTCTCACCAGCAGGTTCAATCTGATAACATTATTGTTCTGTAGCTGTCAGAATATACATGAGATAATGGTTGCCACTTGCCATCTATTTAACTCTAAAAGTACGTATTTGTTTCACTTGCACCTATCAGAATGAGTTTGTTTCTAATCTGTGTATTGTGCTTGTCGTTTGGTTTAAGCTACAAGACCTTATTCCTTGCAGTCCTGAGCTTGTGTTGCGGTGCTTGTTTCTCCCACTGCGTAATGGTCTCCGCTGGTGCTTGATTTGATGTGGGAAATTCATTGTAAACATTGCTAAACCAATCTCCAACCAAGAAAATGTGATTGCAGAGTCTGATGTCAGCTTGATCATTGTCCCATGCTGAGCATCCAGTTTCATGGAATAGACCTGAATTTGATTGGGGGAGCCTGTAAGTTGATGACAATTACTTTGTGCAGTTAACTCTGCACGGACATTGTCTGTGGATAGAAAAATAAATTATTTACCTGATGGTGTGTAGATGTTTTTCCCTGCATATTTCTTGCTTTAAGCATGCTTTTGTTTTCATGTTTGTGATGAGTCTCCCCTTCTCTTCAGTCCCTCAGGTCCTCAAAAGCTGCACAGAGTTTATTGAGAGGCATGGAGTTGTGGACGGGATCTACCGACTTTCAGGAATTGCATCAAATATTCAGAAGCTACGGTAAGTTTTTGATAGGAGAATGGAGAGTTTGCCAGAGCAACAACCATCGTCTAACATCTTTCTGTAAGTCTTTTAAAACCGATTGCCGACTAGAGGCATACGTAGGTTGCGCATGAAATCAGGTGCATTGGTAGAGAATGCTGAGTACAGTACTGGCCTCTAGCTCTTTACAGTAAACTCAGCTGCTTCACTGTGCAGCTGTGTTAAGTGGAGACAAATACTTCCCATAGAATGGCGGGAAGTTGATGGGGTGTCTTCTAGGCTCCTATCCAATCTTCCTATTTGCTGCAAAGGTCTGTGGAGATCAAATATGGAGTGAGCTAGGCAGAATTAGCACACAAAAATTTCAAACACATAAATTGAGGGAATCAATCAACGAGCGTCAACCAGTAATCCAGGAGCAGATCATTCAGACACAAGGCTGACTACATTGTTCAATAAATCATGACTAACCTGTACCTTAACTTAATTTTCCCACTTTATTTCCATAGCTCTTATGTCAAGACTGTCTTACACTTGAAATGTCAATTAATCTATTATCCACAGTTTTGTTTTGTGGGAAGGCATTCCATTTTTCACTCCCATACGTCTGAAAAAGCTGCTTTCTGCAGAATGACTGAGCCCAAATATTAAGCTTAGAAAACAGAAGTAAACATACTTACGCAACTGTGCAGTTTAGGTAACATTGTTGCATTGGGGCTTTCTGCAAAAAATTCACAAATGATTTTTCCCCTATTTGATTTCCTGTTGCATCGTGTGGACTAGTTCCATGCTGCCTGTCATTCTCCACTCCTCCTTGGAAGCATTCCAGTATAAATCTTTTTTTCTTGCAGTATTGCTTGTTCCAATTTTACCATGTCCCCTTGAGGGCTTTGTCTCAAGGTTCTATTGGATTTGACCACTGACTTGAAAGAAGCCAAGACCACGGCTTCCTTTCATTGATTTCCCTATTCACTGGATATATTACTAAGTGCCTGCAATGCAATAAAACATCCCAAGATTCTTCACAAGAAAGTATCAGACAGCTGAAGTCAAAGTCATTAGCAGATTGAAAATGAGGAAAAGGCTAGAGATAGCATAAAGCAGATTGTTTTGGGAGGTTATTGGGTTGAAGAGCGAAAGGACAGAAAGAGTTGAGACTGAATATTCCTGAAGAAGGGCTCATGCCCGAAACGTCGATTCTCATTCTCCTTGGATGCTGCCTGACCTGCTGCACTTTTCCAGCAACACATTTTCAGCTCTGATCTCCAACATCTGCTGTCCTCACTTTCTCACTGAATATTTCACACAAGATTAAGAATTTTAAGTTTCAGAATTTTTTTAGACTAGGTGTAAATGTAGGCCAGCAGCAATGAGTGAATGTGACCTGAAAATAAATGCAGATTAGAGAACCTAACATCTATATTGGATAAGCTTGTGCAGGTCATTACAGAAGAAAATTATTTCTGTGTTACTGAATTTTCAATGATATCAAGGTTAAGGAAGGGGAGAAACTAAGAACTTGTATTTCTGTGTATGTATGCAGCTCATGTTTGCAACCAAACCAGCTATGGTGTGGTTATAAGAATGGAATTACTGTGCAGTTTACCACATTGTCATTTGCCTGTATGGACAAATGAGTGGATGAGATCAAGCCCAGCACAGAGAAAATCAAACCTCTGTGAGGACTTTGAACACAGCACTTAAGAAGGACTGCAACATTGAACATCTAACTTTTGCTTTGTACCTAAGATGGCACTGGGAATGGCAACATTGTACACTTTTCACTGCACAGGTGTATCCCTGTACTTGAGTGCACATGGCAATAACATCTATTTCTAATTATTTGGATTTCAACCAAAATGTTACCTGGATTTTGCATGTTATTCCTCTTCCCTCTCATTATTAAAGCAACTTGTTCCACAGATTGCATTTCCTGAAGTTGTTTGACATTGTATGGGCCATACAATCTGTAGCTTTACTGATAGCAGCAGGATAAATATTGGATCCTTACTCCTGATTCCTTGAGAACCAGACTTGAAACTGATACATAAAAGTCAAACCATTGACTATATGATCTTGCGAGAAACAAAACTCACATATTAATAAATTTCAGTCCGAGTCAAATTCTGAAGCAGCGAATTTTATTGATACGTACTTGCAAGAACGGGTGCCTAATGAGTAAGCACCTCAATCTGAGGGTTACATTCTGATTTATGCAGTTCAGCTGTATCGCTCGGTCCTCCCCTTTCACCCCATAGGCTACATGCTACAGCAAAAGTAACCAATCACAAGCTCTGGCTTCGCTCTGCCTTTGTCTAGCTTCTCTCCGCCTCTGTTTACTTCTCCCATTACTTTAAGTCTGTCACCCCTCACTCTTATTTATCTTATTCCTTATATGTGACTATCCTGGCATAGTTTGCTGTCTCCGTGCGATCATCCTGCCAAACTAAATTCGGTCCGTTGGCCACATCCCTCCTGAGACTGGCATACTATTCTCCTGTTACTGGTACATCCCGCTACACGGTCGCTCTGTCCTATTAGTCATAGATAATTCTATCTGTTTTCACTTCTTCTGTTTTCCTATGCCTGGTACATCCTGCTCCACGGTTGCTCTGCCTTATTAGTCATAGATAATTCTACCTGTTTTCGCTTCTCACTGTTTAGTATTTGCATGCGCAGCCTAATTTTATAATGTAAGCTTTTGCAGAAGCAACACCAGTTACCTTCTGCACAATTTTAACCCTATACCTTACAATCTGGTTATAAATCTAAATATAGTACTTGGTAGGAAAATGTGGAACAACATTTGTTGAACGTTTTATCTAGAATATATAAGTACATCATTCATAGTATTTTGCATTGCATTTCTAATGAATTGCTGTAGCTGGTCTAAAAAGGGTAAAGAAGATAAATGCAGATTAGAGAACCTAACATTGATATTGGATAAGCTTGTGTAGGTCATTACAGAAGAAAATCGATGCACTCAGATTGTCAACTGCAGAGTAGAAAATATTGGTTACCAACTCAGACTGGTGCTTTGAAAGATACTGGCAGGGCTCATTGAGAGTCTGTGATCTCTCTCTCTCTCGCGCGCTCTCTCTCTCTCTCTCGCTCTCTCTCTCTCTCTCTCTCTCTCTCTCTCTCTCTCTCTCTCTCTCTCTCTCTCTCTCTCTCTCTCTCTCTCTCTCGCCCTCCCCCTGGGATGTAAAAGAACCAACAATGCGATAGGTTATATTTGATCAAGTAATATGCAATGACACAGTTTGGATAAATAACCTTGACTCAGATTTTTCTATTCCTATAGTGGCAAACAGAGAGCTTGTCATTATTGACAGTTGTGACAGAATCGGACATTTTCAGGGAACAGCATTAGCCATTATCCCAAACGTTTGATTAATCAAAAATGGTTCTGTTGGTCATGACGTGGAGGCACTGGGGTGGACAAAGTTAAAAATCTTCCAGTACCAGGTTATAGTACAACACATTAATTTGCAAGCACTAGCTTTCGGAGTGATGAAGGAGCAGTGCTTCGAAAACTAGTGCTTCGAAATAAACCTGTTGGACTCTAATCTAGTGTTGTGATTTTTGGCTCAGTTGGAGACTCTGATGTCAGCCTATAACCTTGGGTTGTTTGCTTAGGATTTTGCTAATTTTTTTTAGTATTATTTGTTATTTCTATTATTTCTAGCAGGCATAAAGCCCATGAGATGTAGCCATTTAAATCATTCCTCTCACACTGAGGTGCTACTTATCACTTCACCTTCCCTGTGATGCTGGAAGTCAGTAATGGCCAGTACTGGGAAGGCAGAGGCTTGGGGGCTAGAATGAAAAATTAATTAATCAGTTTAGAAAGAATGGGAATTAGGTAGTCAGTGAGATTTAAAAAGAGTGGGAGCTGTTTGTAGAAAGATATTTCAGTTTCTGGAAGCTGAGTGATGTCACAGGGAAAGGAATTGCGATTGGGGAGTTTTGTCGTTAGGTTTTAATTTAATCCGTGTTAATCATATATGAAGCAAGACCAGATGGATTAATTAGTACAAACCTAAAAGCTATGCCAACTTTAGTTTTTTTTGCCGACCTGTTCACAGATGTTATGTGCCAGTGAAGCTTCTTGAAGCTGGGCATCCTGGTTCAGAGGTGGGGATGCTGCCACAAGCACTCCCTCTAATACTAGTTTTAGATGTTTTCAAATATTTCTGTTCAGCCTATTCAGAAACGTTAAAGACATCTGGGGCAAGTGGGATTTGAACTCGGGCTTTCTGGCTCAGAGTTGGGCACATTACTGCTGTGCCAAAAGAACTCTGTGTAAAGCTAATATTATAATTCATTATTTAATTGTGATCAGTGCTAAGCCAATTAATTATGGGTTGAAGTTAAAATTAAATTGCAAAGTAAAGTCACAAGTGTTGTGAATTTTTCAGGAAATTGGAATCTAAGATATTTAGGTAATGAATTCAATAAGACATTTCAGTTAACCCTTCTATATAGTTCAGTCAGGGAAGAAATTGATTGGTGATTATTTATTCTGGCACCAAGTTTAATTCCCGAGTAAATTGAGCACTCAGTAAGTGTATCTTGTCGTATGCGGAATTCCAGGGTGGAATTCTATGGAGGCAATGAAGATCTCAGCAGCCAGCTGGAGAGCTAGTGTGTGCCCTCTGCCACCTCTTTTTGGGAAGGCCTTCCACATTTTGTTCCACTCGGGCATAATAGGCCCATGGCTTAGCTTTTCCCAAGGATCGAGGACCTGGGAGCAGATATCCTTCTAACTCATGGTTCTGAGCCAAAGGCCAGCATCTCTGTTGAATTGCAGTGCTACTGGGGAGGTGGTGGGAGCTACCAAAATTGCAGCTACCCAAAGCTGAAGATCAACTTTGGATCCACCTTGGTTCAGTCATACATCAGAGTGCTGTTCACAATTCTGTCCCAAAATTATTCTAAAGTATATTAATATTAAAGCATTGGAAAGGGTGCAGAGAAAAGCTTTGAAGATGTTATCAGAAATTTGTGGATACACTTTTCAGGAGAGGATTGACAGGCTGGCCTCTACTGAAAGAAGAATCTAAGGGGGTAATTCTAATTGGTGTCTTTAAGATCATGATATGTTTCGACAAAAGAATGTTTCCTCATGGAGGAAAAGAATGCAAACTGAGTCCATCGATATAATACGACCAGACAAATTATTACCAGCAGTAGGACATTCAGCCCTTTGAGTCTGCTTTGTCATTCATTCAGAACATAGCTGATCTATTTGTGTTCTGAATTCCGCATTACCGCCTGTCCCAAATCACCTTTAATTTCTTATATGTTTCAATTCAATTACCTCTGACTCTTCTAAACTCTAGTGGTGTCTCACATTTTCAGAACTGCTTTGAATGTATTAACATCTTCCCATAAGTACAGTGACCAATTCTGTGCAGAGTGCTCCAGATGTGATCTCACCAACACCTTGTATGACTGAGCTCCATCCTGTTGCATTCAATTCCTACCACAATGAAACATAATATTCTGTTAGCTTTCCTGAATACTTGCTGTACCTGCATACTGACCTTCTGCAATTAATGCACTAGGATAGCCAGATCTCTTTGCATTTCAGCTCTGCAATCTCTCACCATTTGGATAGCATGCTTTTTTATTTCTTCTACCAAGATGTGCAGTTTCACAGTTTCCCACACTTTTTTACTCCATTTATTAGATTTTGCCTTCTCAGTCATACAACTCTCAACGATAAAAATAGTCTTCCCTTCATCGCTGCCCTAAAAGGGTGACTCCTAATTTTAAAACAATGTACTCAACTCGACCACAAGGGTGAGCAACCTTTCTATATCCACTTGTCAAGACTATTCAGGATCCTATGGACTACAATCAAATCATTTCTCACATTTTTTCTAAACTCCATGGAAAGTGTGCCCAGCTTGTCCAATTTTTTTCTTATAAGGCAACCTGCTCGTTCCTGGTATCAATCACATTCACATTGTTCCTTAAATAAGGCGACCAAAACTACACACCGTATTCAGGCTGTAGTCTCACTAGTGCCCTGTATAACTGAAACATTTTTATTTCAATTTCATGTTCAGTTCCTTTTGTTTAAAAGGGGGTTGTATTCCATTAGCATTATTGAATGTTTGCTGTACATGTATACTAAATTTTTGAGATTCATGCACTAGTGCACCTAAATCCCCCACCTCAGAATTCTGCAGTTGTTCACCATTTAAATTACAAATTTTTTGTAATTTATTTTTCCTGCCAAACTAACTACTCAGTGTTTTCCCACATATTAGATGTATCAGATTTTTGACCACTACTTTATCTATATCAGACTGCAGTTGTATCGTCTTCAAGGGTACTTTCCTCCTTATCTTAGCACAATTGGCAAATTTAGCCACAATGGCTTAGAAACTTTCATGTAAGTAAATGATATCAATTATTTATTAAAATTGATGTTCTCGCACACACCCCTTTGGAACCCTACATCCTGCCAACGTGAAAAAGACCCTCTAATGCATACTCTGTTTTCTGCCAGTCAGTATTCTGATCATGGTTGTATTTACCCCATAAACAATGGCCTCCAAATTTGTACAGTATTTCTCATGTGGAAGTTCCTTCTAGAAATCCAAGTATAACAGATTCCATTCCTTACAGTATGGAAGCAGGCCATTTGGCCCAGCAAGTCCACACTGAACCTCTGAAGAGTAACCCACCCAGACCCTACCCTACATTTCCATTGACTAATGCACCTGACACAATGGGCAATTTTTAGTATGGCCAATTGACCTAACCTGCACATCTTTGGATTATGGGAGGAAACCGGAGCACCTGGAGGAAACCTATGCAAACGTGGGAAGAATGTGCAAACTCCACACAGACAGTCGCCTGAGGTGGGAATCGGTCCCTAATCCCTGGCGCAGTGAGGCAGCAGTGCGAGCCACTGACCCACCATACTGCCCACTAAGGGCTCCCTTTTTATCGACAGTGCATGTTAGTCCTTTAAATTGGTTAAACACAGTTTAGATTTCACAAAACCATGCTGTCTGTTCTCACTGTGAGTTTTCCAAGTGCCTAAGTTTAACCCCATTAATGATTGATTCTAACCTCCTTGAATAGAAGGGTATATTTACTATTTTTTCAGTCTGATGGAATCTTGCCAGAACCTAATAAATATTTGAAAACAAACACTAATGCATCTGCTACCTCATCAGCTCTTTAAAACCTTAGGATGAAGTTCATCAGGACCTCAACACGTATTAACCTGTAACTCCCTTCAGTTTGCTCCATACCACTTCATTAGTACGTAGAACAGTACAGCACTGGAGCAGGCTTTTCGGCCTACCATGTCTGTGCCGACTATGATATCATTCTAACTAATTCCATCTGCCTGTCCACATCCTCCTCTTCTGTACATGTTCATATGTCTGTCTAAATGCCTCTAAACATTGTTATCGTATTTACTGCTACCACCTCTCTGACAACGTGTTCCTCTGCATAAAGAAAAAGCTTGCCTCACATATGTCCTTTAAACTTTTTTTTTCCATAGTATTTTGTATTTCCATATTTCCTCTGAGTATCCACCTTATCCATGTGTCTCATAATTGTATATACTTTTATTAAGTTGCCCCCTTAGCCTCTGACATGCTAGTAAACATAATCCAAGTTTGTCCAAACTCTCCTTATAGCTCTCATACTCCAATCCAGGCAACATCCTGGTTAACTTCTTGCACTGTCTCCAAAGCCTCCACATCCTTCCTGTGTGGCAACAAGAATTGCACATATTATTCTAAATGTGACCTAACTTAAGTTTATACAGCTGCATCATGACTTGCCAACGTAAATGCTCAGTGCCCTGACCAATGAAGGCAAGCATGCCATACACCTTTCTTTGTGCTTTATCCACTTGAGTTGTCACTTTTGGGAGCAATGGACTTGTTACACAAGATTCCTTTGCACATCATTACTCCTAAGGATCCTGCCATTTATTGTGTACTTTCCTCTTGCATTTCACCTCCCAAAATGCATCACTTCACACCTGATTGCATTAAACTCTAATCTGCCGTTTCTCAGCACAACTTTCCAACAGATCTATTTCCTGCTGTATCCTTTGACAATCTTCCTCACTATTCATAGCTCCACCAATTTTCATCTCATTTACACACTTACTAATCAGACCACCTACATTTTCATCAAAATCATTTATTTATTACAAACAACAGAAGCCTCAACATTGATCTTTGTGGAACAGCATTGGTCACAGACTTCCAGTCAGAAAAGCACCACTCCACGACTACCATTGGTCTTTTCTGACCAAGCTAATTTTTTATCCAACTTACCAATTCACTGTGTATCCCATGCGATTTACTCTTTTAGACCAGACTACCATGAGGTGGTCCATGTCAAATGCTTTAGTGAAGTCCATATAGACAATATCCATCGCCCTACCCACATCAATCATCTTCTTCACTTCCTCCAAGAACTTAATCAATTTGTGAGACAAGACCTCCCCCAAATAAAACCATGCTAACTATCCCGAATAAGTCCATTCCTTTCTAAATGCGAGTAAATACTGTCTGTAAGAATCTTCTCCAGTAATTTCCCTATCACTGATGTAAACTCACCGGACTTTAATTTTATGGATTATCCCTGTTGTCTTCCTTAAACAAATGTATAGGGTTGGCTTTTCTCCAGTCTCTGGGCCTTGCCTGAGGCTGAAGAGGATACAAATATCTGTCAGAGGCCCCAGCAATCTCAGTTTAAGGGAGATACACCTGGCAAGTACTTCACACAGAGGGTGGTGGGTGTCTGGGACGTGTTGCCAGTAGAGGTGGTAGAGGCAGGCACAGTAGATTTATTTAAGATACACCTAGACAGATGCATGAGTAGATGGTGAGCAGAGGGCTACAGATGCTTAGGAATTGAGCGACAGGTTTAGACAGTTGATTTGGATCGGCTCAGGCTTGGAGGGCCGAAGGGCTTGTTCCTGGGTTGTAAATTTTCTTTGTCCTTGTTTATTTGCATAATATTATGAGAGACAAAGTGCATAAATGCAATTTGTCATTGACACTATAGATGACTTATAGCTTTATGAGAAGACAAAAGGGGCAATATATTTCAAAAGGAATGTTGAATGGCTGATTTTATTGGTCCCTCCGTCAGGACTGAGGATCACCTGTCATTCATTTATTCTGATCCATTCTGAAATGTGGTGAACTATGTCTACTGACTGAATGGGCTCAGTTCTATCAAAATTGTGGGATGGCAAGGTTTGAAATGGAATTGAGCTGGAAATGGTAGAAGCATTGCATGTGGCTAGTTACCTGCATCCTTATCCTGTGTTGCATGGAGGTGGAAGTCCTGGAATTGGGACTCTCTCTTCATTGCTAAAGGCCTCTGACTTGGCCCAACTCCTTGAAAATCCAGGTTTTACGCTTAGATTTCTCCTTCTGCACCAACTGGTAACCTTATTGTATATCCCCAGATTATGAACCTCTAAACAATTTGGTGAAAACTCTGACTTAACAGCCAATTTTCATTGTAAATTCTCTGTAACCGTAAAACAATTTTTATAGGTTCTGCGTAGTCAACCTCGCATTTGGATCTTTGATTTGTGTGTGAACTGTTCAGTCAGGTGGCTTAATTGATGCTTCTTTGCAGTCCAGTGGTATAGTTTCATATAAAACCTGATGTCTGAATTGGACGCTCTTCCATCAGCAAGTGTTGCTACTAAAATGCTTACCTACGCTGATGAATCATTATCATGTGGGTGTTTTCAGATGAATTTTGCCCTGTGACTGTTTTACTTTCTATCTCAAATCAGAATTAATTTTCTACTTTTGACTGTTATTTATTTCCCTCCTTTCCTGTAGCACTGATTCTCACTGAATTAAAGGTACCACAGAGATTGGTATTACTGGTTTTCACATTCTGCTGACATTTCCTGTCAATGGGGTACAGTTTCCACAGCTGCTGACTCTCCCTGGAGTACAGGTTACACCAACAGTTACTGTCATGTTTTTGCCTATTGGCCACATACTTATGCATTTTCAAGAATGTAGCACTGATTAAATGATTAGTACTAATTCCTACTTAGCACATTCTTGTATTTTTGCCTTTGGATCAACAAGTCACTCCAAACACCTGAGTGCGTGATCAGGTGACAACTGTGTGGTGTTGAAAGTGCTGCAGTGTTGCAGATATTTCATAGATGAGACATTAATTAAATCTAGGCCTTGTCTGCCTGCTGAAGATCTAAAAGAGAGATAACTAATTCTGTTGCTGTCCTGACCAACACTAATACTATAACTAATGCTTAAAAAAAGTCCACTGTGTATTTATCTTATTTGTTGGCTGTCCTGTACATAAATTAGTTATTTATTTGTCTATGTAACAATTATGAATATAAAATTAAAAGTGTGACTACTTTGCTGGGATTGTTCCACAGACCTGCCAACAGTCACAGAAGACCAAGGAGTAGATATGTAGGCAAATCTCAAAACTGAGAGAAACAGGGTTGTAGTTGTAAGGGATTTCAACTTGGTAACATTAACTGGAATCAGACGGGATGGAGTTTTTCAAGTACATCCAGGAGAGCTTCTGGTGCCAGTATGAAGCCAGCCCTATTAGAGACAGGGCAGTGCTAAACCCAGTCCAGAGGATTGAAGCTGGGCAAGCAATTTGCAGATAGTAACCAGAACTCTAACTTTCAAAACCATTCTGGAAGAGGATAATGATTGTGCAGAAATTAAGTATAATTGGAGGAAGGCCAATTTGAAGTAATACAGTGAGAATTCAGGTTAGCATGACCCTATGAGTGAAAGGCAAGGGGAGCAATTCCAAGAAACCCTGGATGAGAAAGGTATCAAAAGGTTGATAATGAAAAGGAAGGAAACAAATATCTGGTACAGTGCATTTAAACAGACAATGCCCTTCAAAAGTATAGCGTGTGAAAAGTTGCTTAAAATGGAAATTAGCACAAAGGAAGGCCAGACAATACATTTGGCTGATAGGGTTAAGGAGAACCCCAAGGTATTTTATAAGTGTATTAAGAGTAAGAGGATTACAAGGGAAGGAATGGATCTTATTTGAAACCAAAGGGGCAACCTGTGCATGGACCTAGAGGACATTGGTGAGGTCTTAAATGAATATTTCTCATCTGTATTCACACAGAATAAAGACATTGTAGCCATGTCTTTTAGTTGGGATGATGTGGTTAACAAGGAAAAGGTGTTAGCTGTTTTAACAAACATAAAGGTGCATTAAACCCCAGGGCCTGAGAAGATATAAAAAAAAGTTATTGCTGCAAAAACCCAGCTGTTCTGACAGCATCTATGAAAAGAAATCAGAGTTAATGCTTTGGGCCTGGTGGCCCTCAGAATTCTCCGTCATGCCCTATAAAATATACCCCAGTCTGCTATAGGAGGCAAGGGAGGAGATTGTTGGGACTCTGGCAGAGATGTTTAATACTTTGCAGGCAACAAGTGAAGTACCAGAAGACTGGACGATAGCTAATGTGGTTATTTTGTTCAAGAAAGGCAGCAGGGATCAGCCAGGTAATTACAGACCTGTTAGTCTGATGTCATTAGTACAAAAATTATTGGGAACATATTCTGAGAGACAGGATTAATCAACATCTGGAAAGACAGGAATTGATCAGGGATAGTCAGCACAGATTTGTTAGAATGAGAACCTCTCTAATTTAGTTGAGTTTTTTTTTAAAAGGTGACTGCATGTATTGATGAAAATAGTGCAGTTGATGTGGTTTACGTGGACTTCAATAAGGCTTTTGGCAAGGTCCCGTATGGAAAGTTGGTCCAAATGGTAAGAAGCCATGGGATCCAAGGCAAGTTGGCAAACTGATCCAAAATTGGCTTACAAATAGGAGGTGATAGTGGAGGGTTATTTTTTGTGATTGGCAGCCTGTGACTAGTTGTGTACTACAGAATAAATGCTGGCATATTTGCTGTTTGTTATGTGCATTTTGTGCTTCGATGTGAATGTAGAAGGTATAATTAGTAAGATCGCAGATGACATGAAAATTGACATTGCTGAAAGTGAGGAGGATGGTCTCAGGCTGCAGTCTAATATTGATCAGCTGGTAAATTGGGCCGAACAATTGTAAGTGGAATATAATCCTGATAAACATCAGGTGATGCATTTTGGGAGGACAAATAAGGAAAGGATATACGCAATGAATTGTAAGTTTCTAAGGACTACTGAAAAACAAAGGGACCTTGGTGTACAAGTCCATAGATCCTTCAATTGTTGGGGCGTAGAATGTAGAAGCAAGAAATCTTGTTACAACTTTATAAAGTAATAGTTAGGCCACAGGTGGAATACTGCACAGACGCGCACAGTCCAAGAGGTGTGATTGCACTGGACTGGGTGCAGCAGAGATTCACCAGGATATTGCTGAGAAGGAAGGTCTCAGGAGTGACTGCGTAGCTGAGTTTGTTTTCCTTGGAGCAGAGGAGACTGTGGGGAATTTGATCAAGGTATACAGAGTTATGAGAGGCATAGACAAGAGTAGATCATCATCTTTTCCCCATGCCAAATGTGTCTAAGACCAGAGGGCATAAGTTTAAGGTGAGTAAGTGGTTTAAAGGAGATCTGAAGTAAACTTTGCACTTGGAGGTTGGTAGAAATCTGGAATGCGCAGTCTGACAGGGTGCTGGTGGCAGGTACTCTTGCAACATTGAACATTATCTGAATGAAAACTTAATACCAGTGCAAAGTAGGCAGTGGGCCAAGTGCAGGTAAATGGAACTTATGCAGTTTAGTGTTTGTTGTTGGCACAGACATGGTGGGCTGAAGGGTCTGCTTTTATGCTATATGATTCTGCTAAATTAGTACCACATCAATCACAAGATTGAGATGAAACTTACACAAAGTGCCTTTTTAACATGAATATTAGATACCAAATTAATGCCATGCTTCCCTTTAGAGATAAAAATATGCATGAAATGAGTACAAAATTGCCACTCAATCACGCTAACTGGTCAAATTTCACTAAGTGAAATGCTTTATGCATTTTTGAACATGATAGTGTTCTAGAGTTGAGTAGAACTGTAGGGTTTGCATAAACCACAATTTTCTTCTCAGTCTCACTACATTTACCCCATCCCATAACTATTTCTCCTGCATATCACATTGAGTGTTCTGACTTTATAGTACTTGGTTATAGTCCAGCAGTTTTATTTGGAAGCATTAGCTTTTAGTGCTGCTCGTTCATCAGATGACTGTGGAGCAGGACCATAAGACACAGAATGTGTAGTAAAGATTTTGCTATAAATTGTGTCTTATGATCCTGCTCCACAGCTGCCTGAGGAAGGAGCAGCACTCTAAAAGCTAATGCTTCCAAATAAACCTGTTGGACTATAACCTGGTGTTGTGATTTTTAACTTTGTCCACCCCAGTCCAACACCAGCTCCTCCATACCATTTATAGTGCTTGACTTTCTACGTTCTAAAATGCATCTCAAGCATAGTTCTGGTGCTATTTAAGCTTTTTAAAGCTGTGCATTTGTGGGGTTAGATTCTAGTTAAGTTGCTCTTCTGATCCTGTGCTAAAGGTATTCATGCTTTCCATCAATGGCTGCACTTCACAATGACTTATTTGCTGGAAGAACTTTGGAATATTTTAAAGTTGTGGAAAGTACTACAAAATTGTAAATTATTTTTGTCCGTCTGGTTTGGATACGTGCATGTGATTAGATGCTGAAAATAGATATTTGGCTGCGGTGTTCCAGTGTGTGGTCTGGCCCTTTTGAAAGTTATAATTTCTGGTAGGTTGGTGTTTTCTGAGGACTTGCTTTGGTTAATCTGTATTTTGTTCCCTCAGAGCTAATGGTGTTAAGACTGCAAACAGACTGAACAGAATGTTTAAATACCCCATTTTGTACTTGAAGGTGACCTAGGGTTCTGTATTAACTATTATAAAATCGTAGAATCATACAATTCTGAAGTTAAAAATCACACAACGCCAGGTTATAGTCCAACAGGTTTATTTGGAAGCACTAGCTTTCGGAGCACTGCTCCTCACAACCACCTGATGAAGGCGCAGCACTTGAAAGCTAGTGCTTCCAAATAAACCTGTTGGACTATAACCTGGCATTGTGTGATTTTTAACTTTGTACACCCGAGTCCAACAGTGGCTCCTCTAAATCATACAATATTGAAGATACCCTTCAACCCATTGAGTCAGTACTACTACAGCTGTGCTAAATTTACACCAGTCCCACTTTCCAGTGTTGGGCCTATAGCCTTGAATGTTATGATATTTCAAGTGTGCTTCCAAATTTTTTTTAAAGTTTGTGATTCTTTGAACATTTGTCACTGAAACCTATTTAAACTGCTGTCTGATTATTCTGTCAACAATGTACCCATTTTTGTAAAGAACAAGATAATTTTACTGAAACAACAATGGTGTGATTTTACGCACAACCTGTATAAACACATTTATGTTTATGATGCATGACATCACGATTCATCTGTACTGTGTTAAATTTTCAGTAATAGCAGCTGACTCGCAAAGTTTAAGGCGTAGATCCCTCTGAGCTCAATGAGATAGGATCACAATTCTAAAGATTGCTCTTCATCTTTTTGTTGAATTTATAACTAGAAATTATCTTGTCTGGGGAACAGTGGGTAAGAGATCTTGCATTTTTAAAATTTGTTCTCCAGTCTTTTAATCCAAACACAATTTGATACAATAGACACTCAGAATGTAGGGGAAACGTTGCCATGGGCACTGATTCTCAGTTTAACACTGCTAGTGAGCGCACAATGAGCCATTCTGTGAAGTTCCTTGAGACATTTTGCAATGATAAAGGTATTGATGTATGTTGTTACATTTTCTATTTTTAAATCATTAACAGTACAAATTCTTTCCCAAAGTCCTCTTCAAAAAGCTTTGTTTGTTCTATGGTTTCTCTATATAATGAATCCCAGACTTGGCAGAGCATGAGAAGAGACATTAAGCAGATGTTTAAATGATTTTATTGCATGTTCTAAGCTATCTCTTCCTTTGACTTTTGCCCGATTCCCTGTCTGCTGAATGTTCTGATCTTAACTTGCATGGCTTAGCATTGTCTAGAAATAGTATATAGTTTCTTGTGTTAAAATCAAATGTGCAAATATATGGGATAATCACAAGTTGAGCCACGTGCAATCTTGCTTTTACTAAGCAGAATGTTTTCCAGCTGGAATACAAAGCCGCTGTGGTCAGAGTTACAGGCTTTCAGCCTTCATCCTGTCCTGGCTGAAAATGTTGTCTCATTCAGCCCCATTCTTGTGCATTAAATTGCCAGTGGAAATACTACGCCTTGAAAGTTAAGAAATTATTAGTGAGACAGTCTGCCCTGTTCAAATCTGGTTAGATGTACTACATTCAGTTCACTAAAGTTCAAGAGGGATGTATCGGCCTTAGAGTGGTTATAGTGCACATTCACCAGACTTATACCAAAATTAAAAGGGATGGTTTCAGGAAACACTTCCCCACGTGGGTAGTGGAAATCTGTCACATTTTCCCCTGGGGAAACTGGGGTTCAATTGAACGTTTTCAGAATAGATACAGTATTGTTAAACAGTCAACAATATTGTATCAATCGAATGTAGGAGAATGGAGTTAAGACGCAGATCAACTGTAATCAAATTGGATGGTAGAATGCAGTTGAATCCAAATGTCCGCCTCTGTTCTAATGTGATATAACCATTGGTTTGATATGTGCAACTACCATTGGCTGCTTGAGGGAATTTGAGGAAAGCTACAGTAGTGTAGCTTCATTTGTAAATTACTGCAGCTCAACGGGAAAGAAGTATTAGCTCAAATGTTCATTGAATACTTCCTGTTTATGGTTCAGCACTGAGTTACTGTGAGCTGATTTTGTCTCTTTCCTCTTGCAGACATGAGTTTGACTCTGAGCAGATTCCTGAGTTAACAAAGGATCTTTACCTCCAGGATATCCATTGTGTTGGGTCTCTGTGTAAGCTCTACTTTAGAGAGCTACCGAATCCACTGTTAACCTACCAGCTGTACGAGAAATTCTCAGTGAGTACTTTCACAATCAATGAATTAAGCAGGCCGTAAGCAGTTCATGACAATGTAATGAAATGGCCATAGTTCTACAGAACTCCACAATAGCCAGCAAACTGTCGCCAACAGCTTAAACATGGCAATTGCGTTATCAGCACTAGAAGGGTTTAAAACCACATCTTTCTATGGGTCCACTGAACATCACTTACATTCCCACTCTGGCTTTCCCAGCACAGATGCTAGACGACTCAATCTCCTCTCCAAGTCAAGGGGCCCTGACACTCACTCCTTGCTGGCTCTCACCAGCTCATATTGGCTTTCACTCCTTCCTGTGAGAAAGCACAGATCATACATTCTGCCTCCAGTGTGTGTATCTGCAAGTGAACATTCAGCAAGAAAACCTTATCAAGTCCACAGTCTGCTTCCAGCAAGGTGTTGTATCACAAGAGGGAAAATACCCTGATTTTTCCTGAATAATCAGTTGCTGAATGCAATGAAAGAAACTGGTATCGGGGATGAAACTCTGCTGATTGGAGTCATACCTGGTACATAAGAAGATGGTTATAGTTGTTCGAGATCACCTCAGTTCCATGGCACCTCTGCAGGAGGTGTCCTGGGTCCATCCATCCCCAGCTGCTTTATCAATGACTTTCCCTCCTTCATAAGGTCAGAAGGGTGTGTTTGCTAATTATTGCACATTCATGACTCTTCAGACACTGAAGCAGTCCATAATCAAATACAACAAGATCTGGACAATATCCAGGCTTCGACTAACAAGTAGCAAGTTAGATTCATATCACACAAATGCCAGGCCATGACCATGTCCAATAAGACACAATCTAACCACAGCCCTTGCCACTCAGTAGTGTTACCATCACTAAATTCCCCATTATCAACACCCTTAGGATTACCATTGACCAGAAAGACAACTGGACTTGCTACATAACCACAGTGGCTATGGGAGGCGATCAGGAGCCAGGAATACCGAAGCAAGTAATTCACCTTCTGACTCTGCAGTGCCTGTCCACCATCAACAAAGCTTAATTCAAGAGTGTGATGGAATATTCTCATTTATCTGGATAAGAGCACCTCCAACAACACTCCAGGGCCTTGACACCATCTATGACAAAGCAGCCCACTTGATTGGCACCACATTCACAAATTTCCACTCTCTCTACCACTGACGCTTAGTAGCAGCAGTGTATACTATCTACACGATGCACTGCAGAAATTCACTAAAGAACATTATAGTCCTTCTTACAAAAAAATGGCAAAGCAAAGAAACATAGTTAATAGTTCATAGTTCAACACCACAGTCATAAGTACCAAGCCATGCTGGGCTCAACCTCCTCTGCTCCAAGCTCAACATTGTCCCTGCTGCTACCCTGGGCTGGACTGCATGTTTTCTCTGTCTTTCAGCCTGTTCCTCCTCCCACTGACACCTCGGGCTGCCTGCCCCTTCTCTTGCTCTCGCTCGCTCGCTCTCTCTCACATGCACCGCCACTGCCGGCTGCCTCAGGTGGTATTTTCCTGTTCTCAATGCTAAGGCAAGTGGTGTTGTCTTTTTTTGATCCAAGAAAAGACTCGAAAAATGATTCTTTTGCCCAAACCAATCTTTATTTTGCACACACTAACAACTATTTGGGGCAGCACATGGCTAGGTGCTTAGCACTACTGCCTCACAGTGCCAGGGACCCAGATTCGATTCTAGCCTCTGGCGTCTGTGTATGTGGAATTTGCACATTCTCCCCGTGTCCGTGTGGGTTTCCTCCGGGTTCTCCGGTTTCCTCCCACAATCCAAAGACGTGCAAATTGGGTGAATTGGTCATACTAAATTGCCCATACTGTTAGGTGCATTAGTCAGGAGTAAATATAGGGTTGGGGAAGGGGACTGGGTGGGTTACTCTTCGGAGGGTCAGTTTACTCGATGGGCAAATGGACCTGTTTCCATACTGTAGGGAATCTAATCTTAAAACAAAACTATCAATCTACAAAACTAAATAAATTCAAACCAACCTTTTATCAATTCTGTTTTGTTTCTTGAGCAAAGTCTCACCAGACGGGTCCATGGGTCTGATTAGTGGAGTAATAGTAAATTAAGCATGGAAATAAGCCTTATTGATTGCAGTACCTGTGCAGAGGTAGACAGGCAGCAATGCCACGCTATCCATGAACTGAACCAACTTGGTGATCAAGGGTGGCCACTGGCCATCTCAGGATTCCACCTCGGAGGGTGGTTCCTCTCTCCACTCTTATTTCTCCGTGAACAGCAAGCGATCTTGGTGGAACCTCCAAGTAAACTGTTGAAGTCTTTTATCGATCCAAAACAAGACTCTGACAAATGACTCCTTTGTCCAAACCAATCTTTATTTTTCTTGCATGCAAGGGGAGAGTACCTATTCACATTATAGGTAACAACTTCAACAAGTGATTCAAGATGCAGTCTTTTAATAACATAAACATGGGGGAAATCTCTGTGATTCTTTGTTCAGCAAAGCAGTAAGTACAAAATTGCAATAATTGGCCTGACTGATAGGAAGTGAATACTGGTGCAGTTCATTTGGACTGTCTGTTCTTTCCCAGGCCATCTGCTTTCCCATGGGCCCTGGCCAAAAGATGTCTGCTTGTTTAAGCTGCAGTTTTGTTTTGCTTACCCCTAGCTATTAGCAATACTAAATTAAACCCTCAAGCTACTCTACCCTTCATGCTGGCTTCCAAAACATTTTATTCTTCCACAAAAGCCTTGGACTACAATATGATATAGGCAGACTAGTCAGATGGACTGAACTGTGGCAAATGGAATTTAATCCTTAAATATGAAAGCTGATGCATTTTGGGAGGACTAATCAAGGGACTAAAGGTCGAATGGTCAGACAGAGGATTTGAGGGACCTTGGTGTACATGTTTAGAGATCCTTGAAAACAGCTGAACAGGTAAATAAGTTGGTAATGAACACCATGTGTCAATTGTTACATTTAATTCTGGCATTGAGATCTGAGGTGCAGTAAAAAGGTCATGATTACTTGTCTAAAATGTTCCAGCTTTCTGCATATGCAATGGAAATGCATTAGCTGTATCCTCACCAATCTGCTGAAAGTTTCTTCAGAATGATGCTTTTTCTGTATTAAAGTTTGCCTCAACTTCCATCTGTTGTCTTGTGCCACTTTAAATACTGTGTCATCCAGGAAGTTAATACTGTCGTTGTGTCTTATGTCTTTGGTAATGTCAAAGGATGGTTGGTAATTATTGGGATTTTGATAAAAATCTTCTAATTCTGTTTCTGTGAGAGCCCAAGCACCCCATATCTAAGCACATATACAGAGGGTATTGTTAATATGTGACTGCATCACCTAATAAATGAGTTGGACATAATGAAAAAGGAGTCCCTGAAAACTAAAATGTAGCTTTCCTGAAAATCTCCAATCCTTCACCCCCCCTGGAAAGACGAATACAGATGTGTCGGAACACCACCACCTGCAAGCTTCCCTCCAAGATGCACATCACCTTGCCTTGTAATCTTATCATCATTCCTTACTGTTGCTAGGGCAAAATCCTAGAAATACTTTCCTAAAAACCGTGTTGGTGTATCTGCACCACATAGACTACAGCAGTTCAGGAAGATGGCTCACTTGCACCGTCAATGGTACTTGGGAATGTTTAATAACTTACTAGTACCCCCACCTTCCATGTAAAACACTGTTTTAGGGACATGGGGTGACTGTCGTCAATCTGGAGGCTGGATGGCATTCTTCAGTGAGGATGGAATTTGGTGTGTTCAGTGAAAGGAAGCTGACTGTAGCTGCTTTGTGTTCTGCAGGATTCTGTATCAGTGGCTTCAGATGAGGATCGCTTGATTAAAATTCACGATGTCATCCAGCAACTTCCTCCTCCTCATTACAGGTATGCATACTTCGACTGCTTAATCCTTGTCAAACTGGGGAATAGTTCCAAGTGCCTGTTCTTTCATTTATAATCAGGGAATGGTTACAATGTAAAAGGAAGTCCACCCTGTTCGTACTGGCTTCCTGCAAGAGTGGCAGTTCATCATATTTACCCATTTTTTTCTCTGCAGCTCTAATTTTTTTTCCCAATAAACTACTTTCTTTTGAAAATTAAAATTGAACCACCTCAGTCAGGCAGTACATTCCTGATCCTACCCACTACATAGTATTTTATTATGTTGCTTTCTACCAATCACTTTAAATCTGTGTCCTCTGTTTCTTGACTTCATTTCTAATCTTTCCATGATTTTTAACAACTATTATTGGAACATATCAACATGAGTAGGCAATTCACCCCCTTCTGTCATTCACTGACCTGCGGCCTCACTTCATATATCTGTCTATCAAATCTCTTAATGATTCATGAACCCGAATGCACTATTAACAGATTTCTCAATTTGCAACTTTGTGGTTTATGCATATATATCCTGGGATCTGTCTGTGTCTGCACTCTCTTTTATATTGTTCTTTGGGAAGAACAATGAAGAAAAGCATCGTTTTGCAGTTCTTTGCATTGAATTTCATCTGCCACCTGTCTGCCCATTCCTCTGGAAGTTTACTGAAAACAACAAATGCTGGAGATTACAGCAGGTCAGGCAGCATCCATAGAGAGAGAGAGAGAGAGCAAGCTAATGTTTTGAGTTTAGATGACTCTTCTTCAGAGCTGAAGTGTACAGGGGACAGCATTTATGCAATAGTTTATGGGGGCGCGGGGACATGTGTGGGTGTAGTAGGTGTAGGTGCTGATGGAGAAAAGATGTTGATAGTTTAGATTAAATGGTCAGAATGTGAGAATGGCAGAACAGTGACGTGTCTCCTGCCAGCCTTGAAAGGCGACACAGTCCCACCGGCATGGAGAGGAGAGAGGATGTGATAACAGAATGTAACAAGCTAAGGGAAAGGGAAGAAATGGGAGTTAGTTCAACAATCTGAAGGTGTTGAACTCAATATTTAAGTCCAGAAGGCTGTAAATTGCCTCGTCTGAAGATGAGATGTTGTTCCTCCAGTTTGTGCTGGGATTCACTGGAACACTGCAGCATGCCAAGCACAAACACATGGGCATGTGAGCAGGTCACTGTTAAAATAACCAGCTACAGCAAGGTTGGATAATGCTTGTGCATAGACTGGAGGTATTCTGCAAAGTGGTCACCCAGTCTTTATTTGGTTTCTCCAATGTAAAGTCACAGCGCAAACACCGGGCATTTTGCAGCCTTCTGGACTTTGGTCTGACCTCTTGAAATGTATCTTTGTCTTAGCCCCACAGTTTACAATACTTCCATGTTTTCTATTATTCAGAATGAGCTTTGCTGTGATAAAGTTTGCACTGAAAAGATGTAGTAGGCTGAATATCAAATGGACGATATCTCTATGTTCCGATTAACAGTTGTAATAGTCATTCTAATTTCTAATGCAGAAATACAATTGCAGAACACAAAGGAAGACTATTAGAACTCGAACGTGGGTAGGTTTGGATGGTTGGTCATATCTCTGACCTGCAGTAACCCCACGCTGGTTACACTGTCACAACAATCCCCATCAGCATTCTTTGAGTATGCTGCATTTAGGGCACTGTCTCATAATCACAACTGTTGGCACAGGCATTGTAAAGCACTCTTCTTTTGGTGACTGTTTTAGGTTGTTGTATGCTGTTATTCCTGCTCCCTTCACTTCAGGCAACCTTATCACTTTCTCAAAATTGCATTAATATCACCAAAATATTGCATTTTATAACTGCTTTCTTCTTTGCCTACTGGCTGTCTTGACATCACTAAGGTGAAGCATAACTACCATATGCGTGAAGTCCCTTCTAATGTCCATTGTTGATATTTTACTGAGCCTTGGCTAACTTGTGATCTCTTTGTTCAGGACCCTGGAGTTCCTGATGAGGCACCTAGCTCGATTAGCGACTTTCAGTTACATCACCAACATGCATACTAAGAACCTGGCTATTGTTTGGGCTCCAAATCTTCTCAGGTAAGAACATTCATGCTATTAAATATGAGATAAAAATTGTGATATTAGGTGTACATGGGACTTTACTGTGACACAAACTTGTTAGATTCAAAATAGTCAACTGCTAGCAGAGTTTTGCAGTCAGCACCACTGTGACAATTAGCACGAGAGTTAGGCAGTGACAAAAGGCTGGGAAAATGCATCAGAACAGCCTACAGAAATCTCTGTTTTGAATATGTGGAGTTAAAAATAGTGTAGGTGAGACAAGAAGTGTTCTAAATACAGTTTGCTCTCCTTACTTAAGGAGAGATTAAAAATGTGCTGGAAGCAATTCAGAGAAGGTTTATTCACATAATATCTGGATTGAGCCCTGCTTATCTTACAAGGATGGGTTGGACAGGCTGGGTATGTATCCTCAGGAGTTTAGAAGGATGAGGGGTGATCTCATTGAAGGATGACAGGTGGTCTTATTGAATCATATATGACCCTGATGGGATTTGGCAGGGTAAGTGCTGAAATTAGAATCCTCCTTGCAAGTGACAGTAGGACTATGGAATTTGATTTTCAAAATTTAGGAGTCTTCCATTTAAGACAAAGAAGTAGTTTTTTTCTATGTCTGAGGGTCATCAATCTTTGGAACACTCTTCCCCAGAAGGCACTGGAGGCAGGGTCACTGAACATTTATAAAGCAGAGGGAGGTAGATTCTTGACTAACAAGGGAGTCAGAGGTTATCACTTTCTCCTAGATGAGGCCATAATCAGATATGAATGTTTGAATAAGAGCAGACTCAAGAGAGTAAATGACCTACTCTGACTCCTAATTTTTGTATGTTTGTAAATGGTATATGTAAGTAGGGTTTACATTGGAGCAAGTCTCTTATAACAGAAAGTTGCCTCTTTCTTAGGAGGTGCCCCTGTTCAGACCATTACTGTTACAGGAGGAAGATGAATGTTTTCCATTTTCATTTTGGCTTCTCTATTCCCAGGTCCCGGCAGATTGAATCAGCCTGTTTCAGTGGTACTGCTGCCTTTATGGAGGTTCGGATTCAGTCAGTGGTGGTGGAATTTATCCTGAATCACGTGGACATGCTGTTCAGCTCCAAAATCAGCTCAGTAATGCGAGAAGGAGCAGGTAGGGCCCAGTTCATTCTCCACATTATGGTTCCAGATTCATCACATTGACTGCTCTTGTCTGATGTCAATTTGGGATAATAAGACTGTTGTACTT
This sequence comes from Chiloscyllium plagiosum, assembly GCF_037043375.1. Classification (NCBI taxonomy): domain Eukaryota; kingdom Metazoa; phylum Chordata; class Chondrichthyes; order Orectolobiformes; family Hemiscylliidae; genus Chiloscyllium; species Chiloscyllium plagiosum. Next base: position 40,833,333 of record NW_028270167.1, on the reverse strand, counting down.
ACGTCCAATCAGGACTGCTGTTTACTGGTCCTTTCTGCAGAAACAGTCTGCTGAAATGGTTACTACCATACTTTTTATGAACTTTTCTAACCAGTAAACCTACTAAAAAACAAATAGAAGAGGATTGCTGGCGCCACCTGCCTGTCATCTACCTGGAACTCATCACTGAAACAACTTACTGTGCCCATTTCTGACATTACCACTGTTTCTGTTGGTGAATTTGGCTCTGCTATTGAATGTTTTGGTCTAGATTCTCTGAAGCTGTAACACAAGACAGAAAGTGGTACAAAAGAAAAGTGTGTTTCTCCGCAATTCTATACATTAGCTAGCATTAGCCCTTCAGAGAGAGATTTTGATGATTAGGTGATGCTGTAGTGATTAAGCACAGAGTTTGTACATTGCAGATATTTTTAAACAATCTGTTCAGACCATATTACTGGAGCAAGTGGGACTTGGACCCCAAGACGACTTGCTTGAGGCTTGAATGCTATCACTGACACAAGAGCCTCCACACATTATAAATTTGCAACTGCCTTTGATCTTTTATGCTGACTGATGGTCAGAATGTGAATTTCTGGCTAAATCAGTTTCTCTGATTTATTTTGAAACAACAGTAGTAATCCTTTCCTTTAATTCTTCTCCCCACAAGTTGAAACTGGGAGTTTATGGTGCCTTAGCTGCAATGCACAATAACTTCGATATTTTAGAACATTGTGAATTTCACAATGTTCTATCTTGGAAGGGCCACAACTATTCCAAATTCTGAATTAATTTCCAACTACAAAAGGATGGCTAATGAAGGAATCATAATGTAGGGTCTGTCTTCTGCAGATACCTTGCATCCTTCATAGGATTTAGGAGCGAAAAGATTGGATTCTATTGAGTGTGACAGGCTGAGGAATAGAATTCTCTCTGGGAGTGAGAAGTGTGCATTTTTTTTTAAATAATTGCAAGGTAGCTCTTGTACACACCCACCAAACCCTATATGGCCAGTTTGTTACAATAAGATTATAAAAGTAAAACATTTCGATAGTCATTTACCCTTCTGTTTTTCTATTCTCCTCTACAGGGCATGCATCTCTGTCTCGGCCGAAGTCCTTGCTGGTGTCATCCCCTTCCACCAAACTACTCACCCTGGAGGAGGCCCAAGCTCGAACACAGGTCCAGATCATCTCCCCTATGAATTCAGACAGCAAGTACATCGAAGTAGGTGATGGGCCTGCAGCATTACAGGGCAGGTTCCACACGGTCATCGACTTTCCAATTGACAGGTAAAACAGAATCACCACCTTTTAGAATCTTTTGTGGATGTTATCTAGAAATGTGTACAGGGCTTCATCAATCTGCTACAATATCATCACATTACAAACCTAATTGCATTCTTCTTCCTCTGGGCTGGGGCTATTTGCACATTTCATTCCCGGCTCTCTCCCTTTCTGTCTCCCTTTCTACCCACCCCTTCCCCCACTTCTCTCTTCTAGATCAGGGAATTGTGGTTATTGTTACCTATTCTTGTCATTTGCCTCTACTTCTCAGAAAACCCTCCATCGAGCTCACATCTTTGGCCAAGCTTTTGCTCATGTCTCCTATTGCCCGTGCCCAAGTTTTAGTCTCCAATTTAGTCTGATCCACTTCAGTGATACATCACAGAGCGATTTTCAGTATTAAAAGTTTGTATAAATGCATGTTGTTGTAATTTGTGGTGTTCTTTATTTTCAATGCAGGTTGGCACACTGTTTAACAGTGAATCTTTTATTGTTCTAATCCAGGAAGAGGACAACCAGCAAACCCAAGAAATCACCTGTTGGTACTTGGCGCTCTTTCTTCAACCTGGGCAAGTCTTCATCTATAGCCAAGCGGAAACTGCACCGTAACCCCAGTGAACCAACTCAAATGAAATCCATGGTTTTCACAGGTGGGTGTTATTGGATTGTTTGGAAAGCATGTGCTTTTCTGTTTCTGAATTTGCCGAGACCCTACGACAGCATCTGGTGTAAGAGGCCATTTATTACAGGCAGGAGGACGCAATGAGTACTGCCAGGTTGCTCAAGTGAATACCGCCTGATGTCTTTACTGTTCCAGAGCATGAGGCATTAACAAGCACTACTGTAAAAGGGTTTAAAGTTATAATCTCAGAAATAATAGGCTGCATGATTAATAATTATGACTCAGTAAAGTCTTCATTCTCAACACTTCTGATTTTATTTTTTATCATTTTGTCAGCAAGGGGTGATTCAGGAACACTTCGGTCTGCTAAAAGTGAAGAATCTCTCTCATCTCTACACAATGTTGAAGGTTAGTGCAAAACAATAATTTTCTTTATTATTCATATTTTGCATATTGCAGTTTGATTGCTACATATTCAAGTATTTGTTTGCAGCCATTGTTACTGTGCACCATTTAGCCTGATATTCTAAAATGCTGCTGTCATGATCAGTAAGTGTGTTAAATTACAAAACTGCTCAGTGGCGATCACATAACAGAACTACCAGACTTCCATCGCATAACTAATGCCCTTGTTATTGAATTTTCAGGCAGTGACTGTAATCCCAGTGCTACTGGACTAATGGGTAGTGACTGTAATCCCAGTGTTGCTGGGATTGCGGGTATTTACTATAATTCAGTGGATTAGTAGCCATTGTGTAGCCTGTGTATTATTTTTATGGCTGAACGCTCAACATTTATTCAATAAACTTGTTGATTTTTGCTTTTTGACCAATAAATCTCTCTCGTTTGTCAGTTCAGGATGAGTCATTGTTGGGTTTTTGATAACTGATCTTGCTATATGAATGAATCTGTGCTTCTCACTCAGTAAAACTTTATGATGTTCAATCATGCACTTAATTAATCTCGAGAGTTAATTAAACATTTTGCATATTCTTGTGTGCAATATTAGATTTGGCTGCTTGCTTACCAGGTCAAAGGTAAGAATGAACTAACAATTGTCCTTTTAGTGTGATCATTCTACCAGATTATTGAAGGATTTGAGGTAAAAATTGTCCCACGTGTATCAGTAAATATGAAACTGGCATCAGTATTCTGCAGTTTAATTGAATTAAGTAGATACAATAAAAAGGTACATGGAAAAAGAAATTGACAATTTAAAGTGTTGCAGACGTGCAGTGTTGACTAGCGAATACTGGGGCACAAAACATCTCAATTTCAAAAAATGCTGCTGCAACATAAGAACTGTTAGCTCAGAGCTGACCTGACTCTCAACTGCATCTACTTTCTATGGTTCCACACCATTCCTTGTTTACAAAAATAGGAAATACTTGGCCAGTCACACAATAAAGGTGGAGAGAGAAAGTGAGTTTCAAGTCGATAATGTTTCTTTGACACTGGAAAATGCTTCAGATTTTAAACCCTTCTGTTAATTAAACAAAATCCCCAGAAAAGCTCCCCTCGCCTTGTAATCTGTTAAAATAGGAGTGATAGAGAACTCCCAAATTCCACTATTTGAAGAAAATAATATCTATTTATTTTTAACTCTGAAAGTAAACATTAAACAACAGCTATTCACAACTCTAAGCCCCCCCCCTTTCTCTTAACTGCTTATTACCTGCCTCCAACTGTATAACAATATGCTGTTCCAATAAAACACTTATTAAAATTTACATCCACTTAATTTCAAAACCACACAGCGGCTGTCGTCTTCTGTGACTTCACTCTTCTGGCTGCTGAATTCCCTGGATCTTGTCTTTATTTTTACTGCGAGTGTGTTTCATATGAAATAGTATCTATGATAGAGATTGTTTCCTAATTTCTTGGGTCTCTTTCGATGGCATTTGTTCTCTGTCCAGTTTTCAAAATGCCTGCATTTTTATATTCCCAACATAGGATCATCTCATTGGTTCAATGTTAGCAAAACAATAAATTCAAACTGGATTGGGTTTTAGTGTCCTAGGGCATAATTTAAACTGGTAAAATTTGAATAGCTTGTAAAAACAGCAGTCAAAACTCAGGTATCCACTTCACAGCCAAATGTTATATATTTTCAATTTTCCAGTACACACTGGGACTGCCATCTCCTCACATACAGAGGTGCTCGTAATCTTTTAGTTCAGAACAGCATTCACTCTCCCCTAAAAGTACAGAGCATGCCTTCAACTTCATAACAGAAGCAAGGCAAAAAGTGGTTGATGATGGGTCTACAGGATGTGTAAATTGGATAAACAACTCCTCATCAATAGATGTTGTTAACCAGAAATTAAATGAGGAAAGAAGTTATGACCTAAGATTGTTGAATGTACCTTTTTTTTCTTACCCCTCCATGCTGTCTCTGAACTTGTTTAAAACCTGCTCCATTTTTACCTTTTTTGAGTTGTGAAAGGTGTCATAAACTCTGTCTCTCTCTTCACAGATGTTACTGGACTTGTTCATGACTTTAATATTCCAGCATAAGCAGTATTTTGGTTTTGGCTGGCAATTTTCATTTGGTCTCCAGGTTCAAAAGATGTTTGCAGGAGAGTTCCAGATTTTCATTGGACCATAATGTAGTGTTTCTGACATCATGCCTGAATGGCCTAACTTTAACTTTGATACTGTGCTCAATTGTTCTTAACTCTCCCATCAATGGAAGTAACTTATATCAAATCTTATACTTACCTTAGCCACCTCAGTTACATCATCCCTTAATTTTTTGTAATCAATGTTAATATAACCTGATCCCAGCAACCTGCTTTCCTAAGTTAACCTCATTAACTTCAGTACCATGGACAATTCTGCTCAGCAATAGATCAATGTTCCCACCAGAAGAAAACTTTGCACCCACTTGTGTTTCAGTTTCCTCGACATTTCAATTGATATTTATATCTGCCCACTAGCTTTGTGCTCATCCTGGATTTATGTTTCTGGATGTCTGCTTTATTTATGTGGCGAGATAAGGTCAAAAATATTGACTCCATTTGATTAACAAGACATTGGTAACTGTTGGTAAGCAGCAAACAAAATAAAATGATTTTAGATTAACAGGGTGTGTTGGAAGTGCAGGGATTTCACTCTCCAAATAAATGAAGAATACCCAATCTTTTCCAAGTTATTTAGGAACATCGAAACAGAAGTGTGCCACTCAGCCCCTCAAGCCTGTTCTGTCATTCAGTGAGATCTTGGCTGATCTGTGGCTTTAGTCCATAGCCCTTAATGCATTTACTTAACATAATTTTTTTTAATTTCAGATTTAAAATTAACAAAATTAAAGTGCAATCTGAGAGCAGGGAACTGCTGACAGAGCCACTTGAAAGGAAGTTATTGAACAACCTGAGCATGGCATGATATGAAATTCTTTCTGATGCCAAAACTATTGAAATAGTTTTCTACATAGAGTGCTACAAGACTTGGTTTGGTTGCTTATTTAGTGGTGAATGATATGCTGTTTGTTCTTTCCTAGGAGAATCCAAGGTGTACAGACCTAGAAGGCCTCGGTCTAGCAGCGATGCTCTCTCTGTTTCTTTCAATGCTGGCGGGCTTCCTGGTCTCAACCACTGTAACTCATATGACAACCTACCCAATGATGAGAGTGAAAGAGAGGAAGGTGTGCACCCAATGCCTGCACTCCTGTCTTCCAGAATGGAGGATGTAGAACTGAGTCCACCCGATATGGGAGCAGCTGGTTTGGACTTCGACCCAATGTCATTTCAGTGTAGTCCACCAAGGACAGAACATGCAGGTCCTGACAGCATTTCATCTCAGGTGGATTCTTCAGCCAGTGGCAAAGACAAGTCAAATAGCAGCAAGAAGGAATCAGATTTGGGCAGTGCCTGCCTTACCCCTGGTAGTGCTACTAGTTCTGAACCAGTATCTCATTCCCCTGATAAGCTGATAAGTCCCTTCTTCTCTCCAGATCTAAGTCCCACTGATGAGAAACTTGCGAAACCAACCTCTTTTGCAGAAAAGGTAGTTCATGCTTTCTCCCCAAAAATTGGACGCAAGTCACCCAAGTCTCCTCTGTTGACCATTTCTGAACCAATGACCATTTCTGTACCAACCCGAGTATCTGAAATGATTGGCAGTATGGCAACTGTTTCACTGGGTTCATCGCCACCTCAGACAAATCCAGCAGGTAGTGGCAATGTCAGCAAATCACCTCCTCAAATGATGTCAATGCTGCTGAAAACCAGCGACATGCAACTACCTGAGGGATGTCGTCAGGAGATCCACACCAAACTTTCTGCTGCAGGGTCAGAGGCCAGAGAGCAAATCCCTGATTGGCATGATCAGACCTCTCACTACAAGGCTATCACGACTACCCATTCACAAGCAGCGTCAAAGTGGGAAAGCCCAAACTGGCATGAACTGACCAATCAAAACAAGACCACATCATCTACCAGTTTACAAATTGGGACTCCAGGTCAAAGTCCAGACTGGTATGAACTGACCGATCAAAACAAAACTGCACCACCCACCAATTCACAAGCAGGAATTAAAGGGCAAAGTTCAAACTGGCATGAACTGACCAATCAAAACAAGACTATACCATCTCCCAGTTTACAAATAGGGACACCAGGGCAAATCTTAGATTGGCATGAACTCACCAATCAAAACAAGACAACATCATTTGCCCATTCACAACCGGAGGCAAAAGGACAAAGTCCAGACTGGCATGAACTGACCAATCAAAACAAAACAGTACCATCCACCCATTCACAAACAGGTGAGTGTTGAAGAATGGTTATTACACTAGATAAGGTTCATTGGAAAAGGATCACAGAACAAGCTACATTTCAGCTCAAATATTGGTTGAGTTGAAAGGAATAAGTTGCAGCTGGCATCTTTCAACTCTACTGTTTAGTGATAACTTCTGTCAAAGGTAATCTATTTTCACCAAAACTCAGAATACAAATCTCTGTTCTAATTTTTTTAATATAAATGTTTAGTCCTCAATGCTGTGAGTCATTACAATGAGAAGAAAGCCTCACATTCAGGTTTTAAGCCTCTTCTTTGGGTGATGCACAGAGTGACTGGTGTCAAGGTGGCAACAGTGAATATAAGACCATGTGACATAGGAACAGAAATTAGGCCATTCAGCCCATTGAGTCTGCTCTGCCATTCAATCATGGCCAATAGGTTTCTCAACCCTATTGGCCCACTTTCTCCCCATAACCCTAGATCCCCTTGATACTCAATAACCTATTAATCTCCATCTTAAATATACTCAATGACCTGGCCCTCTCACCCTTCTGTGGCAATGAATTCCATAGATTCATGACTTTCTGACGAAAGACGTTTCTCCTTTTCTCCATTCTAAAAGGTCTTCCCTTTACTCTTTGAGTCCTAGGCTCTCATACCAATGGAAACATCTTCTCAACATTACTCTGTCCAGACCATTCAGTATTCTGTACGTTTCAATTAGATCCCTCTTCATCCTTCTAAACTCCATCGAGTATAGACCCAGAGTTCTCAAATGTTCCTCATACATTAAGCTTTTCATTCCTGGCACCATTCTCATGAACCTCCTCTGAACATGCTCCAGGGCCAGTATATCCTTCCTGAGTTATGGAGCCCAGAACTGTGTACAATACTCTAACTGTGGTCTGACCACATATGGTTAAAAGGATGTGCTGTTTAAAGGAGTTTGCCAAATAAAACATGAACAGGTGCTTGACTATCTGACAGATAATTATACATTTTCCTTTCCTTTTACCTCTTCCTCACACACTCTCTCTCACACACACACACACACACGCACACATACTTACCTTTGCAGTAATTTGTGCTGGACTATTATTCCATAATTAATGCAAGCATTTTGGTACCACCTTGGCCCATCACAGTCCATGCATCCAAGTGCTGTTAGGGACGGTGTTCTAGAGTTTCAAGCCAGTGACATGAAAGGCAGTATCATTCATGGTCAGGATGGTGTGAGACTTGGAGGAAAACTTCCAGCTGATGGTATTTCAACAATAACAACTTGCATGGTGTAATTCCTCAATTATTTTCCTCACTTCTAACCTTATGACAGGGAGCAACTGAAGATGGTTGGGCCCTGAGCAATTCTGCAGTGGTACCCTGGGACTGAGATGATTCACCTCCAACAAGCACAATCATTTTCTTTGTAGTTGATGTGACTGCAGCCAATAGAGGGTTTTCCTTGACTCCCATTGACTTAAAGGGTGTCTTCATGCCACATTCAATCAAATCCTGATTTGATGTCAAGGACTGGCACTGTCCCCCACCTCTGGCATTCAGTTTCTTTGTCCATGTGTAAGGAGTCACATGACTGGTGGATCCTAAGCCGGGCGTCAGTGAACAGTATTGAGTAAGTGCCACATAATAATACTGTTGATAGTGCAAGAAAATTAAACCTAAAGGAGAGGAAGCAATTAAGGTTCACTGGAATGAAGGCAAGCATGAGACATTGGCATTATAAATAAGGGCTTGGAAAATATTGTGCCCAGAACATTCAGGGAAACATAAACAATGGTTTCTGAATCGTGAATAATACTGCTAGAGTAAATTGTGAATCAGAATTTCAGGATTTTCACTAGAAAATTAAAGTTAATCATGGAAGGGTTTTAGGAGAAGAAATGTTTTGCCATAAAGGATCAAAATTAAATCAACATTTAAAATAGAATTGGACAAAGTGAAATGTAAGAAAGTACACCTAATCAGGTGTACCCGAGAACTCTGTGGGAAGCTAGAGAAGTGATTGCTGGGCCTCTTGCTGAGATATTTGTATCATCGATGGTCACAGGTGAGATGCCAGAAGACTGGAGGTTGGCAAACGTGGCGCCACTGTTTAAGAACGGCGGTAAAGGCAAGCCAGGGAACAATAGACCAGTGAGCCTGACCTCAGTGGTGGGCAAATTGTTGGAGGGAATCCTGAGGGACAGGATGTACATGTATTTGGAAAGGCAAGGACTGATTCGGGATAGTCAACATGGCTTTGTGCGTGGGAAATCATGTCTCACAAACTTGATTGAGTTTTTTGAAGAAGTAAGAAAGAAGATTGATGAGGGCAGAGCAGTAGATGTGATCTATATGGACTTCAGTAAGGCGTTTGACAAGGTTAGATCTCATGGAATACAGAGAGAACTAGCCATTTGGATACAGAACTGGCTCAAAGGTAGAAGACAGAGGGTGGTGGTGGAGGGTTGTTTTTCACACTGGAGGCCTATGACCAGTGGAGTGCCACAAGGATTGGTGCTGGGCCCTCTACTTTTTGTCATTTACATAAATGATTTGGATGTGAGCATAAGAGGTACAGTTAGTAAGTTTGCAGATGAGACCAAAATTGGAGGTGTAGTGGACAGAGAAGAGGGTTACCTCTGATTACAACAGGATCTGGACCAGATGGGCCAATGGGCTGAGAAATGGCAGATGGAGTTTAATTCAGATAAATGCGAGGTGCTGCATTTTGGGAAAGCAAATCTTAGCAGGACTTATACACTTAATGGAAAGGTCCTAGGGAGTGTTGCTGAACAAAGAGACCTTGGAGTGCAGGTTCATGGCTCCTTGAAAGTGGAGTCGCAGGTAGAAAGGATAGTGAAGAAGGCATTTGGTATGCTTTCCTTTATTGATCAGAGTATTGAGTACAGGAGTTGGGAGGTCATGTGGCTGTACAGGACATTGGTTAGGCCACTGTTGGAATATTGCATGCAATTCTGGTCTCCTTCCTATCAGAAAGATGTTGTGAAACTTGAAAGGGTTCAGAAAAGATTTACAAGGATGTTGCCAGGGTTGGAGGATCTGAGCTACAGGGAGAGGCTGAACAGGCTTGGGGCTGTTTTCCCTGAAGCGTCTGAGGCTGAGGGGTAACCTTATAGAGGTTTGTAAAATCATGAGGGGCATGGATAGGATAAATAGACAAAGTCTTTTCTCTGGGGTGGGCAAGTAGTGAACTAGAGGGCATAGGTTTAGGGTGAGAGGAGAAAGATATAAAAGAGACCTAAAGAGCAACGTTTTCACGCAGAGGGTGGTATGTGTATGGAATGAGCTGCCAAAGGATGTGGTGGAGGCTGGTACAATTGCAACATTTAAGAGGCATTTGGATGGGTATATGAATAGAAAAGGTTTGGAGGGATAAGGGGGGTGCTGACAGGTGGGACTAGATTGGGTTGGGATATCTGGTCGGCATGGACGGGTTGGACCGAGGGGTCTATTTCCATGCTGTATATCTCTATGACTCTACAAATGAAGACATTAGAACAGTTTGTACCAGCCACCGTCCCAGACCTGGCACAGGTGTAATGAGCCTTTGCTCTCATCCTGTGCTGTGAACCCGAATGAAGGTCCCACTGTATTGTAACATTTGTAAAAGGTTCAATTGTCTTTAGTGCACTATGCAGATTGTGCAAAGGGTTTTTTTTCAGCTAATTAATGTCTGTCCTTCTATTTACTCTGCAGTGACTCCAGTGGATTATTCAGCGGCGACTCCAGTGGAATCCCCTCAGGAGGCTCCTCCAGTTAGCTCTGTGCCTCTCCTTCCACCACCTCCACCTCCAAAAAGCGCTGCTCGCTTGCTGGCATTGGCTCTTGCTGAGAGTGCCCAGCAGGCCACTGCACAGTCTCAGAAAAAACCTCAGCCTGGGCGGCAGATCTCAGGGGATCAGAACTTTCGCAACATCCCTGTTACAGACCCATGCTCAGTGTCAGCTGCTTCAGCACCTCCTACAACAGCTAGCTATCAGTTAACTGGGCAACCAACTGTCGAATCACAGCCTGCCACAGGCCAAGTCCCTCCTGGTACTACAGCAGGGCCCACAGCTTCAGGTCAGGTAAGGATTAATCAGGGTTAATCTGTCAGTTGGACTCTGGAATTTGGTGCTTCATAGGAAATTTGATAGCTTTCCTTTGCTAAATTTTGACTGAAGGAAAACTTGTAAATATTCAGTCAGTCAAGCAGTTTTGCAGTTTGCATGTTTCCATCATTTATCAATATTTGAAATTAATTTCTTTGTGAGGTAGAACCAGTTGTTACTTCGTAGGGATGTGTTCAGAGCGAAAACCTGAACAGTAAAGCTCAATGTCATGAGGATTTCTTGACAGTCAACACAAGTGACCCACCCCCAATAATGGGCATTTGTTGTTAAACTAGTTAAGGTCTCACCTCCACTTGCGTCCCAGGTAATTCAGCTCAGACATTGGTTACTTTAATGCTCCAAAAATACATTCTGTGCCAAGGGCCCCGAACAAAAATGTCCTTAGCAGAGTCTATAAGACAAAGGAAAATGAAGACATAGGAGACTTAGCTGTTCAGACCCCTGAACCTGCTCGACCATTCAATAGGATCATGTTTGATCTGATGTCCTTCACACCAACTTTCCTGCCTTTTCTCCAGAATCTTTGATTCCCTGATTATCTCAGTTTTAAATATGTGCAAGTTCTGTGTTGCAAGGAGTTTGTAAAACCCAACTCTCTGAGAGAGGAAATTCTTCCCCATCTTAAATTGGCAGCCCTTTATTCTGGGACTATGCCTGCTCATCCTATGAGGAGAAACATCCTCTGCATTTACACTGTTATCCCATTACATGCAGGCAACATGTACTAAACACAACATGGTGGAGGTTCAGAAACAAAATACCATGGAATTCCAACTCTAAAATATAAACAGAAAAAGCTGGAAATATTCAGCAGGTCATACTCAGAGAGACAGAGTTAACATTTCATATTGGCAATCTTCCATCAGACTCCTTATCATTTCCGGTGAAAGGTTATCCAATCTAGACATTTTACATGCTTTCTTTCCACAGATGCTGCCTGACTTGGTGATTATTTCCAACATTTTATGTTTTATTTCAAATTTCCAACATTGTGTTACTTTTGTGACCAATTCCAAATCGTTCCACTTGTTAAGTGAGTAGATAAGTAAACTGTGCCATCTTAGACAACTTAATCCGAAAAATCTAAATCAATGTTATGGTTTAAATGTGTTCAGTATTATGGAATAGGAAAAGTAAATCCTAAACATGTACTTTCAATCTAGTCTTAAACAGTTTGCCCGGTCAATAAGGTCACATTCTGTTCGGGGGAATGAGTGAACGGCAAATGAAATTCCATGACTGCAGATAGTAAATAAGTTTTATTAAGTTTTTACAAGAATTTGAATTAATTTGAGTTTGTGCATTAGCCAGTGAGAAGTAGGCCTGTAAAGTGGAACTGCACAGAAGCTGAAATAACAGAAATTTGATGACCCTTTATTGGTCAGAATATTGAGTACAGGAGTTGCGAGGTCATGTTGCAGCTGTACAAGACATTGGTCAGGCCACTGTTGGAATATTGCATGCAATTCTGGACTCCTTCCTATCGGAAGGATGGTGTGGGTGGAGGATTTGAGCTATAGGGAGAGGTTGAATAGGCTGAGGCTAGTTTTCCCTGGAGCGTTGGAGACTGAAGGGTGAACTTATAAAGGTTTGTAAACTCGTGAGGGGCATGGATAGGATAAATAGACAAAGTCTTTTCTCTGAGGTGGGCAAGTAATGAACTAGAGGGCATAGGTTTAGGGTGAGGGGGAAAGATATAAAAGAAACCTAAGGGGCAATTTTTTCACGCAGAGGGTAGTATGTATATGGAATGAGCTGCCAGAGGAAGTGGTGGAGGCTAGTACAATTGCAGCATTTAAAAGGCATCTGGATGGGTATCTGAATAGGAAGGGTTTGGAAGGATATGGACTAGGTGTTGGCAGGTAGAACTAGATTGGGTTAGATACCTGGTTGGCATGGACGAGTTGGAATGACTGGTCTGCTTCTGTGCTTACATCTGTATGATTATGACTCTATCTGGAAAAGAGAAAGTGGTGGTGAGGCACACTATGAATGCCTATAGTCTTTGTGGTGTAGGGACACCACGGTGTTGTTAGGAAGAGAATTCGAGGATTTTAACTCCACAACATTGAAGAAGCAACAATATAATTCCAAATCGTGATGACACATGGCTTGGAGGGGGACTTGCATGTTTGGGGTTTGTGTGCATCTCCTGCCTATCTCCTCCTTGGTTTTCGAGATTGAGTTTGAAAGGTGCTGTTGAAGGAGCCTTACTGATTGACTGCAGTACATCTTGTTGCTGAAACACAGTGTTCCCACTGTGCATCAATGGTGGATGTGATGCCACTCAGGCAGGCTGCTTTGTCCTAGATCGTGTTGAGCGTCTTGATTTTTGTTGAAACTGTGCCCATCCAGGAAAGGGGACAGCATTCCATCAACTCCTGACCTCTGTGTTGTAGATGGTGGAGACAAGCGACTAAGTTACTTCTCCCAGAATTCCAAGTGCCTAATTCATTGTTGTAACCACAGTATTTATATGACCTATCCAGTAGGTTTCTGGACAATGGTAACTCCCAGAGTGTTGATAGTGGGGGATTCAGAGGTGAGAATTAATTTGGATGTTATGGAAACTTTCAAACTGTATAGTGCTTTGCCACTGCTCATGTTGACTGAGCCCACTATCTGAGGGCTTATCCAGGGATGGTGGTGACAGTCGCTAGAACATTGAAATAGATTTCGCTAAACTTGCCATCAGGTTGTTCCTTGACTCGTCTATGGAACAGCTCTCACAAATTTGCACAAGCTAATAGATGTTAGTAAGTAGGGGTCTGCAGAATTGGCAATGCCAGCCATGAACAGTTCATTGCTGCATGCTTACTTACAAATTGAAGCCATAGGTACCTCACTTTAAATCTTCTCATTTGCATTTATTGTCACAGTATCTCAGTCCTTTTCTGAGCCAACCATTCCAGTTTCTTAAAGTTGAAAATTATTTTTAAATGTAAACATTGTTTTCACTTTTCATTGACACAACCATCCTCTTGAAGGTATTATTGTTTCAAAGTTTAATTTACTTCTTTCAAATGTTATAACATTTATATTAGTTTGACTGCAAAACCACAGACAAATTTAGCTTTTTTTATAGAGAAGCACCAGAACTATGACCTTGGGATTACAGTTTTACGGGGATCAGGGGCATTGAGCACTTATGCACTTCATGGTCTTGGAGAGGTCATGGCAGAAAGGCTGAAGGCAACAGAGCAGGATTCAGCTGTTGCAGGCAGGGAAAGAGGAAGCTGGAATGCAGCTGTTTTCAGAATACTGATCCACAACTTCAAGGATCAAAAGGACAACTAATCGGGCTCGAGAATTGTTCATGGTATGGGGTAGCGAAGAGGAAATACTAATATTTGAAATAACATTGGAACAAAATATTTCTTAAATCCTGGTAATTGGTTGGTTATTGCTATATTTATTTTTCTTTTCCAGGTTCGGACAGCAGTTTCTGCAGGGCCTTCCTTGAAGACATCAGAGTCACGTGCTCCAGAGCAGTCAGGATCAACTTTCATCTCCGATAACAGCTATGTTACCCGCCCGACCACAGTTATGGCCATTCACAGTGGACATCAGGAGAAAACAAGAGACAATGTCCAAGCACCAGCTGTAAAACCAAGAGCTGACTCTGTGCCAGTGGATCGTAGTGCTTACAGTAACACTCCAGCAGTGCCACACCTCCGATCAGTAGAAAATCGGGTGCCTCCTAGTCATTCCATGTCTGATACCATTAATGCCTCCAACTTTCATTCATTCCTAGCTTCAACAACCATACCATCATCTATTGAGGATGCTTTACCCCCACCTCCTCCTCCTAAACCACCTTTTCTTTGCCAGTCACATCCCTATCATTCCAAGTTGGAAAACTTGCCAGATCTAGACAAACACTTCCAACAGAAGAATGCTCATTCAGTGCAGTCATTAGTCTACCAGTGCCGGGCTGACAGTGTCCCCCAGCACTTGTCCTGCCAATCTAAATCGGAGAGCACATCCCAGCATCTTTTGTATGGTACACGCCCTGACAATATTCCCTCAGCCACATCGCGATTCAACAATTTTTCAAGCCAGCCAAAAGCAGTGTCCGTTCACCTTTCCAAGCCTCGACTTTCAAGGTCAGACTATGTTCCTGCCATGAGGGCATTTGTGTGCCCACATTCCCAATTTGAGGAACCAGTGTATCCCACAATAAGACGGGTTCACTCTCTGCATGTACCTCCATCTTCCGTAAGATCAGTCCCCATTTCAAGAACTGAGGTGCCTCCAGCTGATGAACTCTTCTATTATCAGAGACCCATCTATCAGTATAAGCCATGCCACCCACCACCACTTCAATCAGATTATCATGTTACTCAGCTGCAACCATACTTTGAAAATGGCCGAGTTCAGTACAGGTACAGCCCTTACTCCACCTCTGGGCATAACCTACATGGAACTGATGGTGTGATTTATGATTTTGCAGATCCCTATGGTTCGATAAGACTGAGACAGTTCCATTCTTTTACCAGTCGAGACATCCCACCTTATGCTGGCAGATTCCAGGGTAAAGTTTTTCCTTATCCCAATGCACCTCCTTACCCACGCAGTGGTGCCCATGCCAATGCAATGAGTAGAGAGCACAGTTTTGTAAGTCGTGATGTGCCTCCATCTCCAGATGTGAAAATGGCCCATATGATGTGGGATTCAGAGGAGTTGGAGAAATCCCGCTTCCAGTCCATTCGGCGTGAAATCCGCAGCCGGCAAAAGAACAAAGGCTTAGTGATGTCACAGTATGACAACGTGACCCCTGTCTTACAGGAAGAATTTAGTGGGCTAGAGATCCTGCATTCAAGAAGTAAGTCTGATCCTGGGAAAACTGGTGCCCTAGCGAGTGAGGGAAAGGAAAGGTGGTATCCTGCCACCTCAAAGACTCCTGATCCTGATCCACCGTACAGCTATCAGCAGTCAGACTGTGAACTCGATAGTGGGGCACATATCGAACCATTGGCTCTCCATCATGGATCTTTTGGAAATGGACAGCTTGAGAAACCAGCACCACCTCCAATACAAAGCACCAGCAGGACCAGGAGGCCACATGAATCTCCCTGCGATCTGTCACGGTACGATTCCTCTCAGAGGCCCTCTGCAGATTTGAAAGGGGGACAAATGTACAGTGCGCACACTGCAGTTCCAGCAGGATATGGGCTGAAGCACCGGCCTGACCACACGGAATCACGGACATATCCATCTGCAACTGGTAAATATGTGCTTTCTTCTCACGAGCCTTTACGGAGTTATGAAGATTCCTTCCGGGCAGTAAGTGAAAGGCCAGAACTGGAAAGACCTAAAGTGAGAGGGACTGGTGGGGACCATTCTTCACGAGACTACTACAGCGAGGAGGAGGATCCTGCCAGGTCATTGGTATCCAACCAACCTGAGAGAAGTTACAGCACCAGATTCCAGCAGCAGCTAGAGCCCTTGGTTAGGGAACAATCTCTCTCGTACCCATACCCTTGCTTAGGCCACTCGGGCAGTAAACGGCACAGTACATTGACAGTGATGTCTCAGTATGATAACTTGGATGACTATCACACACTGTCACAGCAGCAGAGGGGAGGCCTAGGAGGAAGTGCACCATTTGTACCCCTGGGCTTCAGTCATCCTCAAGGGAGGACATTCAGCACTGCTTTAGGCCAGGGAAGCTTTGTAACAGCAGAGTTGGCACTGCAGAGGTCTGAAGCAGAGGTACATGTGGAATGAAGAGAAATTTTACCTTGTGCAGTCTCTGCTGGGCAGTAGACTGTTTTATTTTTGAAAAAAAGATAACCAGAGTACTGTTTTTAAACACAAAATATGATGAATATTGGATCTTTTGTGTTGTGTATTTAGAGTACGCGTATGAAACGTGAGACTGCGTTTGTGCCCTTGGTGAATGACTCTCGCTCAGTGTTAATAATCGTCAGAATACAGCCTAGCAGCTCAATAGTTAAGGGAATGATCTTCCTTGTATGTTTTTAGTGAGAAAAATGATTGGGTCAGTGAAGCTGCTGAGGAGAGTTTGTTACCTCTTTGCCTCTGTCAGTAACCCCTTACTCCTTGTCCCCTCCTCCTGCTTGTTTTTTCTCTTCTCTTCTGGCACCACCACTACCAGCACCACCCCCACCACCACAACAACTGCAGGGCTGGCTCTGCATTTATCAACTTT
The DNA here is from genome assembly GCF_037043375.1 of Chiloscyllium plagiosum. NCBI lineage: Eukaryota > Metazoa > Chordata > Chondrichthyes > Orectolobiformes > Hemiscylliidae > Chiloscyllium > Chiloscyllium plagiosum. Next base: position 40,816,398 of record NW_028270167.1, on the reverse strand, counting down.
GTGCCTCCTCATTTCTTCCCCAGCTTCCTGCACAAAATACACCCCCATAAACCCCAACCCCAGTTGCCCAGTTACAGGTCTGGCTGTGCCTCTGTAAAGACATCCCATCCCCAGCCAGAGTTAACAGTGGAATGCTTATTCTTCCAATCAATTCTTCTTCATATTTATCTTAGTAACAGTGTTTGACAGAGTTAATGCTCCACTATTTTTGAAACTCTGTTCATTAGAAGCACAGAGCTAGCCCTGCACTTGAGTCTTGTAACTTCAGGTGTAGTGGGAAACGTGATTAGGCGAGAAGAGCAGCAAAGAAATGGCAGCTAGATATTGCAGAATGGCAACATCCACGTGCCAACGGGTAAGCTCAGTGCCAGCCATATCTAACAGCGACTGGGGCTTGACAGGTTGTGAATTCAGCTGATAATAAATATATCTACTTTATCTTAACTATGCTTGTATGTAGATACTAACTAACTGTTCCAGGGTTGAAACTAAATAAGACTTCAGTATCAGACTACACCATCTAATTGAATACATCAAAGCTTTATCATTTTCATTACTAGTTTGAATCCAGTATATAAATTGCACGTAACTACACAATTCCCTTGTGAAGGAATTCTTTCCATGTCGCTGTGCTCTGGCTGGGTTTGTGCTATCGTTATGGTATAAACAGAAGCAACAAAGCCTTTGCCCTGCTACCAGGTGAGCAATGCTGTCCTATGCACTTGGCCCATGTGTCAGAGGAGCTCCTGAGCACGAGGAGGCTGGAACTTCATGTAAGCTGATAATGTAGGCCTGAAATATGTTTGTTTTGAATTTGAGCCATTGTCACCTCCCTTGCCCTGTTTGGACTGCCCTTTCTTGCAGACATTTAAAGGTGTTTCAGACGGATATTAATGTTTGTGCACAGTCTGCAGGGAAAGCAGTAACACTGTGAAATACTCAAACAGACCTCGTGTTTCCGAGTCAATTGTGTAGATTTGTTTATATTGTTCCTATAGTTTACAGAATGACATTCAGTAAACTGTTTAACTTGGGAAAGGATATTAAAACTGTGATTATTTTTGTAGCAGTGCTCATCCTGTGCACAAATGTTATGGGACAAATATTATTGAATTATTGTACGAGTCAGTAATGACCACTGGGACCCGCTAACCTTAACTCTGCCCTGCAGTGGCATTGTTCATGTTGGTTTATCCCACCGTTCGCTCTCAGAATTTAAAGCAGGTCAATTTCGAGCACAATCTTCCACAATGAAAACTGAACGAATAATTGGACATCTCTTACTTCCATTTTGTTAATGATCTCAGCAGCCTGAAATGATTTCCCTGTACGTCAACTTATAATACAGATTACAGGCAGCACTTGGCAGAGATATTATAATCTGCTTTGGCTCAGGGCTGTTGAAGAGCCCTTGATCTTCAAGTAGGGTTCAGATATTGACATTGAACTTCACAACATTTTCCTTAGTCATTTAAATGGTCCTGATATTTTAAGAAATTGTGCAAAATAGTGTGGGAGAGGTGAGTTTACAGACTGGTTGTTACATCTTCGCAAATAAGAACAGAAAATGCAGGAAATATTCCGGTGGGTCAGCTAGCATCTGTAGAGAGAGAAAGACGAGCATTAATGGCTTAGGTGAAAGATCCTTCATCAGAGCTGGAAGATGCTTGAAGTTGATAGTTTTTAAGAAAGTACAGAAGCAAGGAAAGACATCAGGAAAGAAAAATAGGGAAGTTTGATAGTGTGGGGAACAGGAGTGAATAAATGATGAGAGGATACTGTAAGGCAAAAGGAATTGACAGTGAGTCAAGTGTAGAAACGTTGATCCAGAAAGAAGAATAACAAAACATATCAGAAATATTCAGTTGGCCAGGCAGCATTTGTTGAGTGAGCAGCAAATGTTAATATTTTAGCTAATGATTTCCTGATTGGGCCATAGGATTTCACTCTCTGCTGGGACTGATATTCTCCATTACCAGTCTATGGTGTTGATGTTGACTTTTCTGGTAAATCCATTAAAAAAATCATTAATAGTGAAAAAGTGAAGAAATAGTGATTTGACTGAACATTTTACTGTTGGAATGACAATTGGAATTTTGTGTTTTTAAAAAAAAAAGAGCAAATTACAGGGAACAAATGCAGCCTTGCATTCTGTGTGTAGGATATATGTGTAGGACACATTACGCTTTTTGGATAAATGGATCAGGCAGTGAAGAATCCATTTTATCCACTATTCTGTTAAATGTGATTTAGCACAAGGCAGTGACCATCCAACAGCATTCCAGTTGTGTGTATTGAAACCTTGTTAGACCTACTAAAGTATTTACAATTGGCTTGAAATTTGTAGGAATAACAATAAAACAGGTCAAAATGCAAACAAGCCTCAACAGTTGGAAATCGTAGTTCTACTGGTCTCTGAAAGAGAGGCTAATTTCAGGTGGTGCAACTGATGTGAGAAATTGGGATTTGTTGAGGTTCCGCTATTGTTTATTGAATGGTGGAACACATTCCAGTGAGAGGGCTTTCTCTTGCCCCAGTTTCTTATGAAACCATCATACCAGACCTGACCAATATTTCTGGCATTTTCTGTTTAGTCTCAGTTTAGCAGCATTTTCAATGTCTATTTGCTGGGAATGAAACCTCTGGGGGCAGAAGCAGATTTCTTGTCGAGGTGGGATAACAAACAAGAACAATGATTTCTGCTCAGTAACATATCTATGCTGTAATGTCCATAGTTCCCAAAGCAACAAGCCCATTTCAATCCCTGCAAAGTACTCCATCTAAACATTGTAAAATGGGATCTGAATTGTTTCTGATTATCGAACAATGCATCATCTGTCTTGATATATGAAGGGATCAGTGTTGCAACAGCTCCAGTTAGAGCTAGCTAGTTTTTACAAACTGTGGGAACAGTGTGAAGTATGTATTTCACCCAGTGCCTGAAGAAACGGGTCAAGATGTTAGTGCTTAACTCATGCTGATAAGACATACAACATTCGAGAAGTGAATCGGTGGTATTCTTTAGGACAAATTTAACAGCCCAACTTTGCGACACTTCTGAATTCCTGATGGATGTCAGACTGAGAGTCATCTAATTGTGTCAATTGCTACATGTAATTGATCTTTTTTCTGTGTCTTTTTGGGTTTTATTTTGTGTCTTGGTGTAAAATGTGGAAAGCAAAGCTGATGTAACTATGTGTAAATACTGGATTCTGTTTGTGATTCCTGTACATATTGGACACTTCCTGCTGCTGCCAACCTTGTATTGAAACTGGAGTTGATTTTTCTGTTTTTTTTTGTACTGTACAGTGATGAGCTGGACTTGCACAATTCAGCAGTGTCGCATTGTTCCATTATAAGGATCTCAGCTGCATTACATAAAAAAGACAACATCAACCCAAACCATCTCAATTCTGGTTCTCTCATTGATTGACTACATCAGGTGTAATGAATGTTCATGGTGCACTGTGCATTAATCTGGTACACATGATTTCAGGACATTTCTGGTCTCAATTCATACATTCAATATCCACAGCCACCAAAGAATTGTAGCACGGAAACAGACCCTTCGGTCTAACTCGTTCATGCCAACCAGCTATCCCAACCTAATCTAGTCCCCCTTGCCAGCACCGGGTCCATATCTCTCTAAACCCTTCCTCTTCATATATTCATCCAGATGCCTTTTAAATGTTGCAATTGTACTAGCCACCACCACTTCGTCTGGCAGCTCATTCCATACATACACCACCTTCTGTGTGAAAAAGTTGCCCCTTAGATCCCTTCAAAATTTTTCCCCTCTCACCTTAAATCTATGCCCTCTAGTTCTGGCCACACCCACCCCAGGGAAACGACTTTATCTATTTACTCTATCCATGCCATTTATCATTTTATGAACTTCTATAAGTACCCCTCAGCCACTGATGCTTCAGGGAAAACAGCCCCAGCCTATTCAACCTCTCCCTATAGCTCAAATCCTCCAACCCTGGCAACATCTCTGTAAATCTTTTCTGAACCCTTTCAAGTTTCACAACATCCTCCCGGTAGAAGGGAGACTAGAACTGCACACAATATTAAAGCAAGTGACTCTGCAGTCCATGAATCAACTGTTTGTCCTGCTTCAGTGCTTGTCCTCTGTCATTCACCACTCTGTGTTTGTATGTTCCCATTTTAACGCCATCTCAGCAAAACTCCAGCATTTCTTTCCACCTCATCCTCTGCATTGCCATCGCAAGGATCTCTGAAAAATGTGTCCTCAGTCACGTCTTCTGAATAGAATAGCATAGAAATTTGTCATCACTGTACTTTTATATGAAAAATACAGTGAAATGTTTTAAGACCCCTACCACAGCACCTAGATTAATGACAGAAATCATATATAATTTTAAAAATGTAAAATTAAGGCAAAGTTCTTCAAAGTTCAGTTAATGCTCCTGGACAGCTGATTAAGGAATGATGGAACACACTGAGACGCAGCTGGGATGAGAGCCATTCTGGACGAGACTGGATTTTCAGGCTGCTGGAAAACTGGGCCAGAAGGCGCTGCTGAAGGAGACCATGCCAGGAAAAGACTGCCACTGCTCAATGAGACTGGATTTTGGGCAGCTGGAAGACGAAGACTGCCACAGGGGATGAGACTTCCATGCCAGGACAAGACTGCCGCGGCAGTACAAGACCACCACACTGGGAGACTGCTATGTTATGCCACAGAAACTACTGTGTCACTGGGCTGGGAGAAGCCTCCTGTTACTTATCCGACAGTCCTCCAGAAACTGCCACTGATCCACCATCACTACCTTTCATTTATATTTCTGCTCTTTCAGGCACCCAATCCTAGCTGCAGACCTGAGCTTCAGCACAGCCTGCGAGTCTGTATGAGGGGAGTCAGACCAGGAGCTGCTCCTTACTCACTGTGAGACTCTGGCCTCGGGTGGAGCAGTGGTTCATCCTGGATGCTGATGTTGCCACTGCTGCCAGAGGCATCGCCCTTCACCCCGCCACTCTCCAGGCTTTTAAAAAAAGAAAACAAAGAAAAAATAAAAATAAAGGGGAAAAAAAATTGGAAGAAAGCTGATAGGAGTAGACAAGCTCTGCGCACAGCCCCCTTGCTCTGCCACCATCTTTGATTAACATGCTGTTATTGTGAAAATCTCCCTCATACATGGGTTCAATACTGTATTTTTTTCTACCATTCCTCTGGATCCCTTGATTGGCTCTCTGCTGTCAGACCTCTTGACCAGCAACAGGTTTTTAACTATCCACTTTATCCTATCAGTAACCTGCTCTAACCCTCTGAGCTTTAAATTCCTATAACACTAGCCCCTTGTACAATGCTCCCCCACCCACCTTCACGCCAATATTGATGGCTATGCCTTTACACACTAGATATCTTGCTTAAGTCCTTCTCTTCTTTAATATTTTCCTTTTTGACCAAATGCTTGTTTACTTGCCCTAATGCCAGCGCCTTTAGTTATCATTGTTACTTTTGACACATCCTTCTATGAAGTGTCTTGAGATATTTTATTATACACAAGGTGCTTTATAAATGCAAGTTGCTTAAGTCTAAATTGGACCTTGGATGATGAATTTAGATGAAAGGAATTGTGTTTCCCTATCCTATGCTCTGACTGACCCACACCAGCCCCCGGCTATGTTGCTTGATCATATGCTGGGTATTAAGTTGTACCCAATCCATTGTCAAGATCTTTCCATTCTAACATTTACACCAGTCGCACTGAAACTTCTGCATGTGTCCTTGTATTCTCCTCAAATGACTGTTCTAATATCTGCTTGCTGACCTCCCAGTCATTTGATTCCATGACACTGACTTGTTCAAAATACTACTCAAATACTGTCGTACTCAATTATCACCTTGAGCTTGTTGACCATAGAGTCATACAGCATGGAAACAGACTTTTCAGTCCATCCATTTCATGTCGAACATAATCCCAAACTAAACTAGTCCAACCTGCCTGCTCTTGGCCCATATCCCTCCAAACCTTTCCTTTCATGTACTTTTCTAAGTGTCTTAAACATTGTAACCGCACTTGCATCCACCACTTCCTCCAGAAGTTCATTCCAGATATGCACCACCCTCTGTGTAAAAAAAAAAAAAAATTGTCCCAATATCTTTTTAAAATCTCTCTTCTCACCTTAAAAATATTTCCCCTAATCTTGAAATTCCCCCAATCTAGGGCAAAGACACCTACCATTGACCTTATCTGTATTCCTCATGGTTTTATAAACTTCCATAAGTTCACCTCTCAATCTCTTATGCTCTAGTGAAAAAGCTCCTCGCCTTTCTTTATAACTCAAACCATCCATACCCACAACATCCTGGTAAATCTCTTCTGAACCCTCTCTGGCTTAATAACTTCCTTCCTATAACAGGGTGACTAGAACTAGAAACAGTACTCCAGAAGAGACCTCCCTTATGTCCTGTACAACCTCAACATGACTTCCTAACTCCTATACTCAAAGGACGGAGCAATGAGGGCAAGCTTGCTAAATGCCTTTTTAACCACCCTGTCTATATATGACACAAACTTTAGAGAACTATATACCTGAACTCCTAGATCATTCTGCTTTGCAACTCTACCGAAGGCCCTACTGTTAAGTCCTGCCCTTGTTTATTGTACAAAAATGCAGTACCTTGCATTTATCCAAATTGAACTCCATCTGTCATTTTTCAGCTCGTTGACCCATTGATCAAGATCCCTTTGTAATCTTAGAAAACCTTCACTGTCTACCATGCCACCAATTTTGGTGTCGTCTGCGAATTTACTAACCATGTCGTCTCTCTTTTCATCCAAATCATTTATATACGTGAAATAAAAAGCTGGTCTTGATAAAAGTGATCAAAAGGTTGTAACGCTACAGTGGTCTGAGTGTTTTCCAAACAACCTTTTGGAACAAAAACCTATTGGATTTGCTCTGTTTACCTGATTAGTAAATCCTGTCCCACACACCAATGCAGTTAACTCTGAGGTATACACTGAAGTAACCTAGACAGCCATTCAATTCAGCACAACTAGAGATAGGCAATAAATGCTGGCCTGATCAGCCGCAACTACAATCCCAGAACAACATCCAGTTACAGAGAATGTAAAGTGTACTGCAGGCCAAAGAACAGAGATGGGATATGTGGAGACTCAAAATTCTATACTTTCTCATTGTTCACCTCATTTTCCCTTTCTTGTTGTTCTATACAATATCCTGTATTTCCCCCTTTTTTTCTACATAAGTATATCCTGAGTTTAGTGTCTGTGTTTTACATGGTGATGCTGGAGGTTCTGGCTGCTGAGTTGTTATCTGTAAAGTGAGCAGAAGTAACATTGCCATGTTCATTTGTACTCTGTCCATTATCCATTCCTGTTAACAGTAATGATGTGGAAAACATCTCTCATGCTGATTACAAACACGTGAATTTCACATTGGATCAACTGGTGTATGCCTTAATCACAATAACATACTCTTACTGTTTCCATATCCGTATCAATTGGGATCCTTTGTTCAAGGATATCATTATGTTTCTATATCTTCCATTAATTGGTGTGAATCTTATTTGTAACAATATCAAGTTAGTTTGAACAGCAAATTCTCAATTGTTTTTGTTAGCTTTTCTGTACTCTTACACCATGCACGCCAGTATATGCTAATCATATACCTTTAACTTAGAAGTACAGGGAGGATGAGACAAACATGGCTGACGAGGGATGTATAAAAGCAAAAGAGAAAGCATATAATGTGGTGAAGTACAGTGGGAAACTAGAGGATTGGGAAGCTTACAATGACCAACAGATGGCAACAGAAAAAAAGAAATGAGGAGAGAGAAGATTAAATATGAGTGTAAGCTAGCCAGCAATATAAAGGAAGATTGAGTTTCTTTAGATATATAAAGGGCAAAAGAAATGTAAAAGTGCACATTATACTGCTGAAAAATGACACTGGAAAGATAGAAATAGGGAACAAAGAAATGGCTGAGGAACTGAATAATTACTTCGTGTCAGTCTTCACGGTGGAAGACGCAAATCATATCCCAAAAACTCAAGAGAATGAGGGGGCAGAGCTGAATATGGTGGCCATCGTCAAAGCGAAGGTGCTAGAAAAACTGAATGGCCTGAAGGTGGGTAAATAACCTGGACCAGATGGACTACAGCGCTGGGTTCTAAGGGAGATAGCTGAATAGATAGATATTGAAGGTGTTAGTAGTGTTCTTTCAGGAATTGCTAGAGTCAGGGAGAGTCCCAGAGGACTGGAAAATTGCTAACGTGGCACCCCTGTTCAAAAAGGGAGTAAGGCAAAATATGGAAAATTACAGACTGATTAGCCTAACCTTGGTTATGTATAAGATCCTGGAATCCATTGTGAAGGATGAGATTTCTGAATATTTGGAAATGTATGGTAAAATAGGGCAAAGCATGGTTTTATCCAGCAGAGATCATGCCTGACAAATTGCTAGAATTCTTTGAGGAAGTAGGTCACATTTGCTTACAGTTCAAACTTTTAACCTGCTATTGTTAGTTGCTATTCATGATTGAACACGGAGTTCCCTAATAGCAGTCTGAGAATCTGAATTCTGTTTTGCCATAAATCTAGAAATAAAAATGGTAGGTTTCCAATTTCTTCAAGCTGTCTGACCATTGTGAAAACCAACCTGTTCGCTGAAAGTAATTTTTGAGATTGGAAACTTACCATCCTGCTGAGTCTGGTCTACTTGCAACTGCAGGCCAAAATCATTGGGGTATTGAGTACAGGAGTTGGGAGACCATGTTGCGTCTGTACAGGACATTGGTTAGACCACTGTTGGAATATTGCGTGCAATTCTGGTCTCCTTCCTATCAGAAAGATGTTGTGAAACTTGAAAGGGTTCAGAAAAGATTTACAAGAATGTTGCCAAGGTTGGAGAATTTGAGCTATGGGGAGAGGCTGAACAGGCTGGGACTGTTTTCCCTGGAGCATCGGAGGCTGAGGGGTGACCTGATAGAGGTTTATAAAATCATGAGGGGCATGGATAGGACAAATAGACAAAGTCTTTACCCTGGGGTGGGGGAGTCCAGAACTAGAGGGCATAGGTTTAGGGTGAGAGGGGAAAGATATAAAAGAGACCTAAGGGCACCTTTTTCACGCAGAGGGTGGTACGTGTATGGAATGAGCTGCCAGAGGAAGTGGTGGAGGCTGGTACAATTGCAACATTTAAGAGGCATTTGGATGGGTATATGAATAGGAAGCGTTTGGAGGGGTGTGGGCCTGGTGCTGGCAGGTGGGACTAGATTGGGTTGGGATATCTGGTCGGCATGGACAAGTTGGACGGAAGGAATGCATACCAAACGCCGCCTTCACTAACCTATCTACCTGCGACTCCACTTTCAAGGAGGAAGGCAAAATTAGGAAGGCAAATGCAATGAAGGTGTTATATGTAGGGTGTACTTATGAGGCTCTGGTCAGACCGCATTTGGAGTACTGTGCACAGTTTTGGGCCCCTTTTCTCAGGAAGGATATAATGGCCCTGGAACATGTTCAGAGGAGGTTCATGAGAATGTCTCAGGAATTAAAAGCTTAATACATGAGGACCATTTGAGGACACTGGGTCGATACTCAGTGGAGTTTAGAAGGATGAGGGCAGATCAAATTGAAACTTGGAGAATACTGAATGGCTTGGACGAAGTGTTGGGAAGATATTTCCATTGGTAGGAAAGACTAGGACCTGAGGGCACAACCTTAGTTAAAGGAAGACCTTTTAGACCCGAGATGCAGAGACAAAGCTAAAAATCACACAACACCAAGTTATCTCCAACAGGTTTATTTGGAAGCACTCGCCTTTGGAACCCAGTGTCATAGAGATGTACTCCTTTGGCTATACATTCTGCAAGCATGATCTCAACCTTCACATCCACCTGGTGAAGGTGCGGCATTTTGAAAGCTAGTGCTTCCAAATAAACCTATTGAACTATAACCTGGTGTTGTGATTTTTAACTTTGTCCACCCCAGTACAACACCGGCACCTCCAGGTCATGGAGAAAAGTCTTCAGCCAGAAAGTGGTGAATCTATGGAATTCACTGCCATAGAAGGCTGTGGAAGCCAGATCATTGAATATATTTAAATGGAGATGGCTAGGTTCTTGATTGTCAAGGTTATGGGGAGAAAGCAGGAAATTGGGGCTGAAAACCTTTTTTATGGTGACATTTAGTTTCACAGGTAATTTTAGCTTCCTTCAAGACTTTTTCAACACCATACAAGATGGACATATATAAATAAAAACAAATAGTGGTGACCTGTGGATGGTACAGCTGTAGACATCAAAGCTGCATTTTTTTTCACACAAGAGTCACAGAACATGAGATTAAACTCAGTATATAAAATTTCCATTCTGCTTATCGAATGCAAGTCAAGGTTTAGCAAATAGCTGCTGGTCTTTCTCACACTGCAGCCTCTAATATGGGCTTTATTTTGGACCAGGAAGAGTGAGAGTACTATGATAAAGAAACATCATTGTGACAAGAGCCTTTCTAGACCACTATTAACATAGAGAAGAACATATGGTCTATTAAATCCAAAACAGCAGAGATAAGCAACTGAGTCCCAAAGAAATCAAAACATTGTCAGTGATTACGAGATACAGCCATATCTTAATGATATATTTTCACCAAGCTAACTAACATTCTAGAGATGTTCTTGAGACTCATTGAACCTTGACATCAGACGAACTGTGGAAGTTATTGGAACACAACACAAAAACCATTGACATTTCCATTGTTATTTCCATGGAAGTCACAGTGAGTAAAGAATCCTGAAAGAAATTCGCTCCCAATTTCCTTCACCATCTGAGAAAAGAAACACAAAATACAAATGGTGCAGAATCTCCTTTTCGGAAGGTCTCATTCAGATCATCCAGCCACCAGCGACATATTCATGAAGAATGCTCCCTTTCCGCGCACAATCAAAAGATGCTGAAAGCAGCTACATCTGTTCTACTTGGTAAGAAAACACTGGAACTAGCAATTTAGAACATTTTTGTGGCTCTATCTTCCAATCCGCTACACTCACCTGTATTTTTCATCTTCCTGCTCACACCTAAGCTCTTCATTGGCTCATGATGTTGGGATAGTATATCCGCATGGATAGGACTCAGAGTTAGGATACATGGGCCATTTTCAGGCTGGCAAACATTAACCAGTGGAGTGCTACTGGGATCACTGCTGGGGCCTCAGTTTTATGAGGGATTTCAAACCACCTTTGCAAATGGTACAAAGATAAGGAGGAGGATAAGTTGTGTGAGGGGAGTAGTGCTGGTAGTCCTGAATGCTCTGGAAGCGAGGCTCAAATTATTGAATTTAAATTCATTGAATAAACTCCAGAATTGAAAGTTGGTCTTATTCCCAAGAATGATCATTGTTTTAAAAATTCATCTGATTTCTTCATGCCCTTTAGGGAAGGAAATCTGTACTTCACTGCAGACACAAAACAATGTGGTTGACTTTTAACTGTCCTCTGAAATGGCCCCACAGTTCTTAAGCAATTAGGAATGATCAATAAATGCTGACGTTGCCAGCAAACCTCATATTCCATCAAGGAATTTTTAAAATTTGAAAAGTGAAAATGAGTATAAATAACCTGAATGAGTGGTTAAAACTTTAGCAGATATAATATATGGTAAAATGTGAAACTGCCCACTTTGGTAGAATGAAGAGTGAAGCAGAGTATAAGTTAAATAGTGAGAGACTGTAGAATACTAAGGTCAGAGGGATACGATTGTTTGCATGCATAAGTCACAGAAAATTGGCATGTAATTGTAGAGTCAGAGAGATGTACAACTCATCCATGCCGACCAGATATCCCAACCCAATCTAGTCCCACCTGTCAGCACCCAGTCCATATCCTTCCAAACCCTTCCTAATCATATATCTATCCAGATGCCTTTTAAATGTTGCAATTGTATTAACCTCCACTACTTCCTCTGGCAGCTCATTCCATACATGTACCACCCTCTGCGTGAAAATGTTGCCTTTTTTATATCTTTGTCCTCTCACCCTAAACCTATGCCCTCTAGTTATGGACTCCCCCACCACAGGGAAAAGACTTTGTCTATTTACCCTATCCATGCCTCTCATGATTTTATAAACCTCTATAAGGTCACCTCTCAGTCTCTGACGCTCTAGGGAAAACAGCCCTAGCCTATTCAACCTCTCCCTATAGATCAAATCCTACAACCCTAGCAACATCCTTTTCTGAACCCTTTCAAGTTTCACAGCATCCTTCCAATAGACAGGAGACCAAAATTGCACGCAGTATTCCAACAGTGGCCGAACCAATGTCTTGTACAGCTGCAACATGACCTCCCAACTCCTGTACTCAATACTCTGACCAATAAAGGAAAGCATACCAAATGCCTTCTTCACTATCCTATCTACCTGCGACTCCACTTTCAAGGAGCTATGAACCTGGACTCCAAGGTCTCTGTTCAGTAACACTCCTGAGGACCTTACCATTAAGTGTATAAGTCCTGCTAATATTTGCTTTCCCAAAATGCAGCATCTCACATTTATCTGAATTAAACTCCATCTGCCACTTCTCAGCCCATTGGCCCATTTGATCAAGATCCCATTGTAATCTGAGGTAACCTTTTTCACTGTCCACTACACCTCTAATTTTGGTGTCCAAAGTTTAAAAATCTCACAACACCAGGTTATAGTCCAATAGGTTTAATTGGAAGCACACTAGCTTTCGGAGCGTCACTCCAAAAGCTAGGGTGCTTCCAATTAAGCCTAGTGGACCATAACCTGGTGTTGTGTGATTTTTAACTTTGTACACCCCAATCCATTACCGGCATCTCCAAATTTTGGTGTCAACTGCAAACTTAATAACTATACCTCTTATGCTCACATCCAATCATTTACATAAAGTGCACGGTAGATTAAGATGCATCTGGACAAATGCATGTGTAGGTGTGGAGCAGAGGGATACAGATGGTTAGGAATTGACTGACAGGTTTAGACAGTACATTTGGATCGGCTCAGGCTTGGGGGGATGAAGGGCCTGTTCCTAGGCTGTAAATTTTCTTTGTTCTTTGTTCTAAATGATGAAAAGTAGTGGACCCAGTACTGATCCTTGTGGCACACCAATGGTCACGGGCCTCCAGTCTGAAAAAGAACCCACCACCATCACTCTCTATCTTTTACCCTTGAGCCAGTTCTGTATCCAAATAGCTAGTTCTCCCTGTATTCCATGGGATCTAATCTTGCTAACCAGTCTCCCATGGGGAACCTTGTCAAACACCTTACTGAAGTCCATGTAGATCACATCCACCACTCTGCCCTCATTGCTGCACTTTGTTACTTCTTCAAAAAACACAAGCAAGTTTGTGAGATATGATTTCCCAAGCACAAAGCCATGTTGACTATCCCTAATCAGTCCTTGCCTTTACATGTACATCCTGTCCCTCAGGATTCACTCCAACAATTAGGAAGACGATTGAATATTGGCTTTTATTGCAAGGGGAATGGTGTACGAGAGAATAAACAGAGGAGTTGAATACATACTTTGCATCAATCTTCATAGTAGAAGACATTATTAACATTCCAAAATTACAAAATACTAAATGGGCAAAGGAATGAAGGGAAATAAATATAATAACATCACTGGAGAAGAAAATGCAATGAAAACTACTGAGGCTACGGACCTCTGTACTTGATGGGATTTGTCAAAGGCTATTACAAGAAATAGCAATTACAGATAGTGGATGTACTGGTAGTAAACTTCCAAGAATTCTTAGATTCTGGAAACGTTCTGTGGGTTTGGAAAACTGCCAATCTCGCACCTTTATTTGAAAAGGGAAGGAGGTGAAACAAAACAGGTAACTATAGGCCACTTAGCTTAACATCTGCAGTAGCAGAGCATAAAACTGCAATGCATGATCAAGAAGAGTCAGCATGGCTTCATGAGGGGAAATTGTGCCTGACAAATTGACCAAAAATCTTTTGAGGTGGTAACGAGCAATATAGCTAAAAGGAAGCAGTGGATGTAATATACTTAGATTTGCAGAAGAGAATGTAACACAGGTTAGGCCTTTTTTTTAATTCACACACAGGACTATGGTGTCACTGCTGTACTTATTGCCTGTTCTTAATTGGACCATGAGAGGTTCATTGAGAGCTACCTTCTTGAACTGCAGGCCATATGTTGGAGGTAGACCCACAAAGCTGTTAGTGAGGATGTTCCAGGATCTTGACCCAGTAAGTGGGGAAATGGATGGTGATTATATTTCTATGTCAGAATAGTGAATGGCTTGGAGGGAACTTGCATGGGGTGGTGTTCCATGTATTTGCTGCCCATATCCTTTTAGACAAGTTGGTCATGTGTTTAGAAGATGCTGTCTAAGGATCTTTGACAAATGTCTGCAGTGCAACTTGTAGATGATACAGGCTGCTGGTACTGACCATCAGTAGTGGAGGGAGTGATGTTTGTGGATGTGCCAATTAAGTGAGTTGCTGTGTCCTGGGCGGTGTCAAGCTTCTTGAGTGTAGTTGGAACTGCAGTCATTCAGGCAAGTGGAGAGTATTTCACACTCCTAACTTGTGAGTTGTAGATGGTGGATAGACTTTGGGAAATCAGGAGGTGACTCACTCACTGCAGTATTCCTAGCTCTGATGTTGTTGTTGCCACTGTGTTTCTTCAATGAGTCCAGTTGAGTTTCAAGTCCATGGTAACCCCCGGTATGTTGATAGTGGGAAATTCAGTGATCTGTAATGGCATTGAATGTCAAGGGGCAATGATTAGACTGTCTTTTCTTGGAGATGATCATTTCCTGGTATTTGCATGGCGAATATTATTTGCCCCTTCTCAGCTCAAGCCTGGATATTGTCCAGTTTTTATTGCATTTAAACATGGATTGCTTTAGTATCTGAGGAGTCATGAATCGTGCTGAACATTGTGCAATTATCAGTGAACATCCCCATTTCTGACCTCCTGATGGAGGGGAGGTTATTTATGAAGCAGCTGAAAATGCTTGAACCTCGAACACTAACCTGAGGAACTCCTTGTCAGGACCCATATCTGTCACACGATCAGAGCCTCCAAATGTTTTTTGATATTGTGTGGATTGAATTGAATTGGCTGAAGACTTGCATCTGTGATGCTGGAGTGTGCGGGAGGATCCTTCACTCAGCACTTTGTTTCGAATACTTCAGTATTCTCTTTTGCACTGATGTGCTGGGCTCTTCCGTCAGTGAGGAGAGAATGTTTGTGGAGCTTCCTCCTCCAGTGAGTTGTTTAATTGTCTATTCACAACTGGATATGGCAGGCCTGCAGATCTGATCTGTCAGTTGGGATCACTTTGCTGTGTCTATCACTTGCTGCTTAGGCTGTTTGGCACACAATAGTCATGTTTTGTAGCTTAACCAAGTTGACAGCTAATCTTTAGCTATGCCTGGTCCTACTTCTGACGTACCCATCTGCACTCTCCACTGAACCAAGGTTGATCCCCTGGATTGATGGTAATGGTAGAGTGGGAAATATGCCAAGCTCTGAGATGGCAGATTGTATTGGAGTACAATCTGGCTACTGCTGATGGCACACAATGCCAAGTCTTGAGCTGCTAGATCTGTTCGAAGTCTGTCCCATTTAGCACAATGATAGTATCATATAATGTGATATAAGGTGTTATCAATGAAAGGGTGAGACTTTGTCTGCACAAGGACTATGTGGTGGTCACTCGTACAATACTATCATCTGCAGCAGGCAGATTGATGAGGATGATGTCAAGCATGCTTTACCCTCTTATTGGTTCCCTCACCACCTGCCATCGATCCAGATTAGCAGAAATGTCATGTGGGGCCCTTGTGATAAGTGGTAATGTCCCACCCTCTGAACCAGAAGCCTTGGCTCAGGTCCCCCTACTCCAGAGGTAAAAGCAGAAGATGTAGGAACATGAGTTCAGACCTTCAACACTGTTCCAGCATTCAATAAGATCACGTCTGATCCAACATTCTTCACATCCACATTCTTCTCTTTTCCCTGTGATCCTTGATTGCCATACAGATCAAGAATCTATCTAACTTAACCTTACATGTACTCAAAGACCATGCTCCCACAGCTGTGTGTGGTAAGGAGTTCCAAAGACTTTCAACCTTCTGAGAAGAATTCCTCCTCATCTCAGTCTTAAACTGGTACTCCTTTATTATAAGACTGTGTCCTCTTCCACAATGGTAAACATCCACAGCATTTACTCTGTCAAACTCCGTAAGAATTCGATATGATTCAATGAGATCACTTCTCGTTTTTCTATACTCCAGTAAGTAGAGTCCCAATCTCTTCACCTTTTGCTCATAACATAATCTCTCCATACCAAGGATAATCTTAGTTAACCTTCTCTGAGCTGCCTCCAATGAAATGATAGCCTTCTTTAACTAAGGGGTCTAGAACTATTCATTGTACCCCAGATGTGGTCTCACCAGCATCTTGTACAGATGCAGTAAGACTTTCCTACTCTTACACTCCAACTCTCTTGAAATAAGGAAAAATGTTGCATTAGCCTTCCTGACTTGACTTAAAAACAAGATCCTGGAGTCAATGAGTAAGGATGGACTGACTGTCAAGAATACTAGGTTTAAGAATTGCATGTATGAAACCTGTATGGCAGCTCTCTGTGTTTCATGCTCAAGTACCCTTAAGTCCCTTTGTGTTACAATTTTTTTCAAATTCTGGTCATTTAAATAATACTCTTCTTTTGTTCTCAGATGCAATGTGTGGGGGGTATAGGAGGCACAGGGGTTCAACTTGTTCCAAAAAGGGAGGTAGGGATCCCCATTCACTGTTCAGGGTAGAATACCTGTGTGCTGCCTCCTCTACTTCCTCCCAGTGTAGGATATGGACACTATCCCCAGGGCTCCTGAAGGTGTTCTCCTGTACAAACAGTAACAACTTCAGACTGCCAATCTTACTCTGACAATTCGAAGAATCAGCAGAGTAGGCTTTATTGTCTTTACCTGCTTGGTGTAATACACTGATCACTGTGCATCTTGAATGCCTTCTCTTGAGTAGGCCTTCTCAAACTGGGCCTGAATCTTTTCCATCTGCAGTCGGTTTGCTTGGCTTCGTCCCTTCTAAGTGAGTCCCTCTCTCACTGCACCCCCCAGGTCATCGCCTCTGCCCTGAAGCTCAGCACCACCCTCTTGACCTGCAATCTTCTTCCTAACCTCTCTGCCCCACCCCCTCTCTGGCCTATCACCCTCACCCTCACCTCCTTCCACCTATCGTATTCCCAGCGCCCCTCACCCAAATTCTCCCCCCCCCCCCCCCCCCCCTTCTATCTCAGCCCGCTTGGCACACCAGCCTCATTGCTGAAGAATGGCTTTTGCCCGAAACGTCGATTCTCCTACTCCTCGGATGCTGCCTGGCCTGCTGGCGCTTTTCCAGCACCACACTTTTCAACTCTGGTCTCCAGCATCTGCAGTCCTCACTTTCTCCTAGTTGATCTTAACCTATTGCGAATCCTCTTGCAAGGATGCCTACCTTGAAGAAGCTCTCCTCCTCCCTCTACAAGGATCTCAGTGAGTCCCTCTCTCACTGCACCCCCCAGGTCATGTCCTCTGCCCTGAAGCTCAGCACCGCCCTCTTGACCTGCAATCTTCTTCCCGACCTCTCCGCCCCCATCCCCTCTCCAGCCTATCACCCTCACTTTATCCACCCAAGCCTCTTTTTGATTAAATATTTTGTTAAGGTTTCCTCCCAATTCATATTGCTGCCATAGCAGATATTTTTTCTTCCTCTTTAGCATTTGTCTCTTAAAATCTACGGTTTGTGTATCTCGTGTTATAAGTTCCTGCTTCTGCCCAGTTTCTGGTCCATCACCTTTCCTTTTTTGGTGCAGTCCAATTTTCTGGAGTAACCTTTCAGTACTTCTAAAGAGTCCACTCAGGGTTGCCAATGGATGGGTAAATGCACCCTGACTAACCTTGACCAGTTTGCAGTAATTCAGGCATGTCATGTGGTGAGATAGACAAAGAAAGCAAGAATTGCTTTCAATTTTATTGAACATACTATCAAAGGAAAACAATATTTATCAGATTCTACTATTGTACTTTCATTAAACTCTATCAGTTCCTTCACAGTACTCTTCAGTAAACAGTCTTAAATCTCAATGCAGACAGCCTCAGATCTATCCTAGCTATATACTTTTGATTAGGAGAAAGTGAGGACTGTAGATGCTGGAGACCAGAGTTGAAAAATGTGGTGCTGGAACAACACAGCAGGCCAGGGAGGGCTTATGCCTGAAACGTCGATTCTCCTGCTCCTCGGATGCTGCCTGGCCTGCTGTGTCTTTCCAGCACCACATTTTTCAACTATATACTTTTGATGTACATTTCCAAGGATTCACTGCAGCCTATAAACAAGCCCCTATTGCTGTCTGTCTGAAAGGACTGGCAATGCCCATTCAATAAGGCTAGACCAGGCTGATTCTCAGTCTTTGAAGGTTGGTTAATGTTTCAGGATATGCATTCGTTGATTTGGGATTCTGCTCACCTAGGGCTGGCACTTGGCTTCGGGTCATCGCACTGAGGTGGTCTCTCTGGCGATATCATTGAAGAAAGTGCCAAAGAGAGAGAGAGCGAGTTGGGACTTCAGGTTATCCCTTTGATTCCCCTCTTTGGGTCTCTTTCCAAGATTCTGTGACCTGTGTCTAATACTAACATTGGGAAGATCCAATGAGGTGACTACTTTCTACATTTGGAGATTGCAGGACATGGTTTTGAATCTTCAACTACCAAGTGCTGTCCATAGCCAATATACCTCTGCCCTTCTACTGAGCTGAGTGCCACCAAGTTTGTGTAACATCCTTCCAACAAAGCAGGTTCACTGGAGGTGCAAACAGCATCAGTCTGAAACAACGTGGCTGTTAACCTCTGGCTGGATAGGACCAGACCTGTCCGATTTTGACAGGAAGTTGACTATCTAAGGTCAGACTGCATGAATAGTGTCTGTTAGAGATCTGCAGTTTGCAAATTTCAGAGTCCAGCTAGGTTTAAATTTAGCTTCCATGTTTCAAGTTTTTATCCATGCTCATGAAAGAATATCAGTACTTTTGTATCAATCCTGGAGGTCATAGATCACCTGACCACAGATTAATCAAGTCAGCATGGTTTTGTTTATGGGGAAGTCATGTCTGACCAACTTGTTTGAAGTTTTCAAAGAGGTGACCAGGTGTGTCAATGACGGCCTTGTGTTTGATGTAGTCTACTTGGACTTCAGCAAGGCTTTTGATAAGTTCTCACATGGGAGACTGATTATAAACCATGGCAAATTGGTTTCAGAATTGGCTTAATGATAAGAAGTAGAGAATTGAGAAGTGTTTTTGTCTAGTGGGGTTCTGCAGGATCAATGTTAGAGCTCTTGCTATATATAGATAAATGATTTAGACTTGAATATAGGAGAATTGATTGATAAATTTGTGGGTGAGGTAGTAAATAGATCAGAGAAGATTCTTAGATTACTGGAGGATACAGATATGTTGGTCAGTGGCAAATTAATTAATTTGGATAAGATTGAGATGGTACACGTGGGCAGGACAAAAAAGTCAAGGGAATACAAAAAGAATGGTAGGACCTTAAGTTATCAGGCCAGATAGGTGAAGTAGTTAAGCGGGCATATGGGATGCTTACATTTATTAACTGAAGCATAGAGCTTAAGAACAGGGAGGTTATGCGGGAATTGTATAAAACATTAGTTAGACCACAGCTTAAATATTTAGTATAGTTCTGGAATCCACATTCGAGGAGGAATGTGACAGCACTGGAGTGGACGCAGAGGAGTTTATCAGGATGTTGCCAGGACTAGAGAGTTTCAGTTGTGAAGAGAGATTGGATAGACTGGGGTTATTTTCCTTGGAGCAGAGGAGACTGAGTGGAACATGATTGAGATTTATAAAATTATGAGGGGCATAGATAGCATGGGCAGGAAGACATTTCTCCCTTTGATAGAGGGATCAATGGTCACCAGCATATATTTAAGATAAAGAGAAGGACGTTTAGAGGAGATGAGAGGAAAACATTTTTCACCCAGGTGGTGGTGGGAATCTAGAACTCAGTGCCTGCTAGGGTGGTAGAGGAAGAAACCTTCATAACATTGAAGAAGTATTTAGATGTGCACTTGCGATGCCAAGCCATACAGCGCTATGGGCCAAGTGCTGGAAAATGGGATGAGAATAGTGAGGTGGCTGTTTTGACCAGCGCAGACCTCAGGGTCTTTTTTCCTGTGTTGCAGACTCTGACTATAATTCTAAATTAGTTAAACATGATTTCCCTTTGTGAAAGTGATATTAACCTTGCTTGATTACATTAAACATATCCAAGTGCTCTATTTATAACCACTTTAATCATAGCTTCTAATATTTTCCCTATGATAGATGTTAAGTTAACTAGCCTGTAATTTCCTGCTTTCTACCTCCCTTTCTGGAGAAATAAACTACATTAGCCATTTTACAAAGTAAATAAACCTTTCCCAAATCTAATGAGTCTTGGAAAATTAAAACCACTTATTTAGAGCCATAGAGTCCTGCAGCACAGAGACAGGCCCTTTGGCCCAAACTGGTCCATGTCGACCAAAATATCCCTTCCACACTAACCCCATTTCCCTGCACTTGGCCCATATCCTTTTAATCCTTTCCTATCCGTGTATTTCTCCAAATGCTTTTTAAATGTTGTTAATGTACTCACCTCAAACACTTTGGCTGACAGCTCAATCCATATGCGTACCATCCTCTGTGTAAAAAAAGTTACCCTCAGGTTCCCTTTTATTCTTTCTCTTGTAACCTTAAATTGATGCCCTTAGTCCTTGATTCCCCAACCCTGGGAAGAAACTGAGTGAGTGCATTCACCCTATTTCATGATCTTATACACCTCTATAAGGCTCCCCCTCCGACTCCTATGCTCTAAAGAAAAAAAGGTCCTAGCTTGTCCAACTTCTCCCTGTAACTCAGACCATTGAGTCCTGGCAAGATCCTTGTAAATTTCTTCTGCATTCTTTCCAGTTTAATAACATCCTTTCTATAACAAAAATTAAAACACTCCCCAGGACCTTCCCATTAAGTGTATAAGTCCTGTTCTGATTTGTTTTTCCAAAATGCAGCACCTTGCATTTATCTAAATTAAACTCCATCTGCCACTCCTCAGCCCATTGGCCAATCTGATCAAGATCCTGTTGTAATCTTCACTTTTTCCAAACTTCCTGCCTATACTTCCAGGAACTTAAAAAGTATGAGTGGGAGTAGGCTGACTGGCTCTTGAGCCTGTCCCATCATTTATCAGAAATATGGCTGATCTTCCACAGCATCTGCACTTTGTCACACATTAAGTTTCTCTCTGCACTACTGCTTGGTTCCATGGGGCTTAGACTTGCTCATCATCTCTCTTGCTTGATAATTTTTCAGTGAACGCTTTTTCCTGGAAAAGGAAAGATGAACTCCTTCATGAAGACCTTTAGAGTTGCACCAAAGAATTGGGGTTGCTGTGACTACTAATAAAATTAATTTCTGCGATTTGGGTCTTGCTGATGAGGTCATTTATTATGATGCGAAGTTGCCGGTGTTGAATTGGGATGGACAAGGTCAGAAGTCACACAATACCAGGTTATAGTCCAACAGGTTTATCAGAAATTACAAGCATTCAGAGTGCTGCTCCTTCATCAGGTGAGAAGTCTCTGTATCAATATGTGTGATTTTCTTGGAAATTGAGCCAGCAATTGGTGGTGTCAATGGTAGCCATGATGTGGAGGTGCCAGTGTTGGACTGGGGTGGACAAGGTCAGAAGTTACACAACACCAAGTTATAGTCCAACAGGTTTATTTGAAATCACAAGATTTTGGAGTGCTGCTCCTTTGTCAGGTGAAATTACAGCATAACCTGACTATGACCTGGTGTCATGTGAGTTCTGACATAGTCATTTATTATGCTACATTTTGAATTCCTTTAATACCCTTGGGGTAAATGCAACACTTGACATTCAGTACAAGCTCCAACTGTAACTCCCTCTTGACTGCATTACATGTTTTCATTTGTAAGCTGCGTCAATCATCTTCAAAGCCCTTCAATAGGGTCAATTTGAATCCCTGTCAGCAAGAGGAACTGGTGCACAATCTGTTGGTAACCACCTGAGCAGGCTGAAGTCCCAAGCAAATAAATCCTGACCCCCAGAGGGGCCATAGCCATCAATATCATTCCAGAGAGGGAAGGTTTGCAGATTTAAAGATGTTCAGGCTGGAGGGTATAGTGTTTTGCCACCTTTATTGATTGCTGTCTCTCACTTTAGTTCTGAGTCTTTGCCTCATGTGTATACAGGCCATGATAACCTGCTATTGTGTTTGCTACCTCTTACCTATCCTAACCGTGGCCTCTCTTTTTTTCTAGGCTTATCAGGTGTCTAAGACACTCGAGTGAAACATAGTGACAGGGATAAGAAATCATGAAGAAGATGCCTGTGGCTCATGTCAATTCGCCTGAGCAGTATTTAGTGAGAGGACTCTGCACTCTGATTTCAAGGGAGCTTTTGATAAGAGACCAAATTCCAGTCCCAGCTCCACAGCGGATGAAAGGGATGGGAAGATCGAGTGAACGGACACTTGGAGATTAGATGGACAGAGACTTGAAAGTGATCATGGATACTCTGAGGAAATGTTTGAACTGCCACCATGTTTGCATAGTTTAGAATGAAATGGCTGAGGAGAGATTTAAATGTGGTGTAGAAAATTATGAGGAATCTGGGAAGAAAGGGTAGGAAGTCGACCACCAACAAGGTGGAGGCTTTGCCTTCACTAGGGTATTTGTAGCTGATGCAGCAATGTTTATATTAGCTCCTGTAACGTAAGAGCTGGACTTTGGTAATATAACATAGAAATGTCCAGCGCAGTACAGGCCCTTCGGCCCTCGATGTTGCGCCGATCCAAGCCCACCTAACCTACACTAGCCCACTATCCTCCATATGCCTATCCAATGTCCGTTTAAATGCCCATAAAGAGGGAGAGTCCACCACTGCTACTGGCAGGGCATTCCATGAACTCACGACTCGCTGAGTAAAGAATCTACCCCTAACATCTGTCCTATTCTTACCACCCTTTAATTTAAAGCTATGCCCCCTCGTAATAGCTGACTCCATCCATAGAAAAAGGTTTTCACGGTCAACCCTATCTAAACCCCTAATCATCTTGTACACCTCTATCAAGTCACCCCTAAACCTTCTTTTCTCCAATGAAAACAGCCCCAAATGCCTCAGCCTTTCCTCGTACGATCTTCCTACCATACCAGGCAACATCCTGGTAAACCTCCTCTGCACCCGTTCCAGTGCCTCCACATCCTTCCTATAGTATGGCGACCAAAACTGCACACAATACTCCAGATGCGGGCGCACCAGAGGCTTATACAACTGCAAGATGACCTCAGGACTCTGGAACTCAATTCCTCTACCAATAAAAGCCAATACCTTCTTCACCGCGCTATTTACCTAGGTGGCAACTTTCAGAGTTCTGTGTACATGGGCACCAAGATCCCTCTGCTCATCCACACTACCAAGTATCCGACCATTAGGCCAGTACCCCATCTTTTTGTTACTCTTACCAAAGTGAATCACCTCACACTTAGCTACATTGAACTCCATTTGCCACCTTTCTGCCCAGCTCTGCAGCTTATCTATATCCCACTGTAACCTGACACATCCTTCCTCACTGTCAACAACTCCATCGACTTTCGTATCATCCGCAAACTTGCTCACCCAAACTTCTAGCCCCTCCTCCAGGTCATTTATAAAAATGACAAACAGCAATGGTCCCAAAACAGATCCTTGCGGAACACCGCTAGTAACTGCACTCCAAGATGAACCTTTACCATCAACTACTACCCTCTGTCTTCTTCCAGCCAGCCAATTCCTAATCCAAACCTCTAACTCACCCTCAAAGCCATACCTCCGTATTTTTTGCAGTAGCCTACCATGGGGAACCTTATCAAACGCCTTACTAAAATCCATATACACCACATCTACCGCTTTACCCTCGTCTACCTCCTTAGTCACTTTCTCAAAGAATTCAATAAGGTTTGTGAGGCACGACCTGCCCTTCACAAAACCATGCTGACTATCCTTGATCACATTATTCATATCCAGATGTTCATCAATCCTATCCCTTACAATTCTCTCTAAGACTTTGCCCACAATATGGGCGGCACAGTGATATGGGCGACACGGTGGCACAGTGGTTAGCACTGCTGCCTCACAGCGCCAGAGACCTGGGTTCAATTCCCGCCGCAGGGGAGTGCAAACTCTGTGGAGTTTGCACATTCTCCCAGTGTCTGCGTGGGTTTCCTCCGGGTGTTCCGGTTTCCTCCCACATTCCAAAAATGTGCAGGTTAGGTGAATTGGCTATGCTAAATTGCCTCTAGTGTTAGGTATATTAGTCAGAGGGGAAATGGGCCTGGGTGGGTTGCGCTTCGGCGGGTCGGTGTGGACTTGTTGGGCCGAAGGGCCTGTTTCCACGCTATAGGGATCTAATCTAATCTAATCGAATCTAACAACAGAAGTGAGACTCACCGGCCTATAGTTACTAGGGTTATCCCAACTCCCCTTCTTGAACAAGGGAACCATATTTGCTATCCTCCAGTCTTCTGGCACTATTCCTGTAGACAACGAGGACATAAAAATCAAGGCCAATGGCTCTGCAATCTCCTCCCTTGCTTCCCAGAGAAGTAGTGTGGTATTGAAAGATTCAACTGCTATTTATTAAAGCTCCTGAGATATTGAAACACTACAGCTACAGGCATTTCAGTTTATCAGCTAATAATAAGCTATTTGGAGTACCACACAGCTGTGGCTGCCAATGCTGCAGAAGCAGCTGTTCGATGCAGGACTCTCTCTGGAGTGAGGTTTGATGATCTTGTCTCCAAACAGTGAATGCTGCCCAGAGCATTAAATGGTACAGAGATAACAGGATAGCATACCTAACAGATATGTATACCCTGGTGACTTTTTTGGTGGTGACCAACAAACAGTACAAGGAATAGATTAAGGGATACCTCAGGTGGGGGGAGGGAGACAGAGGCTGCCAAGTTAGGCCAAGGATGATCATTTGCCCAGCTCTGTGGCAGTTACTACACCTACACAATCCTATGCTGTTTATGAAATTGTTAAGTAAAGTGAAGTGAAAGAGGTTTGTAAAGGACTGAGATAATTTTTTTACAAGATTTGTGTTTAAAGAAATGTCTTGCAGAAAGGTAGTAGGTAATCTTCAGTGTCATGAAAAGTTATAAATATTATTCTGAATTTTGATTTAAGATCAGAATTGAAAGTTGTTGGATCACTTATTTACAGAAAACATAATTCAAATGTCAAACAAAAATAGAAAATGTTGGTAAAGCTCAGCCGGTCTGACAGCATCTGTAGAGAGAAATCAGAGTTAATGTTTTAGGTCCAGTTGAAGTGACATTAACTCTGATTTCTCCCCAAAGATGTTGCCAGACCTGCTGAGCATTTTCAGCAATTTTAATTTTTGTTTCTCATTTACAGCATCCGCAGTTCTTTCAGGTTTTGTTCATGTTTCAAATGACCTTTAGAATTGATATCAAAGTGAAAAAAATCAATAGGTTTTCGTTGTGTGTACAACTTACTCACCAGTAGGTGTCAGACAGAGACAGTCCTGTCGTACATTACATAGAATTATATTGTATATTATTTGGCTCGACTGATCCAGTGCACTTCACACCATCTTCCCCACTGCCGCTCCCCACCCCCCACCCACACTCTTCTACATCTAACCCATGCTGCACCACCTTCTATTCTTTCTCCTTCTTGTATTTGTCCATCTTCTCCTGAAATGTCTCACTGCTATTTGCCTAGAACACTCTTAGCAAGGTCCATGTTCAAACCATGCACTGGGTGAAGATGTTTTTCATGAATTAATTATTATATTTATCAGTGACTATCCTACAATGATGCTCAAGCTATTTTATTCCAGAAGCACATTCACAGCCTGGAGCCTGAATTGCAGTACAACTTATATTGAAAACTGTGGATATCAGTCAAATGGGCAGCACGGTGGCTCAGTGGTTAGGACTGCTCCCTCACAGCGCTAAGGACCCAGGTTCAATTCCTGCCTCGGGCAACCAGCTGTGTGGAGTTTGCACATTCTCCCTGTGTCTGTGTGGATTTCCTCCGGGTACTCCGGTTTCCACCCACAGTCCAAAGATGTGCAGATCAGGTAAATTGGCCATGCTAAATTGCCCATAGTGTTAGGTGTAGGGGAATGAGTCTGGGTGGGTTGCTCTTCACCCAGTGCATGGTTTGAACATGGACCTTGCTAAGAGTGTTCGAGGCAAATAGCAGTGAGACATTTCAGGAGAAGATGGACAAATACAAGAAGGAGAAAGAATAGAAGGTGGTGCAGCATGGGTTAGATGTGGAAGAGTGTGGTGGGGGCTGGGGAGAGGCAGTGGTGAAGATGGTGTGCAGTCGAGCCAAATAATATACAATATAATTCTATGTAATGTACGACAGGACTGTTTCTGTCTGACACCTACTGGTGAGTAAGTTGGGCCAAAGGGCCTGTTTCCACACTGTAGGGAATCTAATCAAATAATCAGGTTGAAAAATGTGTAACAAAAAAATAGACAAATTCAGCAGCTAACAGGGTGGAGACGCTATTTTAAAAAAATGCATGAAATGATATTCAATTCACAAACCAATGCACCATTGTAGACTCAAGTATTATTTAACATAACCCAAACCATCTGAGGAATGCGGCTACGTTAGTGACTTTCTGTTTTGCCACTTGCATCGTTCAATCTTGTTACCCTTCAAGTTGCCCTGATTGCTCTGGGTGGAGTGAGGAGTGTGGGCCTGAGTACTTCTCGTATTGGATAAATTGCAAAAGAGATTTTCCAAACTTAGTACAAAGATGGATTCTCCCTGTTTGTTGAATGTTGAGCTTTGTAACATGAAGGGCGCTGCTATACACCTGATATTGAGAGCCTGAGATCCACCTCAGCATGTACTTGTGTAGCAGCCTGTGACTGCTTAAGTAACATAAAATCATTAAAAGCCAGAAATGTAAGCCCAACAACTAAAATAAATAGGGCACAGAAAGTGGCCAAAAAGCAAGTTATGTTGGGAATACCTCAGCCAATACTTCAGATACACAAAGACAATTCTGCCTGGAGACAGGTCTTTGCAAGAGGTAAAACCAAAAATTGCTGGAAAATCTCAGTAGGTCTGAGAGATCTGTGGAGAGAAATCAGAATCAATGTTTCGGGTCTAGTGACCCTTCTTCAGAACCCTTCTTGCAAGTGGTAAGCCCAAACAATTGAAAACCAGAGAGGCACCAGAACACATTAGCAAGTATAAAAGGATAGTTCAGCATTTCCTGACAAACAAAACACGAGGTGCACGAGGCAGACGTCCCTCAGTAAAGCAAACAACTGAAGGGTCTGTTTCTGACCAGACCCTTCGATCCAACTCATTCATGCTGACCAGATATCCCAACCTAATCTAGCCCCATTTGCCAGCACTTGGCCCATATCCCTGTAAAGTTGAAACTTTATTGCTGGTACAGCACAGCAGGTCAGGCAGCATCCAGGGAACAGGAGATTCGACGTTTCGGGCACAGGCCCTTCTTCAGGAAGGCCTGTGCCCGAAACGTCGAATCTCCTGTTCCCTGGATGCTGCCTGACCTGCTGTGCTGTACCAGCAATAAAGTTTCAACTTTGATCTCCAGCATCTGCAGACCTCACTTTCTCCCATATCCCTGTAAACCCTGCCTATTCATATACCCATCCAGATGCCTTTTAAATGTTTGAATTGTACCAGCCTCCACCACTTCCTCTGGCAGCTCATTCCATACATGCACCACCCTCTATATGAAAACATTACTCCTATGTCTCTTTTATAGCTTTCTCCTCTCACCCTAAAACTATGCTGTCTACTTCTGGACTCCCCCACACCAGGGAAAGACTTCCTCTATTTATCCTCTCCATGCCCCTCATGATTTTATCTCTATAAGGTCACTCCTCAGCCTCCAACGCTCCAGGGAAAAGAGCCTATTCAGTCTCTCCCTATCTCAAATCCTCCAACTCTGGCAACATTCTTGTAAATCTTTTCTGAATCATTTCAAGTTTCACAACATCCTTCTGATAGGAAGGAGACCAGAATTGCACGCAATATTCCAAAAGTGGCCTAACCAATGTCCTGTACAGCTGCAACATGACCTTCCAACTCCTGTACTCAATACTCTGACCAATAAAGGAAAGCATACCAAATGTCGCCTTCACTATCCTATCTACCCACGACTCTACTTTCAAGGAGCTATGCACTTGTACTCCAAGATCTCTTTGTTCAGCAATATCCCCCAACACCTTCCCATTAAGTGTGTAAGTCCTGCTTTGATTTGCCTCTCCAAACTGGAGCACCTCACATTTATCTAAAATAAACTTCATCTGCCACTCTTCAGTCCATCTGTACAATGTCCCATTGTACTCTGAGGTAACCTTCTTCGCTGTCCATTACACCTTCAATTTTGGTGTCATCTGCAAACTTCCTAACTATATCTCTTATTTTCACATCCAAATCATTTAAATGATCCTTGTGGCACACTGCTGGTCACAGACCTCCAGTCTGAAAAGCAAACCTCCACCGCTACCTTCTATGTTTGAGCCAGTTCTGTATCCAAATGGCTAGTTCTCCCTGTAGTCCATGTAATCCAACCATACATATTTTGAGCCAAAAACCAGATTTCCAATCCCCAAAGTAGACACAAAGGGTTTACTGCTGGCAAGCCATTGAAAACAACAACATTTGAAAGTGATAAAACCAATTAACTCAATGCCTCTAATTGGTCAAGTCCTTGGAAAAATTTGAGAAGGTAACCAGGAAGATATAAGAACCCGTCCGTGACAAAGGTCAACCTGACCGCACTCTGCAGCTGAGCTAGAGGCACAGTCGGACACAGCAAAGACCAGAGCAGCTCCCCCTCCAACCACAGACAGCCAGACACATAGAGAAAAAGAATCAACCTGGAAAGAGAGAGGAACAGACCGAAGAATTCGATGAACCAGTGAATGTTCCATGTATCTGGGAAGTAATAAAGAATCGAGTAGTTACTAGTAAAGTTGTTAATAAATATTTATTCAGGGCATATTTGTTATATTTGTGCCCTGAGTTGTGGATTCCCCCCACAGTAGAAGCTTTCTTTCAGTATCTACACTAACCTGAGCTGTTCATAGTAATCTGTGTTATCTGATCAAGGTGTTCAATGTAACATTTCTGCTTTTTACTTCTGTTCCCCACAAATGAATCTCAATGCTTCTCTCCATTTTACATAGAAACTAGGAGCAAATTAGGCCATTCAGCCTTTTTGAGCCTGCTCTAACATTCAGTTTGATTAATATAAATGATTCTCTATCTCAATACCATATTCCCACTTTCTCCCCATACCCCTTTGTACCTTTAAAATCTAAAAATGCATCCCTTGATTGAACATATTCAGTGACCTTCGCTTCACTGTCTTCTATGGTAGAGAATTCCACAGGTTCACGATCCTTCAAGTGAAGAAATGTTGCCTCAAATCAGTCCTAAATATCTATTCTGTATTCTGAGACTGTATTTTGTGCTTCTAAATTACCCAACCAGAGAAAACATCCTTCCTATAACTCGCCTTGTGAGAATTTTATACATTTCAATCAGATCCCCCCTCATCATTCTAAACTCTAGTGAATACAGACCTAATTGAACCAATCTCTCCTCATAAGATGGTCTAAATATCTCCAGTAACAACCTTCACGAAACTCCCTCTATGGCATATGTACCCTTTCTTTGGTAAGGAGACCAAATTGTGCACACACTCCAGGTATGATCTTACTAGGGTCCTATGTAACTGCAGTAAGATAGACCAATATACCATTTGTCTTTTTAATTGCTGCACTAACTTATTTTCATTGGATGGTGTATAAGGACATACAGATCCCTTTGTACATCCACACTTCCCAATTTTTACCATTTACTAAGTTACTAATCTGAGTTGCTGTTTTTAATGATTTGTGTACTAAAGTGGTTCCTCCATTTACATCAGACGTAGGTAACAGAAATAGGCCATTCAGCTCAACCAACTCATGTTGTTGTTTATGGTCTATACAAGCATCCTTCCAAATTTCTTCATCTAAATCTATCATCCTGTCTTCTTTCTTCCTAATTTATATTATCAAACTTTCACTTAAATGCATCTTTCCAATCTGTATGAACCACTCCCAATAGTGATGAGTCCCATATTTTCACCACGCTGGCTCACAAGTTTTTTTTGCTGATTTTTTTGACAGGATTTCTCAGTGACTGTCGTATATTGACAGCCTGTAGTTCTGTTCTTCACCACAAGAGGAAGGATTCTCTCTGTATACACCTTCCAAATTTCAAATCTCTATTAGACTTCTATCAGATTACCCCTCAGCCTTATTTGTTGAGAAAAGAGACTGCTTAGGAAAGAGACCTGTTAATACCTGCCAAGTCCTCAATATTAATCATCCCACTAAATTTTTAAGTATTGCAAATATAGAAAATATGTTTTTATTTCCAAAGCCCAAGTAATAGATGTAAATTGTGAGCAGCATTTGTCCCAGCACCGATCATTGTGGGAGTTATTCTGCTACTTCTGCTACTCTGAATAACTCCCATTTACTCCCACTCTCTGCTTTCCATCCTGAAGCCAGCAACCAATCCATTCTGAAACCTGTCCCTTGACACGGCATTCTTTGGCTGTATTCATTAATTTATGACTACCTTATCAATGATTTTTTTGAAAATTCAGATAAAATGCATCTATGACACTATTATTGCCTGTTCTGTCATCTCCCTCTAACAAATATTCAATAGGGTTGCTTAAGCAAAAGTTTCTTTTTTGAAATCTGTTCCATCAGTTCATTACCTTTGCTACTGAGGCTGGGCTGTTGTCATTTTTAAGTTTCTGTTTGTAACTCAGTTTGTCTAGAAACAGTTAACACATTGTACACACATTGCACCTGAACAAAACAATTACAGTTATTTTCTAGTTCATTTCTCAAGGCAATACCTTGACCAATCAGAATCAATCTGATTGATTCAAATTTAAACAGATCTTGGTAATTACTGTCAATCATCATCTGATTGGTATATTCTTCAGAACAATCCTCTACCAGTCAAAATGCATTTACTAACCAATCAGCTATCTGTTTTCATATGCAGAATGACTGTTTTTCCTTTAAATTGACACCCTTGTGAATTGGCGTTCTTGTGAGGTGTCCTGCTGAGTGCAAGACAAAAACTTTGAAAATGTGTCTATTTTCAGCAATACTCAAATTGTAATAATGTTGAGTTAACATGTGAAGATGCGCACTGTACTGAGTGTGTTCTTCACTTTTTATTTTACTTTTAATTTCTAAATATCCTTTCTAGTCTTTCTGTTTATGATGATTCTATTAAATATCCAAGCACCAATTTTAAACTGACCTTTTATTACTTTGACTGATGTAGAAATTGCTGGGAAGGTCACTATCTATCCCTAATTGCCCTCAAGAAGGTGTTGGGGAGCTGCCTTCTTCAACCACTGCCGTCCCTGGGATGGAGGTAGACCCACAATGCTGCCAGGGAAAGAGTTCCAAGGTTTTGACCCAGCAACAGCGAGGGAATAGTGATGTATTTCCAAGTCAGTATGCTGAGTGGCTTGCAAGGGAACTTGCAGGTGGTGGTGTTCCCATATATCTGATATCCTTGACCTTTTAGATGGATGTGGTCATGGTTTCAGAAGATGCTGTCTAAGGATCTTTGGTGAATTTCCTGCAGAGTATCTTGCAGATAGTACACGCTGTTGCAACAGAGCATCATGGTGGAGGGTGTGCTGCCAATTAAGTGAACTGCTTCCTGCTGGATGGTGTCACCTTCTTGAGTATTGCTGAAGCTGCACTCATCCAGGCAAGTAGGCAATATTCCATCACATTGTTGACTTGCGCCTTGTAGATGGTGGACAAGCTTTGGGGAGTCAAGAGGTGAGTTATTCAGAGCAGTATTCCTATCCTCTGACCTAGAACATAGAATATAAGACTTTACAGCACAGAAAAAGGCCCTTCAGCCCAAGATGCTGTGTCAAACATGACACCAAATTAAACTAATCCCTTCTGCCTGGCCTTGGTCCAAATCCCTCCATGCCTTGCATATTCACGTGCTAATCTAAAACTCCCATAAATATCCTTATTATATCTGTCTCCACCGCCAATCCCGAGCATTGTGTTCCAATCTCTTACCGCTCTGTGTACAAAGCTTGCCCCTTCTGAGAACATTCCCTGGTCTCCTCAAATTCATGCCCCTAGTATTTGACATTTGAACTCTGGGAAAAACATGCTGACTTTCAGTCCTATCTATGCATAATTTTATAGACTTCTATCAAGTCTCCCCTCAGCCTCCGCCACTCTAGAGAAAACAACCCAAGTTTTTCTCCCGTCTCCTTATAGCTTATACCCTCTAATCCAGGCAGTATCCTGGCGAACCTCTTCAGCACCCTCTCAAAGCCTCCACATCCTTCCTGTAATGTGACCAGAATTGAACATGGGGCCTAATCAAAGTCACAGAAGCTGCACTATGACATCCTTACTCTTGTATTCAATTCCCCGACCAATAAAGGCAAGCATACCATACACCTTCTTTACGACCCTATCTACTTTTACATCATTGCTGTTCAGGTTCCTACATCAACTGTATATTTTTCCTTAACATTTGATCTCCCAAAGTGCAGACCTCACACTTACCCAGATTAAACTCCATCTGCCATTTTTCCGCCCATATCTTCAACTGATCACTATCTCACTGTAACCTTGGACAATCTTCTACACTATCCACAACTCCACCAAACTTTGTCTCGTCTCGTTACTAACCGACCCAACTACATTTTCATCCAAGTCATTTCACAAACAGCAGGGATCCCAGTATGGATTCCTGAGGAACACTAGTTGCCGATCTCCAGCCAGAAAACTACCCTCTGCCTTCAATGGGCAAGCCTTTGTATTTATGTGATCGGCCCAGTTCAATTTCTGGTCAATGGTAACAGCCAGGGGGATTGAGAGTAGGGGATTCAGTGATGGTAATGCCATTTAATGTCAAGTTGTGATGATTAGATTCTCCCTGTTGTCAATAGTCATTGCCGAGCACTTATGTAACGCAAATTGTCAGTTCATACTTCCTCTGTAATTTTAATAACTCAGAACTCACCTTTTGAAATTACTTTGGTTACCTTTCTGAATCTCTCCTCCATGAATTGATAGCTCTTCTGGCACCTTTTTCTTAATCATGAAATGCTTTGGGATGTTAAAGGCACCAGGTAGAAACAGACCTCTGTACCTGAAAGCAGCCACAAAGATAATGATGTATCAATATCAATTTGTTTGGTTAGAGATAAACTGGACATTCAGGAGGACTGTTGCAGATGCCACTGAGGCATGGGATAATTAAAGCAATTAAAATTCAGCAATGACTATGGATATAGGCTTGTATGAATTTATAATGTATATTGAGAAATCTGGTGAGTATGGTACATGCAGATTGTTATCTCAACACCAGGTGGCACCATGATGGAAGCAATAGCAGTGCAATGTAATAATGACTCTCCAAATTTTTCTCCTGTTTTAATAAAACAAAGAACTGATGCTAGATATCTGAAGCAAAAACAGAAATTGCTGACGAACCTCCGCAGGTCTGATAGTATCTGTGAGAAGAAAGCAGAGTTAAGATTTTGAGTCCAGTGACTTTTCATCAGAACTGAGAGAAGAGAGGAAGAAGTGGTATTTATGATGAAGACGTGGTTGGGGATGGAGGTGGTGGGGGTGTGGGGCGTGGTGTTGGGAGGGTGGCGGAGGGAGGGAGAGGTCAGTGCATAGGTGGAGATGGAGCCCAGAGAGAGAGATAGAGAGAATTGAAAGGGTAAGGAATTGAGAGATTATTAATAGTACACTAGGACAGAAGTGAAAGTGAAAATGTGATAATGAGATTTAGGGGTAGCAGAGAGGTCAGAGGGTAGTCTATGATGAAAACAATCATGTAATGTGATATTAGCCTGAGAACATGTCGTCTGTACTGAAAGCAACCCATGTCATAACAGAACCAGGGTGTGGGGTGGGTAAAAAGCAGGGAAGGATAGAATCAAGTTCTCAAGTTATTGAACTTGATATAGACAAGACAATAAACAATAGACAATAGGTGCAGGAGTAGGCCATTCAGCCCTTCGAGCCTTCGATATTGTGTCCTTGAGGCTGCGGGGTTCCCAAACGAGGTATTGTTCTTTGAGCTTGCACTGAAACTTGCTGGAACACTTCAGCAGGGTTGCAACAGAAATGTTGGTGTGAGAGCAGACTGGTGTGTGGAGTGGCAGGCAACCAGAAGGTCAGAGTCATTCTTACAGAGAGTGTGTAGGTGTTTGGTAGCTCACACAGAATCAGTGACTCAGCACCTATCAGGATGCAAAAGCTCAACAGTGAGTGATGGCTGATGGAGAGAACTGTTACAACATTCCTTTCTGTGTCTATAGTTTGACATCCTGCTGAATATACAAATACTGTGGTGTACATCATCACAGGAAGAGAGGGAGGAACTGACATAGGTATAACGTCACTGACCCATTAATCCAGAATCTCAGGCTAAAGTTCTGGAGACAGTGGTTCGAATCCCAACATGTAGATGGTAAACTTTGAATTAATGGTGACCATGTAACCACTGTCAATCTTTGTAAAAAACCAACTTGTTTACTCAGGAAGGAAATAAATCTGCCATCTTTACCTGGTCTGGTCTGCAAGTGACTTCAAACCCACTACAATGTGATTAACTTAACATGCTTCCTGACAATTACCATAGAACATAGAACATTACAGCGCAGTACAGGCCCTTCGGCCCTCGATGTTGCGCCGACCTGTCATACCAATCTGAAGCCCATCTAACCTACACTATTCCATGTACGTCCATATGCTTGTCCAATGACGACTTAAATGTACTTAAAGTTGGTGAATCTACTACCATTGCAGGCAAAGCATTCCAAACCCTTACTACTCTCTGAGTAAAGAAACTACCTCTGACATCTGTCCTATATCTATCACCCCTCAATTTAAAGCTACGCCCCCTCGTGCTCACCATCACCATACTTGGAAAAAGGCTCTCTCTGTCCATCCTATCTAACCCTCTGATTGTGGGTAATAAATGTTGGCTGAGTCAACAATGCCCACATTCAATGAAAGGATAAAAAGAAAAGTGGTTTTGTAATGGAGCACTATTGATCAGTATTTCTTCTGGAATCCTGTCATTCTTCAAGAGAGAGTACCTTGTTTCAATTTCCAAATCATGCTCACAGTTAGTGAATTTTGAGAAGATTTGTAGCTCAGGTTGAGGTTCTGAATGTAGGTTTGCTCGCTGAGCTGGAAGGTTTGTTTTCAGATGTTTCATCACCATACCAGGTAACATCTTCAGTGAGCCTCCAGACAAAGCACTGCTGATGTTTCCTGCTTTCGATTTAACAAACCCAAACAAGTAGACAAAACACATCCAGAAACCCTAGCCACTCTCCCCTACATCAAAGACATCTCTGAAATGACTGCCAGACTACTCAGACCCCTTGGCATCATGATAGCCCACTACCCACCAACACACTAAAACAGCAGCTAACAAACTTGAAAGACCCTATACAGACAACAAGCAAAACTAATGTCATTTACAAATACTTTGCAAGAACTGTAACAAACACTACATTGGACAAACAGGCAGAAAACTAGCCCCCAGGATACATGCACATCAACTAGCCACAAAACAACATGACCCACTCTCACTAGTATCCTTACATATGGATGAGGAAGGACACCACTTCGACTGGGACAACTCATCCATCCAGAGACATGCACAAGAATTCCTAGAAGCTTGGTATTCCAACTGGAACTCTATCAACAAACACATTGACTTAGACCCCATTTACTAGCCCCTGAGAAAAAGAACAGGAAATGACATCACCAACTCAAAGAAACCCAAACTTATAAATAGAAAGCAGTGCTTTATCTGGAGGCTCACTGAAGATGCTACCGAGTATGGTGACGAAACATCTGAAAATGAACCTTCCAGCTCAGCGAGTAAACCTAATCCACATCCTCACAGTGTTTGGTACAATTGTGTTAAAAACCAATAACAACTGAAGCATTTGAGATCCTGGGATGTGTGAGAAAAGTGAGAAGCCACAAAGCATTGAAAGATGAACTGCAGACATTGCCAAATGGAACAGAAGTAAATTATGGGAAAAGGGAGCAAGTTTGTAAGATCAAGAGGAGTTAGATGCTCCTGAGGGTAAAACAGAAGAATGGAGTTGGCCATGATTGAAGGGTCATGGTCACAGAAGGCACTAGCCTGCCATGAGACCAGCTTGTTTTAGCAATTCACCTCTGAGTCATAAGATTCTCGGTTCAATTCCCAATACAGGGCTCAAGCACAAGCAAAAGCTGACACTGCAGTTCAGCACTAGGAAATGTTGCTCTGTCAGAGGAGCTGTCTTTTGGGTGAGATATTAAAATTAGGTCCCCTCTAACTGATTAGATGGATGTAAGCAATCCTGAAGCAATATTCAAGGAAGAACAGGAATTTTATTCCTGGTGTTCTGGCCAATCCCTAAACAACATCATAAAAAGAAAGAGATTATCTGATCGCTAACATATTAATGTTTTTGAGAGTTTGTTGAGTGCTGCAGTATTTCCCATATTACAACATTGATCACTTTTCAAAAGTACTTAATTGTCAAGTGCCCCATGAAAACTACTACATAAATGTAATTCTTCCTTTTCACTTTTACATAGAGCATCTGTATCAAGGAAGGCTACCAATGTAGGAGATAATGGAGATCTGCATCTGTTGCTATGAGTGTACATCAAGTAATCCCCGAGGCTTTAAAACCTCAGGACAATGATACTCAAGGAGCTCATTCAGGATGAAGCAGTCAGCTAAACCAACCTCTACAACACTATCTCCAGCTCATCCAATACCCCACTGCCTATCTCCCACAGAAGCAGAGATAAGTTACAGCACAGTAAGGAGTCATTCAGCCCACTGTGTTGCACCAGTTGAATAAATGAGCCGCCATCCTAATCCCATTTTCCAGCTTCCAGGTCCATAGCCCCAGCTCTTCAGCTGCAGAACCAGTTTTATCAGCACAATTTCATGTTGAGTATTACATGATACAGCTGCAGGCTGAACTGGTGATTTGGTGATTTGCTGCTGAAAATGAGAAACCAGTCAAACGTAGAGCTCAACTCAAGCCTGAAACTGTTCATCTAGAAATTAGAGAGAAATTAGACAATTAGATTTGGTGTCCCATACAAATCAGTATCAATTTCCATTAATCCTGATGAAACTCTATGACAGCCAGTAGAATAGGAGCAGTATGTGGTCTCTAAATTCCTTCGTTTGGATGGAGTGTTGGCAGACAAAAGTTTTTGAGAATCACCGGAATTGAGCGTGTGCTGTGAACACAGTGAAAGGAGTGAGCAATGCACACTTGGCTTTGAAGCAAATGTTTTCCTTAAACCTGGGACAACAGATTCTGGAATCTTCTCCCTGGCATTGTGGGTCAACCCACAGCAGGTGGACTGCAGCAGTTCAAGAAGACCTTCTCGAGAGAAACTAGGGGTGGGTAATAAATGCTAGCCAGGCAGTGATGCCCACATCCCACAAATGAATGAATAAATACAATTTGTGTTCTCAAACCACATTTACAGTCTCGAGAGTGAGTTTCTAAAGCATTCATGAATATCTTGCTTGTAGAGCAATGCCATAGGTAAATAACGAGAGTCCAGAGACAGTATATTCTTGTTAGGGTGAAGGGCAAGGCTGGTATGTGTAGGGAATGGTGGCTGACCAGAGAAATTGAAGATTTGGTCAAGAATAAGAAAGAAGTGTATTTCAGATATTGACAACAGGGATCAAGTGAATCCCTGGAAGAGTATA
Source organism: Chiloscyllium plagiosum (assembly GCF_037043375.1). Classification (NCBI taxonomy): domain Eukaryota; kingdom Metazoa; phylum Chordata; class Chondrichthyes; order Orectolobiformes; family Hemiscylliidae; genus Chiloscyllium; species Chiloscyllium plagiosum. The sequence continues at coordinate 40,778,403 of NW_028270167.1, read as the reverse complement.
AAGGCAGTGGGAGTATACTTAAGAGGGATATCAGGAGAAAGTGAGGACTGCAGATGCTGGAGATCAGAGCTTAAAAATGTGTTGCTGGAAAAGTGCAGCAGGTCAGGCAGCATCCAAGGAGCAGGAGAATCGACGTTTCAGGCATAAGCCTTCTTCAGGAATTCCTGACCTGCTGCGCTTTTCCAGCAACACATATCAGGAGAGCAGAAAAGGGACTTGAGATAGCTTTGGCAAATAGGGATAAGGAGAATCCAAAGGATTCTACAAATACATTAAGGGCAAAAGAGTAACTAGGGAGAGAATATGACCCCTTAAACCCTTCCACTGACACCCTCCTTCGACTGACTGAACTGGTCCTCACCCTGAACAACTTCTATTTCCAAACCTCCCACTTCCTCCAAACCAAAGGAGTAGCCATGGGCACCCGCATGGGCCCTAGCTATGCCTGCCTCTTCGTAGGATATGTGGAACGGTCCATCTTCCGCAGCTACACTGGCACCACCTTTTCCTCCGCTACATCGATGACTGTATCGGCGCTGCGTCATGCTCCCACGAGGAGGTTGAACAGTTCATCCACTTTACCAACACCTTCCAACCCGACCTCAAATTCACCTGGACCGTCTCAGACTCCTCCCTCCCCTTCCTAGACCTTTCCATTTCTATCTCGGGCCACCGAATCAACACGGATATTTACTATAAACCGACCGACTCCCACAGCTACTGAGACTACACCTCCTCCCACCCTGCCCCCTGTAAAAACGCCATCCCATATTCCCAATTCCTTCGTCTCCGCCGCATCTGCTCCCAGGAGGACCAGTTCCAATACCGTAAAATCCAGATGGCCTCCTTCTTCAAAGACCGCAATTTCCCCCCATACGTGATCGACGATGCCCTCCACCGCATCTCCTCCACTTCCCATGCCCTTGAGGCCCGCCCCTCCAACCGCCACCAGGACAGAACCCCACTGGTCCTCACCTACCACCCCACCAACCTCCATATACAGCGTATCATCCGCCGCCATTTCCACCACCTCCAAATGGACCCCACCATCAGGGATATATTTCCCTCCCCTCCCCTATCAATGTTCCGAAAAGACCACTCCCTCCGTGACTCCCTCATCCGGTCCACACCCCCCACCAACCCAACCTCCACTCCTGGCACCTTCCCCTGCAACCGCAAGAAATGCAAAACTTGCGCCCACACCTCCCCCCTTACTTCCCTCCAAGGCCCCAAGGGATATTTCCATATCCACCACAAATTCACCTGCACCTCCACACACATCATTTATTGCATCCGCTGCATCCGATGTGGCCTCCTCTATATTGGGGAGACAGGCCGCCTACATGCGGAACGTTTCAGAGAACACCTCTGGGACACCCGGACCAACCAACCCAACCACCCCGTGGCTCAACACTTCAACTCCCCCTCCCACTCCACCAAGGACATGCAGTCCTTGGACTCCTCCATCGCCAGACCATAGCAACATGATGGTTGGAGGAAGAGCGCCTCATCTTCCGCCTAGGAACCCTCCAACCACAAGGGATGAACTCAGATTTCTCCAGTTTCCTCATTTCCCCTCCCCCCACCTTGTCTCAGTCAAATCCCTCGAACTCAGCACCACCTTCCTAACCTGCAATCTTCTTCCTGACCTCTCCACCCCCACCCCACTCCGGCCTATCACCCTCACCTTGACCTCCTTCCACCTATCGCTTTTCCAACGCCCCTCCCCCAAGTCCCTCCTCTCTACCTTTTATCTTAGCCTGCTGGACACAGTTTCCTCATTCCTGAAGAAGGGCTTATGCCCGAAACGTCGATTCTCCTGTTCCCTGGATGCTGCCTGACCTGCTGCGCTTTTCCAGCAACACATTTTCACCCCTTAAAGATCAACACAGCTTGCCGATGTGTGGAACCACAGAAGATTGGGGAGATACCAAATGAGTATTTTATATCAGTGTTTACTGTGGAGAAGGGTATAGAAGACAGAGAACGTGGGGAAATAACTAGTGACATTTTGAAAAATGTTCATACTACAGAAGTGATGGTGCTGGATGTATTAAAATGCATAAAGGTGAATAAATCCCCAGGACATGATCAGGCGTACTCTAGAACTCTGTTGAAAACTAGGGAAGTAATTGCTGGACTTCTTGCTGAGATATTTGTATCATCGATAGTCACAGGTGAGGTGCCGGAAGACTGGAGGTTGGCTAATGTGGTGCCACTGTTTAAGAAGGGCGGTAAAGACAAACCAGGAAACTAGAGACCAGTGAGCCCGACATCAGTGGTGGGCACGTTGTTGGAGGGAATCCTGAGGGACATGATTTGACATGTATTTGGAAAGGCAAGGACTGATTAGGGATAGTCAGCATGGCTTTGTGTGTGGGAAATCATGTCTCACAAACTTGATTGAGTTTTTTGAATAAGTAATGAAGATGAATGATAAGGACAGGGCAGTGGATGTGATCTATATGGACTTCAGTAAGGTGTTTGACATGTTTCTGCATAGTAGTCTGGTTAGCAAGGTTAGATCACCTGGAATACAGGGACAACTAGCCAAATGGATACAAAACTGTCTCAAAGGTAGAAGACAGAGGGTGGTGGTGGAGAGTTGTTTTTCAGACTGGAGGCCTGTGGCCAGTGGAGTGCCACAAGGATCAGTGCTGGGTCCACAACTTTTTGTCATTTATATAAATAATTTGGATGTGAACATAGGAAGTATAGTTGGTAAGTTTGCAGATTACACCAAAATTGGAGGTGTAGTGGACAGCTAAGAAGATACAGAGTACAACAGGATCTTGATCAGATGGGTCACTGGGCCGAGGAGTCGCAGGTAGAGTTTAATTTAGATAAATGTGAGGTGCTGCATTTTGGAAAGACAAATCAGAGCAGGATTAATATACTTAATGATAAGGGAGTGTTGCTGGACAAAGAGAGTAAGTTTATAATTCCTTGAAAGCAGAGCTCCAGGTCAACAGGATAGTGAAGAAGGCATTTGGTATGCTTGTTTTTATTGGTCAGTGCATTGAGTATAGGAGTTGGGAGGTCATGTTATGGTTGAACACGGACATTGGTTAGGCCACTTTTGGAATACTGGTGCAATTCTGGTCTCCCTGCTATAGGAAGGATGTTGTAAAACTTGAAAGGGTTCAGAAAAGATTTACAAGGATGTTGCCAGTGTTGGAGGATTTGAGCTATAGGGAGAGGCTGAATAGACTGGGGCTGTTTTCCCTGGAGCGTTGGAGGCTGAAGGGTGACCTTGTAGAGGTTTATAAAATCATGAGGAACATGGATATGGTAAAAAGCCAATGTCTTTTCTCTAGGTTGGAGGAGTACAAAACTAGAGGGCATAGGTTTAAGGTGAGAGGAGAAAGATATAAAAGGGATGTAAGGGGCAACTGTTTCCTGTAGAGAGTGGTAGAGGATGTAGAGGATGGAATGAGCTGTCAGAGGAAGTGATGGAGTCTGGTACAATTACAACATTTAAAAGGCATCTGAATGGATATATGAATAGGAAGAGTTCAGAGGGATATGGGGCCAAATGCTGGCAAATGGGACCAAATTAATTTAGGGTCAGCATGGACAGGTTGGACCAAAGGGTGTGTTTCCGTGTTGTGCAGTTGTATGACACTCAAACAGTATTTGTGTTCTATAAGGAGATTTTGGAAACAAACGTTTTGTGGGTCAGGAGCATCACTGGCAAGCCCAGTATTCTTGTCCATTCTAATTGTCCTTAATGGCATATAGAGGTGTTTCCTTGAACTGCTGCTGTCTGTAATGCTATAATGACCCCCACAGTGTCAGTTGGAAGGGGGAACCTATTTTCTGACCCAATGACGGTGATGGAACAAGTCAGGATGGCAGCTGGGTTGCTGAGAACTTACAAATGATAACTGACCGGCAGGCTGTCTCCTCATCAGTTCTGAAGAATGGTCACTGGATTCAAAACATTAATTCTGCTTCTCTCTTGACTGCTGAACCTCCTGAGTTTCTGCAACACCTTCTGTTTTTGTTACTTCCGTCGGTCCAGGCCACTGACACTCAAAGCCTGGAGCCAAAGGCATGTCTGGTGGGCAGAGTTGGGAGCACAGTACTGGTAAAACCCTGTATACAAGGTTCCTGTCTGTCCCCTGCCTCTAAGGGGACTGCCAGCATTTTGCCTCAATCAGAAAGCTTTGTGGCACAGCTACACATTTACATGGGGATGGAGTGGGGAGGAACGCGGGAAACACAAATAAAAAGCACCCAGCAACACTTGAGAGATGAAGTGGCAGTGGGATTGGGGGAAGGAAAAGTCTCTAATTTCAGTGTATATCACTAAAATTCAAACAATTGCTCAAAACGTTGAGCTGAAATACTTTTCTTCAGAGCATTTCCATGAGAAATCTTTTCTTGAAGAATGAAGGTGGCAATTGATAGTTTTCTTTTAAAAAAATGTCTCTTTATTTGAGCGGGAACTCCTGAAATGTGATTCATTGGCCAAAAAATTGGGCTAAGGTATTCTTTTTGGCGGGGGTGGTCGCAATCTGGGTTTTTTTTAATACTAGGATATACTATGTCTTGAAAGTAGAGGGTTTGTGGGAGGGGTGTGGGGGGGTTACCATTTAAGAATAAGGTGATGCCCATTTAAGGCAGAGATGGGGTGAAATGTTTTCTGAGGCTAGTCAGTCTTTTGAACTCTATTCCTCAAAAGACAATAGAAATGCAGTCTTTGAATATTTTTAAGGCACTGGTAGATGGATTCTTGTTAACGAAGGGAATGAAAGGTCTGGAATAGACAGAAATGTGGAACTAAGGCTCCAGTCAGATCAGCTATGATATCTCATTAAATGGCAGACCAGGCTTAAGACACCAAGTTGTATGTTGAATGGTAGTGTTTCCATGCATTTCACAGAATCCTTACTGAGTGAACACAGGCAGTTCAGTCCATTGACTCTACGAAGAGCATCCCACCCAGACCCACCCCATCCCTGTAACCCTGTATTTCCCATGGCCAAATGACCTAACCTAAGCTGAAAATGTGTTGCTGGAAAAGCGCAGCAGGTCAGGCAGCATCCAAGGAGCAGGAGAATCGACGTTTCGGGCATGAGCCCTTCTTCAGGAATGAGGAAAGTGTGCCAAGCGGGCTGAGATAAAAGGTAGGGAGGAAGGACTTGGGGGAGGGGCGTTGGAAATGCGATAGGTGGAAGGAGGTTAAGGTGAGGGTGATAGGCCGGAGTGGGGGTGGGGGCAGAGAGGTCAGGAAGAAGATTGCAGGTTAGGAAGGTGGTGCTGAGTTCGAGGGTTGGGACTAAGACAAGGTGGGGGGAGGGGAAATGAGGAAACTGGAGAAATCTGAGTTCATCCCTTGTGGTTGGAGGGTTCCTAGGCGGTCCTACCCTCCAACCACACGGGGTGAACTCAGATTTCTCCGGTTTCCTCATTTCCCCTCCCCCCACCTTGTCTCAGTCCCAACCCTCGAACTCAGCACCACCTTCCTAACCTGCAATCTTCTTCCTGACCTCTCCGCCCCTACCAACACTCCGGCCTATCACCCTCACCTTAACCTCCTTCCACCTATCGCATTTCCAACGCCCCTCCCCCAAGCCCCTCCTCCCTACTTTTTATCTTAGCCTGCTTGGCACACTCTCCTCATTCTTGAAGAAGGGCTCATGCCCGAAACATTGATTTTCCTGCTCCTTGGCTGCTGCCTGACCTGCTGCACTTTTCCAGCAACACATTTTCAGCTCTGATCTCCAGCATCTGTAGTCCTCACCTTGACCTAACCTAAGCATCTTGGACTATGGCAGTAAATGGGAGCACCTGGTGGAAACCCACGCAGACACTGAGAGAATGTGCAAACTCCATACAGTCACCCAAGGAAGGAATTGAACCTGTGACCTTGGCACTAAGGCAGCAGGTCTAACTACTGAGCCACTGTGCCACCTATTTGTTGCCCTTGTCCTTCTGTGCGATAGAGTCACAAATTTAGAAGGAGTTTTGGTGAGTTAGTTGCAGGGATTAGATTGGATTCGATACCCTACAGTGTGGAAACAGGACCTTCAACCCAACCAGTCCACACCGACCCCCTGAAGAGTAACCCACCCAGACCCATCTCCCCCTGACTAATGCAATTTAGCATGGCCAATTCACCTGACCTGCACATCTTTGGACTGTGGGAGGAAACCCACGCAGACACGGGGAGAATGTGCAAACTCTACACAGACAGTCGCCCAAGACTGGAATCGAACCTGGGTCCCTGGTGCTATGAGGCAGCAGTGCTAACCACTGAGCCACCGTGCCACCTTAAATTGTACACACTACTGCCACAGTGCATCAGTGGTCGAGGGAACCAATGTTTAAGGTGCAGGATAGGAAGGCAATTTAACAGACTGCTTTGTCGTACATTGTGTTAAACCTTGCAAATGTTGGCACTTCATTCATGGAAGTGAGTAATATTCCATTACACCCTTGGCTTCAACCCTGTAGATAATGGTAAAGCTTTGGAGAATTCAGGGGAGAGTTACTCATGGAATACCCAGCTTTTGACTTACTGTTGTAGCTACAGAATTAATATGGTTGGCTCATTTTTCCTCCGGGTGCTCCGGTTTCCTCCCACAGTCCAAAGATGTGCAGGGTCAGGTGAATTGTTCATACTAAATTGCCCGTAGTGTTAGGTAAAGAGGTAAATGTAGGGGTATGGGTGGGTTGCGCTTCGGCGGGTGGGTGTGGACTTGTTGGGCCGAAGGGCCTGTTTCCACACTGTAATCTAATCTAATCTAATCTAATTAATGCTAATCCTTAGGTGGTGATGGTAATGCCATTGAATGTCCAGGAACGATGGTTAGATTCACTCTTGTTGGAAATGGTCATTCTCTGGTACTTGTATGGTGAGAGCATTATTTGTGTTTCTGAGCCAAAGTGGGATGCTGTCCGGGTGTTAGGTACATGCACTGTTTCAGTATCTACAGAGATGCAACTGGTACAGAACATTGTGCAATGGTCAGTACATTTCCATTCTCTGACCTCTTGATGGAGGGAAGGACATTGAGGAAAGCAGCTAAAGATAGTCATTATTTCCTTCCTTATCTCTCCCAGTACCCAGATGGACAATATCACTGTTTGATTAAAAAATAAAGATTTTTGAAAATGCTGAACATTTGTCTGTGATGTGATCTGACTCCAGCAGAATTGCGGCCCTGTTATTAGACTTCTCCCCAGAGTCCTCAGAGTTACTTTCTCTCTTGGAGAGAGACAATTTATTTGTACATCAGATCCCCTGGCTCATCCCTTTTATTTCTCTGTTCCATTTGAAGCATCATGCTGATAAAGAATTGATAGCAGATGAAATATTAGCCTGGAGAGCTCAGCTGGGGCTGCTGAAGAACAGCCAATAAATCACTTCCCTGATTTGGAGTCCTGCTCCGAGAGTTATGTTGGAGCAAGAGTGCTGAGGCCCAGTATGCAGCAAGAGAAGCAATTAGTGAGTCTTTGGGGAATTTCTGCAGCTGTAGCTCACATTGTCAACTCACTCAGTCAGAACATAAACATTACCTGATAGATCTACGCAACAGAATCTGCAGTCATTGGTGACAGAGCACATTGAATTATTTCAGAGATCAAATAATTCAGAGACAAAGATAGAACGTTAAAGCCTAAAATAAATGGGGTTGGGCCTGGAATGTGGGCCATTGATTCACCTCTACCCCACTTCACAGCCCATAAATGAACAAGACACAACCAGGAAGACACTTTATCTGTTTTGCTATTCCCCAACTCTTTACCCAATCCAATACCTGGGCTGCCTCTCACTGCTCTCCCCTCCACTTCCCCAGAGCAACCCAGGAAAGCAGGGCAGTTGCAAAGGAGCCTTACAGCCAGAGCAGAAAGACGGTAAAGCCAGAGTGATTAATGAGGGCAGCAAGCCTCTGGTTAGTGGGAACAGAGGCAGGAACACAGAGCTGGTAAAATACAGGGTTCCTGACTGTGCTCTGTGTCTAAGGGGATGGCCAGCATTTTGCCTACGGATGCAGTCTGCCTCAGGTAGCCAAGGGAGAGTCATCTGAATTTGAGGGGATGGCCAAGGAGGGAGACAGTCTGAAATAAATCACGGAGTTGCTCCCTGCGCCAGTCATGCCTCAGGAATCTCAGCTGAATTGGAATCTCGAAGCACTGGGTAACATAAAAAAAGCACAGATCCATCATTATCACTTAAAAGTAAAACACTGCAGATGCTGAAATCTGGGGAAAAAACAATGACGGAGCAACTCAGTAGGTCTGTCAGCATGTGTGGAGAGAGCCACAGTTAATCTTTTCAGTCTTGTATTTCTCTCTCTCTCTCCACTTAAGCCGCCAAAACTGTGCTGAGCTTCTCCACAGGTTTGGTTTAATTTTATCGTTGAGAGCAACATCCAAGACCAAGCAATTTAAGTTAATTATTTAATTATTTGCCAGCATTAATTTCAACAAAACCCAATCTATCAGCTTCCAATATGTGGTTAAATAGGTAAAAACAGATTTGTGTATGATTTTAATAATCATTAGTCATTCCAATCATATCATTTAGGAGTAGGAATAGGCAATTGGCTCTTGAGCTGCTTGAATTCGACATTTTCATCTACTCCCAGTAATCTGATCCCCTGCCTAGCTAAATATTATCTACCTTTGGCTCAAAAATATTCAATCAACCCACACCCACTGCCTACTGATGCAGAGAGTTTCCAAAGTCATATAACCTTTCGAATAAAAATCCCCTTTGTTCTAAAAGGGTTGCCTCTAATTTTAAAACAATGTATTCTAGTTCTGGACTCAGCCTCTTCCATCTTGTCAAGATGATTGAGGATTGAATACTCTTCAATGGCGTCTCCGGTAAACACCAGTGAAAACAAGCCCAGTCTGTCCAATTGTTCCTCATTAGACAAACTGCTCATTCCAGGAATCAATCCAGTAAACTTCCTCCAAACCACCCCTACATCCTTCCTTAAACTATATCTGGTATTTGAGATGGGTTTTCAATAGGGCCTTGTACAACTGAGGCATAACATTCTTCCTTTTATGTTCAGTTCCTTGTAAATTAAGGGATATCATCAACTGGTTAACCTTATTAATTACTTGTAAGTAGATGGTACATTGTGATTTATGCACTAGAACACAGGTTCTCTCTACATCTGAATTCTGCAGTTGTACTTGATTTAATTAATATTCTGTTCAAAGATTACTTTTTCCAAAGTGAACATCATATTTTCCCACATTAACATACCATGTCAGATTTTTGCCCACATGCTGATACTATCTGTATCTATTTGTGGCTGCCTTCCTGTCCCACCTATTTTCACATTATCTGCAAAGTTAGCCACCAGTGTCATTTCCCACGTCTGAGTCATTGATGTAAACTGTGAAAAGCTGAGACCCCAACTTAGATCCTTGCTGGTCATGATTTATTACATCTGCCAATCAGAATAAAAAACATTTGTGCATACTCTGTTTTCTGTCAGCCAGCCAATTCTCTATCTATGTTAATATGTTATCCCTTATACCATGAGCTCTTACATTTCACAGTATCTTTTGATGGACACCTTATCTAATGTCGAATGAAAAATCAGGTATGATACAACTACAAACTCCCATTTATTTGCAGCACACATTCAAAGAACTCCAATAAACTGGTTAAACACAATTTCTCTTTCACAAAATGATACTGAGTCTTCCTGATGATCTTTAATCTTTATAAGTAAGCAGTTTTAACCACCTTATGATTGTTTCTAAAACATCATGTACCCATTGACAGTGTACTACCAGTTACTCACCATCGAATCATAGAGATGTACAACATGGAAACAGACCCTTTGGTCCAACTTGTCCTAAACTAATCTAGTCCCATTTGCTAATACTTGGCCCATATCCCTCTAAACTCATCCTATTCATAGACCCTTTCCGATATCTTTTAAATGTTGTAATTGTACCAGTTGCCACCACTTCCTCTGGCAGCTCATTCCATATTGCATCACCCTCTACATTAAACAGTTGGCCTCTTCAGTCCCTTTTGTATCTATCCTCTCTTACCTTAAATCTATGGCCTCTAGTTTTGGACTCGCACACCCCAGAGAAAAGACCCTGTCTTTACCCTATCCATGCCCCTTCTGATTTTATAAACTTCGAGAAGGTCCTCTCTCAGCCTCTGATACTCCAGAAATGGATCCTCCTTGTTGACTTTCACCTGGTGACCGATGTCTGAAGTGAACATTTTCAGGTTCCTCCCACCTGCACACAGACATTGAAGCCTGGTGCCACTGTCCAAGAGTGTGAATGATTACTTGGTTCCATTCTCATTGAAGCCAGCCATTATCTGCAATGATTTCCTGGTGATGCTCAGTTGAATATCAGCATCAGCCCTCTTCCCACCTGTATTGTCTGGTCTTTTACCCTGCTTATCAATGTCCAACTTCAGATGGTCAGAGATTTGCTCCAACTCAATATTGGGAAGAATAAAGTCATTGCTAATAATTCTACATCACTACAGAACTTATAAACTGACTCTAGTGCAAACCATCATGTGATTTTGTTTAATGTGGGGACTCTGGCACCTTCATTGTTCACATAGTCTCAATGGGTTATGGTTAGACATATTTTACACTTTGAACCACTAGGAACACTTCAAAGGTCACCTTCCTAAACTGACAGCAATTGAGATCCATTTGTGGCCAATTAAGGAACACTTCGCAGATTCAGTCCAGTACTGTGGAATTAACCAAGCTGCAAGCAGGGCTCTCACCTCAGTGGATGGGCTTATCATCTCAAGAACCTATTTTCCCAGGACCCCCTCTCTACAAGAAGCCTATTCCTGAACAGCCAATGACCCCCTCGCAAGCCTATTGTAGACAGTGTGCCCAAGAGCTGAACATGTGCTGGCAACTTGTCAGCTGTGGGGAGAGAATAGTCTATCCATGCACAGTGCCAAATCTATGGAGGGGATACTAGACGGGGACATCCTTTGTGAACCAATTGTGAACCAATTTCCATAATTGTTTACCTCCTCCTCTTCCCCCCAGATCTGTGGTTTTGAGACCGTCCCCAGGAGCAGTAACAGTTCCCTCCATGTACCTGCCTCTGATGGGCTAGCTACTCTTACTGGGTGGGACTTCTTGGCCTTCGATTTGGTATGCATTGCTGTCAGTGACCAGCATGGATCTCACCAAGTCTCCAGGCACATCTTCAGTGCTCCACTTCCTCTAAATTCCCATTAAAGGATCAGGACTTCCTGGAACAGTGAGTTTGGCAGCAAGTGTTCCATGTTAAATCCTGATGTTCCACAATCATCCAGATCCTGGGGTCTGCCCCATCCCACACCCAAGTGTCTGACTAAAATAAAACAACGAACTGGGGGTGCTGAACCTTGAAACAAAAACAGTAACTGAAATTGGTGGAGACACTCAGCAGCTCTGAGTTCTGGAAAAGGGTCACCAGACTTGAAATATTAACTCTGATTTCTACCGACGGGTACTGCCTGACCTGCTGACTTCCTCCAACAATTTTTTTTTGTTTCAGGAATATAATTTGTTTGTACCTGAACTACAACTCCCCTGAATTCCGTATGTTCCTGTATTTCCTACAATTGCCTTTTTTCATCAGAGTCATGTAGCACAGACCCTTCAGTCCAACTCATCCATGCTGACCAGATATCCTAAATTAGTCTGGTTCCATTTGCCAGCATTTGACCCATATCCCTCTAAACCCTTCTTATTCATATACCCATCCAGGTGCCTTTTAAATGTTGTAATTGTACCACATTGCTTGTGCAGCTCATTCTGTACATGCACCACCCTCTACGTGAAAAAGTTACTCCTCAGGCCCTTTTTAAATCGTTCCTCTTACCTTATGTCTCTAGTTTTGGACTCCCCCACCCTTGGACAAAGGCCTTGGCTATTCACCCTATTCCATGACCCTGATGATTTGATAAATCTCTGTAAGGTCACCCGTCAGCCTCCGACATTCCAGGGATAAAGTCCCAGTCTATCCAGACTCTCCCTGCAGAGGGAACTCTCCAACCCTGATAACATCCTTGTATCCTCCTGTGTCAGCCTCCAAATCGAAAAACAAAAACTTCTATACCTCAAGATTTCTGTTTGCTGAAAAACAGGTTTTTTAATGCTGTTTATTAACAAAGGAATGCAGAATGCACTGAGTTAAAGACTGAGCAAAGTGATGCTGACCTAATTCTTAACTGCTGTGCTCTATTTAATCCACGTGTCTTTATCTGAGCTTTTAGTCTCCTATTTCTAGCTGCTGTTCTAGAGTTAAAGCACGTTAAGTGAACTCTAACAGCCATTAAAATGACACCCAGCCTTTGATTTGGCATCACTGAAGGAATTTTAATATTGCATGAGTTGGTCACAAGATAGTTTCAGAAGAATGATCTGATGAATCCGTGTGTAACTGATCTGTGAAACTGTTTGCCACTGAACTAAACTTTAAATCAAGAGGGGTTCTCCTTTTCTAAACAGGGAAACAGATTATTCAGTCCAATCAGTCCATTCTAACTCTAATCCCAAACTAAACTAGTCCCACCTGCCTGCACTTGGACCATATCCCTCCAAACATTTCTTATTCATGTACTTATCCAGATGTTTTAAATGTTATAACTGTACCGGCATCCAACACTTCCTCTGGAAGTTCATTCCATACATGAACCACTGAAAAAGTTGCCCTAACCTCCTTTTTCGTCTTTCTGCTCTCACCTTAAAATGTGCCTCCAGTCTTGAAATCTCCCACCCTCGGGAAAAGACACACCTGCCGTTCACCTTATCGATACCCTTCGTGATTTTAAAAACCTCTGAGGTCAGCTCTCAACCTCCTATGTTCCAGTGAAAAAGGTTCCATCCAATCCTCATAACTCAAACCTTCCATTCCCAACATCCTGGTAAATCATTTTTGACCCTGCTCCAGCTTAATAATATCCTTCCTATAACAATGGTCACAGTATTCCAGAAGAGGCCTCACCAATGTCCTGTACAATCTCAGCATGACATCCCAATTCATGTACTCAAAGGTCCAAGCAATGAAGACAAGCATTCTAGACTCCTGCTTATCCACCCTGTCTACATCTGATGCAAACTTCAAAGAATTATGTCCCTGAATCCCAAGGTCACTGTTCTCCAACATGACCCAAGGTCCTACTTTTAATTGAAGAAGTCTTATTCTGTTGAGCTAGAACATAGAACATTACATTACAGCGCAGTAATTACATTACAGCCCTTTGGCCGTCAATGTTTAGAACAATGTTCTGTTCTTCGCAGACACTCAAAGACTGGACTAACATTTCAATGATCAGTCAGCTAACAGTGTCTAAAATACTATTGAGACATTGTATGTTTAAGAATCTTAACCATGCCAGAACCTCTGCTATTGTTTACACATTGTGTTTTGCATTGGAGACCCAACTCTCGCCCAGAGATATAAGTGCTTGGGGTGGCCTTGGAAACCTTCATATTCCTGTATTAGCACTAAAGGAAGCTGAAGTACCTTTGGGAAGAAGGGAAGGCCCTTCTGCCTTTGGAGGATCCAGACAAAGTAGAATGAACAACTGAAAAAACTTCATTTCCAGAAATGTGCACAGGGACAATATGGGATAATTTTGTTGGCACAAGCAGTCAGTGGAATGCTCCCATCATCCTCAGTCCTGCTACAAACACTCTTCCCAAACCAGCAACTCCTTTCCTCTCCCAGATTACTGCTGGAGAGTGTATCCACCTCAGTCTCATGCCTAAGAAGTGTCCACACATCCACACTGTCATGTATCAACTGACTCCATCCTGCCTCAGCTTATTTGCTGACCAAACCTCTCAGTTGTGGCTTTGCTCTTGATGAACATGATTATTTCAATATTCTCGTGACCAACCTCCCATCTTCTTTGCTCTGTAAACTTGAAAACTCTGCTGCATGGTTCCTAGCATGCTGTAAATATTGCCATCCTTGAACTCGTGCTCTCTGGCCTGTGTTAACTACGGAGCCTACAGTGCCTCAAGTTAAAAATTCTCTTTCACTTATTTCGCGTCAGTTCATGACCTTATCCCTCTCTGCCTCTGTCACCACCTCCAGCCAAACACACTCCCTATGCTCTCCTCCAATCCCAATAGTGACATAGAACATCGAACAAAGAAAAGTACAGCACAGAACAGGCCCTTTGGCCCACAATATTGTGCCAAGGTTTAATCCTAATTTAAAATATAGTAACTTAACCTACACACCCCTCAACTCACTGCTATCCATGTGCATGTCCAGCAGTGGCTTAAATGTCCCCAATGATTTTGCTTCCATCACCATCGTTGGTGATGCATTCCATGCATTCACAACTCTCTGCGTAAAGAACCTACCTCTGACGTCTCCTTTATACCTTCCCCCTAATATCTTCAAACTATGACTCCTCATATCTGGGGAAAGGTCTCTGGCTATTGACGCTATCTGTTCCTCTCATTATTTTGTACACCTTGATCAGGTCTCCTCTCTTCCTCCTTCTCTCCAGAGTTTATTAAACCTTTCTTCATTAGGCAAGCCCTCCAGTCCAGGCAGCATCCTGGTAAACCTTCTTTGCACCCTCAGCCTCTGTATCTTCCCTATAGTAGGGCGACCAGAACTGGACTCAATATTCCAAGTGTGGTCTCACTAGGGAATTGTAGAGCTGTAGCAAAACCTCGCAGCTCTTAAACTCGATCCCCCTGTTAATGAAAGACAAAACACCATATGCTTTCTTAACAACCCTATCAACTTGGGTAGCAACTTTGAGGGATCTGGGTACTTGCACACCCAGATCCCTCTGTTCCTCCACACTTCCAAGAATCCTGTCTTTAATCCTATATTCAGCATTCGAGTTCAACCTTCCAAAATACATCACTTCACATTTATCAAGGTTGAACTCCATCTGCCATTTCTCAGCCCAGCTCTGCATCCTGTCTATGTCGCGCTGCAGCCTGCAGTAGCCCTCTAAACTATCGAGGACACCTCCGACCTTTGTGTCATTGGCAAATTTACTAACCCACCCCTCAACCTCCTCATCCAAGTCATTTATAAAAACTACAAAGAGCAGAGGCCCAAGAACCGAGCCCTGCGGGACCCCACCCCACTGACCTCCAGGCAGAGTATTTCCCATCTACAACCATTCTCTGCCTTCTGTCTGCCAGCCAATTCTGAATCCAGATAGCCAAATCTCCCTGTATCCCATAGTTCCTGACTTTATGAATGAAAATATTTTGTTAATCTTTTGTTAATCACGGTTTTATTCATTGCTTTGTGTCTTTGCTTGCTAAGATCCCAAGCTCTCCTTAAACTGCTCTTTTTTGTCTTTAAGATAGTCCATAACACCCAACCCCTCTGACTCAGCTTTGTTCATCTTTCATAATACCTCCATTAAGTGGCTTGATGTCAAATTGAGTGGATAATGCCTCTGAAAAAAATTGGAATGTTTTACCAGGAGAAATGATGTGGAAGTGCCGGTGTTGGACAGGGGTGGACAAAGTCAGAATTACAAGACACCAGGTTATAGTGCGAGCAGCAGCTAAGGTAAGACAGTTTGTTTTAAAATTACTTACCGGTAGCGGGCAGCGGTGTTTTTTTCTCTCTTTACAGAAAGAGCAGGAGCAGCAGGGGGAAGTGACGAAGACCGGAGGGGCAGCCGGGTAGGTTTTTTCCCTTTAAAAGCGCGCAGGAGAAGAACCCGAGGCACTACAGAGGTAGTGTCTCCCACCCGCCCTACAGTGATGGAGAGGGATAAGTGTGCACTACAGGGCAAGAGTTAGAGCTGGGGGCAGGGAAATTATGATGCGGTGAGGCATGACTTAGGATGTGTGGCTTAGAAAAGTAAGCTTCAAGGCAAGGGCGTAATTGATATGTGGAGCTTGTTCAAGGAGCAACTATTGAGTGTCCTTGATAAGTATGTACCCGTCAGGCAGGGAGGAAAGGGTCATGTGAGGGAGCCGTGGTTTAATAAGGAATTAGAATCCCTTGTTAAATGGAAGAGGGCGGCCTATGTAAAGATAGAACATAGAACATAGAACATAGAAGAATACAGCGCAGTACAGGCCCTTCGGCCCTCGATGTTGCGCCAATCCAAGCCCACCTAACCTACACTAGCCCACTATCCTCCATATGCCTATCCAATGGCCGCTTAAATGCCCATAATGAGGGAGAGTCCACCACTGCTACTGGCAGGGCATTCCATGAACTCACGACTCGTTGAGTAAAGAACCTACCCCTAACATCTGTCCTATACCTACCCCCCCTTAATTTAAAGCTATGCCCCCTTGTAATAGCTGACTCCATACGTGGAAAAAGATTCTCACTGTCGACCTTATCTAAACCCCTAATCATCTTGTACACCTCTATCAAGTCACCCCTAAACCTTCTTTTCTCCAATGAAAACAACCCCAAGTACCTCAGCCTTTCCACATACGATCTTTCTACCATACCAGGCAACATCCTGGTAAACCTCCTCTGCACCCGTTCCAGTGCCTCCACATCCTTCCTATAATATGGCGATCAAAACTGCACACAATACTCCAGATGCGGCCGCACCAGAGTCTGATACAACTGCAACATGACCTCAGTACTCCGGAACTCAATTCCTCTACCAATAAAAGCCAGTACGCCATATGCCTTCTTCACCGCACTATTTACCTGGGTGGCAACTTTCAGAGATCTGTGTACATGGACACCAAGATCCCTCTGCTCATCCACACTACCAAGTATCCGACCATTAGCCCAGTACCCCATCTTTTTATTACTCTTACCAAAGTGAATCACCTCACACTTAGCTACATTGAACTCCATTTGCCACCTTTCTGCCCAGTTCTGCAGCTTATCTATATCCCGCTGTAACCTGCCATATCCTTCCTCACTGTCTACAACTACTCCGACTTTCGTATCATCCGCAAACTTGCTCACCCAACCTTCTAGCCCCTCCTCCAGGTCATAAAAATGACAAACAGCAATGGTCCCAAAACAGATCCTTGCGGAACACCACTAGTGACGGCACTCCAAGATGAACCTTTGCCATCAACTACTACCCTCTGTCTTCTTCCAGCCAGCCAACTCCTAATCCAAACCTCCAACTCACCCTCAATGCCATACCTCCATATTTTTTGCAGTAGTCTACCATGGGGAACCTTATCAAATGCCTTACTAAAATCCATATACACCACATCTACCGCTTTCGCTTCGTCCACCTCCTTAGTCACCTTCTCAAAGAATTCAATAAGGTTTGTGAGGCACGACCTGCCCTTCACAAAACCATGCTGACTATCCTTGATCACATTATTCCTATCCAGATGTTCATAAATCCTATCCCTTACAATTCTCTCTAAGATTTTGCCCACAACAGAAGTGAGACTCACCGGCCTATAGTTACTAGGGTTATCCCTTCTCCCCTTCTTGAACAAGGGAACCACATTTGCTAGCCTCCAATCTTCTGGCACTACTCCTGTAGACAACGAGGACATAAAAATCAAGGCCAATGGCTCTGCAATCTCCTCCCTTGCTTCCCAGAGAATCCTAGGATAAATGCCATCAGGCCCAGGGGACTTATCTATTTTCACCCTTTCCAGAATTTCCAACACCTCTTCTCTACATACCTCAAAGCCATCCATTCTACTTAATTGTGACTCAGTACTCGCATTGACAACAATGTCCTGTTCCTGATTGAATACGGACGAAAAGTATTCATTCAGTGTCTCCCCAATCTCTTCAGCCTCCACACGCAACTTCCCACTACTATCCTTGACTGGACCTATTCCTACCCTAGGTGAGGCGTGAAGGTTCAATTGGGGCGATTGAGAGTTATAAGGTAGCCAGGAAGGACCTGAAGAGAGAGCTAAGAGCAGCAAGGAGGGGATATGAAAGGTCCTTAGTTGGTAGGATTAGGGAAAACCCTAAGGCTTTCTATAGGTATGTCAGGAATAAAAGAATGACTAGGATAGGAATAGGTCCAGTCAAGGATAGTAGTGGGAAGTTGCGTGTGGAGGCTGAAGAGATTGGGGAGACACTGAATGAATACTTTTCGTCCGGATTAGGAGTTGGCTGGCTGGAAGAAGACAGAGGGTAGTAGTTGATGGCAAAGGTTCATCTTGGAGTGCCGTCGCTAGCGGTGTTCCGCAAGGATCTGTTTTGGGACCAGTGCTGTTTGCCATTTTTATAAATGACCTGGAGGAGGGGTTAGAAGGTTGGGTGAGCAAGTTTGTGGATGATACGAAAGTCGGAGGAGTTGTAGACAGTGAGGAAGGATGTGGCAGGTTACAGCGGGATATAGATAAGCTGCAGAACTGGGCAGAAAGGTGGCAAATGGAGTTCAATGTAGCTAAGTGTGAGGTGATTCACTTTGGTAAGAGTAACAAAAAGATGGGGTACTGGGCTAATGGTCGGATACTTGGTAGTGTGGATGAGCAGAGGGATCTTGGTGTCCATGTACACAGATCTTTGAAAGTTGCCACCCAGGTAAATAGTGCGGTGAAGAAGGCATATGGTGTACTGGCTTTTATTGGTAGAGGAATTGAGTTCCGGAGTCCTGAGGTCATGTTGCAGTTGTATAAGACTCTGGTGCGGCCGCATCTGGAGTATTGTGTGCAGTTTTGGTTGCCATACTATAGGAAGGATGTGGAGGCACTGGAATGGGTGCAGAGGAGGTTTACCAGGATGTTGCCTGGTATGGTAGAAAGATCGTATGAGGAAAGGCTGAGGCACTTGGGGCTGTTTTCATTGGAGAAAAGAAGGTTTAGGGGTGACTTGATAGAGGTGTACAAGATGATTAGGGGTTTAGATAGGGTCGACAGTGAGAATCTTTTTCCACGTATGGAGTCAGCTATTACAAGGGGGCATAGCTTTAAATTAAGGGGGGGTAGGTATAGGACAGATGTTAGGGGTAGGTTCTTTACTCAGCGAGTCGTGAGTTCATGGAATGCCCTGCCAGTAGCAGTGGTGGACTCTCCCTCTTTATGGGCATTTAAACGGGCATTGGATAGGCATATGGAGGATAGTGGGCTAGTGTAGGTTAGGTGGGCTTGGATCGGCGCAACATCGAGGGCCGAAGGGCCTGTACTGCACTGTATTCTTCTATGTTCTATGTTCTATGTTCTATGTTCTATAGTCCAACAGCTTTATTTGAAATCACCAGCTTTTGGAGCGTAGCACCTTTGTCAGATAAAATGGCCAGGAGGGAGCTACACGCTGAAAGCTTGTGATATCAAATACACCTGTTGGACGATAACCTGTGACTTTCACCAGAAAAGGTATATAAATAAAGATGAAAGCTGTTGTTTTTGGTCATTTAAAGCCCTCAGGAGAAGTTTGTGTCTTTGGGCATGGAGGAGTTTGTGAATGTTAGTCACATTAGTTACAGTTGGCTCACATATCAAACAGCAAAGCGTTGAGCAGCTGGTCAGTGGATTTCTTGGTCAGTTAGTGTTAGTGCATGATTTATTCACCTTGTTCCTGTGCAGGTTAGTGCTGAAACTTGTGAGAATAATTCGACAGAAAGATGAGCCCCTGCCACCACCCTGACATCAGTTTTCCCTCAAGATCACAGATGCGTCCCTTCCTTACTTAAGACCATAGAGACGTACAGCTTGGAAACAGATCCTTTGGTCCAACCCATCCATGCGGACCAGATATCCCAACCCAATCTAGTCCCTCCTGCCAGCACCCGGCCCATAGCCCTCCAAACCCTTCCTATTTATATACCCATCCAGATGCCTTTTAAATGTTGCAATTATACCAGCCTCCACCACTTCCTCTGGCAGCTCATTCCATACACGTACCACCCTCTGTGTGAAAACGTTGCCCCTTAGGTCTCATATCTTTTCCCTCTCACCCTAAACCTATGCCCTCTAGTTCTGGAGTCCCCCACCCCAGGGAAGAGACTTTGTCTATTTATCCTATCCATGCCCCTCATAATTTTGTAAACCTCTATAAGGTCACCCCTCAGCCTCCAACGCTCCAGGGAAAACAGCCCCAGCCTGTTCAACCTCTCCAAATAGCTCAAATCTTCCAACCCTGGCAACATCCTTTTAAATCTTTTCTGAACCCTTTCAAGTTTCACAACATCCTTTCGATTCCTGGAGAGCTTTTCTCCAGTTTCCTCTGTTCCTACCTCTTGTTCAATTTTGGGAAAAACCTCTGTGACATCTCCTGCAATTAAAGTGAGACAGCCCAGAAATCTGCTGGTGGGGGCAAGAGTAATGGACACTCCATTACTCAGAGCATTGACCAGCTGATGGCTCTGTTCTGAGTAAGTGAAATGGTTGATCCACAGTTTGGTTCTTTTCTCCCTGTTTAATGAGGCTCCTTAGTTCTTTTCGTACTACAGCAATCAATGCATTGCAAGCTATAGCTTTTTTTAAATATAGGAATTCTTTTGGGATGTCACTATAAATTGCTAAAAGTCAGTCCTTTGCCGTCTCAGCTTTATTGAGCTCCCAGTTTCTTCTTCATTGGGCGTTTGGAGGTTTGAGTTTGCCAAAGGGAATTGTTTGTGATTCTAATCAGTTTCTTTACCTCAAGCTTACTCCCCTCCATTCCATTCATTCTATTAGAAGCTTTACCATATAAATCTGCCATCTCTTTCCACGGATATAATTGGATTCTGTCAGTCCATATTTTGCTGATAGTAAATATTCAGGGATTGACGATGGTGATAGACAACTCTTAAATTTTATAGTCAGCTCATCAAAAGTCACATCTTGCTGTGTGTAATGAAAATTAGCTGCCTGTGGGCTCCTGATGTGCACTTGGTCAGGATTCCAACAAAGAATGTCAATCCGATTTACAACATGTAATTTACAAATTATTTCAAAAATAGGGCTGGCCTGGGAAATTCAGTATTTGACAATGTTTTGCCTTGTGTGAGGAGATGAGGAGAATCAGGAAAGAAAAGTGAGGATAAGATTCTGATATCGAGGATTGTTGATATTAACAGAGTTCTCCAGCATTTACCCTCCTCACCAACCTCCAAAACACAATCTCCAGTTGGTCCAAATCCCCACTGCCCAGTACCATAGAACTACAGAAATGTTACAGCAGAGTAAGAGGCCATTCAGCCCATTGTAATTGCTCTAGCTGAATACACTAACCTCCCATTCTAAATCCACTTACCAGCAGCTGGTTTGTAGCCATGCAGGTTCCAGTATGTCAGGTATCGATCCACGTTCCTCAGCCAGGGCCAGAAGAGAAGAATTTATCTTTTCCCCCGCAGTTCTCCAGATTTCTCCCTTCATCATTCTATGTTGCTCAATTTTTAGTCCAGCCAATGGGCTTTGGCTGGCTACTGTACAGTGAGGGCCACCACAGCCATGCCTAACCCTCTGCTCAATAACTCTGCATGTGTTCACTTCTCTAGGATCACTGAACAACGTGAAGAGTTGGGCTCCCACTGGAACCTTCCCTACTTTCCAGTTTGGATGTTTTTTGTACAGAGGCAAGGTGGTCCCTTTATGCTATGACCATCTGTGGGACCCGTTTGCCAATCTTTAAATAAAAGCACTGATTAAATTCATTTGAATGATAAAGCACAGCAACCCAGGAATCTGGGTCAACATATTTGTGCCAGTGTTTTCTCTACCTCAGCCGCCATCTCTCACTCCCTTTCCTTCTCAAATCATTTAATATTTCTTTATTTTAAAAAAACGTCTAATTCTTTTAGAATTATGGACTCTTCAGCAACATATCCTGCTGAGAATTCCACTCTCCAAATAAAAAAATTTCTCTCCAACTTCCCTTTAAGTAATTGTATAGTTTAAATACCCTGTTACTGTCTCACTGCTCAACATTACTTTGTACTTCAGGTATATTCACACCCACATGTTTCAGGATGAAGTTTAGCCCAACTATCTAGCTTGGACTTAAAGAATAATACAGACACCAGAAACCCCAGAGGAACTGTATACCAACAGCAGCAATGAACACAAAAGAAGGAGGAAGGCAACATGGATTAATAACAGTAAGGATACGGAGAACCCTTCTCTCCCTCTCCCTCTCCCTCTCCCTTTCCCAGGCCTCCATTCTCTCAGGTTTCGCCTTAACCATCTCACGAAGAAAACTCTGAATTGTCAAGTCTCTCTCCATTACTGTTCCTCACTGTTAGTATCATAAAACATTAATGGCCCAGGAAAAGTCCATTTGGCTCCTTGTGCCTGTGCCTGCCAAACAAAAACCCACCTAGCCCACTCCTACTTTCCAATATTTAATCCAGGACCCTTAGGGTAAAGCTCTTGTGATGCAAAAACAGGCACCACTATTGTTCTCTTCCTCCATTAGCCTTTCAGGTTTTGGGTAGAAAATAATTGTCCTCGTTTTCCCTGTCACGATAGTGGGAAAATATAGACTGTCAACGACAAAACAATCAAAAGCAGTGCAGATGCTGCAAATGTGAAGCAAAAACAGAAATTACTGGAAAATCTCAGCAATCTGGCAGCATCTGTGGAGAGAAATCAGACTAAACATTTCAGGTCCAGTTACAAAGTCATTAAGTCATAGAGATGTTCAGCATGGAAACAGATTCTTTGGTCCAACTTGTCCATGCCAACCAGATAATCTACATTATGCTAGTCCTGTTTGCCATCATGTGACCTATATCCCTGTCAACCCTTCCTTTTCATGTCTCCATCCAGGTGCCTTTTAAATGTTGTAATTGTACCAGCCTCCACCACTTCCTCTGGCAACTCATTCCATAGACTCAACATCCTGTGTTAAAAAGTTACCCCTGAGATTCCATTTAAATCTTTCCCTTCTCACCTTAAACCTTTAGTTTTGAACTCCCCTACCCTGGGGTAAAGACCTTGAATATTTACCCTATCTATGCCCCTCATGATTTTATAAACTGCTATAAAGGTCACCCTTCATCCTTCGAGGCTACAGGGAAAATAGCCCCAGCCTATTCAGCCTCTCCCTTTTAGCTCAAACTTTCCAAATCTGGCAACATCCTTATAAAATCTTTTCTGAATCTTTTCAAGTTTCAGAATATTACTCCGATAGCAGGGAGACCAGAATTTAATGTAGTTTTCTAAAAGTAACCGAATCAATGTCCTGTACAGCCACAATGTCCTGTACAGCCACAATGTGCTTCCTCATTGGTACAGACCTCCTGCAACATGTGGGTGTGAATAAACAAGTGTTATGAATGTTTTGATGCCTCACTGCATCTCAGTGCCAGTTCATGCAAATGGCTTTCCCATTCCCCACAAGCTCAAATAGAATTCCTGGCTTGCCAGGTGATTACAGCAGCCATTGCAGACTCATGGTGCACCTCAGAATCATAGGATCCTTACAGTGCAGATACAGGCCATTCAGGCTATCAGGTTTGCACCAACTCTCCAAACAGTGAACCACCCAGACCTGGGTTCCTGGCGCTGTGAGATATCAGTGCTAACCACTGTCAGCATGCCACCTGTCATTATTCCAGTTCTCTCTCATCTTTATTCTCAGGCACCAAAGTCAAATTATGAAAATTGATCATTGTCCATTTTCATTATGATTATAACAGGCATTATATAAACATGAGTCGGTCAGAACAAAATTTAACAAACCTCAAACATTCAAACTCAGAAATTTGTTGGAAAACCCAATAGGTTTGACAGCATCTGTTCAGAGAAAGCAGAGGTGATGTTTCGAATCCAGTGACCTCTCTTCAGAAAGGAAAATGTTGGTATATATACTAGGGAAGGAGAGGGGGAAGAAGTAAACGATAGTTGGAGATAGAGGCCAGAAAGAGAATATCAGTTGTCAGACAATGGACTAGGTAGACGTCAGTCAATAGCTGCTGATGGGATCGCTACTGGCTGACAATGAGATGTTTGTGGTAACAGCTCATGTGACAACAAGGCCTGGTGTGTGGGGTATAGGGCAAAGAACATGGGAGCCCTCAAATGATTGAACCCTGACAATTGCAGGGCCCCCAAGTGGAAATGAGGTGTTTTCTTCCAGCTTGTGCTGAACTTCCCTGTAGCACTGTAGCAAGCCTGAGACAGATGTTAGCTAGGGAACATGGTGGTGTTTGAAATAGTAGGCAACTGAAGGCTGAAGGCCATTTTTTGTGGACAGAACACAAGTGTTCTGCAAAGTGGTCATCCAGTATGGGCTTTGTCTCCCCAGTCCTTGTCATCACACGCGCTTCTATCTCAAACAACCAATATCAGTCACTAACAGTCCCCATTAACCACTATTCATTCTTCCAGGCTGGCCTTTACATGTTCCTTTGTCTGTCTAACTGTTATTCTCTCTCTGTGGGCTCCATCTCCACCTATCATTGACATACCAAATGTTTTCTTGCTGCAATCAGTTCTGAGGAAGGGTCACTGGACCCAAAACATTAACTCTGCTTTCTCTCTACTGATGCTGCCCCGACCAGTTGAGCTTTTGCAGCAATTTCTGATTTTGTTTCTGGTTTCCAGCATCTGCAGTTCTTTAGTTTTTTTTGTTTCACAAACATTCAAGGTCTGTTATGAATAGTTTATTCTCAGATTCATGATTTTCATTTCTTATCCCAATGAATGTAGCTTTCTGCTGCTTCTATACTGCTCCTTTATAATTGTTCACAAAAATCCAACTGAGTTCAGAAACTGGGCCTAACGCTGTCTATTTAACAATATATTTAATGGATTAATGTTGGTTTGAGGTTGATTCACTAATCACATTGAATGGTAACAGAGGCCGTAGAGAGAAGGATTGTGATTGAAGTGACAAACAAACAGGCACTTTAACAAATGATAAAATGTTTCTCTTCTATAGCATTTCCAATTATCATATTTTAAATTCAAACAGTGTTTTATTGAGCCCTAAACACCACAGGTCTGCATTTATTTTGTAGCAGAAATCAGAGCGTACATCACAAGCTCTCTGGCTGCATATTCAATAAATCCTCATCTCTATTCCTAGTTGAGGAGACAAACTTGAACAATCACCCTCCTGGAGAGCTGCCCTTAGCTTGACTATCCTATGATGATTCACTGTCTCAATGGCAATTTGGATGGGGTAAGAAAGGCATTTGTGCCCAAGAGAGAATCAGACTATTATGAAATAAACTACAGTACCCTGTAAGGGAGAAAATCCATCATTCCTAACCTTATGTTGAACCGATGATATAGATCAGTCCTCAACAATACAACAATTACATTTCATATTGGCACCATCAATCAAATCATAGAAGCAATTCAATTTTCTAAGATTATTACTTGTTTACAGGGTCTTAAGCCCATGTTTATTGGTCAGAATGTGTTATCAGCAGCATACAGTTTCCCTCAATCCAAGTGATGGAGAGGGACTATCCCTTTCAGGGACCTATCCTAGAATCAATTTGCCTGCTGTCTTGTCCTCCTTTATAGGTTTATCAAGAAATTTCAGATAAGCAACATATCTGACTACATTGAGAGAATGTTGGCAGTCCTCTGCATTCTGCTCAGTATGAGGTACCTGAAGTAGAGTTGACAGCACAGAAACAGACCAGGATTGTGTAAGCTAACGTCAACAATCCTCCCACTTGACTGAACTCTTTGGATTCTGTCCTTGTGTTCCTCCACACTCATATGCATTTCCCTTTAAAAGCATAAATAGTCCCGAGTCAGAGTTCCAACCACTCCACATAGAATATACAACATAGAACGGTACAACACAGTACAGGCCCTTCGGCCCTCAATGTTGTGCTGACCTTTTACCCTACTCTAAGATCAAATTAACCTAAGCACCCTTCATTTTGCTATCATCTATGTGCCTGTCCAAGAGTTGCTTAAATGTCCCCAATGTATCTGACTCTACTACCACTGCTGGCAGTGCATTCCACACACCCACCACTCTCTGTGTAAAGAACCAACCTCTGACATCTCTCCTAAACCTTCATCCAATCACCTTAAAATTATGCCCCCTCGTTATAGTCATTTTAGCCCTGGGAAAATGTCTGATTATTCACTATCTATGCCTCATCATCTTGTACACCTCTATCAAGTCATCTCTCATCGTTCTTTGCTCAAATGAGAAAAGCCCTAACTCCCTCAACCTTTCTTCATAAGACATGCCCTCATCCTGGTAAATCTCCTCTGCACCCTCTCTAAAGCTTCCACATCCTTCCTATAATGAGGCGACCAGAACTGAACACAATATTCCAGGTGTTGTTGAACCAGGGCTCCTCAGAGCTGCAGCATAACCTCACAGCTCTTAAACTCAATCCCCTGCTAATGAAAGCCAACATGCCATATGCCTTCTTAACAACCCTATCACCCTTGGGTAGCAACTTTGAGGGATCTATGGACAAAGACCACAAGATCCCTCTGTTCCTCCACACTGCCAAGAATCCTGCCTTTAACCCTGTATTCAAATTCAACCTTCCAAAATGAATCACTTCACACTTTTCCAGGTTGAACTCCATCTGCCACTTCTCAGCCCAGTTCAGCATCCTGTCAATGTCCCATTGCAACCTACAATAGCCCTTCACACTATCCACCACTCCACCAACCTTTGTGTCATCGGCAGAATTACGAGCCCACCCCTACACTTCCTCATCCAAGTCATTTATTAAAAATCACAAAGAGCAGAGGTCCCAGAACACATACCACTGGTCACCAAGCTCCGGGCTGAATACTTTCCAACTACCACCACCCTCTGTCTTGTAAGGACCAGCCAATTCTCTATCCAGACAGTGAAATTTCCCTGTATCCCATGCCTCCTTACTTTCTGAATGAGCCTATCAAATGCCTTGCTAAAATTCATGTGCACCACATCCACTATTCTGCCTTCATCAATGTTTTTGGTCACATCCTCCAAGAATTCAATAAGGCTTGTGAGGCATGACTGCCCCTTACAAAGCCATGCTGACTATCTCTAATCAAACAATATATTCCAAATTTTACCTCCCACCTCCCACAATGTACGTGATAAGTATTCATGCAACTCAGCCAATGTTATCTATCTCATATGCTGCAGACAAGGATGCCCTGAAGCATGGTACATTGGTGAGACCGAGCAGAGGCTACAGCAACGGATGAATGGACACCACACAACAACCAACAGACAGGAGTGTTTCCTCCCAATCGGAGAACACTTCAGTGGTCCAGGACATTCAGCCTCGCATCTTCGGGTGACCGTCCTTCAAGGCGGACTTTAGGACAGGCAACAACACAGTGGCCGAGCAGAGGCTGATAGCCAAATTCAGTATCCATGGGGATGGCCTCAACTGGCATCTTGGGTTCATGTCACACTATAGGTGACCCCATTGCACTATAAACACACAGACAGATAGACACAGACAGACAGACAGACAGACACACTCCTACACACACATCCTCATGCAAACCCTCTCTCATGCATTCACACATACACTCCCACACACACCCTCTCACAGACGTATACCCCTTTACACTCACACACACACTCTCTCACAGACACTCATAACACCCCCCCACACCCCCCACATGCACACATACACAAATAAGTTTGTGAATTTGTACTTGCAGAATTACATTCTATTTTGCTCCAAAACTGCATGAATCCATGTAAGATTCTGTAAATCCATTTTTTAGATTAGATTCAGTCTGACCATTGTGGCACAGTCAACCTCACAGGGAAGCTCACACCTTCAATACATTATCTGGGCCGACATGACACCAATTCTTAAAGTTCACTTGACAATGTAACTTTTAAAAAAAATTCTGTGATTTGCATATGAAAGAACTGAAACCAACTTGGTCATTCGAAAAGATGAGAGATTTAACAAACAATCCAGGTCTTTTGCAATATATAATTTCAGTTACATCACTCTTTTGCTATAAATTCTGTGTCTTATAATTTCATACTCCACAACCACCTGATGAAGGAGCAGTGCTCCGAAAGCTAGTGCTTCCAAATAAACCTGTTGGACTACAACCTGGTGTTGCGTGATTTTTAACAATGTATTCCAAGTAATCACAAATCTTGTTTCTCAGTATCCTCTCCAATAATTTGCCCACCACAGACACAAGACAGATACAAGTCTGTAATTCCCAGGATTATCCTCAGTTCTTTCTTGAACAAGGGAATACCATTTGCCACCTTCCAATCATCTGGCACTATTCCAGTGGACAGCGAGGACACAAAGATCATTGCCAAAGGTGCAGCAATCTCTTCCCTCACTTTCTGTATAAACCTTGGTATATCCCAGCTGGCCCAGGGGACTTATCTATCTTTCAAAATCTCCAGCACATCCTCCTTCTTAACATCAACCCATTCAAGCTTATCAGCCTGTTTCACACTGTCCTCACAAACATCAAAGTCCCTCTCACTAGTGAATACTGAAGCAAAGTATTCACTAACAACCTCCCCTACCTCCTCTGACTCCAGGCACAAGTTCCCTCCACTATTCTTGATCAGCCCTGCCCTCACTCTGGCTATCCTCTTGTTCCTCACATAAGTATAAAATGCTTTAGGGTTTTCCTTAATCCTACCCACGAAAACTTTTTCATACCCCCTTCAAGCTCTATGTCCATTCTTCAGTTCCTTCCTCGCTACCTTGTATCCCTCTACAGCCCTATCTGATCCTCTCTTCCTCAACCTTAAGTACGTTTCCTTCTCCTCTTAACTAGATATTCCACATCTCTTGTCATCCAAAATTCTTTCAACGCCTCAGTGGGACAAACCCATCCAGCATTCTCAGCTAGTGCTCCCTAAACAACCTCCACATTTCTCCACATATTCTCCCCTGAGAATATCTGTTCCCAATTTAAATGCCCCATTTCCTGCCTGATGGCATTGTACTTACCCCTCCCCAATTAACTACTTTCCTATACCATCTGTTCCTATCCCTACCCATGACTATAGTAAAGGTCAGGGAGTTGTGATCACTGTCACTGAAATGTTCTCCCACCGAGTGATCTGACACCTGGCCTAATCATTGCCAAGCACCAAATCCAACAGAGTCTCCCCTTTAGACAGCCTATCTATGCATGGAGTCAGGAATCCTTCTTGGACACCTGACAAAAACTGCTCCATCCAAACTATTTGAACCAGGTTGGTTCCAATCAATTCATTTCCTGAAGAAGGGCTTATGCCCGAAACGTCGATTCTCCTGTTCCCTGGATGCTGCCTGACCTGCTGCGCTTTTCCAGCAACACATTTCCAGCTCTGATCTCCAGCATCTGCAGACCTCACTTTCTCCTCCAATCAATATTAGGGAAATTAAAGTCCCCTATGACAACAACCCTGTTACTTCTATACCTTCCCAAAATCTGCCTCCCAATCTGCTCCTTCATGTCTCTGTTGCTATTGGGGGGTCTATAGAAAGCTCCCAATAAAGACTGTACTTTTCCATTTTCTGACTTCCACCCATGCTGACTGTAGACAAACCCTCCACGATGATCTCCCTTTCTGTAGCTGTGATACTACCCCTAATTAACAATGGCAGTCCTCCACCTCTTATCTCTATGTGTCAGTAGGTTCCCCATTCTTATCACTGTATAAACTGAATACTCAATCCTATATTTTATTGGTTTGTGGTTGCAAATTACACATAAAATAATAAATGGCTCAGCAATCTGTTTAAACTATATATGAAGGATAAATATTATCCATAACACAAGAGAGAAGATCCCAGCTCCTCCTGATTATTCCTGTGAGATCCTTTACATCCAAGAATAAGGTAACATCTGAGTGACAGCACTTCTGACAGTGTAGCATCTCCTCAGTACTGCACTAGATTTGTGTTTGTATCTATGGAGCAGGATATGAGCCCATGGCCTGCTGAGGCAAACGTACCTGCAGTAACTCAGGAAGCCCAGACAGAAGGACTCATTCCTGAGTCATTGAATCATAGAATGCCAAGAGGGTGGAAGCAGGCCATTAAGTCAACACTGACCCTCCGAACAATATCCCACCCAGACCCATCCCCCTACCCTATCCCTGTAACCCTGCATTTCCCCATGCTAATCCACCTAATCTGCACATCTTTGAATGTTATGGGCAACTTAGCATGGTCAGTCTACCTAACTTAGAATCATTGAATCCCTACAGTGTGGTAACAGGTCATTATCCCAACAAGTCCACACTGACCCTCCAGGGAGTATCCCACCCAGATCTAGTCCCTTACTCTATTACCCTACATTTCCCCTGAATAATGCACCTGACCTGCACATCTTTGGACTGTGGGAGGAAACCCACGCAGACACGGGGAGAATGTGCAAACTCCACACAGACAGTCACCCGAGGATGGAATTGAACCTGGGTCCCTGATGCTGTGAGGCAGCAGTGCCACCTACTGAGCCATTGTGTCATGGTCTAACCTATTTGTTCAGAATGTTTTCACATACCTCTGCAGTACTTGGTACTTCAAGCCAGGCCTCTCATTCCATTGTGCCACAAAAGAGGCCTCATGTGTTTGCATTCATTTTTTTAAAAATGTGATCTATTTTCTTAATCAGCCTGTTCAGAAATGTTATTATAGGTGGGAATGAGTCTGCTTCATAAAGGGCTCAGGTGATGAGTTCCAGCTGGCAGGCCATTGCCTGTTACCAAGGGAACTCATACCCAATGAGCTCCACAAGGAGATTAATCAATGATTCCCCTTGGGCCTTGTAGGGATTATCCAAGAACCCAAAACTCGTCAAGGAGAATTGGTAACTCCTGCCTGGAGAATGCTGTCATGGAGTGCCAAGTTCATCTGTCTTCTGACATCCTCACAAACCACTAGCAACCAGCAACCACTCCATGACATCCGTCATCAACCGTGCCTGAGCTGATTCATCTTCTGCTTGGCCCTCGAGAAGAGATCCTTTTAGCTTTTCAGCTCTGATCAAACAACAGAAATGCTGAAATTTCTTTCTCTGGATCTCATTTTTAAGATTTCTCTTTGTTCTTCTACTGAATAAAAATAACATTATTATTTGCTCATCATTTATTGCATTAACTTGTTTAGTTATTGGAATCTGGATCTGATGTGGTGTTTTGCTGCTTTTACAAGAGTGGGGTGATCCTATGAGGCTTAGGCTGGCTCGGGTACATTAAGGATAATAAATAGAAATGATTTTCTTTTTGTTATTCATTCACAGGATGTGGGAGTTACTGGTTGGGCTAGCATTTATTGCCCAGAGGGAAGTTAAGAGTTAATTACATCGTTTTGTGTCTGGAGTTACATATCAGCCAGACTGGGTAAGGACAGCGGATTTCCTTCCTTGAAGGATATTAGTGAACTAGATTGGGTTTCCCCTGACAATTAATACCGGTTTCATGGTCATCATTACAATCTTTATTCCAGATTTTTAATTGAATCCAAATTCCACTCTCTGCCCTGGCAGGATTCAAACCCATATCTTCAGAACACTACCAGGATCTCTGGATTAATAGTCCAGTGATAATACCATTAGGTTCAGGATTAGAGGTGCTGGAAAAGGACAGAAGTTCAGGCAGCATCCGAGGAGCAGTAAAATCGACGTTTCGAACAAAAGTCCTTCATCAGCCTGTATTCCTGATGAAGGGCTTTTGCCTGAAATGTCGATTTAACTGCTCCTTGGATGCTGCCTGAACTGTTGTGCTTTTCTAGCACCTCTAATCCAGAATCTGGTTTCCAGCATCTGCAGTCATTGTTTTTACATAATACTATTAGGCTATTGCTCCAGTCAGATAAATAAATAGTAAAAGATCAAAAGGGATAAATAAATGCTAATGTATGTATTAACAATTGGGAAAAGGCTCTCAAAGGCAGAATAATTTAGGACTCAACTCTGAGAGCAGTATAGGATGCAAGAGGAGTAAAAGGGTCAATTAAATTGGCAGAATGTATCGCTCCCTCCCTCAAAGACATCTCCCTTCTTCCATTCAGTCCTAGAAAGGCGGGAGTGAATTATTCACATGGAGGAGCTGGCTTGTATCTCAGGATGCGAAGGGAGATAGGAGTGATGCTCATGGAAGGAATTAAGACAGATTTTCAAAAGTGCTTCTGCACAGAATAGGAGATTTGAAAATTGGGCATTCTTATTCATGAATGGCAATCCTCATGATGTTCTTGCATTTTTATGCCATAACATTCTACAAATCTAAGTTCTGTGCCCTCCATATTGTCAGAGACCCCGGAGAAAAGGCATGCTGGGACATGATAATTTTGCTCAAGGTTCCCCGTAATCTGGATACAGATTGTTTGAGGACACGGAGAAAGAGGGACCATGCCCTGAGATAGATACCTTGCCTTTTTTGGGTGTATGATATTCCTCCTTCCCTAAACTTCTTTCACCAACACCTCCAGAACCAGATCCAAAACCCCGCTCCCTCTTTCTCTCTGTTCCTGAGCCATTCACCATAACATTGTTGTGCATCAATCAGAGACTCTACTCCTTTAATCGATATAGATGGAAGGGCCTTAGACATCTTGCTCCACAAATATCCCATTTGATGACAGTGAGTGTTAAACCTGCTGGATCCTGTCTCATGCTAGCAGGGCATGTTCAAAATCAATTAGCCAGGCAATTGTCTACTTATTCCAAATTTCCAAGGCCCTTTTTGGACAGCATTTAAAAGACATATTGATGGGTATATGAACAGGAAGAGTTTAGAGAGAATAATGGGCCAAGTGCTGGCAAATGGGACTAGATTAGGTTAGGATACCTAGTAGGCATGGACAAGTTGGGCTGAAGGGACTGTTTCCATGCTATATATCTCCATGACTCTAACTGGAGGAGAGACTTGAGAGGCCAAGGAGAGGCAGCTTTACGAATAAAGCGACTGAAGTGGGTACATACAGGAAAAGGTGATAGAGAGTAAGAGAGTGGTAAAGCCAAGTCTGTTTCCATGTTGTATATCTCTATGACTCTCTGATGCTATGATCTAGTCTCATTAACACTTGCCAGCATTCAAATTTGCATCAAAATAATCCCTTTTGATCTTTTACTATTTTTGCATTAGTTTACTCTGTTTTTTGCAGAAGCAATGAAGATGTGTGATGAGGACCGAGCGGTGGACGTCATCTATATGGACTTCAGCAAAGCATTCAACAAGGTTCTACACAGTAGACTGGTTACCAAGGTTAGATCTCATGGAATACAGAGGGAACTAACCCTTTGGACACAGAACTGACTCAAAGGTAGAAGACAGAGGGTGGTGGTGGAGGGTTGTTTTTGTGACTGGAGGCCTGTGACCAGTGGAGTGCCACAAGGATCAGTGCTGGGCCCACTACTTTTTGTCATTTATATAAATTGTTTGGATGTGAGCATAAGAAGTATAGTTAGTAAGTTGCAGATGCCACCAAAATTGGAGGTGTAGTGGGCAGTGAAGAAGGTTGCTGCTGAAAATGTGTTGCTGGAAAAGCGCAGCAGGTCAGGCAGCATCCAAGGAGCAGGAGAATCGACGTTTCGGGCATAAGCCCTTCTTCAGGAACCTCATGCCTGAAACGTCGATTCTCCTGCTCCCTGCATGCTGCCTGACCTGCTGCGCTTTTCCAGCAACACATTTTCAGCTCTGATCTCCAGCATCTGCAGCTCTCACTTTCTCCAGTGAAGAAGGTTACCATAGGACCTTCATCAGATGGACCGATGGGCTGAGGATTGGCAAATGTAGTTTAATTTAGATAAATGTGCTGGACTGTATTTTGAAAAGGCAAATCAGGGCAGGATTTATATACTTAATGGTAAGATGTTGCTGAACAAAGAGATCTTGTAGTACAGGTTCACAGTTCCTTGAAAGTGGAGTTGCAAATACACTGGATAGTGAAGAAGACATTTGGCACACTTGCCTTTATTGGATAGTGTTAGTGCATTGAGAATAGAAGTTGGGAGGTCATGTTGCTGCTGTACAGGACATTGGTTCGGCCAATTTTGGAATACTGCATGGAATTCTGGTCTCCCTCCTATAGGAAGGATGTTGTGAAACTTGAAAGGATTCAGAAAAGATTTACAAGGATGTTGCCAGGGTTAAATAATTTGAGCGATAGGGAGAGGCTGAATGGGCTGAGTCCATTTTTCCTAGAGTGTTGGAGGAAGAGGGTGACCATATGGAGGTTTATAAAATCATGAGGGGTATAGATAGGGTGAACAGGCAAAGGAAGTCCAAAACTAGAAGGCATAGGTTTAAAGTGAGAGGGGAAAGATTTAAAAGGGATCTTAGGGGCAACTTTTTCATGCAGAGGGTGGCATGTGTACAGAATGAGCTGCCAGAGGAAGTGTCGAAACCTGGTACAGTTAAAACATTTAAAAGACATCTGGATGGGTATATGAATAGGAAGGGTTTAGAGTGAAGTGGGCAAATACTGGGAAGTAGGACTAGATTAATTTAGGATATCAGGTCAGCATGGAAAAGTTGGACATGAAGTGTTTAGGTTAGATTAGATTAGATTACATTACATTACAGTGTGGAAACAAGTGCGCACCGACCCACTGAAGCGAAACCCACCCATACCCCTACATTTACCCCTTACCTAACACTACGGGCAATTTAGTATGGCCAATTCACCTGACTGTGCTGTAAGGCTCTATGTTTCTAAGTGTAGAATCACTGTAAAACAAAATTAGATGGTTAACCACTGAGATTTTAGCAACTACTCTACTCTTCAAACCCAACTTCAAAAATAACATTTTCAGGAAAATCAGAGCTAGCAAGTAATTTTGTGGACAATCAGATAAACTTTAGAAAAACTTGAGACAATTAGAAGATTGTATTGGACTTCATTTGGCATCAAAAATATAACTGTTCTATTAATTACATCCATACATAGAGAAGCAGTGCAAAATATTTCATGGTCTTCAGTTTGAGGCAAGTGAAAGCAGGGCAGATCCTGGAGTAAAAATAGAAAATCTGGCCAGTTCCAGGAAGGAGAAACCACCTCACAAATGAAAATACTGTGAAAAATATCACTTCAATGCAATAATTCCCAGGCTGTCATCCTACAAGGCAGAAAGTATTTGGCAGCATGTGAGAAATATGAGTATCTAGTATAAACTACAAGTGGTCTTTACCATGACCTCAGGTCACAGTGTTAAGTTGCTGTTGATACTGGCAAAGAAACTCTACTGTTGTTCTAAGGGACTTATAGAAGATCATAAACCTTATTTCTTTCCAACATTTTCTCCTCTATTTAATTCAGGAACTAGATTTCCTTCTCCTGCCCCTTTCACTTTGTATTGAATAAAAGTTTATTCTCATGAATGAATTAGGAAGGGAACATGCTCAATAACTTCTCAAGGCCTGAGTGTGAAAGGGAACAAGCTTCAAAGGATTTCAGGAATGGTCCATCTGCTGTTTCCCACAGGACTCATTACATGCAGCAGACCCATGTATCTGTGGGAATTCATCCTTTGTAAGTCGAGTCAAACATCACAAAAACAACAAAAACACAAATCCTGAATTCTTCAGATCAAATAGGTACAAACTCTAAACCACATTAGTGCTAGAAACAGTCTATTTCATGTCAACTGGAACTCAGGTACATAAGCTCAACTGGGGTCAGTTGGCTGGACAGCTGATTTGTGATGCAGAGTGATGCCAACAGCATCGGTTCAATTCCTGTTTCAGCTGTGATTGCCAGGACAGTCCTGACTTTTCAACCTCACCCCTTCCATGAGGCATGATAACCATTAGATTAATTGATTATATCTTTCTGATATTATAACTGTGTAAAACCAGCCATAAGGGCTTTGTGGCACAGTGGTAGTGTTCCTTTCTCTGGACCAGGAAACCTGGGCTCATGTCCTGGCTCTTCTAGACATGTGTTTGAATAGGTTGACTAGAAAATACCTGTAAGATCAGGCATGGGCTTTGTAAATTATCACTTTAACAGTAGCTGGAGAAAGCTTAGTAGGTCTGACAGCATCAGTGCAGAGAAATCAAAGTTAATGTTTTGGGATGAGTGACCCTTCTTCAGTTCAGAGGAAGTTTCACTCGACTGTTATTGCACCCATCTCCCACCAGCTCTCCTGCTCAATCTCTCTCACTGTTGCCTGCAACATCCTCTTTCAGTTGCTGACAGCCATCCACCAACCTGGCATGGCCTCAGCACTGTTTACTCACTCATGGGAACCATGATGTGGAGGAACCAGTGTTGGACTGGGGTGGACAAAGTTAAAAGTCACACGACACCAGGTTATAGTCCAACAGGTTATGGTCCAACCTGTTGGACAAGAACCTGGTGTGTGTGATTTTTAACTCACTGGGAAGACCTCACCACTTTCCCAACACTTGCACCAGCACTGACAGCTGTGCACTCCCCCACCCCCAAACCCCACATTCATTTCACTCAATTCCCCTCTTTCCAGGAGAGAACTGCTCAAAATCAGGTGGAAGGAGCCAGGACAGGTAGCAGGACATGTGGCTTCTCACTCCCTATGAGGAGACGATTCAAACCCTGACTGACCATGCCTAAGCCCCTGGAGTGAAAATGGCCTACATTAACATTGTCCAATGTACTGACTGAACACAGTGTGTCTTGACTGAGGACTACACCCCTTGGACTTTAAGACATCTCTTAACTGATGACTGCATGATAAGGCTCTTCGTTTCATGCATAAAACAAGAAAAGTCAGAAGTATAATGAGACTGTCTGTTAGCTCTGGCTGAGGGAATGTACTGTAAAAAAGCAAAGCAAAGGTGAGTGAGCACAGGGACAGTGGATGAGTGACTCTGAGATGCAGGCTGGTCCAGTCCATGAGCTGGCAGCCTGTCCAAACAGCACAATATCATTGCTGCAGCATTACAGTAAGAGGCATTGGTACAGTGCGAAAAGCCCAAAGCTATGGAAGTCTATCACTGAGTAGTTTTAAGGCAGGGATTCACATATTTTGGGCTCTCAGGGAATCATGGGATTTGGGAAGTTGGCAGAGAAGTGAAGTTGAAGCTCAGATAGCTATGATCATATTGAATGGCGGAGCAGACTTGATGGGCAGAATGGCCCACTCCTGCTCATTTTTTCTTATTAAACAGAAACAAGTGCGGAAATCAATGCGGAAAAGCTCCTAAATCAGCAGTGAGATTAACGATGGAATAATGTGTTTTGATCCTCTCCCTTTAGTTTTAACTGTAATTTCCAGCCAATTATGATCATTATATTGCTCTTTATGACCAGTGAGCAACAACAGTAGAAGTAGATTAGACATTAGGTTCCAAATTGGAACATGTCTGGAATAAATGGGTTGTATTATAGCAGCTTCTGTAAACAGTCCCATTGCTTCAGAGGTACCAGCACATCAGGGTCCACCTTTCCAAACTACTTTCCAATACGACCCCATTTCAACACTTGAAAATTAAATGATTCCAGACATGAATAAAAGCAAAGGAACAATAAAACAGCAGAGGGCATGCAGTAAAGAAATGTTAAAGTTACAATATTGTAAATCAATATAAATGTATCATACAAATATAAAAGCCTGTTTTTAAAGTATTTTGTAAATATTTTATTATCTCACACACTCACCAGCCTATTACTTCATCTGAGCTGTTTCAGTTCATTTATCTTGGCCAGGAAGCAATGGATATTATTGAATTTCACATTTGTATTCAGCATTACTGATCTTTAGC
Source organism: Chiloscyllium plagiosum (assembly GCF_037043375.1). NCBI lineage: Eukaryota > Metazoa > Chordata > Chondrichthyes > Orectolobiformes > Hemiscylliidae > Chiloscyllium > Chiloscyllium plagiosum. The sequence goes on along the minus strand of NW_028270167.1, from coordinate 40,740,951 downwards.
AACATCACACCAAGGTTCCTTAAAGGCAATCCAATATCTCTGATTTATTGTGAGACAAGTCAAATAAACATTGGATTTTCCAATGAGGATTTCAATTGATACAAAATATTGTTCATTGTCCCAGAGGCTGAATTTTTACAGTGTATCCCAGTGCGCAGCAATTTGGCTCTCAAAAAAAATTGACTTAATGTACAAGGTAAACCATTTCACTCAATGTTGAGCCATACTCTTCCCTATCCAAGGGAAATGGGAAGCAGAGGGCATTGCTGGACAGACATGCAACATAATGTGTGTCAATTACTGGCCACTGAGGTTTTAGCCACACTCCACATACTCTCCAATGACAAACAAACTCAGTGAAGCCTCTGTTCAATCTCCCCGCACCTACACACTCAATCAAATCTTCTCCTCCTTGAATTTAACAAGACAGCTTTCTTTTCAGAATTGAGAGAGATCAGCTGGTCAACTTATTCTTAGCAGGTTTTTGTCCAACTCAACTACTTCTTAGCAGATTGTCCTCAAACAGTCCAGCAGGGGGCTACAGCAAAACAAGCAGTTATCATCAGTCATATGATTTGGTCTGATTTGATTTAATTTATTGTAATCATATGTACCGAAGTATAGTGGAAAGCTTTGTCTTGTGAGCAGATCATGGTAAGTAAAGACATACAGACCATGGGGTGCCTGGACTGAGTGAGGCATACAGGTTACACTGCATAAGATGGTGCACAAAGCAAAATCAACATTAACAAAAGTCACATTGTTTAAAGTTAGAGACGGCAGGGAAGAAGCTGTTCTTGAACCTGGTGGTCTGTGTGTTCAAGCTTCTGAATCTTCTGCCTGACCGAAGATGTTGTAGGAGAACTTTATCAAGGTGGGAGGCGTCTTTGATGATGTTAGCAGCCTTTCCACGGCAATGAGCTGTGTAAATGGAGTCCATGGATGGGAGGTTGGCTTCTGTCATGGTCCAGGCTGCACACACAACCTTCTGTAGTTTCTTATGGTCCTGGACAGAGCAGTTGCCATACTAAGACCATCAAGCACCCAGATGTATGCTTTCCATGGTGCATCTGTAAAGGTTTGTGAGGGTCCTTATGGACATGCTGAATTTCCTAAGCTACCTGAGGATGAAGAGGTATTGTTGTGCCTTCCTGACCATTGTGTCGATGTGGGAGGTCCAGGACAGGCTGTCGGTTATCATCACTCCGAGGAACTTGATTCAGTCAACCCTCTCAGCCTCTGCTCTGTTGATATAAGTGGGGTCATGTTCTCCTCCATTCCTTCTGAAGTTAATGATCAGTTCTTTAGTTTTGCCAACACTGAAAGAGAGATTGTTCTCATTGCACCAGGTCACCCAGCACTCTATCTATTGCTTGTATTCTGACTCATCATTGTTTGATATCTGTCACACCATGGTGATATCATCAGCAAACTTGTAGAGTTTGGAATTTGGCTGCATAGTTGTGGGTGTGCCAGGCATAGAGTTGGAGGCTCAGAATGCATCCTTGGAGGGCTTCAGTGTTGAGTGTTACAATGGAGGAGGAGAAGTTACCTATCTTCACTGACTGGGGTCTGTCCATCAGAAAGCTGAGGAGACTGTTGCAGAGGGTGGTGCTGAGGTCTAGGTCTCAGAGTTTTGAGATCTGAAGGGGATTATAGTGTTGAAGGTGGAACTATAGTTGATGAGTACGAGTCTGATGTGGGTGTCCTTGTCATCCAGTGTTCCAAGGATGAGTGCAGAGCTCAGGAAATGGCGTCCGCTGTGGACCTATTATTTCGGTAGGCAAATTGCAGAAGATCAAGGCAGGCTGGGAGACTAGAGTTGAGGTGGGCCATGACCAGCCTTTTGAAGCACTGCATGATTATGAAGATCAATGCCATTAGATGGTAGTCATTAAGGCACGTTGCATGTGCTTTCTTTGGTACTGGGATGATGGTGGTCTTCATGAAGCAGGTAGGGACTTCGGCTTGTGTGAGGGAGAGGTTGAAGATGACGGTGAATGCTTCTGTCAGCTGCTCTGCACAGGATCAGAATGTGCGGCCAGGGACTCTGTCCGGGCCTGTCACTTTCCTTGGGTTGACTCTGTAAAAGATCAATCTGATGTCTGTGGCAGTGATGGAAGGAACAGGTGTGTCCAGGGCTGTTGGGGCAGGTGACACAGCGCCACAGAGATTCTGCTCAAACTGAGCATAGAAAGCATTGAGAGCATCAGGGAGGGATATGTCTGTGTCTGCTATCTTGCTATGCTTCACTTTGTATCCTATTATGTTGGTAGGCCTTGCCACAGGTGACAGGTGTTTGTAAGGTTGGTTTGGGCCTTTAACCTGGTCCAGTACTGCCTCTTGGCATCCCTGACTTTGAGGAGGCCATATCTGGATTTTCTGTATAGGTCTGGGTTGTCTGGTTTGAATGCTACATGCCTGGTCTTCAGTAGGGAGTGGATTTCCTGGTTCATCAAGGTTTCCAGTTGGGGAACCCTGGATTGACTTCTTGGCACACAGCCCTCTACGCATTTGCTAATGAGTCTGTGACGGTAGTGATATACTCATCTAGGTTTTCCACTGAGTACTTGAATACCATCCAGTCCACCGATTCCGAGCAGTGCCAGGGGCACACTTCAGCTGCCTTGGACCAACTTTGTGTGAAGGATCCTCCCATTTCAGCTTCTATAGAAAGTCTTGTTAAATCTATCCAAGGACCTCTTCCAAATAAATCACTCCAAGTATGCCCCTCAAAACCTGAAATAAACCAATTTTCCACAATCCTTCAAAACGTAACTCCTTCAAGAAATATTAAATACAAAATATCTTCTTAACAAAGCACATTCACAGGTCAGCCAGCTGATGGCAGCCAGGCAGAAGAGCTAGCAGTTCTGGGAACATAAGCTGTCACCTCCCCTCCCCCCCCTCCGTCCCTCACCACCCCCCACCCCCAGACAACATCTTTAAAACTGTTTTAACCAGAGAAAAACCTTCAGAGACTGACGGATAAGCAGAGATCGGGCAGAGGCGAACACTGCCTTGGTGTTTGATGCAGTACACAGTTTCAGAGGAAGAGGGAGCTCCTAATTCCAGTCTCCCTCCGTTAGATTCAGGATTGTGATGATAAAGAACATAACTGGATCTGAAATCAAAGTTCTGAACTGGGGAAGGCTGACTTTAAAAAAAAAAGATCAGAGATGGCTGGGCCAGAGTGGACTGGGAATACATACGTTCAGACAAATCTGTCTCAGAACAGCATTCAAGAAGGAAATATGGAGAGTGCAATGCCAAAGGGTGGGACCACGAAATCTGTGAACCATGGATATTAATGGATGTATAGCATTGGATTGAAAGAAAGAAAAGGAAGCATATAGGAGAGGTACAGGGGGCTCAGAACAGCAGAAGCCATACAGGAGGAGACTGTGCAAGAGGGAACTTCAAAGTGAAATTCAGAGAGCTGAAAGAGGATATGAAAGGAGACTGGCAGGTAAAATAAAGGAAAATTCTATGTTGTTTTAGAGGTACAGTGAAGGTAAAAGGATAACAAAGCAATGAGTGGGACACATTAAGGACCACAGTGATAATATGTGCATGGAGCCAAAGGATAAATGTAGGGGTCTAAATGAATACTTAGAGTTGGTGTTCACTAGAATTGGGATAATATTGAAATAAAAATCAGGGAGAAGGTCTGTGATATATTTAAAGAAATTAGCACAGAGAGGTGGTTATGAATGGTCTGGCTGCCTCTAAATTAGATAAATCTCCAGATTTGTATGAAATGTATCCCAGCTTGTTGAGTAAGGCAAGGGAGGAAATAACAGGAACACTTGCGAATTTTTTCAGTTCCTCTCCGGCCACAGGAGAGGTGCTGGAGTATAGCCAATGTGAACCATTATTCAGGAAGGGATCAAGGGATAAACCAGGAAACTAAAGGTGAGTCAGTCAAACCTCAGTGGTGAGAAAACAATTGGAAGAAATTCTGCCGGACAGAATTGATCTGCATTTGGAGAGGCAGAGATTGATCAAGAACAGTCAGTATGGTTTTGTTAAGGGGAGGTCATGCTTGACCAATTTCTAAGAAACAACCAGATGTACAGATGAAGACAATGTTTTTGATGCAGTCTGCTTGGACTTTAGCAAGGCTTTTGATAAGGTCCCATGATACCAACAGTAAGAGCAAATGGAAATGTGGCAAATTGGACACAATTGGCTGAGTAGCAGGAAGCAGAGGGTGATGGTTGTGGGGTGTTTTCTGACTGGAGGTCTGTGTCCACTGGGGTCCCATTGGGGTCACTGTTGGACTCCTTGCTGTTTGTGGTTTATATAAATGATTTAGACTTGAATGTAGAAGCATTATCAGTAAGTTCACAGATGATACATAAATTGATGGGGTGGTAAATTGTGAGAAAGATAGCCTTAGATTACAAGAGAATATAGATAAGCTGGACAGATGGAATAATTAGTGGTAGAGGTGATGGTCTGACAATGTTCTGGCAATAGTACTGAAGACTTGTGCTCTGGAACTTGCTGCACCCATAGCCAAGTTGTTCCAGTACAATTACAAAACTGGAATTTATCTGACAATGTGGAACGTTGTCCAGGTATGTCTAAACAAAACGTTGGACAAATCCAACCCAGCTAATTACTGCTCATCAGTCCACTCTTGATCATCAGTAAAGTGATGGGAGGTGTCATCAACATTGCTATCAAGCAGCACTTGCTCAGCAATAATTGCTCAGTGATATCCAGTTTGGGTTCCGCCAAGGCCACTCAGCTCCTGACTTCGTTACAGCCTTGGTTCAAACATGGACAAGAGAGCTGAATTCCAGAGGGGAGGAAAGAGAGTGATAGCCCTTGACATCAAGGCTGCATTTGATCAAGTGAGGCATCAAGAAGCCCTGGAACAACTGCAGTCAATGGGAATCAGTGGCAAACTCTGCTGGTTTACAGCCCTACCTGGCAGACAGGAATATGGTTGTGGCTGTTGGAGGTCAGCCATGTCAGTTCCAACACATCTCGACAGGATTTCCTCAGGATAGTGTCCCAGCAATCTTCTGCTGTTTAATAAGGACAGTCTCTCCATTGTAAGGTCAGAAATGAAGATGTTCACCAATGATTGCACAATGTTCAGTACCATTCACATCTCTTCAGATACTGAAGCAGTCTATATCCATGTGCAACAAAACCTGGACAATATCCAGGATTGGGCTGAAAAGTAGCAAATAACATTTGTACTATACAAATGCCAGGCAACAACTATCTGCAGTCAGATACAATCCAACCACCATCCCTTGATACTCAGTGGGGTTTCCATCACTGAATCACTCACTATCAATATCCTGGGGTTGCACTGACCAGAAACTCAATTGGACTCATCATATAATCACAGCGGCTGTAAGAGCACATCAGAGACAGGTAGCTCACCTCCTGACTTGTAAAATCCCCTTCAAGTTACGAGCTAGTGAGGGCAGGAATAGGAGGATAGAGCAGATGAATGCATGGCCGAGGAGCTGGTGTATGGGAGAAGAATTCACATTTTTGGATCATTGGAATCTCTTTTGGGGTAGAAGAGGCTTGCACAAGAAGGACGGATTGCACGTAAATTTGAAGAGGTCTAATATACTGGCAGGGAAATTTGCTAGAACTGCTTGGGAAGATTTAAACTAGTAAGGTGGGGTGGGGTGGGACCAAGGGAGATAATGAGGAAAGAGATCGATCTGAGATGGGTACAGCTGAGAACAGAAGTGAGTCAAACAGTCAGGGCAGGCAGGGACAAGGTAGGACTAATAAATTAAACTGCATTTATTTCAATGCAAGAGGCCTCACAGGAAGGCAGATGAACTCAGGGCATGGTTAGGAACATGGGACTGGGATATCATAGAAATGACAGAAACATGGCTCAGGGATGGGCAGGACTGGCAGCTTAATGTTCCAGGATACAAATGCTACAGGAAGGGAGGCAAGAGAGGAAGAGGAGTGGCATTTTTGATAAGGGATAGCATTACAGCTGTGCTGAGGGAGGATATTCCCAGAAATACATCCAGGGAAGATATTTGGGTGGAACTGAGAAATAAGAAAGGGATGACCACCTTATTGGGATTGTATTATAGACCCCCCAATAGTCAGAGGGAAATTGAGAAACAAACCTGTAAGGAGATCTCAGCTATCTGTAAGAATAATAGGGTGGTTATGGTAGGGGATTTTAACTTTCCAAACATCGACTGGGACTGCCATAATGTTAAAGGTTTAGATGGAGAGGAATTTGTTAAGTGTGTACAAGACAATTTTCTGATTCAGTATGTGGATGTACCTACTAGAGAAGGTGCAAAACTTGACCTACTGTTGGGAAATAAGGCAGGGCAGGTGACTGAGGTGTCAGTGGGGGACCACTTTGGGGCCAGCGACCATAATTCTATTTGTTTTAAAATAGTGATGGAAAAGGATAGACCAGATCTAAAAGTTGAAGTTCTAAATTGGAGAAAGGTCAATTTTGATGGTATTAGGCAAGAACTTTCGAAAGCTGATTGAAGGCAGATGTTCGCAGGTAAAGGGGCGGCTGGAAAATGGGGAGCCTTCAGAAATGAGATAACAAGAATCCAGAGAAAGTATATTCCTGTCAGGGTGAAAGGGAAGGCTGGTAGGTATAGGGAATGCTGGATGTCTAAAGAAATTGAGGGTTTGGTTAAGAAAAAGAAGGAAGCATATGTCAGATATAGACAGAATAGATTGAGTGAATCCTTAGAATAATATAAAGGAAGTAGGAGTATACTTAAGAGGGAAATCAGGATGGCAAAACGGGGACATGAGATAGCTTTGGCAAATAGAATTAAGGAGAATCCAAAGGGTTTTTACAAATATATTAAGGACAAAAGGGTAACTAGGGAGAGAATAGGGCCTCTCAAAGATCAGCAAGACGGCCTTTGTGTGGAGCCACAGAAAATAGGAGAGATACTAAATGAATATTTTGCATCAGTATTTACTGTAGAAAAGGATGTGGAAGATATAGACTGTAGGGAAATAGATGGTGATATCTTGCAAAATGTCCAGATTACAGAGGAGGAAGTGCTGATGTCTTGAAACGGTTAAAAGTGGATAAATCCCCACGACCTGAACAGGTGTACTCAAGAACTCTGTGGGAAGCTAGAGAAGTGATTGCTGGGCCTCTTGCTGAGATATTTGTATCATCGATAGTCACAGGTGAGGTGCCAGAAGACTGGAGGTTGGAAAACGTGGTGCCACTGTTTAAGAAGGACGGTAAAGACAAGCCAGGGAACTATAGACTGGTGAGCCTGACCTCGGTGGTGGGCAAGTTGTTGGAGGGAATCCTGAGGGATAGGATTTACATGTATTTGGAAAGGCAAAGACTGATTTGGGATAGTCAACATGGCTTTGTGCATGGGAAATCATGTCTCACAAACTTGATTGAGTTTTTTGAAGAAGTAACAAAGAAGATTGATGAGGGCAGAGCAGTAGATGTGATCTATATGGACTTCAGTAAGGCATTCAATAAGGTTTCCCATGGGAGACTGATTAGCAAGGTTAGATCTCATGAAATACAGGGAGAACTAGCCATTTGGACACAGAACTGGCTCAAAGGTAGAAGACAGAGGGTGGTGGTGGAGGGTTGTTTTTCAGACTGGAGGCCTGTGACCAGTGGAGTGCCACAAGGATTGGTGCTGGGCCCTCTACCTTTTGTCATTTACATAAATGATTTGGATGCGAGCATAAGAGGTACAATTAGTAAGTTTGCAGATGACACCAAAATTGGAGGTGTAGTGGACAGTGAAGAGGGTTACCTCAGATTGCAACAGGATCTGGACCAGATGGGCCAATGGGTTGAGAAGTGGCAGATGGAGTTTAATTCAGATAAATGCGAGGTGCTGCATTTTGGGAAAGCAAATCTTAGCAGGACTTATACACTTAATGGTAAGGTCCTAGAGAGTGTTGCTAAACAAAAAGATCTTGGAGTGCAGGTTCATAGCTCCTTGAAAGTGGAATCGCAGGTCGATAGGATAGTGAAGAAGGCGTTTATTATGCTTTCCTTTATTGGTCAAAATGTTGAGTACAAGAGTTGGGAGGTCATGTTGCGGCTGTACAGGACATTGGTCAGGCCACTGTTGGAATATTGCATGCAATTCTGGTCTCCTTCCTGTCGGAAAGATGTTGTGAAACTTGAAAAGGTTCAGAAAAGATTTACAAGGATGTTGCCAGAGTTGGAGGATCTGAGCTACAGGGAGAGGCTGAACAGACTGGGGCTGTTTTCTCTGAAGAGTCGGAGGCTGAGGGGTGACCTTATAGAAGTTTACAAAATTATGAGGGGCATGGATAGGATAAATAGACAAAGTCTTTTCCCTGGGGTGGGGGAGTCCAGCACTAGAGGGCATAGGTTTAGGGTGAGAAGGGAAAGATATAAAAGAAACCTAAGGAGCAACTTTTTCATGCAGAGGGTGGTACATGTATGGAATGAGCTGCCAGAGGATGTGGTGGAGGCTGGTACAATTGCAACATTTAAGAGGCATTTGGATGGGTATATGAATAGGAAGGGTTTGGAGGGATATGGGCTGGGCGCTGGCAGGTGGGACTAGATTGGGTTGGGATATCTGGTCGGCATGGACGGGTTGGACCGAAGGCTTTTTTTCCATGCTGTACATCTCTATGATTCTATGACGCTAAGTTGGAAATCCTTATTTGGAAATATACTGCTGCTCCTTCACTGTCAACATTCTGGAATTCCCTTCCTTTGGATATTATGCGTATACCTCAAGCACATGGACTGTAGCGGTTCAAGAAGGCAGCTCACCCCCACCTTCTTCAGGGCACCCAGGGATGTGAAATAAATACAGCCAGTCAGCGATACCCACGTTCCATGAAAGAAGAATCAAATTTAATCTAGATAAAGATGAGGTGATGCACTTGAACAAGACAAACAAGGCAAGGGAATGCATGATGAATGAGAGGACTCTGGGAAGCACTGATAATCAGAGGGTCCTCAGTGTGCATGTTCACTGGTCCATTAAGATATCAGTATAGGACGTTAAGGTGGTATATAGTATACTTGCTTTTATTAATCAAAGCATCGAGTTAAAGAGCAGGGAGCTCTTATATGCTGCAGCTTTATAAAACATTGGTTAGACTACAGTTAGAAAATTACATGCAGTCCTGAAATCCACATTATAGGAGGAATATGATAGCACTGGAAAGGGTACAGGAGAGATTTACCAGGACATTGCCTGAGCTGGAGAGTATCAGTTATGAAGAAAGATTGGACTGGGATTCTTTACCTTAGAGCAAAAACGATTGAGATGGGACATTATTGAGATGTATAAATTATGAAAGGCAAAGATAAAATAGACATAGCAGACTTTTCCCCTTGATGGAGAGATAAATGACTGGGGCATGGTTTTAAGGTAAGGTGCAGAAGGGGTGTGAGAGGGTGGCGGGAATCTGGAACTCACTGTTTGTAAGGGTGGTCAAGGCAGAAACTCTCAGATCCATTCTTCAGGTATTTAGATGTGAACTTGTAATACTGAGGCCTACAAAGCTATGGGCCAATTGCTGGAAAAAGGTAGTTGGTTTTGACCAATGCAGACGTGATGGGGTGACGGGTCTATTTCTGTGCTATAGATCTTGGTGACTCCAATTCCATGAGTTTAGTTACAGTTCCATCTACAGTTTAGGAGCTACTGTCCTGGACTCTCCACATAAATGAGGTCTGTCATTCCTGTTAGTGTCCTCAAAATCTCCAGAGCACTATGTCTTAGACCTTCACATCTTTTCTAAGATTCTTTTTCCCAATATCAGATCTCTGCGATTTATTTCTGACTGGAAGCTTCACCCTCCACCAGTGCTGATAAGAGCTTTAAGCTGATAAAAACGTAGTCTCCTGAGATTATAGAATTCCAGAGCTCCAATCATTGGGTCCTCCTCTGACTCAGTTTCTACAAGCTTGATTAGCATAGCCCCAGCTGCTTTATAAATGTAGCACCAAGGGTCACTGTTTGAGACAGAGAGAAGTTAAACTTTTTCCTCAAAGAGGATGATGAGTCCTGGAAATACTCTTCCTCAAAAGGCAATGGAAGCAAACTTTTTGAATGTTTTTAAGGTTGAGGCAAATAGATCCTTAATATGCAAAGGAGTGAAAGATCATCAGGACAGAGGTGTCTTCAGATTAGCTGTGATCTTATTGAATGGTGGAGCAGGTAAGAGTGGCTTACTTGTGGCCCTAATTCACATTTGTATTTCATTATATTGGAGCAGTTAGCAGTGATTTTTGACAATAATCTGCAATAGTCTATTCCAGTACTAGCAATTCACTCATTGGATCATGGAAAAACAGATTCATACCAAATTATAGAATCCTCTATCTGGAGGCTATCTAGACTGTCAAGTCTGTATGAAGCCTTCAAAGACCATCCCACTCTACCCTCACATTTATTATAGCTAGTCCACCTAGCTTGTACGTCCCTGAACACTATGGGCATAAAACAAATACAATCATCTAACCTGCACATCTTTGGGCTGTGGGAGGAAGCCAGAGCACCCGGAGGAAACCCACAAACCAGGTCCCCTAGCATGGTCAGTACCATCCATTGTGCCACTCTATCACAATGTATCCTCTGCCTCTCTAAACCCAAGTCCTGAGATTACAGCCCCAGATATCTATTGTGTACCGTTCTATATGTGCGATAATTCTGTTCTTTACTATCTCTAAGTGCATCTGTTGCACTGGGAAAGAATGGATGATGATTACTTGACAGTAATCTCAGAAATAGACCATTAAAGTCTGTTAGAAAGTGACCCAGTGACAATCTCTGATGGAAACAAGTCAAGGCATTGCCTTCAACCATGAGCAGAATCTTTTTTATCAAATGGGAAAACATAGCTGTAATCACTGCAAAATAATTCAAACTGGGTAATATTCTGCTGCTGCAGATTTCAGATGATAAGTTGCTCCTGTCTCTCTCTCTCTCTCTCTCTGTCTTTTATAATGTTCTATCTACATGTATATTCAGGGAATATAACACTTGTCTGTCTACCGTAATGTTCCTGTAAACTCTCCACCAAGTCCTGTGCTTACTGGTCATTCTAGCAATAGTAAAAATCATGAGAATTTGTAATAACAGGAACAGGTTTTTTGTTTCTTTTTCAGTTACCCATTTTTACCATGGCCCTCAGTATCTCCTATTCATCTTCTCAACATGTCTCTCAACACTATTTTTTCACCAAATGCCCTGACTTTCCTCCCATCCCTGGGAAATGGCAGCATGTAATTTTTCTTTACTGGATGAGTCATCCAAAAACCTGAACAGTTGAAACCTTGCCATGGCAGTTGGGGAATGTAACTTAAACTAATGAAATCAGTCTGGAATAAAAAGCTAGTCTTATTGATGATAATCATGAAACTATAGATAGATTGTTATAGAAACCCATCTGATTCACTATGATCTTCTAGGAGGGAGATCTGCTGTCTTCGATGCGAGAAGTGACTCAAGCTGCACAGCAATGTGGTTCACTCAAATGTCTTCTGAACATCAGTCTTTTCTGAAATGGCCTAGCAAGCCACTTAGTTAAATCAAACCATGCAGAAAAAGTATCATAACATCCAGATGAATAATCTGGATTCACTCAAAACAGTGGAAATAACAAGGGCACATGTTTCACAGTGAACTTGGTGGTGTCCTAGTCACTGGGGACCTCTGACAAAACTGGGAGAACTGTCCCATTGATTGGCGCAACCTGACAATGTCATACTCACAGAATGTTACTTCACAGCCAATGTGTCAAAAACCTGTATCATTATAAAAAACTAAAAATAAGAAAAAACTGTGGAAGTTGGGGATGTGAATAAAAAAAAAGTGCATGAGAAACTGAGCAGGCTTGGCAGTATCTGTGGAGGGAGAAACAGAGTTATCCTTTTGAGTCCAATTTGATTATTTCCATTCCGGCATCATTGTCCATGGCTATATTTAAGCTCATTGGAGAGGCAGACCATGAGAGATGGTGCGCAGTGGCATACAGTCAAATGAATCTGACTTTGGAAGTTCTCAACATTAAGTCCAAAGCCCATGAAATCCCAGGACATCAGGTCAATCACAGTCAGGGAACCCTCCTGCTGATTATCACTTACAGCCTTCTCCTGAATCATCCTCCTGCATATTGAACACAAACTGAAGTAATGCTGAGAGAGACAAAGTTAAAAATCACACAACACCAGCGTGTAGTCCAACAGGTTTAATTGAAAGCACTAGCTTTTGGAGCACTGCTCCTCCATCAGGTGGTTGTGGAGAATAAGATTGTACGACACAGAATTTATAACAAAAGTTTACAGTGTGATGTAACTGAAATTATATATTGAAAAAGACCTGGATTGTTTGTTAAGTCTCCAACTCAAAGGCACACAATGCACTCTGGGTGGGGAACTTCAATGTCCATCACATCAAGTATCTCGCTAACACCACTACTGACTGATCTGGTCTAGTCCTGGAGCATCTATCTGTCTACTGCAGCACATGGTGAGAACTCCACTAAATAGCAACAGTGGAAACAATGAAGAGGTTGGCACTGAGATGACAGAAACATACTCAAGTTCTGAAGAAGAGTCACTGGACTTGGAACGTTAACTCTGCTTTTCTCCACAATGCTGCCAGACCTCCTCCGTTTCCCCAGCCATTTCTGTTTTCATTTCAGATTCCCAGCTTCCGCAGTTGTTGGTTTATATCATTCTGTGAACTGATGGTCTTTGTGTTTTAAAGAAATATTTCACTATTTTTAACCACCTGGACAGTAAACCTATTGCTGTGGGTCAGGTATCAGATGTAGACCAGACCAGGTGAGGTGACAGATTCTCTTCTCTGAAAGGACATCAGCGAATCAGATTTCTTTTTCTGACAATCAACAGCAGTTTCACGGCCAGTATGAGACTCTTCCATCCTGATTTAAAAAAAGAAATTCAAATTTCACTGCTATAGCAAGATTCAAACGCAGATCCCTAGAACATTACCTTAGTCTCTGGTTAATAGGTTAGTGATAATGCCACTAAGCCATCACCTCCCCTCACTGCTACTTGAGTGCTCACTCAGTTAACACCTACCTTTAATTTCAGGAGGTGCTGTGCCAACCCCTAATAACAGATCAGTGACTTTGTTTGTTCAACCATGGATTTTAATGGATAATCCAGGGGCACTACTCACTCCTGTATCAAGTTTGAATTGACACAGATGAGCTCTGCCAATAACTGAAGAGAAATCTGTTTTTTTCTCCTTTTCCTGAAGTGTGTTAGTATTTGTTTGTGTTTTGTTTTGGTTAAACGGATAAATATTATAGTTCCATATTACAGAGGATTAAGGGGGATTATTGTTTGTTGACGACTTTATTAACTGCATTTCTCACCTCATTAATATGCAGCATCCTATCCTACCATCCACAGTGAACAAATTAGATGCTGAGAATTCTCGCTATGGAAGTCAGAGTGGGAAGCTGGTGATTGCAGCTTGCCTTGGCTGGCACAGTTACATCTGGGGCAAAATAGAGACTCAGATAAATAGTGATGCAAAATCAATCGAATTTATACAAGCATTTAGCTTTGTGTAATATATTTGTGGCACCTGTGTCACCAAAGAGCCCTCAAAAGGATTTTGTTTCTTCCTCCCTCTCCCATTATACCGCAGTGTTGTCCCTAGTTCCACATCAGGGGTGGAGGGACTCTGCTCAGTAGTCAAGCCCATTGACCCTGGAGGTTTGATGTGCAACCCATGGCGGGTGTTTGTGTCTGGACAGCCCTGACATTCTTCTCAGATGCAACTGGCCCCTCCTCCAGTGTGAACTTGGAAGAGAAGATGGAGAAACTGGCCCTCCTCCAGTGTTTCCTGACAGGAGACCTCTGAAAAGCTTGTGTGTATGGGTCCCCCTCTGACTGGGTTTTTCCTTGCTCCGCCCTGTCACCATGTGAGGAATGGGCCCATGAAGACCAATGGCTGGGGGAATGGATTGTGGGTCTGTGTGTGTGTGTCTCCAGCAGACTCTGAGACTCTGAGTCCTGGCTCTCCATGGCAACAACCAACCAGAACATGGAGGTAGACAGAGGGTCACATGACTTGCTGCATTCCTTCAGCCCCTGGGCAATGAGGATCATTGCCTCCCACATTCCTGTCTGTTGCTCCTGTTCCTCCCTGTGGATGTGGACAAAGTCCCTGGTTACTGACCTCACAGGCTCCTCTCCTGTCTTGGACTGAGCAGGGTCCTGGTCTCTGACAGGCCTCTGAATGCCAGCAGCTTGGGCTGTTTCTTCCTTGACCAGCTGCAGAACATTTGCAGTGAGGTGTTCACCAGCTTACACTTCTAAACATGTCATTCCCACCATGGCGTTAGTATTTGGGCTGGTGAGGGCTGGAAGGAGGCAGTCATTTCTCTACCAAGACCACAGAAATCCCGTTGGTATCTGAAAGGTGTAAGGGTGAGGAGGTGTCCTAGCTCGTGGTTAAATGTGCTGTGCAGTGAATGGCACTGACAGTGAGGATACCATGAGATTTTCAGGGACACGAACACTGCTAGTCAGTCAGATGGTGGGATAGGAATGTCTCAGCATACCCCTCAGGAGTGGACCTGGTCATCTCCAGCAAGGGATGGGATTTTCTTCTGGAGGAGGATGAGGAACCTAATACTATACACCTGTCTTCTCTTCTTGGCTCTTGCTTTCATATTATGGGCTGTTTTCTCCTGGAATGAGAGGAAGGGAGGAACTGAGTGACTTGAAAGTTGGTGGCATAGCTGTTAGAGCTTATACAATAGGTGGTGAGCTGAGTGAGTAAGTGAGTCGGCAGCACAGAGGCCATGCAGAATTAGTGGTGCAGAATGTTGGTGTGGATCAAGAAGCAAGTGAAGAAAATATTGCGGACAATATTGACTGTGGCAGCCTTCGAGGAATTTGTCAGGCATGACCTCCCCTTGATGAAGCCGTGCTGACTCCACCCTACTTTAACATGCACTCTGCAATCTCGTCCTTAATAATGGACTAACCAACAAATGATGTCAGGCTTACTTTAACCATTTTTCAGTCCTCTGGGAATCTCCCTGACACCTGTGATTCCTGAAAGATCACACTAATGTTCCCACAGTTTCCTCAGGTATCTCCTTCAGAACTCTGGAGTGCAGTCCATCTGGTTTGGGTGATTTATCCACCTTCCCAGACATTTTACCTTCTCCAGGACCCACTCTTCATTCAGTGTGTGGTCAACCTGTGGAATTTACTAACAAAGAAAGCTGTGGAAACTGGATCCCTGAATTTATTTGGAAAGAGATGGATATATTTTTAGACAATACAGGTAAAAGCATCAAGCAGTATGGAGAGACAGTGCGAACGTGGTGTGGAGATAGAGATCAGCCATGAACATATTAAATAGTTGAGCAGGCTTAAGTGGCCGAATGCCATCCTTGTGCTTTTAGTTTCTATCTTTACACCTCAGTGTTACCACCTTCATATATGTGCATGTGTGTGTGTCTCTCTCTCTATGTGTGTCTGTATTGTAAATGTGTATCTGTGTGTGTATCTGTGTATGTGTCTGTGTGTGCATCTGTGTATGTGCGTCTTTGTGTGTGTGCATTTGTGTGTATGTTCATGCGCCTGTGTACATATCTTTCTATGTCTATGTATCTGTGTGCGTGTGTCTCTGTGTATGTATCTAGTGTGTGTATATATATGCGCGCGGTTCTGGAATCCACATTATAGGAGGGATGGGATTGTACTGGAGAAAGTTCAGAGGAGATTTAACATTATGTAGCCTGGGTTGGAGAGTTTAATTTATGAAGAGAGATTGGATAGACTTTGGTTGTGTTCTTTGGAGCAGAGGAGATTGAGAGGGGACATTTTTGAGGGGCATTGATAGGGTAAGCAGGATGAGACTTTTCTCCTGAATTGAGAGTTCAATGACCGGGGAATAGATTGAAGGTACGGGACAGGAGGTTTAGAGGGGATGTAAGGAAAAATCTTTTCACTCAGAGGGTGTTGGGAATCCAGAACTCCCTGCCTGTAAGGATGGTAGAGGGAGAAAGCCTCATCATATTTAAGAAGAATTTAGATGCACACTTGTGATGTCAAGGCATGTGGGCAAAGTGCTGGTAAATGGGAATAGAATAGTTAGGTCGGTATTTATGACTGGTGCAAACTCAATGGGGAAAAGAACTTTTTTGTGCTTTAGATCTCAATGACTATGACTCTTTGTCTTTCAGCCCGGCATGACTGTCTCCCAACTAGACGTGGCGGTCTCTCGGTCCAGTGTGGTGGTCTCCCAGCCCAGCTCAGCCTGGGTGTCTCCCAATCTGACGTGAAGGACTCTTGGCCTGGTGTGGGGGTCTCTCGGCCCGGTGTTGTGGTATCTTAGCCCGGTATGGGGGTCTCTTGGCACGGTGTGGTGGTCTCTCGGCCCAGTGTGGGGGTCCCTTGATCTGGTGTGGTGGTCTTTCGGCACGGTGTGGGGGTCTCTCTCCGGTGTGATGGTCTTTTGGTCCAGTATGGTGGTCTCTCGGCACAGTGTGGTGGTCTCTCAGCACGGTGTGACAGTCTCTCGGCACAGTATGGTGGTCTCTTGGTCTGGAGTGGCCTCACTGTGGACCTTTGGCCTTGAGAATGAATCCAGAGCAGTATCCCAACTTTGAGATACTCTGGGTGAAGCCCAGATGGTCTGGTGTCAAGGCTCAGCACAAACAAAATGCGCAGTGCTAGCGTGAACTGGGTTGGAAAGACTGTTATTCTGAACTTTTCATTTCTGTATTTTCTGATTTATCCCTATGATCTGTAATACTGGACTTCTTACTTCTTTATTTTTCTCATTTTGTTTTTCTGTAATAATTTGTACTTAACAATCTGTAGCTAAGATGGCACCATAAGTGACAACTTGTAAACTTTTCATGTGAGTATACGTGACAATAAAGCTCATTTAATTTAAGTTTTAAAACTCCAGCAAGTTAGTTAAATACAATTTGCTTGTAACAAGGTGATACTGACCTATCCTAGTTAACCCATATTTTTCCATGTGACTAATTAATTCCAATCTGAATAGTTTTTTAAAATTTCCCCACTATTGAAGTTGAGCAGGCCAGGCTGTAATTGCGAACAAACTTGCAACCATTTTTTAAATAAGGCTGCTTATAGAGATTTATAAAACAATGGGAGGAATGGATAAGGGGAATAGGTAAACTCCTTTTCCCCGAGTGGGGGAGTCCAAAGCTAGAGGCAAAGGGGAAAGATTTAAAAAGGACCTGAGGACTATCTTTTCATGCAGAGGATGGTGTGTATGTGGAATGAACTGCCAGAGGAAATGGTGGAGGATGATACAATGGCAACATTTAAAAGTAATCTGGATGGGTATATGAATAGGAAAGGTTTAAACTGATATGGGCTGAATACTCAAAATAGGTCAGATTGGGATGTCTGGTCAGGTGGATGAATTGAAGGGTCTGTTGGAAAGTTTAATTTATGAACAGAGATTGGATAGACTGTGGTTGTGTTCCTTAGAGCAGCAGAGATTGAGAGGGGACTCTAAGACTCTATTTGAAATTGTCTAGTCTTCTGACACTGCCCCTGTGTCAATGAAAGACTGCCAGTGTCTGCAATTTCCACTTTCATTCCTTTACTTTATTCAATATATCTGATGTGCTCCCAGTGCACCATCAACTTTACGTTCTGACAGCCATCCAATACTATCTCTTTAGCAATGTTAAACCCTTAAAGTGATTCTTCCTCTGTCACCATGGCCTTGGCATTCACTCCTTCTTTAATAAAGACAGAAAGTAAGTATTAGTTTAACACCGCAGCCGTAATCCCAGAATCTTTGTTTTGATCATGAATTGACCCTATTCTTCCCTTTACCTTCTACAATTCATGGGCCTTTATAAAACATTGGGATTCCCCTTTAGGTAAGTTGTACATTTTCTTTCATAGTCTCTCCTTGTTTCTACTTTTTGCTTATTCACTTCTTTTCTGAACCTTCTGTATTGAACTTGGATCTCAATTGTACTTTCTATCTGACTCTTGTCATAAGCACATTTGTTCCTTTTTAATCTTAATATCTATCTCCTTTTTCATTCAGGGAGCCCTGGATTTGTTAGTTCTACCTTTCCTTTCTGAGGCAATATACCTGCAATGTGCCTGAACCTTTTCTTCATTGAAGGCAGCCCATTGTAAAACTACTGTGTTTCCCACTGACTTTTGGTTCCAGTCTATTTGGCACAAATCCCCAAAGAATTACATTGTCCATCAGTTAGTCATTCTTACTCTGGGTTGTCCTTTGTTAATTTCTACTGCCATCCTAAAACTTATGTTCCCTAAGCATTGTCTGCACTAACATCTGGTCTAGCTGGCTCACCTCATTCCCAACAATCAAATCTCCCAGTGCCTCATTCCTTCTTGATCTGATATGTATTGCACCTGAATACAAAATTTTACTGAGCCAATTGAAGAACGCTTGCCCCTATCTTTCTTAACATGATAATTACTCCAAGTCTACTCAGTTAGGGTAATTAACATTGTACGTTATAGACGCTTTATCATTTTCTAGTAGATTTATTCCTCTACTTTTTTCCCACTCATTGCTGGTCTATAGATTACACTGTGTAATATAATCATACCCCTTTTGTTCCTTAGTTGAAGTCAAATCAATTATATCCTCCTCAAACTCAATGAGACTTCCATTCTCTCCAGCACTGCTGTGCTCTGCTTTCCAATAATGCTACTCCTCTCCTTTTTTTCCCATTTCCTATCTTTCCTGAACACTATTTACCCAGGAATATTTAATACCATGCCCACTCCATTCAGTCAGGTCTTTATTATCACCACAACATCTTAATCCAACATAGCAACCTGTAACTCATCAATCTTATTAACTATGTTCAGTGCATTCATAAACACGCAACATAACCCTGGCTTGGATTCCATTTCTTACTTCCCTTTTCTGCAACTCCACCATTAACTTCCTATTTCATATTCTATGCTGTCTGCTCCCAGTATTTTGTGAACCTTATTGTTACCTTCCAATGAATTATCCAGGTTCCCTCACACCTGATAAGTTAGTTTAAGCACCCTCCAAACAGTACACAGAAAATGACCCAAGGAATTCAGTCCTAGCTCAGTTCAGATGCAACTGGTTCAGCTCGTACAGGCGACATCCTATCTGCCAGTTTTTCTGTCCCAGGAATCTTAATCCCTCCCTCCTGCACCATCTTCCGACCACGCATTTTATCTACATTATCCTTCTATTTCTGTACTTACTTCCATGTGGTACTGGAGATTGTTACTTTTGAAGTTCTGCTTGCTAATTTTCCAAAACCCTGCTTAAATACTAATTGCTGACCGTATTCCCCTTCCTATCTAATAATAATTCCCAACATGGATCACACCTGCTGGCAGTTCACCCTCTTGCACTAGAAGTATGTCCTGCAGCTGCTCTGGGTTGCCCCTGTCATCAAGATGGCAACATACCATCCTGAAGTCATGTCTCCAGCAGCAGAAAGGCCTGTCTGTTAGCTTAATAAGAAGCTCCCTATAACGACTGCTCTCTCTCTCTCTCTCTCTCTCATCTCCCTTTCCTCCTGTACAGCTGGACCACTGCAAGTGCCATGGGCTTGGCTTTTGCTGCACTTCCGAGGAGCTGTCAGCTTCATCAGCACCCAGACATGGCCATCAGATACATGGGATCACCATCACCTGCAAGCTCCCCACCGAGCCACTCACCATCCTGACTTTGAGAAATATCACCTTTCCTTCACTGTCATTGGGTCAAAATCCTAGACCCCCCTTCCTTAATGATACTGGGAGTGTCCCTGCACTGCAAGGACTGTACTGGTTTAAGAAGGCAGTTGACCACCACCTTCTCCAAGCAATAAGTGCTGGCCCAGCCAGAAATGCTCATACCTTGTGAACAAATAAAACAAAATCCCAGCCCAGAGATTCAGGAAATTTTCCTTTCACGCATTTTAACTTTGAACAAAATTATTACTTTTGCATTCACCTCTGTTTGTAAAGAGGCTTGAAATAAATAGATTAAAATGTTACCAAAGGCAGAAAGGAAGTTATTTGTGACAAGCTGATAATGCTGGAAGTACGGGTTAGATGTTTGAGTGCGTGTCTCCTCACTGATACTGGTAATTATTCCTGAGTATGTAACATCACATTGTAAATCACAGCAAGTAAAGGCTTGCTTTCAGCAGGTTTTTCACGAACTCAGAACATATCAAAGTTCTTTAGATTGGCAAATGTACTGTTGAAGTCTACTCGCTTGGAAACAAAGGAAACAATGCCAGTCAATGTGCATACAGCAATATTCCAGAAACAAAAACAAGATAAATTGCTATTTGGGTGATGTTGCTTAAATAGAACACACATCAAAGAAATATCAGGATATCTGAATAATTGTGTACTTACATTGTGCACATATCGGTTGATAATTGGTGTAATAGTTATGATATAGTAGTAATATTTATCTTAACAGAGGAACATGTGCTACTTGGAAAATTAAGTACCTTGCCTTAGTGACTGTAAAGTTCTGATTTTGCATTAACTTAGAAAGCATCAGACACACAGCAGTGCTCCCCCGGCATCCTGCTGATTATAGAGTTAGTGGACACAGGGGACGCCAACATTGTCTGTGTTGCAAGTCCCGTCCACAGAGAATTGGTAAAGCTTGGCTGACACATTTACAGAGTATTTCACTCCAGACTATATTCTACACAAGGCAGATAGAAAACATGAGGAGAAATACAGTACATTTATTGTGATTCATACAAATTTATACAGATTTGTGAACAGTTAGAGAGTGATACTGATAAGCATGACTTTTACAGATGTGGAACATCCTGAATGAATTCATACAGATTTGAACAATTTCTATGTCTTTACATATTTTATGGAAATTTGTGGAGATTTATGGCATCGACAAGCAGTAAACAAGTCGGTATGTTACTATAGCAACATGTCCTTTGTGTGGAGTTTCATCATTTATCTTTTGCAAACTGTTGTTTCCTCCATCCCACATGGGCTTGTGCCTCATCAAGTCCCTGGTCAGAAAATTCTAAGAGAGGGAATCAGCAAATCACTTAGCAGCTGAGTAACATCAGTAACAAAGTCCCAAAAATGGAATCTCTTATCACGACATCCACACAGCTCATTATGTGAGACAGACTGCACGTATCCAATCCTGACCCAGTCTGTGGAATACAGGACAAGGAAAATAATAATAATGTGTTGACAATTTTTTTAAAAGGCATTTTGGTTGCATTATAGATCTTAAACACTGAACTCTTGTTTGTTTAACATGCCATGTATTGCCTCCATGACACCTTTAATTGTTCTGGACCTATTTGTTCACTTGAGATCCAAGATTCTAAAAATTGCCCAAATTTCCAGCCTCAGAAATTCCAACTTTGTGGTCTAATCACTCAGACATTTGCTCAGTATTAGAAGGGTTAAACAATAACTGAACATTTTTTATTCATTGGTAGGTTATGGGCAATACTGGGTGGGCCAGCATTTATTGCCCATCCCTAGTTGCCCTTAAGAAGGTGGTGGTGAGCTGCATTCTTGAACTGCTGCAGACCACATGTTGCAGTCAGATCCACAATGCCCTTAAGGGATGGAATTCCAGGATTTTGACCCTGTAACTGTGAAGGACTGATGATATCTTTCCAAGTCAGGATGGGGAGTAGTTTTGAGGGGAACATATTGGTGATCCCATGTATCTGCTGCCCTTGTTCTTCTAATGGAAGCGGTTGTGGGTTTGGAAGGAGCTATGCAAGTATCTTTTTTTTATAATATATTTTTATTAAGAAAAAATAGATATTTAAATATTACAACAAATACAAAACATTGCAATTCAAAACAGTATAAAAATAGTACAAAACTAAACCCAAATAATAAAAAAAACTCCCCAACCCACCTTCCTATTCGAATGTATAAACATATATAGAGACGTATAAAATTAAAAAAAAACCTAAACTAGCTATTTAACGAAATAAATAAACACCTAACAACAAACAAATAAATAGTAATAACTCAGCCCAGTCAAACAAAATACTCATACATTCACAGTTCCTCCTCCCTGGATATTGGACTCATGAAACACAATTGATACGGCTATATAAAAGCCCTTGTTAGTGTGGCAGATAAATCTGTGTCCAGGTATTTCAAAAAGGGTTGCCATGTCTTGTAAAGATTCTCAGTTTTGTGGTGTACCATATTTGTGAGAAAATCCAGGGGAATATGCTCCATAACAATCTTTCGCCAACCCGGCAGGCCTGGAGGGTTTTCTGATATCCAACCGAGCAAGATATTCTTCCTTGCACAGAACTTAAGAATATTGAAAAGTTTTTTCTTATGCGCGTCTGCAGGAAATACAATGGGTAGGCCCAAAAGGAGCGAAATAGGGTCCTTCGCCACCCCTACACTAAAATCCTCTCCATTGCACCCGCCACAGCACTCCAATTGTTTGAAGCCTGTCACAAGACAAAGGACAATGGGTAAGAGTGCCCGTGCAGACCTTGCACTTGGGACATGCTGAAGATGCCCCTGGTTGAAATTTTGACAAACGGCCTGGGGCTAAGTGGACCCTGTGGAGAATCTTCAACTGCAAAGCATGGGTCCTATTGCAAATTGATATCTTCCTTGCATTCTCCCAAATATCCTCCCATGCCTCTGAAGAAACCTCAACACCCAGCTCTCTTTCCCACATCTTGCTGAGTAGATCAGACTCATCTGAGGTGGCACCCCCCAATTGGTGACAGAGTACTGACAGAAAGTACTGACAGAGAGTGTACTCTTTGCCCTTAGTACCCCTCTTTCTATGTCAGAATTGTAGGGATCAGTCAAAAGTGTGGTCTTTTTTTGAATAAAATCCCTAACTTGAAAAAAACGAAAGAGGTCTCTATTAGGTAACTCATACTTCCGTACTAACTGATTGAAGGACATCATTATGTCTCCCTCAAATAAATCACCCATGCAAGATATACCCCTAGCTGCCCAACGTTTAAATCCTGAATCTATCATATCCGCTTGAAAACCCGGCATACCCACTAAAGGTGTAAACAAAGATGTTTTGCCAATATTACCCTCCCTCTGCCGAATTCCCTCCATGCTTTAACAGTATTGATGACTACTGGGTTATGGCAATATTCCCTAACTGTCCTCACCTTGTCCAAAAACAGCAAACTGGTAAGGGGGCACCTTGCCTGTGAGGCTTCGATATCTAGCCATATTGAAAGAGAGTCCCCACAAACCCAACCACTTACGTAGGTCAAAAGCGAGCTTAATTGGTAATTTTTAATGTCCAGAAGGTCTACTCCCCCCAATCTGTGAGGCAACTGCAGTTTGGCTAAATTTAATGAGGGTCCGTTTACGGTGCCAGAAAAAGAGCTAAACAACCGTTCAGTCTCCTGAGTATGTGTTTATTGAAAATCAGGGAGAGCATCTGCATAGGGTATAGCAAACGAGGGAGAATATTCATCTTAATAAGTGCTATCCGACCTAACGATGAGACTGGAAGTGCCTCCCATCTTTGGAGATCTTGTTTAATTTTTTCAAATAATTGAGTAAAATTGGCTTTGAACAGCCAATCCAGAATTGGAGTAATGAATATGCCCAAATACACAAAACCCCCCTGTGACCACCTAAATGAGAATCTATAGTCACTCTCAAGAACCAACTCTTTCGTAAGACCACCCATAGGCAAAGCTTCTGATTTAGCAAAATTAATCTTATACCCTGAAAACGCGTGAATGCATTGTATCAGGCAAGACACTGAGACTGTGGATTTGTCAAGAAAATTAGAACATCGTCTGCATACAGCGAGATCTTATGTAATTTTGACCCCACTTCTGGAACTGATATATTGAGATCCCCACGAATGGCCTCTGCCAACGGTTCAATCACCAACGTAGAAAGTAATGGTGAAAGGGGACAGCCCTGCCGGCTGCCCCTAGAAATATTAAAATTGCTTGATCATACCCCGTTGGTAATGACCGCCACGAGAAGTACACTGTAGAGAACATTTACCCATCTTATGAAAACTTCACCTAGACCAAACCGGTCTAGAGTATAGAAAAGGTATGGCCACTCAACTCGGTCAAATGCCTTCTCTGCATCTAAAGAAATCACTAATCCCTGTATTGACTGCTGTTGGCATGCTTGAATTACGTTAAGCAGCCACCTAACATTATTGGAGGATCTGCGACCCTTTATGAAACCCGTCTGATCCTCTTTAATAATAGAGGGTAACACAGTTTCCAGCCTTAACGCGAGAGCCTTAGAGAGGATCCTAAAGTCCACACTTAAGAGCGAGATGGACCTGTATGAAGCACAGTCTTCCGGATCCTTCCCTTTTTTAAGGATAAGTGAAATATTGGCCTCTGTCAGAGATGGTGGGAAACAATCATGACTGTATGAATCGTTAAACATATTCAGCATTGAGCCTGACAGTACACTTATAAATTCCTTATAGAATTCACTGGGAAGTCCATCAGGACCGGGCACCTTTCCACTCTGAAGCAGCCTCACAGCTTCCTGCACTTCTTGTTCTGATAATGGGGCATTGGGAAAGGACAGTTGTTCGGGAGTCACACCCAGGAGCTTCAGATCTCTAAAAGAGGATTCCATTTTGGCCTGCCCCTCCTCACAATTCTCAGACTGATATAACTTAGAGTAGAATCTCTGGAACGCCACATTAATCTTTTTAGAATCACGTTATGTTCCCAGACCCTTCCCTAATCGCTGTAATAGTTTGTGGGGCACTTCTCTTTCTGGCAAGGTATGCTAAGTATTTGCGTGGCTTGTTACCATGCTCGTATAACCTTTGCTTTGCAAAAGCCAGCTCCTTCTTTGCCCCTCCCGTATGTGTGAGCATGGAATTTAGTGCAGACCGCAGTGCCGTAATCCTCTGTAGTTTGACCAACGAGGGTCTGTCAATGTAGGCCTTCTCGGCTGCCTTCAACTGTGCTTCATGGAGACGTTGCTGCTCACCCTTCTGCTGCTTCCTACTGGTGGAATATGAAATAACTAACTCCCTGGCATAAGCTTTGGCCGTTTCCCAGAGAACAGATGAACTATCAACTGAACCTATGTTGATGTCTAGGAATGCCCGAAATTCCCTAGAGAAATACTCCACAAACTTACTGTCCATGAGAATAAAGGGGTCCATTCGCCAGTACCTTGAATCCACTGTAACATCCTTAATCTTAACCATGAGATACACTGGAGCATGATCAGAGATGGCAATATTACCAATCGTACAGGATGCCACCAGATCCAGGGATACCTCATGGGTCAGAAAAAAATTAATCCTGGTGTGACATCTATGCGGATTGGACAAAAACGTGAAATCCCTACCTGTAGGGTGGAGACACCTCCAGACGTCCACCAACCCTAATTCACCACACAGACCCAATAACTAGTTTGTGCAGAGGGCATGGAGGGACCTTTAGGCAACCTGTCTACTGTGGGGTCCATGAGGCAGTTAAAATCTCCCCCTATAATGATGTGCCGAGACTTGAGACTTATCAGTTTAGAAAAAGCATCTACCAAGAATTTAAGAGGATGAGCTGGGGGACAATAAACATTTAAAACACCATATTCTTCCCCATTTATCAAGACTTTAAGAATTACAAACCTCCCATATGTGTCTTTAACACATTCCAACAATTTAAATGAGAGATTTTTCCTAACCAATATGGCCACTCCCCTACTTCTGGTATTAAATGATGAAAAATAAACTTGGTCAAAGTCATTCTACTGTAATTTCAGATGCTCCTTGTCATCCAAATGTGTCTCCTGTAACAAAGCAATATCCACCTTCTCCTTTCTAAGACTCAAGAGTACCTTCTTCCTCTTAATTGGTGAGTGACATCCCTTGATATTCCAGGTACAACATTTAATCAAATCATTAACCATAATCTTCTGCAATTACATTTAAATTCCAGAGAGGAGGACTCGAACCACAAACTGCTGAGCCTTAGTGTCGCATGGTCTACCAAATATAAAAACTACATAAACTAAGACCACTACATTTAACAAACATACAAAATTATTAAAAATAAAAAACAACAAAAACCAGAAACCAAACCAACATATAAAGCGCCAATAGCGCTGAGTAGGGGAACTCACCCCCTGCCTGGAGGGGGCAACTACCCATCCTGAACTGTCCATAAATAGGCATCTAACCATCTCAACCACCTTCACTTCTCCCAGCTAGAGCCGCATCGCAAGCACAAGCTAAAAAGAATAAACATCCCATAGAATATCAATATGAATAAAAAAAACATTCTTTTATTTTAAAAAAGGGGGTATAAATACCCCACCCATCCTTTGGTATGTTCTAACTTAGAAATTTAAAATGTACATCTTAACCACCGCCAGACATAGTTTGAATCAAATTATTATCAATAGAGGAAAAAAAGGGGGAAAAACAAAGCTCCAACCGGATTTCCTCCATTTCTTTTACAGACTGATAAATGCATACCCATGCAACAATATTTATACACACTACAATTGTTTAAATTAGGTTAGTTTGTCCACAAAGTCTCTTGCCTTCTCCGATGTCTCAAAAAGATGCATGGATCCATCTAAGGTGATCCGAAGCACTGCCGGATATCTCAGGGAGTACTGAATCCCAAGGTCCTTCAATCTTCTCTTGACACTATCATACAATTTTTGCTTCTGGATCACCGCCGCTGAAAAGTCCTGAAAAACATGATCTTAGACCCTCGTAAATTAGGGCCTTTGGATCCTTCCCCTGGAGTTTGGAAGCCTCCATGCCTCTCCCCTTATCCCGGTAATGATGGAATCGCACCAGGAAAGGACGAGGATGTTGACCCAGACCTGACCTCCGTGCTGTGACCCGGTGAGCCCTCTCTATCTTTAATCCTCTCATGCCAGCCTGCAAGTCAAGGAATTTCAGAAGCCAATCTTCAACAAATTCTGCAGGCCGCTCACCTTCCTTACCCTCAGACAGACCGATGATCCGAATGTTTTTTCTCCTGCTCCTGTTTTCAAGATCACTCACTTAGTCACGCAAATTACGAACCTGCATCTTCAGGGCTTGGATCTCATCCTTGAATGAACTGGCATCAGCTTCCACAACTGTGACCCTGTGCTCCACCTCATCCGTCCTCTTCTCCAGGTCTCCCAGCTGCTGCTCATGCTTCTGCAGCATGAGAGAGACTGGAGCCAGCTTCTCTTCAATCTGTTTCCCCAACATCTCGAAAGTTTCGAGAGCTGGTTCACCAGGTCCTGGAGAGTAATCGGCTCCAAGGCTACTGCAGGCTGAGCTGCAGACCCGGCCTCGGATGCTCCTCCTCCCTTTTTAGGCATTTCTGGACAGCTGAAAATACAGGTAAGTCAATTTTTAAATGTTTCTTGGGGCTCCACAATCTTTCCAATGCCCCAAGAAATCCTGATGACCTGGGTTGGGCAGGTTAAAGAACCGTCCTGCTCCTGCTGCGATGCGAAACTCTGCAGTGCGATCTTCTCAGATCGCCACCATCTTAGATCCCGCCATGCAAGTATCTTTGATAAATTTCTGCAGTGCATCTTGTAGAAACTATACACTGCAGCTACTGAGCGTTAGTGGTGGAAGGAATGGGTGCTTTAGATGTGGTGCCAATCAAACGGGCTGCTTTGTCCTGGATGGTGTCAAGCTCCTGGAGTGCTTTTGGAACTGCAGCCATTCAGGCAAGCGGGGACTTTTCGATCACACTCCTGACTTGTGACTTGTAGGTGGACAGGCTTTGGAGAGTCAGGAGGTGAGTTACTTGCTGCAGTATTCCTAATCTCTGACCTGCTCTTGTAGTCACTGTGTTTATGTGGTGAGTCCAGTTCAGTTTCAGATCAATTGTTACCCCCAGGATGGTTAATGGTGGAGGATTCAGTGACGTCAAGGGCCTGTGATTCGATTGTCTCTTATTAGAGATGGTCATTATTTGGCATTAGTGTAACATGAATGTTACCTGCCACTTGTTACCCTAGCCTGGACATTGTCGAGATCTTGTTGCATTAAATTGAATTGAATTGAATTTATTGTCATGTGTACTGAGGCACAGTGAAAAGCTTTGTCTTGAGAGCAGTACAGGCAAATCACAGAGTTAAATAGCATAGATAAGTAAATAATAGATAAACAGTGACAAAAACCAAACCACAGGTACAGGCGAATGTTAAGATTTTGTGAGTCCATTCAGTATTCTAACAACAGAGGGTAGAAACTGTAACGAAACCGGCTGGTGCGTATGTTCAGGCTTCTGTACCTGCTCCCTGGTGGTAGAAGTTGTAGAAAAGCATTGCCAGGGTGGGATGGATCTTTGAGAATGCTGGCGGCCTTTCCTTGACAGCGAGCCTGCTAGATGGATTCTATAGATAGGAGGTTGGTCTTTGTGATTGTCTGGGCCGAGTTCACCGCTCCCTGTAACCGTCTCCGATCCTGAATCGTACAGTTGCCATACTAGATAGTGATACATCCAGACAGAATGCACTTGATGGCGCACCTATAAAAGTTGGCAAGAGTATTCGCTGTCATGCCAAATTTTCTCAGCTGCCTGAGGAAGAAGAGACGTTGTTGGGTCTTTGTAACCAGTGCGTCCACATGAAGAGTCCAAGAAAGCTTGTTGTAGATGACCACTCCCAGGAGCTTGACATTCTCCACTCGTTCCACCTCTGTGCTGTTAATATGTCAGGGGGCATGAGTAACATCCTGCTGAAAGTCAGTAATGAGTTCCTTGGTTTTGCCAGCATTGAGAGCACCATTTTTCCAGTTCTTCCACCTCCTGTCTGTAGTCTGTTTCGTCGCCATCTGAGATTCGACCGACTATGGTGGTGTCATCAGCAAACTTGTAAATGGTATTAGTCTATTATTTGGTGACACAGTCATGGATATACAGTGAGTACAGTAGGGGGCTGAGTACGCACCCGGGGGGGGCTCCAGTGTTGAGTGTTAGGATGAAATATTGTCCCTAGACTTCACTGATTGTGGTCTGTGGATCAGGAAACTGAGGATCCAGTTGCAGAGAGTGGGGCTTAGTCCGAGATCACTAACTTTAGTAATCAGTCTTGAGGGGATAATAGTGTTGAAGGCTAAACTATAGTCAATGAGTAGGATTCTTACATAGCGTATTGGTGTAAAGATTTCTAGGGAGGAATGAAGAGCAAGTGATATGGCATCTGACATGGATCGGTTGGTCCGATAGGCAAATTGGAGTGGGTCAAGGGTAGTGGAGAGATTGGAGTTGACTAATGCCATGACCAGCCTTTCAAAGCACTTCATGACCACCGAAGTTAGGGCCACTGGGTGGTAGTCATTGAGACATGCTGCATGAGCCTTGTTAGGCACAGGGATGATGTTGGCCCTCTTGAAACAGGCAGGGACAGTGGCCTGCTGCAGGGAGAGGTTGAAGATATCCAAGAAGACCTCTGCCAGTTGATCTGCGCATGCTCTGAGTGCACGGACTGGTACTCCGTCTGATCCCATTGCTTTCCTTGGATTCACACGAAGGAAAACTGATCTGACCTCTGATGCAGTGACTGTTGGGATACGTTCATCAGGACTTGTTGAAATAGGTGTTACCTTTCCACTGAAATTCTGCTCAAAGCAAGCGTAGAAGGCACTGAGAAGATCTGGGAGGGATGTGTCATCATCTGCTATCTTGCACTGTCTCTTTTTAGAACCTGTGAAGTCATTCAGTCCTTGCCATAGTCGCTGGGTGTCTGTCTGGGTCTCGAGAATAAAAGAATGACTAGGGTAGGAATAGGTCCAGTCAAGGATAGTAGTGGGAAGTTGCGTGTGGAGGCTGAAGAGATTGGGGAGACACTGAATGATTACTTTTCGTCAGTATTCACTCAGGAACAGGACATTGTTGCCGATATGAATATTGAGTCACAATTAATTAGAATGGACGGCTTTGAGGTATGTAGGGAAGAGGTGTTGGAAATTCTGGAAAGGGTGAAAATAGATAAGACCCCTGGGCCTGATGGCATTTATCCTAGGATTCTCTGTGAAGCAAGGGAGGAGATTGCAGAGCCATTGGCCTTGATTTTTATGTCCTCATTGTCTACAGGAGTAGTGCCAGAAGATTGGAGGCTAGCAAATGTGGTTCCCTTGTTCAAGAAGGGGAGTAGGGATAACCCTAGCAACTATAGGCCGGTGAGTCTCACTTCTGTTGTGGGCAAAGTCTTAGAGAGAATTGTAAGGGATAGGATTTATGAACATCTGGATAGGAATAATGTGATCAAGGATAGTCAGCATGGTTTTGTGATGGGCAGGTCGTGCCTCACAAACCTTATTGAATTCTTTGAGAAGGTGACTAAGGAGGTGGACGAGGGGAAAGCGGTAGATGTGGTGTATATGGATTTTAGTAAGGCGTTTGATAAGGTTCCCCATGGTAGACTACTGCAAAAAATACGGAGGTATGGCATTGAGGGTGAGTTGGAGGTTTGGATTAGGAGTTGGCTGGCTGGAAGAAGACAGAGGGTAGTAGTTGATGGCAAAGGTTCATCTTGGAGTGCCGTCGCTAGCGGTGTTCCGCAAGGATCTGTTTTGGGACCATTGCTGTTTGTCATTTTTATAAATGACCTGGAGGAGGGGCTAGAAGGTTGGGTGAGCAAGTTTGCGGATGATACGAAAATCGGTGGAGTTGTTGACAGTGAGGAAGGATGTGTCAGGTTACAGCGGGATATAGATAAGCTGCAGAGCTGGGCAGAAAGGTGGCAAATGGAGTTCAATGTAGCTAATAAGTGTGAGGTGATTCACTTTGGTAAGAGTAACAATAAGATGGGATATTGGGCTAATGGTCGGATACTTGGTAGTGTGGATGAGCAGAGGGATCTTGGTGTCCATGTACACAGATCTCTGAAAGTTGCCACCCAGGTAAATAGTGCGGTGAAGAAGGCATATGGCGTACTGGCTTTTATTGGTAGAGGAATTGAGTTCCAGAGTCCTGAGGTCATGTTGCAGTTGTAAAAGACTCTGGTGCGGCCACATCTGGAGTATTGTGTGCAGTTTTGGTCGCCATACTATAGGAAGGATGTGGAGGTACTGGAACGGGTGCAGAGGAGGTTTACCAGGATGTTGCCTGGTATGGTAGGAAGATCGTATGAGGAAAGGCTGAGGCACTTGGGGCTGTTTTCATTGGAGAAAAGAAGGTTTAGGGGTGACTTGATAGAGGTGTACAAGATGATTAGGGGGTTAGATAGGGTTGACCGTGAGATCCTTTTTCCACGTATGGAGTCAGCTATTACGAGGGGGCATAGCTTTAAATTAAGGGGGGGTAGGTATAGGACAGATGTTAGGGGTAGATTCTTTACTCAGCGAGTCGTGAGTTCATGGAATGCCCTGCCAGTAGCAGTGGTGGACTCTCCCACTTTATGGGCATTTAAACGGGCATTGGATAGGCATATGGAGGATAGTGGGCTAGTGTATGTTAGGTGGGCTTGGATCGGCGCAACATCGAGGGCCAAAGGGCCTGTACTGCGCTGTATTTTTCTATGTTCTATGTTCTATGTTCTAGTTTGAATCCGTATTGGTCCTTGGCTGTCTTAATGGCTCTGCGAGGGTCATACTTGGATTCCTTATATTTGAGTGGGTCTCCTGATCTGAAGGCCTCATGCCTGGTTTTTAGCAGGTTCTGTATGTCCTGATTCATCCAGGGTTTCCTGTTGGGGAACACTTGGATTGACTTCCTCGGTATGTGGTGCTCCACACACTTGCTGATAAAGTCTGCGACATTGGTGGCGTACCCGTCCAAGGTACCTGCGGCCTGTTTGAACACGGCCCAATCAGCCGATTCCAGACGCACCGGAGTTGATCCTCTGCTTCTTCTGACCAACACTGGACCTGTATCCGCGAGAAGGCCTCCTGCTCGAGCTTTTACCTGTAAGCCGGGAAAAGATACACGGCATTGTGGTTGGAGTTCCTGAAATGGGGGTGGGGGATGGAGCAGTAGGCATAGTTCACAGTGGGTGGAACCGTGGTTGAGAATGTTCAGGTCACTGGTGGGGCAGGTAATGTTCTGGTGGTACTTGGGCAACACCTTCCTCAGATTGGCTTGATTGAAGTCGCCAGTTACAATAAACAGGGCCTCGGGGTGGTCCGTCTCCAGGGTGTTAGTGGTGGAGTACAGCACATCCAGAGCTTTCTCAACCTTTCCTTGTGGTGGGATGTACGCAGCAGTGAGTATAGCAGCCGGAAATTCCGGTGGTCGATAGAAGGGACGGCATTTGATGGTGAGGAATTCAAGGTTTGGGAGCAATGGCTGCCCAGGGTTGCAATGTCCGTGCACCACAAGTTGTTGATTGAAAGGCAAACCCATCCACCCTTTGTCTTACTTGAGGACGCTGTATGGTTCATACGATGGATAGAAAAACCATCAGCCTGAAGTGTGCAGTTGGGAATGGATGGGTTAAAATGTGTTGCTGGAAAAGCGCAGCAGGTCAGGCAGCATCCAGGGAACAGGAGAATCGACGTTTCGGGCATAAGCCCTTCTTCAGGAATCCTCCTGTTCCCTGGATGCTGCCTGACCTGCTGCGCTTTTCCAGCAACACATTTTTAGCTCTGATCTCCAGCATCTGCAGCCCTCACTTTCTTCTCAATGGATGGGTTAAGCCAGGTTTCTGTGAAGCAGAGTGCACAGTAGTCCCGCAGCTCATGCTGGAAGCTGAGCCGTGATCTGAATTCATCCATGTTGTTCTCCAGAGATTGAACATTTGCTGGGAGTAAGCTAGAAAGGGGGGAGGGGAAGGCAGTGGCGGTCTTGAAACCGTGTGGTCTTATTCTTACTCGCAGGCTGGCTTACCCCGCTTCCTCGCAGGTTTCTTATATTTGAGTGGCCCGGTGGTCTGATGGAGTGGATTGTGACTGCTTCCAGTTAGGTGATCCTTCCTAGGACCCTGTGGAGCACGTAGGTTATGGTTTAGTGTATTTTTGAAAAGGGTCTGCTTCAGACCCAGTGTAGCAGGTAATTTACTGTGTGTTTTTTTTTACCGGAGGGAGTTTGCTTAGGAACCAGTGGAGACGTTCCTAGTTTCAGTTGCTGCCGATTTGCTGCTCCAGGTCCAGCCATGTTTTTGGCAGAAGTGTTTGGGCTGGTCTCCAGGTAAGTTCTGATAGATGTCGTGTCAGGTAGGCGTCTTATGGGGTCGGGTGCATTTCGTGTTGGTTCTCCTTCCTGGGGCAGGTTTCTCGGGTCCCTCTATTTTCCGGCAGGCCCCAAGCCTGGGACTCGTGTAGGCTGCCACTTGGCTGGCCTGGCTTTCTTCTCGGGTGGTCAGATGGGTCGTGGGCACCACGTGGTCTGCTGCCTTCATCCTATAAGCTGTCTTTGAGGATTGGAGCTTCAAACCTGTCAGTTTAGATAAAACATGGTTATTAGTAATTTTAAAAAGTATGCTATTACGTTTAAAGAGCGTAAAGTGATTGTAGGAAATAGGAAACTTAGATCTGCATGTTGGAGCTCGCAAGGAGTCGACCATATCCGGTGCCATCATGCATTCTTGAAAGAGTGAAATATTGGCAGCAACTGAAACCAGGAACTTCTCCACTGGGTCTTAAGCAAACTCCCTCCAGTAAAAAAGACTACAAAGTAAATTACCTTGCACTCTTTAAGCATGGACTGCTTCAGTGTCTGAGGAGTCACGAATGGTGCTGAACATTGTGCATTCCTTCGCAAGGATTCCCATATTTGACCTGCTCCATGATGCCATGCTCAGCCAAATGTGACCTCGGTGTCAAGGGTAACTTCACCTCTGGAATTCAGTTCTTTTGTCCATGTTTGAACCAAGGCTGGAATGAGATCTCGATCTGAGTGGCCCTGGCAGAACCCAAACTAGGCGTCCGTGAGCAAGTTATTGCTGAGCAGGTGCTGTTTGATAGCACTGTTAATGATACCTTCCATCACTTTATTGATGATCAGGAGTAGACTGATTGGGCAGTAATTGGTGGGTTGGATTTGTCCAACATTTTGTGTACAGGGCTTACCTGGACAATTTTCTACATTGTCAGGTAGATGCCAATGTTGTAACTGTAATGGAATACTTGGCTAGGGGAGCAGCAAGTTCTGGTACACAACTCTTTCATTTTGTTGTCAGAATGCTGTCAGGGCCCGTGGTCTTCACAGTATTCACTACCTCAACTATTTCCTGTTATCACGTGGATTAAATCAAATTGGCTGAAGACTGGTATCTGTGATGGTAGGGACTACTGGACGAGGCCTAGCTGAATCATCCACTCAACACTAATGGCTGAAGATTGCTGCTAAGCTACAGCCTTATCTTTTGCTGTAATGTGCTGGGCTCTTCATTGAGGATGGGGAGCAATTTGTGGAGCCTCCTCTTCCAGTGAGTTGTTTAATCATTTACCACCGTTCACGACAGGATGTGGCTGGACTGCAGAGTTTAGATCTGACCCATTGGTTGCAGGATAACTTAACTCTGCCTGTCATTTGCTGCTTATTCCGTTTGATAGCTTCACCAGGTTGATACCTCATTTTTAGGTGTGCCTGGTGCTACTCTTGGCTTGCCCTCCTGCACTCTCCATTGAACCAGGTTTGATCCCCTGTAATGATATAATTGTTGAGTGGGGGATATGCTGTGCTATAAGGTAATCTAATCTAATCTAATCTAAAAAAGGTTGCAGATTATGCTGGTGTATGAATCCGTTGCTGTTGATGGTCCACAGTATCTCATAGATGCTTAGTCTTGAGTTACTAGATCTATTTGAAGTCTGTCCTATTTAGCAATGCCACATAACATGATGGAGGCTATTCTCAATATAAAGGTGGGGCTTTGTCTCCACTCTTACTGATACTATCATGCACAGATGCATCTGGTGAGGATTGGTAAGGGTGAGCTTATGTATGTTTTCCCTCTTGTCAATTCCTCACTACCTGCTGCAGACCCATTCTAGCAGCAAACTCTATTAGGACCCAGCCAACTCTATCAGTCGTACTGCTGCCGAACCACTCTTGCTGGTGGACATTGAAATCTCTTACCGAGAGTACATATTGTGTCCTTGCCATCCTCAGTGCTTCGTCCAACAATTCATCAGCTGAGGGAGGATGATATGTAGGAATCAGCAAGAGTCAGCAAGAATCAAAAATACCCTTTGTTCATGATTAATCTGAAGCCATGAGATTTCATGTGGTCCCAGAGTCCTCAACATTGATTGTGATTATGCAGCAGTGTGCTGTCACCTGGTCTGTTCTGCCGGTGGGACATATCCAGGGATGGTGATGGTGGTGTCTGCGACATTGTCTGTAAGGTATGACGCTGTGAACATGATTATATCAAGCTGTTGCTTGACTAGCCTGTGAGACAGCTGACCCAGTTTTCGCCCTAGCCTGAGATTTTAGTAAGGAGGACTATGCAGGATTTACTGGGCTGTTTCTGCCATTGTCTTTTCTGGTGCTGAGGTTGAAGACTGTTTCATTTCTTTGTTGTTTCCACTATACCCCAGTATGCGAAAGAGGCTGCATAAAGATTTCCAGTCTACCTCTTCCAGAACAACAACTTAACTTTATGTAGCACATTTAAAATAATCAAAACTTCCCAAGGCACTACAGAGGAGCCTAAACCAATGTAAGACAGACACTAGGCCCTGTGAGGAATACTCATTCAGTTACAGTGAAGAATATCAGGGTTGCTATCACACATCCTGTTTCACTGCACATTAACAGGCCAAGCTTTCCAGTTAAGGCTGTTTGTGAGTGGTGAGCTCTGTGTTTTATCTGTTGGGTAGTTGTTGCTTGTTCTCCAGGTCGGTCTGTATTGTGAGCTATGCAGACCACCAAGCTGTGGATTAAATCCCTTGTGTATGTTACACTGAACTCAGTCAGAGACTTGGCAATGAGACTGTACTTGGTTAGGGATGGGAAAATGAGCCAGGAGTTTCCTGCTACCTGTGTTCCACAGTATTCTACAAAAGGATGTGGCTGTTAGGTAAACAAAGAAAGATTTATGGTGCAGAAAGAGGCCATATAACGCTTCCTGTCCCTGTCAATCGAGTTTTGAACACTGATTGGGTGGATTCCTGGAGGATTCATCACATGACCTTCCAGACAAAACCACCTCCCTCCTGCCATTGGTCCATCCTCTGGGCACATTGGTACATCACACATCAATCAGAAAGAAGATAAGTGCTCAGTTATAGAATT
Source organism: Chiloscyllium plagiosum (assembly GCF_037043375.1). Classification (NCBI taxonomy): domain Eukaryota; kingdom Metazoa; phylum Chordata; class Chondrichthyes; order Orectolobiformes; family Hemiscylliidae; genus Chiloscyllium; species Chiloscyllium plagiosum. The sequence continues at coordinate 40,704,807 of NW_028270167.1, read as the reverse complement.
GGATTTTATTGGATTGTTAAGCAACTTATGGCTCTTATCTCCACCTAGAAAGATATGCAAATAATTAATGTTCTCATTTCCCAGAATTATAGCTGTATTGCAAGGGTTAAATTATGAGGGGAGATCATGCAAATTATTGTGAAAGCTGCTGGAACTGAAAAGGTGATTTGAATCATCTAACAGCTGCAATGCAGATAAGAGTCTGTTCAGCCCATCAAGTCTGCACCATCCTTCCAAAGAACATCCACCCAGACTCACCCCCGACAACCAATCCCTGTAACCCTGTATTTCCCATGGCCAGTCCATCTAACCTGCATATTTTGGACTGTGGGAGGAAACCCATGCAGCCACATGAGAATGCATAACCTCCAAATGGACAGGCACCTGAGGGTGGAATTGAACTCTGGTCCCTCATGCTGTGAGACAGCAGTGCTGACCACTGAGACAGCATGCCGCTCCTGCGGTAAATAGATATTACTTCTACTCTGGGAGGTAAGGGAGAGGAGGGGCCGAGGATAAGGGAGCATAGTCAACAAGTTAGACCCAGACACCTCAGGAGGGAAATTAGGAAACACACTGTCACATAAATGATGGAAAAGTCTGAAATTCTGCTGCAAACAGGTTGATTGATGTTAATAATAATTGTGAGATTCATAGGTTTTGATTAATTAATTAAAGGAATTCAGGAAAAATGCAACGATGTTGGGTGCAGCCAGTTAGGATGCAGCTTAAGATCTTTGAAAATAGTGTGAGAAGGTTTAAATGGCCTCCTCCTGTTCCAATACCCATTTAATCCATTGTGTTATGTCTGCTCTTTGAAAGTACTATCCACCTTATCTCATTTCCCTTCTCTTTTCAAGTACCTCACTCAGTTGGTTTCTCAAAATATTTACCCACCTTTCAAAGCTGCTCTTGACTCTGATATGCTGACTGGGTCTGGTCTAACGTCCCAATGCCTGAATAAAAAAACAAAAAATTCCCCAAATTCCTGCCCTCCCTTCTTTGGGGATGATCTGAATTTTATTCTGGCCCAGCTCTTCCCAATACAACAGCAGGAATACTGAGGTATTCATAGTTCTGAAGTGCTACCACAGCATCAGGATCACTGGGAAGATATTCATTCCCAAACATGGAACTTCTGATGATTCAGGAATTGTTCTTGGAAGTACTCCTCAAATGCCAGAGTGTAAGCATAGTTTGTTTGCCTTGGATTTACCTCATTGTTTTCTTTCCCCCAATTTATTAACTCTGCACCGAAATGAATAGGGAGCAAAAGAATACCATTTGGCCAATCAAACTGGCTCCACCATTTAGGATCCCAGTAATTTGTTCACATGTGGAATACCTCACAATAATTATTCATTCCCTTCCCTACTATGATTCCATCATTCATCAAGACAATTCCAAAAGCAGCCTGTTTCTTCAAATTAGGAAGAATGTTAAAGCATTCCAGCAACTCTATTCCTCCGACGCTGTTCTGCTCCCTCACCACTGCTCCCCCCTACACCTGACACTACACCCTAATGACACAGCTCCCCTCCTGTTATGAATGGCCTCTGGGTGAAGGTGCCCAAGTTGTTGTGTTTCAGGATGGGATACCTTGAAACAGTTTGATCCCAGTTGAGGAAGATTCCTCTTCTTAACTCAACCCAACCCTCTCAGTCAGTCACACCAAGTTAATTCAAAATCCCAATCCAAATGTATTCATATTTTAACTGAGCCAAATTAACCAGACTTACTTTAGTTACAGAAAGGGTGAATTTATTAGCTTCAAACCATGAGAATATATAATAAAAATGCAACACGTGTAAACAGAATAGAAATATGAATTGAGTAAAAAGACTTTAGTTTAATAGATATACAATTAAGTCTCTGGCTTCTGTGAAAAGTTGACAGTGGAACATTATAGTTGTTCAAGTGGGTGATATCAGTAACGCTGAGGTTGGTAATGAAGCAAAAACTGAAAGATTGAGGATGGTACAAATCAGAAACAGCAACAGAAATTGCTGGAAAAGCTCGGCAGGTCTGGCAGCATCTGTGATGAGGAATCAGAGTTATTGTTTCAGATCAAGTGACCTTTCATTGGAACTGTTCTGAGGAAGGATCAGTCAACCCAAAATGTTAACTCTGCTTCCCGTCCATAGATGCTGTCAGACCTGCTGAGCTTTTTCAGCAATTTTTGCTTTTGTTGGTTCTAGAAACAGTTGGTTTTGAGATTCTTGACTTTGCAAGATAGTTGTCAGGCTTTTATCCTGTTTTCTTTTTGAAGAAAACCTGGGAGCAATAAAGGTGAAAGAGAGGGTCATTCTTTATCTGCAGCACTCCTCTGTCTTCTTGAGTTGTGACCCTCACAGCACATTAAGACACTGTAGCAGATCAGCACACGAACACAGACAGATCACTGGTCATTATTTCTCTTTGACCTTCTTTTGTATATTCCTGAAAGGGTAATCACAAACATGTCTATAGTTGGGACAATATCAACTGGAGATGGCTTTGTGCTGAAAAGAGTAGTCTGAGATAAAAAAAAACTGCAGATGCTGGAATCCAAAGTAGACAAGCAAGATGCTGGAAGAGCACAGCGAGCCGGGCAGGATCAGGAGATGGAGAAGTCGATGTTTCGGGTTATAACCTTTCTTCAGGACTGGAGGTGGGGGTGAGGGGATATGCAGATAAAGGGGGAGCGGGGGACAGTTTTGGGTGGGGAGAGGGACAGAGCGATGAGATAGTGATAGGTAAACACAGAGAGTGTACGGCCTGGTTGGTTGATGGGAGGAATGAATCCAGTTGGTGGCTGGAAGGAAGGGTTGGTAAGTGGAATGGAAGGGAGGAGGTGGGGCTGGAAAGGGAGTCTGAGGATGCAGAGGGAGGTTATTTGAAATTGGAAAACTCAATGTTGAGTTGTCTGTGGGCTGCCTAGGCGGAAGATGATGTGTTGTTCCTCCAATTTGCGGTCTGATTCACTATCGCAATGGAGGAGGCTGAGGATAGACATGTCGGAGAGGGAATGGGAGGGGGAATTGAAATGAGCAGTAACTGGGAGGTCCGGTCAGCCTTTGCAGGCCAAGCTGAGATGCTCAGCGAAACCTACCCTTAGTTTATGTTTGGTCTCATCAATGTAGGGAAGACCACACCCGGGAGCACCGGATACAGTAAACTAAGTTGAAGGAGAGGCAGGTGAACCTCTGTCTCACCTGGAAGGACTGTTTGGGGACCTGGATGGAGGTGAGAGGGGTGGTGTGCTGACAGGTTTTGCATCTTTTACGGTTACAGAGGAAGGTACCTGAGGGTTTGGGTGGTTGGTGGGGAGAGTGGCATGAACCAAGAAGTGACGAAGGGAGTGGTCCTTGCAGAACGCAGAGAGGGGTGGAGAAGGGAAGATGTTCTTGGTGCTGGGGTCTAGTTGAAATTGGCGGAGGTGTTTAAGGATGATACATTAGATGCAGAGACTGGTGGTGTGGAAGGTGAAGACAAGGGGCACCCTGTCTTTATTGCTTTTAGGGGGTGTGGGTTTAGAGCAGTGGAGCAGAGAATAGAGGAGGTGGAGTGGAGACTGTCTGCATGACAGGGAGGAGACGTTGTTCAAAATAGGCCAACATCTGTGATGCTTGGGAGTGGAATGGCTCCTCATCTGAGCAGATGCAACAAAAACGGAGGAAATGAGAAAATGGGATGGAGTTCTTGCAGGATACTGGGTGGGTGGAGGTGTAGTCCAGGTAGTTATGGGAGTCTGTGGGCTTATAGTAAACATCCATCTGTAGACTCTTGCCAGAAATGGAAACAAAGAGGTCAAGAAAGGGGCGGGAGGTGTCTGAGACAGACAATGTGAATTCAAGGGCGGGGTGGAAGTTGTTAATGAAGTCAATGAACTGCTTCAGTTTCAGCCTGGGTGCAGTATCCAGCACCGGTGCAGTCATCAATGTAACGGCAGAAGAGTTGGGGAACAGTATCTGTGTATGTACTGAAGAAGGACTGTTAGACTTAGCTCAAAGAATAGTCTGTTCCTCATTAACTCTGTCGCCACAAGCATTCTCACACAAGCTTGTTTGAATTGCATTCTCCCTTGGAAGGCTATTGTTTGAAGCTCCATTGGCATCTTTTCAGATGTGATATTCTATTGTTCATAGAATTATAGAATCCCTACAGTGTGTGAACAGGCCCTTCAGCCCAACAATCCCACCCAGACCAATTCCCCTAACCTACACATCCCTGAACACTATGAGCAATTTAGCATGGCCAATTCACCTAACCAACACAACTTTAGATTATGGGAGGAAATGGGGAGAATGTGCAAACTGCATACGAACAGTCGCCTGGGGCTGGAATCGAACTCAGGCCTCTGGCGCTGTGAGGCAGCAGTGCTAACCACTGAGCCACCATGCCACAGCTTTACCAAATTTACATCTGCATCTTCCAATCATGTTATCTTTCAAGAAAACAAATGTTGTAATTAAAAGTTTAATGTACCCATAGGTAACCTCAAGCTATGATCTATTATTATAACACCCCCAAAAATGTTTAAACCACACTCTCATTACAAACCCCACCCCCCGAACTGCACATAGATTGATACTGCTCGCACCCCATTGAAACTGATTCACTGCCCCCCCCCCCGCTGCACTAACACTGCTTCCTCCTCCCAACATTGCCCCACCAGTCCATGGGTAGCAACAGTCTCAACCAGCTGGTAGGCAGTTGTCAGAGCACTGGAGAAATGCTGAGCTACAAAAGATAGAGACTATTTGCAGGAGAGCAGTGGAACTGTGGTGAATGAAGAAGTCTCTGGGATTAAGGGTCTAGTTGGGAGCACAGGCTGCTTGAAGTTGCATTCACTGACCTTGCTCACTTGTGTGGCATCATTGTATTGCATCCAACTCTAAACTCCGGGAAATGGTCTCTGCAGGATCTGCTCTCACTACCTTCTTGCTGTGTGTCTGAAGAGTGACCTACTCTATTGCAGATACACAACTTCTTTCCTCATTTACATCTTTTCCACCAAGTGTTCCATTTTGCAATCAGAAAATATTTGTACATACACTCTCCCTACGTCAGCCATAGATATTTGTCCATGGCTATAGTCCCAGTGATATCAGTGTCTCCAGAAACTCTTTCCCTTTAAGAGGTACAATCTATAACTTGCAGCTTCAGATAGTGCAAGCAAGTAATGATTGTAGATCCTCTGATGATGTAGGGAACTAAAAGCAGCAAGGTTAGCCTGACTACACACAGTCATCATTATCACACAGCATGATGATGACTTAATAACACTGGTACTTTGAACAAGTGCAGGTTAATCACACTTTACAGTCCCTGCACCCATTTTCCAGGGAGGATCAAATTAATGCCCCTCCCTTAGCATAATATCCCAGATAAGGAACAGTCCTCTTTGCTGAACACTGGTTAATACAACTGAAGCAGTGAAAAATTGCTTTTGGAACAAGGGCTAAAATATGGTGGCAAGATGATAGAGGAAAAGCAGTATTATTTTACATTACAAAACATAACTTTTAATGAGGTACAGAAACAGAGAAACCTGGGATTTATGTAAAAAACATTTGAAAATGAAATGACTTAAAGCATTTGATATTTTGTATGAGACAGAATTAGAGTTCAAACATGAACGAATGACATCACATGTTTATAAAGCACCTTTTAAAATTCTTCTAAATAACTGTGCAATTCTGGATATCACAGTTTTAGAAATGACTTGAAGGGCTTTTAGAGGATGGAGGTGATACAAAACTTCAGGTATGCTGTGAGGTTTGAGAAGTTGAGATTGATCGCTTGAGAAAGGCAGAAAATGTAAGTCAGGGAGTGTGGTCATTTGGTCCATTGTCAGCTGAAAGCTAGCAATGCAGCTGAATCCCTCTTTCCAACTCTTGATGCATAACCAATGAGGCTCAGAGTTCAGAGATCTGAAGAAGAGTGATGTTTGACTAAAAAGCTAATGGTTTCTTTCTCCATAGAGATTGCCAGACCTGCTGAATATTTCCAGCACACTCTGTTATGAGTAAGTTTGTCTTAACCACTTTGTCACTGTGTACCCTCAGGGTGAGAACGTTCATGCCAAGGTCCCTCTGTTCCTCCAGAATTCTTTTACCATCGTAAATCCCATTTGCTTTTTTGTCTTCATCAAATTCATTTCTCTGCCTTGAATTCCATTTGACGTCTTCTGTCCACCCGACAAGCCTATTGATAACACTGAATTTGATAGTTTTTTTTGTCATTATCAACCACACTGAGGGAATGGTGATGTATTTCTAAGTCAGGAATGTGAGTTGCTTGGAGGGGATCTTGCAGATTGTGGTGTTTCCAGACATCTGCTGCTCTTGTTGTTCTGAATGATAGAGACCAGTACTCTGCTGGTTGGAATGATGCACTCATTTCTGAGGAAGCGTCACTGGACCTGAAATGTTAACTTTGATTTATCTTTGTTTTTGATTTACAGTTCTTTCAGTTTTTATTTGATGTGCCCACTTGTTCAGTGTCAACATCTTCCCAGCTGACCTTACTAATTCACACTGTTGCCTTAGAAAACTGAGAAAGCATTTACAAGGATGTTGCCAGGGTTGGAGGATTTGAGCTATAGGGAGAAGCTGAATAGTTTGGGGCTGTTTTCCCTGGAGCATCGGAGGCTGAAGTTATAGAGTTTTATAAAATCATGTGGGGCATATATAGGGTAAATAAGCAAAATCTTTTTCCTGAGGTGGGGAAGTCCAGAACTTGAGGGCTTTGGTTTAGAGTGAGAGGGGAAAGATTTAAAAGGGACCTAAGGAGCAACGTTTTCCCCACAGAGGATGGTGCATGTATGGCATGAGCTACCAGAGGAAGTGGTAGAGGTTGGTACAGTTACAACATTGAAAAGACATCTGAATGGGTATATAAATAGGAAGGGTTAAGAGGGATATGGGCCAAGTGCTGAAAAATTGGACTAAATTATATTAGGATATCTGGTTGGCATGGATGAGTTGGATTGAAGAGTCTGTTTCAGTGCTGTCCATCTCGATGAATCTATAACACTTTCCTTTCAGTGCATTAGCTGTGTCCAGCAAGGCAATCTTTTCATTGTTTTTATTTTGGCAGCAAATTTCCTGCACTTCTACAATGAGACCATTTCTGTCCTGCATTTTTTCTCTGATGCTCAGATAATTTCTTCTGGACCGGTTAGAGTTATTAGCCCAAGCTTTTGGCTGCTGAGATGAGTGCTTTAGCTTTGTAACTAATATCTGGTATTCCCATTTTCAATCTTGGCATAGCATTGGGCTCTCAGACTAGTTTCTCTTCTTGAGATGAGCACTGTTCTGTCACAGAGCTTCACCTTTACCTTCCAGGGTTCACGTTTGGATTTCCATTGGGTAACTTTACACAGGTTTGCGAACATCATGATTCTGCTTGGAGCACTAGCGTCCATCTTAACTAATCATACTCACTAATGCTGTCACTCTGTCACTCATCACAAACTATTTTTCTCCTTTAGATTTGATGTGCCAACTTGAACTAAGATGCAGATTCAATCATCCAAATCTTCATCTGACATCTCTCTAGTAATTGTCTCAATAGTTTTCAAATGCTTTTTGTCTGCTTCCTAGCTAAGCATTTGCATGTTCTGTGGAAAGAAGGAGAGAACGTTTGAACACAATGTGACTCAGCTTCATAATTCCATTCCCACTCTCTCTATCTCTCTCCACAGATGCTGCTAGATCTGCTGAGTTTCCTTTTTTTCAACTTTTATTGCTTCTGACCATGTATTGATTAGATGCATGGTTAATGGGAGCAGTGGTGTAGTTGCAATGTCACTAGACCAGCAAACATGAGTCCCAGGCTAATGTTTTGGGAATTTAAAATTGATTGCTAAATCTGGAATAGACAATAGACAATAGGTGCAGGAGTGGGCCATTCTGCCCTTTGAGCCTGCACCGCCATTCAATATGATCATGGCTGATCATCCTTAATCAGTATCCTGCCTTATCTCCATAACCCTTGATTCCACAATCCTTGAGAGCTCTATCCAACTCTTTCTTAAATGAATCCAGAGACTGGGCCTCCACTGCCCTCTGGGGCAGAGTATTCCACACAGCCACCACTCTCTGGGTGAAGAAGTTTCTCCTCATCTCTGTCCTAAATGGTCTACCCTGTATTTTTAAGCTGTGTCCTCTGGTTCGGCACTCACCCATCTGCGGAAACATGTTTCCTGCCTCCAGAGTGTCCAATCCTTTCATAATCTTATATGTCTCAATCAGATCCCCTCTCAGTCTTTTAAACTCAAGGGTATACAAGCCCAGTCACTCCAGTCTTTCAGTGTAAGGTAATCCCGCCATTCCAGGAATTGACCTCGTGAACCTACGCTGCACTCCCTCAATAGCCAAAATGTCTGTCCTCAAATTTGGAGACCAGAACTGCACACAGTACTCCAGGTGTGGTCTCACCAGGACCCTGTACAGCTGCAGAAGCACCTCTTTGCTTCTATACTCAATCCCTCTTGTTATGAAGGCCAGCATGCTATTAGCCTTCTTCACTACCTGCTGTACCTGCATGCTTGCCTTCATTGACTGCTGTACAAGAACACCCAGATCTCTCTGTACTGCCCTTTTACCTAAATTGATTCCATTTAGGTAGTAATCTGCCTTCCTGGTCTTGCCACCAAAGTGGATAACCATACATTTATCCACATTAAACTGCATCTGCCATGCATCTGACCACTCACCTAACTTGTCCAGATCACCCTGTAATCTCCTAACATCCTCCTCACATTTCACCCTGCCACCCAGCTTAGCATCATCAGCAAATTTGCTAATGTTATTGCTAATACCATCTTCTATATCATTAACATATATTGTAAAAAGCTGCAATCCCAGCACTGATCCCTGCGGTACCCCACTGGTCACTGCCTGCCATTCCAAAATGGAGCCGTTTATCACTACTCTTTGTTTCCTATCAGCCAACCAACTTTCAATCCAAGTTAGTACTTTGCCCCAATACCATGCGCCCTAATTTTGCTCACTAACCTCCTATGTGGGACTTTATCAAAAGCTTTCTGAAAGTCCAGGTACACTACATCTACTGGATCACCCTCGTCCATCTTCAGAGTTACATACTCAAAAAATTCCAGAAGATTAGTCAAGCATGATTTCCCCTTCATAAATCCATGCTGACTCTGACCTATCCTGTTACTACTATCCAGATGTGTCATAATTTCATCCTATATAATAGACTCCACCATCCTTCCCACCACTGAGGTCAGACTAACTGGTCTATAATTTCCTGCTTTCTCTCTCCCACCTTTCTTAAAAAGTGGTACAACATTAGCCACCCTCCAATTCGCAGGAACTGATCCCGAATCTATTGAACTCTGAAAAATAATCACCAACACATCCATGATTTCTCGAGCCACCTCCTTCAGTACCCTGGGATGTAGACCATCAGGCCCTGGGGACTTATCAACCTTCAGACCTAACAGTCTCTCCAACACCAATTCCTGGCAAATATAAATTCCCTTAAGTTCAGGTCCTTCAGCCACCGAAACCTCAGGGAGATTGCTTGTGTCTTCCCCAGTGAACACAGATCTGAAGTACCAATTCAATTCTTCTGCCATTTCTTTGTTCACTTGTTTCTGTCTTCAAGGGCCCAAGTTTAGTCTTAACCATTTTTTTGCCTTTCACATACCTAAAAAAACTTTTACTATCCTCCTTTATATTATTGGTCAGTTTACCTTCGTACCTCATTTTTTCACTGAAAATTTCCTTCTTAGTAATCCTCTGTTGTTCTTTAAAAGCTTCCCAGTCCTCCGTTTTCCCACTTATCTTTGCTATGTTATACTTTTTCTCTTTTAACTTTATATGTTTCTTAACTTCCCTCGTCAGCCACGGCCACCCATGCCTCCTCCTAGGATTTTTCTTCCTTTTTGGAATGAACTAATTCTGCAGCTTCTGCATTATTGTTCCTCCACTGTCATCCCTGCTAAGGTATTGCACCATTGAACTTTGGCCAGCTCCTCCTTCATAGCTCCATAGTTCCCTTTATTCAACAGAAATATTGTCACTTCCGATTGTACCCTCTCCCTCTCAAATTGCAGATTGAAGCTTATTGTATTATGGTCACTACTTCCCAATGGCTCCTTCACTTCGAGGTCCCTGACCAATTCTGGTTCGTTGCACAATACAGATCCAGAATTGCCTTCTCCCTGGTCGGCTCCACCACCAGCTGTTCTAAGAATCCATCTCTGAGGCACTCCACAAAGTCTCTTTCTTGAGGTCCAATACCATCCTGATTCTCCCAGTCTACCTGCATGTTGAAATCCCCCATAACAACTGTAGTAACATCTTTGCGACAGGCCAATTTCAGCTCCTGATTTAACTTACATCCGACATCCAGACTACTGTTTGGGGGCCTGTAGATAACTCCCAAGAGGGTCTTTTTACCCTTAGAATTTCTCAGCTCTATCCACACTGACTCTACATCCCCTGATTCTAGGTCCCCCCGCGCAAGGGACTGAATATCATCCCTTACCAACAAGGCCACCCCACCCCCTCTGCCCATCAGTCTGTCCTTACGATAGCACGTGCAGCCTTGTATATTCATTTCCCAGGCCCTGTCCACTTGAAGCCACGTCTCAGTTATCCCCACAATATTGTATCTGCCAATTTCCAAAAGAGCCTCAAGCTCATCCATCTTATTTCTAATGCTTCGTGCATTCATGTATAGTATTTTTAATTTGTTACTGCCCTCACCCTTCCCATCAACTCCTACTTCACTCAATCTTATGGCATGATCCCTTTCTGAGTTTTCCACCTCATTGACACAGTTGTCTTTCTTGACTTCCCTTGTTCTAACTTTCCCTTCAATCTCCTTCTTAAACATCCAGTTTGTCCCCTCCCCCCTGCTACTTAGTTTAAACGTAGCTGTGTTGCAGTAGCAAACCTGCCTGCCAGAATGCTGGTCCCCAACCTATTAAGGTGCAAACCTTCTCTTTTGTATAATTTATGCTTACCACAAAACATACCCCAGTGATCCAAGAATTTAAATCCTTGCTTCCTGCACCAGTTCCCCAGCCACACGTTCAAGTCCATTATCTCCCTGTTTCTGGCCTCACCAGCCCGAGGAACTGGAAGCAAACCGGAGATAACCACCTTGGACGTCCTGCTTTTCAGCCTTCTTCCTAGTCCTCCGAAGTCCCGCCGTAGTATGTTCCTCCTCTTCTTCCCGACATCATTTGTGCCAACATGTACCACCACCTCTGGCTCTTCACTTTCGTCCTTGAGGATTTCCTGCACTCTGTCTGTGATGTCTTTAACCCTGGCACCAGGAAGGCAACACACCATCCTTAAGTCCCACCTGCTGCCACAAAAGCCCCGGTCAGTTCCTCTCACTATGGAGTCCCCTATTACCACGGCTCTGTGCGATGTCCAACTCTTCCGCTCTGCCTCCACGCCAACTTTTGATTGACAGACCTGTCTGCCTCGTGGACTTGCAGTGTCATCTGTCTCTACTGTTTCCAAAAGATTCAACTTGTTCCTGACAGGTACTTCCCCCGGGGTCTCTTGCACCTGTCTCCTCTCTGCCTTCCTCATTGTCTGCTCTCTTCTGGTATGATTGGTGTAATAACCTCGCTAAAGGTCTTGTCCAGAATGATCTCATTCTCTCGGATGAGCCTAAGGTCCTCAAGTTCTTTCATCAGTGCTGCAATATGCTCTGTCAGTAGTTGAACGTGCACACACTTTCCACACTTATACAAGCCAGACACACCAGAGTCGTTGACCTCCCACATCAAGCACGTAGAATGTAAGACCATAAGACATAGTAGTGGAAGTAGGGCTATTTGGTCCATTGAGTCCACTCAGCCACTGAATCATGGCTGATGGGCATATCAACCCCACCTACCTGCACTCCCCCTGTAGCCCTTAATTCCTTGTGAGATCAAGAACTTATCAATCTCTGCCTTGAAGACATTTAACGTTCCGGCCTCCACTGCGCTCCGTGGCAGTGAATTCCACAGGCCCACCACTCCCTGGCTGAAGAAATGTCTCCTCATTTCCATTTTAAATTGACCTCCTCTAATTCTAAGGCTGCATCAATGAGTCCTAGTATCCCTGCCTAACAGAATATAAAGCTAGCCTCAGTAATGGTTACCATGAAACCATCATCACTGATTGTGAAAACCCCAATCTGGTTTACTAAACTCTTTAAGGGATCGGACTCTGCTGTCGTTACCTGATCTGGCCTATGTGACAAGAGACACACAGCAAGTGCTTGGTTCTTAAATACCTTCTCCCACTGGCCCAAGTAAACCATTTAGTTCAAGGTGAAATTAAGGATGAACAATAAATGCTGACCTCTGCATCCATGAAAGAATTAAAGAAAAAACATCATGCTGTATTTTACAAGTGTATTCTGATACCTCAGTTTGAAGATACTGACCATCTTCATCTGCCAATTTTATCAATGCCTTTGTATTGATTTCATACATTGAAAAATGTAATTTCTGATGCAACTTTCTTACTCTTTGCTAATTTACTCATTCCATGCACTATCAGAGATAACAGAAACCCGTGAAAGCACTGAAAAACCATGGTAAGTGCTAGTCTGAGTGAGAGTTCACAGGACTCACTGCACTCCAGACATCAACCAGGCAAATGTGCTGATGACGTTATAACTAATCGTCAGTGCTTAACTTCTGATGCCCTCTTATCTCAAATAACTTGACACAGATTTATCTAAAAGCGCCATGTTATCTTGGTAGAAAATTATTATGATTGAAATTCATTAGAAATAGAACATGAGGGGGACGGAGGGTAAATTTGAACAGGGAATACTTTACTATGGGTCCTCTCAGTTTCACAGCTGCTCCTCTAGCTCCTGTCTCCAGGTTACCTCACCTGCAAACCATACCCAACTATGTACATAACATCCCTCCCCCTTTATTTCCATAGTCTCCTTAATGATATATTTATATATATCTCCAACAATTATATCTATTATACAAGCATTGTAGCTAATATATATACATCATCAGGAATATTTACAAAAGAAACATGAAAAAGAAATGGTGGTTCCTAGAAGGTTATCTCCTCCTCTCACAGACCTTTTCTAGTGTAGTCTTCTGAGCTTCTGGAAGGTCCCATTGTTCCATAGATACTTCTAGCTACTTCCTTCTTTCGCATCACACCGGCGGGGAGGGAGAGTGGTAGTCCCTTGGTGCATTTGTTCCATCTCTTTTCCTTTTAACAAGGGAGGAATAAGAGCTCTCATTCCCCACATTAAATAACTGTCCATTACAGACAATACCTACCTCTTAGACAGGTATGGGTATAATTCTTGTTGGTTTCCATGACAAGCCCTCTCTCTCAGGACTAAGTCCACCACTGCACTCAAGATTGTTCCATTCTAGGTAGCCTTCCGCACCTGGGCCACTGACAACAGTACCTTGTCTCCGAGGGAAAATTGCATAATTTTCAGTTCCAACTGGGAACATCCTTACTTCATGGTAGTGGTAATCTTGTCAGGTCATCTGCATTGCCACACTTCTCTGGCTGTTGGTATTTGCTCTCAGGTGTAGGCTGACAGAGCCAGTGCCCAACTCTGCAGGCATGACATTCCCATATTCCGGCCTAAAGTGGAAGTTAGTGGTCTCAGGTCTGTCAGCAGCACAAAGTGTCTGCCATAAAGGAAATTGATGAACTTAACTCCAAACATGATACCCAAGCCTTCCTTTTCTGCTTGGGCATACTTCGCCTCCATCTTAGTGACCTCGATGTGAACGCAATGGGCCTTTCCTCCCCATTCGGTAAGATGTGTGACAGTACAACGCAAACCTCAAAGCCGAGGCATCGCACACCAACTGTGCGGCAACTCTGGGTTGGAATGAGTCAACATTTCTGATCTTTTCGCCCGGTAAACCACCTCACATTCCTGGGTCCATTTCCATTGCCTCCCTTTTCCCAGCAACCTATACAGGAGTTTTAACACAGTTGCCAGATCAGATGCAAACAGGCCATAGTAATTGACAAATCCCAAGAACAATCTCAGCTCAGACACGTTCTCTGGTCTAGGGGCCTTTATAATAGCTCCATTTTCTTGGGCACCTTGTATATTCCTTCACCATTGATTACACGGATCAAGTACTCTATGGAGTTTTTAAAATAACTTGCATTTCTCCCTTTGCACTTGTAGACCATGTTCCTGAAACCTTTTTAGGATTTCTTCTAGTTTTTACAAATGCTTCTCATTGGAGGATCCAGTAACCGAAATATTGTCCAGATAACATTGGACACCTGACGATCCATTCAAACTTTGGTCCGTGGCCCTCTGGAATAGAGGGGACACTGACGTGATGCCAAAAAGCAGTCACTTGTAGTGGAACAGTCCCATGTGTCCCTACTATCAGCAGCAGCTGGGACTCCCTCATGACCGCCATCTGAAAGCAGGCCTGTGGCAGATCCATTTTTGAGAATTTCTTTCCCCCAGCCAGTCCACTGAACACGTCCTCAATGCATGGAGGTGAGTATTGATCCACACACATCGGGCTGGAGTGACTATGAACTTAAAGTCACCACAAATCCTCACGGCGTCACCTCATTTAACCCCAAAATGAATGGAGTGTCCCATTCACTGCTGAATACCAGCTCCAGCACTGCCAGATTCACCAACCATTCCACTTCTACCTCCACGTTAAGCTGGGTGGGCTCCTTGAACAAGCCTCCAACTTCAACCAACGTTTCATTTATTTCCCTTTCATTTACCTCAGGTGTCTCTTGAACACATCCTTATAACTGTCCAAAATTTCTTGCCAACTAATTTTTGAGTCTTCCAGTCTATTGACCACACCCCAATTTAATGTTAATTTCTGTAACCAGGGGCGTCTGAATAGTGTAGGTTAGTCGGTTTTCACTTTGTATATAAGCAGTTTGGCATACTGGTGCCTTAACTGTACTTTTACCAGTGGATAGCACTTCAGTGCTAACACTTGTTCTGTGTATGTCCGCAGTGTAATTTTAGCAGGCTTCAATGGCAGTGCTTTTAACTATACCCTGTAGGCTGATTTGGGAATCAGAGACCCTGTTGCATCTGCATGTTGGAGCAACTTTCCTAATATGCAATGCTCCACTTACCTCTTTGAGGCTGTCACAAATTGGCTGATGGATTCCCCTATGTGCTGTAACTGTTTATAAAAAGGAAAGTGTTCCACGTCATCAGGGACTTTGGTGCAAAATAACTTTGCACAGTTCTTGGAATGTCTTCTCCACAGGTTTCTCCGGTTGCACCAGATTCCTTAGAACCGTGAAGGTTTTGCAGCCAACAGAATCCAAGAAAACCGGTAACATTATGTCTCCAGTCACTTTATTCATCTTTAAATACTCATCAAAATGTTCAGTGTACAACTTTCAGACTCTTCATCAAACGGTCCTATCACTCCAAATTGGCCCACAGTTTTGTTTTCCCGCTGGCCGGAATTTTTCCTGTCACTCGAGTCTAGTAGGTGTTTACAGCCCGAGTCCCCTCAGTGAACAATCTCTGCACCGGCCACTCCCTCACCAACTGTGTCAGCGCCCTGTTCTTCCCTGATGCTGAGTGCAGCCCACGATCCCCATGACCATTCTCCATGATGATCCCAGTAGCTTCCAGATGAGTAGCCTCACGACCGCCGTTCTGGCTTGCTCCCTGGTGTGTACCATTCTTCCCTGGCATCAACCACAGCCTGAGACCCCTCATGACCACTTCCCTCAAAATTACCTCCGCAATCCTGCACCATTTTCTATAATTTCCTTCCTTTCAACAAAACAAAAACCACAGTCTGAACAGTTTATGGGCCAGATCTCAATTTTGTCGTCAGTTATTGTGTTTGTGGTTCATGAGAACCAGATATTGTGAGGCCACAGTGCCCCTCCAGCTTCTGCCTTCAGGTCACCTGATCCACTCTCTTAAAGAAGCAACACACACCCAACTACATATGTAACAAAAACCGTTAGGTTTAATAAAGTAACATAAAACACTAAAATGAGAGGGACCATTTCAGATGCGATGACTCCTTAGAAAACTAGTGGGGAGATAATAGGAAGTCACATCAGCAGATGACCATCACCAAAGTTCTGACTGGTTTCTTTAGAAGAGATTGTGGGATGAGGAGACAATGCAATGCAGGGAGATTAGGCATGAGGAGACAATTACCTTCAATGGATTCAGGCTTGTTGCAGTGCACATCCTCATCAACAACCTTCTGATAACAGCCAATGCCATTTTCTCCATTGGAATAAGGTTCTGGGCAAAAATCCTTTCTCCAGTTAGTTCCTGTTTTCTCTGGTTGTGGAACGTCCCATAGGACCATAAGATATAAGAGCAGAATGCAGTCATTTCGTCCATTGACATTGCTCTGCCAATCAATCATGGTTGATATGTTTCTCAACCCAATTCTCCTGCTTCCTCCCTGTAACTTTTGATCCCCTTCCTAATCAAGAACCTATTTATCTCTGTCTTATGTCAATGACTTGGCCTTAACTGCCTTCTGCAGCAATGAGTTCCACAGATTAACCACCTTCTGGCTGAAGGAATTCCTCCTCATCTCTATTCTAAAGGGTTGTCTCTTCACTCTGAGGCTGTGCCCTCAGGTCCTAATCTCTTGTACTAGTGGAAATATCTTTGCCACATCCATTCTATCTAGACTTCTTAGTATTCTGTAAGTTTTAATTAAATTCCTCTCATCCTTCTAAACACCACCCAGTGCAACTGCTCCTACGACAAGCCCTTCATCCTTGGGATCATTCTTGTAAATCTCCTCTGATCTCTTCCTCTGATCTCTTCCTCTGACCTCTTCCTCTGATGGATCTTTTCTTAGATACAGGGCCCAAAACTGCCCACAATATTTGAAGTATTCAGACCAGAACCTTACACTGCTTCAACTGTACATCTCTGCTCTTGTGTTCTAGCCCTCCCAAAAGTAAATGCAAGTATTGCATTTGCCTTCCTAACTTCCAACTGAACCTGCATGTTAACATTAAGAGAATCCTGATCTTGGATTCCCAACACTTTTTTGTGCTTCAGATTTCCAAAGTCAACACCTCAATTCTCACTACCAAAATACATAACTGTACACTTTCCCACAGTGTATTGCATCTACCACTTGTCTGTCTAAGTCCTTCTGCAGCTTCCCCACTTCCCTGACACTACCTGTCCCTCCATCTATTTTTGTGCCATCTGCAAACTTAGCAACAATGCCCTCTGTTCCTTTGCTCAGATCGGCAATGTATTACTGTGAATAGTTGTGGTCCCAGTACTGACCCATGCTGAACTCCACTGGTCACCAGTTGACATCACTGAAAAAGACCCCTTTATGGTAACCTATTCCTTCTTCTCATCAGCCAATCCTCTCTCCATGTCAGTACCTTGCCTTGAACACAATGGGCTCTTACCTTATTTAGCAGCCTCATTTGTGGCCCCTTCTCGGCCTTCTGGAAATCCAGATCGATCATATCCACTGGCTCTCCTTGGTCTAACTTGCTAGTTACCTGCTCAAAGAATTCTAACAGATTTTTTGGGCGATATTAACCTTGATGAAGCTGTGTTGACTCAGCCCTGTATTACCACACATTTCCAAGAACAACATAATCTCCATCTTCAACAATGGATTCTAAAATCTTACCAGGCAAAAGTGAGGACTGCAGAAGCAGGAGATTAGAGTTGAGAGTGTGGTGCTGGAAGGATGAAAGACTTTTACCCGAAACGTCGATTCTCCTGCTCCTCAGATGTTGCCTGACCTGCTGTGCTTTTCCAGTATCACGCTCTCGACTCTAATCTCCAGCATCCGCAGTCCTCACTTTCGTCTAAAGTCTTACCAACAATGGAAGTCAGGCTAACATGGTGACAGAAGTGCGTCAGGCATTCAAATGATTGAGTGATGCAGCTGACAT
This sequence comes from Chiloscyllium plagiosum, assembly GCF_037043375.1. Classification (NCBI taxonomy): domain Eukaryota; kingdom Metazoa; phylum Chordata; class Chondrichthyes; order Orectolobiformes; family Hemiscylliidae; genus Chiloscyllium; species Chiloscyllium plagiosum. Next base: position 40,686,910 of record NW_028270167.1, on the reverse strand, counting down.
AGGGCTGTGAGGCTTCCAGTTTTCAAATGCTCTAATTGCAAAATGAAAAGCTCCAAAATATTATCATTTCTATAGATAAAATACCTGCACTGTGTAATTTCATTTCAAAATGTCAAATACACATGGATTCATACGTCAGTCATCTGATTAAATCCAAGGACACTGCATACCTCACTTGTATGGTGAGGCTGTATTGATCTCAGAAATTTGTTTAGAATTAATTAATTTGAAAATGTCAAGAGAAATCTTGCAGCATATCTAACAGCTGTGACTCAGAATGAATTTGTGAATCACTGAGTATTACTGCTTTGAGGGCTGCTGTGACCTCATCAAATTTCAAGGATAAAGCAGCCTCCTCCGTCCCAACATCAGTTTCAAATATCTCGTATTTACCCTAGCTCTCCCTGTGAAGCATGACATGACCAATGCAGAGAGATAGATTCCTAATCTGAACTGGACTTACTTGAAAGCAGCTCACTTTGCAATACCACTCAAAAATAATCACTTTTGGCCATCATTGGAAACTACTGCCCCGGTCCAATCTCTCTTTCCTCTCAAGGTTCCTTCAATATATTTGCACATTCTAAATCTATATGGACTTCAGCAAAGCGTTCAACAAGGTTTTGTATGGAAGACTGAGTTAGCAAGATTAGACCACAGGGAATCCAAGCAGAGCTAGCCATTTGGAAACAAACTTTACTTGAAGGTAGGAAACAGAGGGTGGTAGTGAAAGGTTGTTTTTTGGGCTGGAGGCCTGTGATCTACAGTATGCTGCAAGGATCAATGCTGGGCCCACTGCTTTTTGTCAACTGATTTGGATGTGAATATAAGAAGTGTGGTTAATAAGTTTGCAGATGACACTAAAATTGGTGGTGTAATGGACAGTAAAGAAGGTTATCTTAGAGTACAATGGGACCTTGATTAGATGGGCCCATGGGCTGAGGTGCGGCAGATGGAATTTAATTTAATTTCGACAAAAGTGAGGTGTTGCATTTTGGTAAGGCAACTCAGGGAAGGACATATACACTTAATGGTAGAGTCTCGAGGAGTGCTTTTGAGCAAAGAGGCTTTGGGGTTCAGGTTCATCGTTCCTTGAAAGCGGAGTTGCAAGCAGACAGGGTAGTGAAGAAGGCGTATATTACGCTTGTCCTTATGGGTCAGTGCGTTGAGTATAGGAGTTAGGAGGTGATGTTGTGGCTGCACAGGATATTGGGTCGGCCACTTTTGAAATACTGTGTTGAATTCAGGTCTCCCACCTATAGGAAAGAAATTGTTAAACTTTAAAGGGTTCAGAAAAGATGTAAAAGGATGCAAGGTTGGACAGTTTGCGCTATAGGGAGATGCTGAATAGGCTGGGGCTATTTTCCCTGGAGTATCAGAGGCTGAGGGGTGATTTTATACAGGTTGATAAAATCATGAGGGACAAGGAAAGTGTGAATAGCCAAGGCCATTTTTCCAGGGAGGGGAATTCAAAACTGGAGGACATACATTTAAGGTTAGAAGGGAAAGATTTAAAAAGGACTGCAGGGGTAACTGTTTCTCATGGAGGGTGGTGTATGTATGGAATAAACTGCCAGAGGAAGTGGTGGAGGCTGGTACAATAACAAAATTTAAAAGGCATTTGGATGAGTACATGAATAGGATGGGTTTAGAGGGATATGGGCCAAATGCTGGCAAATAGAACTAGATAGATTTAGGATATCTGGTTGGCATGGACCAGTGGATCAAAGGGTCTACTTTTGTGTTATACACTATCTGTCGCATTACTACCTGCATCTCTTTGGAAGGATAAGACCTTACATTTATACAGAGCCTTTTATAATCTCAGGGCAAAGTACTTCCTGATGAATAAAGTATATATGAAGAAAAAAAACAAAAGAGTTGCAGATGCTGGAAATCAGAAACAAAAACAAATTGCAAGAAAAACTCAGCACGTCTGGTAGCATCTGTGGAGAGGAGGCAAAATGGACATTTTGGGTCCAGAGATCCTTTTTTAGAACTGCAAGATTCAGTTCTGAAGAAGTGTCATTGGACCCATAATGTTCATTCAAGTATATGTGAAGTATAGTACCTATTGCATGCAGCAATATAAGGAGAATAATCCGAGCAGCTCTGATCTATTCATATAAACTTAACCAGATATAATCCTGGTAATTCTGCTTCTGATCCTCTCCAGTATCCTTCTTGAAATCTGAATCCATAATTGCACGAGATTCCTAAAGCTTCTACATTGGTGCAGAGTTCACTTTGGCTTTGTTTAGCAATCTTAATGCAAAAGCTATTAACTCCTCTTCACCATTGGGTAATATATCAGAAACAGCAGTTCCCACTCCAAACTGTTCCAACTCCATACATCACATGCTAGTTGGAACAGTAACCTTGGGCCAAAATGGGTCAGGACTTCTGACTATAATAAAGCCTCTTCGGCTTGTGTTAAAGTCTCTTTCACATCGATCTTCCCATTTCCAATTCCTGTTCTGACATAATAAATTGTGCAATGGTTTGAGAATGGTTGCAAGATTTGGAACAAACCTGCCTTAGTAATTTAGCAAAACCAAAAATGCTTATAGTTGGTTTACATTGTTTGGTGTTGGCGCCACAGTCATGGCATTTACTTTGAAGGTGACTTGTGTCGTCTCTTTACCATCAATGACATGATCGAAATACTGGATGGAAGATTTTTTTAAAAATCACATTTGCTTTTCTTCACCTTTAGGCCATAATCTTCAAGTTTCTGTAGATTAGCATCTAAAATAGACGGGCCCTGGAGGATTATCGAAAGAGTAGGAGCAGTCTTAAACGAGGAATCAAGCGGGCTAAAAGGGATCATGAAATAGCTTTAGCAAGCAGAATTAAGGAGAATCCCAAGGCCTTTTATTCTAATATAAGAAGCAAGTGGGTAACTACAGAAAGGATTGGTCCAGTAAAGGATAATGAAGCAAGGCTGTATGTCGAACCTGAGAGAATGGGTGAGATTCTGAATGATTACTTTGCATCAGTGTTCACTGAGGAGAGGGACGTGATTAATGTTGAGATTAGAGATAGAAGTTTGATTAGTCTGGGTCATGTTGGCATAAGTAGGGAAGATGTGTTGGGTAGGCTGGGGGTTATTAAGGTGGACAAATCCCCAGGACCGGATGGGATCTATCCCAGGTTACTGAGGGAGGTGAAAGAGGAAATAGCTGGGGCATTGACAGATATCTTTGTGGCATTCTTAGACACAAGTGAGGTGCCGGAGGACTGGAAGGTTGCTCATGTTGTCCCCCTGTACAAGAAGGGTAGTAGGGGTATTCTGGGTAACTACAGACCAGTCACATGGTGTTCAAGGTGTTCTAGCTAGATGGATAAAGAACTGGTTGAGCAACAGGAGACAGAGAGTAGTAGTTGAAGGGAGTTTCTTGAAATGGAGAAAGGTGACTAGTGGTGTTCCACAGGGACACTGTTATTTGTGATAGACAGAAATGATCTGGAAGAGGGAACTGTTGGTATGAAACAGGTTTGCAGATGACACGAAGATTGGTGGAGTCACAGAAAGCATAAGGGATGGTCAGAGAATACTGGAGAATATAGATAGACTGGAGAGTTGGGGGGAGAAGTGGCAGAGGGAGTTCAATCCAGACAAATGTGAGGTGATGCATTTTGGGAAATCTAGTTCTAGAGCAAATTATACAGTAAACGGAAGAGCCTTCGGAAAATTGATGAGCAGAGAGATCTGGGAGTGCAAGTCCATTGTACCTTGAAGGTTGCTGCACAGATGGATAGAGTGGTCAAGAAGGCATATGGTATGCTTGCTTCCATCGGATGGGGTATTGAGTATAAGAGCTGGAAAGTCATGTTAAAATTGTACAAGACATTAGTTTGGCTGCATTCAGAATACTGTGTACAGTTCTGGTCCCCACATTACCAAAAGGATGTGGATGCTTTAGAGAGGGTGCAGAGATGTTGCCTGGTATGGAAGGTGATAGCTATGAAGAGAGGTTGAATAGATTAGGTTTGCTTTCATTAGAAAAAAGGAGATTGAGGGGGGACCTGATTGAGGTCTACAAAATCAAGGGTAGATAGAGATAAGCTTTTTCCCAGGATGAAGGACTCAATAATGAGAGGTCAAGCTTTCAAGGTGATAGGTGAAAAGTTTAATGGGGAGACACGCGGCAAGTACTTATACAGAGGGTGGTGGGTGTCTGGAATGCATTGCTAGCAGAGGTGGTAGAGGCAGGCACGGTAGATTCATTTAAGATGTGTCTGGACAGACGCATGAGTAGGTGGGGAGCAGAGGGATACTTAGGAATTGGGCGACAGGTTTAGACAGTGGATTTGGATCAGTTCAGGCTTGGAGGGCCGAAGGGCCTGTTCCTGGGCTGTAAATTTTCTTTGTTCTTTGTAAATCATGGAGATGTTGTCTCTCTGTGACTAAAATATTATCTTAGTAATACTGGATTCCTTCCATTCCACTTAAAATCTGCTCCATGGCACACTGGGGAACAATGCAGCTGCAGGTATGGTTCCAAATGGAAATCTCTTGTATTTAAAAAGTCCTTTTATATTTCACAATTGAGAGGCCTGGTCCAATGATCCACACTTACTAGTTCCAGTGCTCCCATCTTGACTAGTCTCTCCAGTTCTGTCCTGACCTTCGGTCTTATTCCATCTAGCATTGCAACATTTTGCTTGATTCTCATCTTTGTTTTTCAATTTAACAGAGATCTATTTCATGCTCCCAGATCCCCACTGAAAGCAACAATGTTTCTTTCCAATTTGTGATAGATCAGTCTCAGAATCTGACAAGCAATTTACTTCAGCGCAGTTGAATGTAATTGCCTCCAATCACAGTTTTTCCAATCATTGCTGAGTATTTATGGGTGGCACGGTGGCACAGTGGTTAGCACTGCTGCCTCACAGTGCCAGAGACCTGGGTTCAATTCCCGCCTCAGGCAACTGACTGTGTGGAGTTTGCACATTCTCTGCGTGGGTTTCCTCCGGGTGCTCCGGTTTCCTCCCACAGTCCAAATGTGCAGGTCAGGTGAATTAGCCATGCTAAATTGCACGTAGTGTTAGGTGTAGGGATATGGGTGGGTTGTGGGTCGGTGTGGACTTGTTGGGCTGAAGAGCCTATTTCCACACTGTAAGTAATCTAATCTATTCACATAGATACAACTCCTTAAAGAACATCCCTGTGCCTGTAAATGTGCTTAGTACAAATTTTGACAGTTGCAATGTCACTGAGCTGCTTCTGACGCACACTTGCAGAAACTAATAAAATTGCTGCTCCAATGTCCATTTCCACTCTCACCTGTTTGCCATGCAGTGAGTGATCCAGAATCAATTGCTGTTGCCAGTAATGGCCAATATGTTTAATAACTGCTCCTCTTCAGACTGAGAGTCTGGACATTTTCCATGCCCTTTTTGTACTGAGTAGATTCTCTTCCTACACTTCACATTCTGTGTTTTTATTGCATGTTATCCATATTTCTTCCTGAAACAAGACCATTCAATGTGCTCTTATTTGCCAGTTGCTGCTTAGTTTCTTTCTCCCAGCAGTTTGCTGCTATCTGACTTGCTTTTCCACACTGTAGGCAGTTTGGATTCTGCTTGCCTCTCAGCTCCCATGTTGTGAACTGTCATTATCCAACTTAGCTGGGGAGCTTCGTTAGCTGCTAATTCCATCAAGACTGCTGTTGCCTGTGCGTTTTTTAAAGTCTAGCTTCCTATCCATGAGTAATGTCTTCATGATTGCTTCACGTCTTAAACCAAATACCAGTCTGTCTCTGACATAAAAATGTTTCCTCCAATTTATGGTCTGATTCACTACAGCAATGGAGGAGGTAGAGGATGGACATGTTGGAGGGAAGTGGTAGGGGGGATTGAAATGAGCCGTGACCGGGAGGTGAGGCTGGCCGTGTTGAGCCCAGCAAAGATACTCTACAGCCAGCAAGGTTAGACTAAGCTGTTTCCCTTCAAAATGGTTGAGAGGTTGCATCCAGAGTAAAAACATGTGATCGTGAATGGTTTCTTTTGGATATAGCCACCCACCACAAATGACAGAGACCATTGTCTGCTTGGATATTGGTGTTTTGATAGATTTAGGAGCAGCTGTCAATGTCATGACAGACTAAATTTTCAACATAGTTCAGGATTGGCCTATTTTTTGTGATGCAAAATTTCTCTTACAGCTTTGACAAACCACTGAAAGCTTTTGCATCTTTGAAATACCAGTCTCATTCATAGAATGAATGTCATATGTCATATTTGAAGAAAGTGGCATGTTTATCAGTTTCTCCCCAGCATCAGATCTGCACAGGATCACGGTCCAATCCACGATTCCTCCACACACCAACAGCATCCTTGAATTGTAGGTGACTACTTCCCTTGTGTGTAAACTGAAAAGTGTTACATCGAAACTGCATGTAGATCTGAATGTACCACAAGGTAAAAACAATGACTGCAGATGCTGGAAACCAGATTCTGGATTAGTGGTGCTGGAAAAGCACAGCAGTTCAGACAGCACCTGCTCCTCGGATGCTGTCGGAACTGCTGTGCTTTTCCAGGACCACTAATCCTGAATGTGCCATAAGGCAGGCGCCAACTCAGACAAACACTGGTTCAGTACACAGAAGGAACCTCACCATTTACTCATCTTGAGACTGTTGAGAAAGTTAGGGATGGGCTTTCCCATTGCTTCTCACTCATACAATTATCAAGAAGTCCAAGAATGAAAAGCAAATTGGAATCTGTGTTGATAAGTAACCATTAAATCACAACATACAATGAGAAAGACACAGGGGACAGCAAACATTGAATGGAACCAAACAGAAAGTAATGGAGCTAAATTTCAACTCAATTTCATCAAAGCGAGCTTCCAGAAGACATTAGGTATCTTAGAGAATTTTCCTCTCACATGGATCTCTTTGATTCAAGAACCTTAATGCTGGAATCAATTCAGCAATGACATATATTAATATATCTGTGTCCCTTCACAACCTGAGTGGGCGGCACGGTGGCACAGTTGTTAACACTGCTGCCTCACAGTGCCTGAGACCCGGGTTCAATTCCCGCCTCAGGCGACTGACTGTGTGGAGTTTGCACATTCTCCCCGTGTCTGCGTGGGTTTCCTCCGGGTGCTCCGGTTTCCTCCCACAATCCAAAGATGTGCAGGTTAGGTGAATTGGCCATGCTAAATTGCCCGTAGTGGTATGCAATGGGTAAATGTAGGGGTATGGGTGGGTTACGCTTCAGCGGGTCGGTGTGGACTTGTTGGGCTGAAGGGCCTGTTTTCACACTGTAATGTAATCTAAATCTAATAAAGAGCACCAAGTGAGAGTGGACCTAATTAACAAATGGGCTTACATAGAATCATAGAGCTGTACAACATGGAAACATACCCTTTGGTCCAGGCTGACCTGATATCCTAAATTAATCTAGTTGCAATTGCCAGCATTTGGCCCATTTCCCTTTAAACCCTTCCTATTCATATGCCCATCCAGATGCCTTTTAAATGTTGTAATTGTATCAGCCTCCACCACTTCCTCTGGCAACTCATTCTATACACGCTCAGTCCTGATGAGAGGTCCCAACATGAAACGTCAACTCCCTTGCTCCTCTGTTGCTGCTTGACTTGCTGTACTTTTTCCAGCTCTGCACTTTATTGATTCATACATGCACCACCCTTTGCGTGAAAATGTTGCCCCTTAGGTCCCTTTTAAATCTATCCCCTCTCACCTTAAACCTATGCATTCTAGTTTTAGTCACTGCTAACCCAGGGATAATACCTTGACTATTCACCCCATCTATATCTCTCATGATTTTATAAACATCTATAAAGTCACCCCTCACCCTCCAACACTTCAGGCAAAACAGCCTCAGCCTATTCAGCCTCTCCCTATAGCTCAAACTCCCCAACCCTGGCAACATCCTTGTAAATGATTTCTGAACCCTTTCAAGTTTCACAACATCCTTCCTATAGCAGGGAGTCCAGAATTGCACACAGTATTCCATTTGAAATAATTTGAATTAACTTTATTGTCACATGTACTCAAATGAGTACAGTGAAAAGTTTACAAGTCGCTACTTATGACGCCATGTTAGATACAAAGCTACCTAGGTACAGATTCTTAGTATAAATTCTTCAGAAAAAAATATAGGAAAATAAAGAAATGGAAAGTTCAGCACTACATAGCGTAGGAATAAATTAGAAAATGTTCAGTTCAACTGTCCTTCCAACCCAGTCCACGTGACACCTCGCCACTTGTAATTGAAAGACAGTCCTCCACTGTCTCGCTGCCACTTGTACTGGACCCACCAATATAGGAGTTGCCACACTTTAGACGCCTAGTCTTCGACCCTGGGTCCACCATGCCAGAGCCGCCGAGTCCCTTTCTGAACCCACAGTCACCCCTCAACCAGGAGTCCCTGGCTCCGCTGCTGCCACTGCCTTGCTGATAACCAGATGCCCCTGCCCCAAGCCTACTGTGAGCACAACAAGGACCTCCCTCTCTTGGCATATCACGTTGCTGCCCCTGTAGCTGCGGCCTCACCAGTGCCAGGAGTCCCTGCTCTCTACTTACTGCAACCAGGAGTTCCTGGCTCCACTGCCAGGCCAGGCTGCCATAGCACCAAGAGTCCAGTTTTGGCTGCAGATGTCGCCTTGCCAGCACTGGAATATTGCAGAGTCCACTGCTGCCACTGCCGTCTCCTGTCGCTGGAAGAACTTTGTTGCTGCTGTCACTGGCCCCAAGTGCTAGGAGGATGTCATTGTCAGCAAGTTGCACAAATGTCTGTTTCGATGCTGAGAAAAACCACCCAGCTCATTGCTGATACAACCCCTGGTTGGCCAAGGAACAGGTCTTGTGCACAAAGGTTAAGCAGGTCACCCACAAATCATTATGATGGTGAGCAGGTCTCTCATACTTTGTACAGCAATGACATTAGCAAGCAGAGAGAGGAGTCCTCTCAAGCCTTGGGGCTATCTTATACTTTCAGCTCTCCTTCTATGGAAGTGGGTTTGAAGTAATAATCAATCAGAGACAATTAGTAAGCTGCTTCAACAACTCACAGCAAAACACCCACTCGAATACAGCATGTAGCACCCAAACTAAAAGAATAGAGAGTACTATGCTGTGTATCAGTCGGACATACTATCTTGAACTAAATCTGCTGATGACAGTTAGTCATGATGAAGGCCTCCCTGATGAAGGGCTTATGCTCGAAACGTTGATTCTCCTGGTTTTCGGATGCTGCCTGCCCGGCTGTGCTTTTCCAGCACCACACTCTTCCACACTGATGACAGTTAGACGATTGTGAAGAAAAGGTGAGAGAATTATTACATAATTCTTAAATATGGTGACAAAATTTAAAACAAACTGACATTACAGCGACAACACAAGTTGTTGCAACTGAATGCAATTTGTCAAGGAATTACAAAACTGTCAAAACATAATTTCTGCTCCCAATACCTCTTTCTTGGAAGTCCTTTGTATTTTCCTGAGTTCCCATTTATCAATCGTCTGTTAAAATTTAGGCTGTATTGTGCCAGGACTTTCTCGATGCTGATTTTCAGAACCCAAAAGCACCCCGAGCTGATAATAAGGGCTAATGTAAGCAGCTGGTTCAGTAGGATCCCCAACACTGAAACCCAGACAGCTATCACCCTTGCCTTTTACAATAAATTATTCTCCATCTGATAAAAATAGTTGCACTATCTTTTCAAAAATATTTTATATTTTAAAATAGATTCTAACAAATCATCATTGTGAAAGTAGATAGGACTAAAAAATGCATTTTGATTTCTGGCTCTTAAGCAGTTAAACTTTGATTATTGCTCCTCTAAGTTCTCTGTGTCTTGCAGCACAGGTTAAGTCTCTTGAAATTCATCATTTGTTCAGCAGTCATCATATTGGTTTAACTGTGATAAAGTGATTTTCTGACTGTCAGTCTGAAAATTGCTTCCTCAGTTGCAAAGATGTGAGAGCTTGTGATGACAAGACTCAGGTTCCCCTGTTACAATGACACGTTCAATAAGATTGTGACGGGGACATGCCAGTGTTGGACTGGGGTGGACAAAGTCAGAAGTCACACAACACCTGGTTGTAGTCCAATGGGTTTATTTGAAATCTCAAACTTTCATAATACAGGCCCATCAGCAAATGTAGTGAGAGATAAGAGCACACAGACACAGAATTTATAGGCAGAGAGATCAAGGGCAGAGAGATCAAAAGATCATACAACTGGTGTGAGTGGAGTGTAGAATAATAAGACTATGCAGATGACCAAGAGTGCTAGACAGTGTGAGTAAAGTGTTAACAGCTGAATAACAAAGAAGGGGATAAAATATAATCTGATTGAATGGGGCAGAGAGATAATTACAAAAAATTAAAAATAAAATGGTGCTGGAGACAAACTAAATGACTGGAATAACATGATAGCTATAAGAGTTGCTGTGGTTCTGTTCGCCGAGCTGGAAGTTTTTGTTGCAAACGTTTCGTCCCCTATCTAGGTGACATCCTCAGTGCTTGGGAGCCTCCTGTGAAGCGCTTCTGTGGTGTTTCCTCCGGCATTTATAGTGGCCTGTCCCTGCCGCTTCCGGTTGTCAGTTTCAGCTGTCCGCTGTAGTGGCCGGTATATTGGGTCCAGGTCGATGTGTTTGTTGATGGAGTTTGTGGATGAGTGCCATGCTTCTAGGAATTCCCTGGCTGTTCTTTGTTTGGCTTGCCCTATAAGAGTCGCCAGGGGTCTAAAAAAAGTAATAAGTAATCCAAAACTGTACAAACTAATTAAGATAGAGAGTTTGTAACAATTTATCAAGGTCATGGTGTCAAACAGGACAGTGAGGAAGACTTTACAGATATAGAACTGTGTGGTGGGGTCACGTAGTGCGACATGAACCCAAGGTCAGAACTGAGGCTGTCTTCATGGTGTATTGGTGAGACCATGCAGATGTTACGACAGCAGATGACTGGCCTTGATCTCTCTGCCTATAAATTCTGTGTCTGTGTGCTCTTCTCTTCATTTCACTTGATGAAGGAGCAGCGTTCTGAAAGCTTGTGATTTCAAATAAATCTATTGGACAATAACCTGATGTTGTGTGACATCTGACAATAAGATTGTGGTTACTTTGAAGAAATCCAGGGAGCTATGTGATTCTCTGTGTAGTCCAATTATATTTACCCAAGACTTCCTGAAATACAAAGGTATTTATAGAATCTGAAATATTATGAACTTAATAATGGGAAACTGTTATGACGCAAATGTTGCTGTGATCATTTTAATATTGGAAAAGTTGATTTTGAAAATTGGTACTACTCAATGAATGTAGCAGCTGTACTGGCAGGAGTGTGATGTTATAAAGAAATGAGAAAAGGAACGACAGTGTATTCACTTATAAGTCACAGAGAGAGTTTTGTTTCAGTCAACCTGTCCAAAGACATTATGACACATGTCTGGAAAAGATAGGACTTAAACCTGGGTGTCCTGGCTCAGAAATAAGGACATTATTACTGCATGACAAGAGCCTAACAAAAAGAGTAAATCAGAATTCAGTTCTCCGCTGTGATATCAGTAACTCATGCAAATGTTTCTGAATGTTTTCAAACCAGGTTCTTTTCATGTATAAAGCAAATATGATAACCACTATGCTACAAAAATAGACAGCTCATCAGCCACAGAGATAAGTTACTAACAAGTGAGTTACCTCAGGGTCATTCATTCATACAAAATATCCTGAGAGTGTAAAAGTTACAGGTGACCACAACACAGTAGGAGTCCAGATGAAATGGATAATACTGGAGCAACAAGGAGGGAGAGACATACAGGCCAACACTAACTCTTACCCAGAAAGATGTTTGAGATTTTCAGGAGTAATAATCCTGTGTTTTAACATCACTGTACCTCAGGAGGGAATCAGAAAGCAGAGAGGCAGCTAGACATGAGCATCTGAGGAGCAGGACACCTGTTTCCAGCAACACACTCCCGACTCTAATTTCCAGCATCTGCAGTCCTCACTTTCACCCAGCTGAACATGATAACCTATCTTGTGGCTCATGTGATACCTGTACTGTTTGTGACTCATCCACTTCCTGACCAATGCTCTACCCATGAATTTTAGTTTGTTTGAATTGTTGAAACTTTTTCATGGTCCCGAGTATCATCGATACCTGTCTTCAGCCAATTCGATTCATTCCACATGGTATCAAGAAAATGTTAGAGGCTATTGCAAAGACTATGGACCCTGACAACATCCCGGCAATAGTACTGATGACTTGTGCTGCAAACCTTTCCGGCGTGGCTGTTCCGGGACAGTTACAACACTGGTATCTACTTGACAATGTGGAAAATTGTCCAGGTATTTCCTGTACATAAAAAGCAGGACAAATCAAACCCAGTTAATTACTGTCACAACAGTTCACTCTCGATCATCAGTAAAATGATGGAAAGTGTCATCAACAGTGCTATCAATTAGCACCAGCTCAGCAATAATCTGCTCAGTGACACCCAGTTTGGAATCCACCAATACCACTCAGCTCCTGACCTCATTCCAGCCTCGGTTCAAACATGGGCAAAAGAGATGAATTCTAGAGGTGAGGTGACAGTGAAAGCCCTTGACAGCAAGGCTACATTTGATGAAGTAGTTTCAGGTGAGAGGGGAACAATTTAAGAAGGACCTGAGGGGCAACTCCTTTACACAGAGCGAGAGGTGCATATATGGAATGGGCTGCCAGAGAAAATGGTTGAGGCGGGTACAATAGCAACATTTAAAAAAACATTTGGACAGGGACATGGATGGAAAGGGTTTAGAGGGATACGGACCAAATACCGGCAATGGGAACTAGCTGAGTGGGCACCATGGTCAGCATGGACCAGTTTGGGCCGAAGGGCCTGTTTCCATGCTGTATTACTCTATCACTCTATCAAGAAGCTCTAGAAAAACTGGAATCAATGGGAATTAAGGGCAAACTCTCCACTAGTTGGAGTCATTCCTGGCATTTGGGAGATTGCTGTGATTGTTGGAGGTCAGTCATCTGTTCTCCAAGACATTATTGTAGGAGTTCCTCAGGATAGTGTCCTCGGTCCAATCATCTTCAGCTGCTCCATCAATAACCTGCCCTCCATCATATGGTTAGAAGAGGGATGTTCGCCGATGATTGCACAATGTTCAGCACCATTCACAACGACTTAGATACTGAAGCAGTCCATATTCAAAGACCTGGACAATATGACGAATTGGACTGAAAAGTGACAAGTAACATTTATGTAATATAAATGCCAGGCAATGACCATCTCCAATAAGTGACAATCTAACATTGTCCCTTTATATTCAATGGTAATACCATCATTAAATCCCATCATTATCAACAACTTGGAGATCGCCAGTGCGTCAACGCTGAACTGGACTAACCATATAAATGATATGGCTACAAGTGGAGGACTAGGCTAGGAATATTGTGGGAAATAACTCACCTGAATAAAATGAGACTAGAGCCTGGGCACTGCAAGATACATGTCAAGAGTGTGATGAAACACTTCCCAATTACCTGGATGGGTGCAGCTCCAACAAGTCTCAAGAAGCTTCACACCGTCCAGGACAAAGCAGCCCACGTGATTCACACCACATCCATAAACATTCATTGCCTCCTCCACTGATGCTGAAATTCACCAAGGCTCCTAAGACAATTTCTTCCAAATCCATGACTCCTATTTGGAGTAGGGCAGCAGATACACAGGAACATCACCATCTCCAAGTTTCCATGTAACTTGGAAATATATTGCAGGTCGATATAATTGGGTATGTAATTGGGTCAAAATCCTGGAATTCTCTCCCTGATGACATTGGGAGTCTGTTGACAACATGTTGACTGCAGTGCCTCACCACTACCTTCTCACAGACAACTAGGATGGGCAATAAATGCTGACCGGCAGAAACCCCACATCCCATGAAAGAATGAAAAAAAAGGTCCTGTCAAATCTCCTTTGTTCGAAAGAGAGAAACCTCAACATTTTCAACTTAACCCTGTAACTAAAATCCCTTGACCCTGGAATTGGTGGCAAGGTGGCTCAGCGCCGAGCACTGCTGGCTTACAGTGCCAGAGACCTGGGTTTGATTCCATCTTCAGGTAACTGTTTTTCTGTGTAAAGTTTGCACATTTTCCCCGTGTCTGTGTGGGTTCCCTCTGGGTACTCCGGTTTCCTCCCCAAATCCAAAGATGTGCAGGTTAGGTGGATCAGCCCTAGGAAATGCAGGGTTATAGGGATAGGTTGGGGGGCGGGGATGAGGGGCTGGGTGGGATGCACATTGGAAGGTCAGTGTGGACTTGATTTTTTTAATTCCAAAAATAAACTTTATTCATAAAATTATTTTGAAATCTATACAATTGATGATGCCATACGTATGTATACATTCCATATCTTTACATACAGAGATCAGAATTAATCATTCATATGTACAAGTCTGTACATTGACCATCCAGGTATTTAGCTGAGGTGTCAGCAGGGCCCGAGTACTGAGTGGGACCCCCTGGACTTGATGGACTGACTGGCCAGCTTACACATCGTAGGGATTCTATGATTTCAGTAGATCTCCTCTATCCGCTCTCAAGGAAACCTCAGACCCTTTCTATATGTGGTGATTACAGCAGAATGCACATAAAACACTGTGACATGTACAGGCCCTTTGGCCCTCAATGTTGCACCAACCTGTGAAACCATTTTGAAGTTTATCTATTCTACACTATTCCATTTTCATCCATATGTCTATCCAATGACCATTTAAATACCCTTAAAGTTGGCGAGTCTATTATTGTTGCAGGCAATGCATTCCACACCCCTACTACTCGCTGAGTAAAGAAGCTACCTCTGACATCTGTCCTATATCTATCACCCTTCAATTTAAAACTATGTCCCCTCGTGCTAGCTATCACCATCAGAGGAAAAAGGCTCTCACTGCCCACCCTATCTAACCCTCGGATTAACTTATATGTCTCAATTAAGTCACCTCTCAACCTTCTTCTCTCTAATGAAAACAGCCTCTCAAGTCCCTCAGTCTTTTCTCATAAGACCTTCCCTCCATACCAGGCAACATCCTAGTAAATCTCCTCTGAACCCTTTCCAAAGGTTCTACATCCTTCCTATAATGTGGTGACCAGAACTGTACACAATACTCCATGTGCAGTTGCACCAGAATTTTGTACAGCTTCAGCATGACCTTGTGGCTCTGAAACTCAATCCCTCTACCAATAAAAGCCAACACATCATATGCCTTTCTAACAGCTCTATCAACCTGGGTGGCAACTTTCAGGAATCTATGTACATGGACACAGATCTCTGCTCATCGACACTACCAAGAATCTTATCATTAGCCCAGTACTCTTTATTCCTGTTGCTCCTTCCAAAGAGAACCACCTCACACATTTCTGCATTAAACTCCATTTTCCACCTCTCAGCCCAGCTCTGCAGTTGTACCTATGTCCCTCTGTAACCTGCAACATTCCTCGTCACTATCCACAGCTCTACCAACCTTAGTGTCATCTGCAAATTTACTAACCCATCCTTCTACACCCTTATCCAGATCATTAAAAAAAATGATGAACAGCAGTGGCCCCAAAACAGATCCTTGCAGTATCCCACTAGTAACTGATCTCCACGGTGAACATTTCCCATCGACCACTACCCGCTGTCTTCTTTCAGCTAGTCAATCTCTGGTCCAAAATGCTTCAATCACCTTCAATCCCATGCCTTCGTACTTTGTGCAATACCCTACCATGGGGAACCTTATCAACTGCCTTACTGAAATCCATATACACCACATCAACCACTTTACCCTCATCCACCTGTTTGGTCATCTTCTCAAAGAACTCAATAAGGTTTGTGAGGCACGACTTACCCTTCACAAAACCACGTTGACTATCCCTAATCAACTTATTCCTCTCCAGATGATTATAAATCCTATCTCTTACAACCTTTTCCAACACTTTACCCACAACAGAACTAAGACTCATTGGCTTATAATTATCAGGATTGTCTCTACTCTTCTTGAACAAGGGAACAACTTTTGGTATCCTGGCACTATTCCTGTAGAGCTGAAAATGTGTTGCTGGAAAAGCGCAGCATGTCAGGCAGCATCCAAGGAGCAGGAGAATCGACGTTTCGGGCATGAGCCCTTTTTCAGGAAGGGCTCATTGTCTACTATTCCTGTAGACAATGACGACATAAAAGATCAAACCCAAAGGCTCTGCAATCTCCTCCATAGCTTCCCAGAGAATCCTAGGATAAATCTCATCTGGCCCAGAGGACTTGTCTATTTTCACACTTTCCAGAATTACTAACACCTCCTCCTTGTGAACTCCAATCCCATCTAGTCTAGTAGCCTGTATCTCAGTATTGTCTTCGACAAAATTGTCTTTTTCCAATGCGAATACTAGCGAAAATATTCATTTAGCCCTTCCCCATCTCCTCGGGCTCCATGCACAACTTCCAACTGCTA
Source organism: Chiloscyllium plagiosum (assembly GCF_037043375.1). Lineage (NCBI taxonomy): Eukaryota > Metazoa > Chordata > Chondrichthyes > Orectolobiformes > Hemiscylliidae > Chiloscyllium > Chiloscyllium plagiosum. Next base: position 40,670,442 of record NW_028270167.1, on the reverse strand, counting down.
TCCTTGATTGGCCCAAATTTTTCTCTAGTCTCGACCCTTACTTCCCATGTTCTGCAGGAGGAACATTCAACTGTCCTCACTGCCATTCTTAATTTTCTAAATTCCCAAAGTCACTGTAGAAAAGCAAAGAATAATTAAGAGAAACCTTCTCAATCCAGAGCACAGAGCCTGCAATATTCCATTTGGCCCTAACCAAGCCTTGCAAAGAATCTGAGTTTCAAATTTTGCAACATCAGCAAATTTTGAGAATTTACTTTGTTCTCCAAGATCCAAACCATTTATGTATGACCAAAAAAGACCAGGATCCTAGCATGTACCCCTGGGCAACAGCACTATCGACCACCTCCAGTCTGAAATATGGCCACCCACCATCTGGTGGACTTGCTGCTTTCTGTCCTCGAGTCATTTTTTAATTCGTTTGAACATGTCATCAAGATATTCAACTCAATTATTCAGGAAAATCTGCTTTTTACAAATCCATACTGCCTCTCTTCAATTACATCAAACCTCTCTGAGTACAAATTGATGTTTTCTCTAATTATCATTTCTAAAATCTTCCCACCAGTAATGTAATACTGACACTTTTTCTTGAATAAGGGTAACACATTTGTGACTGCAAATTCTCTCGCACCTCCCCTGAATCGAGGGAAGATAAAAATATTAAGGTAAGCAACTTTGGAGGGTGAAGAAAGATGAGAGGTGATTTGATAGAGGTGGACAAGATGATAAGAGGTATAGATAGAGTGAATAGCCAGAGACTTTTTCCCTTGGTGGAAATGTCTATCATGAGTGGGCTTAATTTTTTTTTATAGATATTTTTATTAGAAATTTAACATTTTTACAAGTTTACAAAAATAAACAAAACTCTCAGATATAAACATTGATATACAATTAGCTCAAATATACAATAGCCAAAATTTAACAAAAAAAACACAACAACAAAAAAAACCGAAAAAAATAAAAAAAATTAAAAAAAATAAACAAAACTCAACTATCTACTAATCTAACCTACAACTAACCAGAGTGTATATTTAAGTCTCTTACATGCTCTGGATGTGTTAGCATCAGATATAATAAAACCCGTATTCGTGCGGGATTCCTCCCCCGAGGGGCCCCGGACCAGCCAGGTTTGTAATCTCAATTAAATAAAAGCCCTTGTTAGGATAGCCGAAATATCTGTATTTATGTAATTCAAAAAGGGCTGCCATATTTTATAAAATAATTCGGTCTTTCGGTGCACCATATTTGTAAGGAAGTCAAGGGGAATACATTCCATAATTAGTCTGTGCCAATTTGAAAGTCCAGGGGGGCCCTCAGCCGCCCAGTTCACCAAAATATTTTTCCTTGCACAGAAAGAAAGAATAGAAAATAGTCTCTTCCCGTACATGTCCAGGGAGGGAAAGTTCGAAAAGCCCAAGAGGAGAGATACAGGGTCCACTTTAATTTCCGTTCCTAAAATTTCTGTCAGGGTACTTGCTACTTTAGTCCAATATCTACGGATCTTATGACAGGTCCATAGGCAATGTACAAGAGTGCCCACCTCTATTTTGCATTTAGGACACATTGGAGATGCTCCTGCCTTAAATTTTGCCAATCGAACCGGTGCTATATGGGCCCTATGAAGTATCTTCAGCTGGATAGCCTGGGTTCTGTTACAAATAGTAATTCTTCTAGCGCTTTCCCAAATATCATTCCACGTTTCTGTGGAGATTTCTAGTCCCAGATCCTGATCCCATGTTTTAAGCAGATTATCCATATCTCCCAATACTTCATCATGTAGTAAATGATAAATAGTACTGACGGAAGATACCCCCACTGGTCGTAGGACACTACATTCTCTATCGGATTTATAAAGACTATCTAATAACGTAGTCTTCTTCTGTATATAATCTCGAATTTGGAAGTATCGAAAGAGGTCTCCATTGGGTAATCCGAATTTCTGACGCAGCTGTTCGAAAGACATCAGGACCCCGTCTTTAAATAGATCCCCTAGACATGAGATACCCCTGGATCTCCAGAGTTTAAAAGTGGCATCTGTTAACCCCGGTTGGAATCCCCATGCTCCCACTATCGGTGCATAGGGGGATGTTTTATGTGAATTGCCCTCATTTTGCCGCATTATATTCCAAGCCTTGATTGTATTTAGTATTATAGGGTTTTTACAGTGATCTGTAATGCTTTTCCTCTTGTCTGAGAATAAAAGGTTAATAAGTGGGTATTTTACTTGAGAAGCCTCGATGTCCAACCAGATTGATTGTGGATCAGACAAGACCCAATCAGCTATGTAACTTAATAGGGAACTTAACTGATATTTCCTAAAGTCTGGGAAGTCCAATCCACCCCTTGCCTGTGGAAGCTGTAGCTTCTTCAGCTTAATGAGGGGCCGCCTATGATTCCAGATAAAGGAACCCAGCCAGCCATATAATTTACATAAAGCCGTCCTCGGCAGCATCACCGGAAGCATTCTCATAGGATATAGGAGACGGGGCAGGACATTCATTTTGATTAGTGCTATTCTACCCAACCAGGAAATTGGTAGGTCTCCCCATCGCTGGAGGTCCTGCCTTAACCTTTCCAATAAATACACAAAATTAGCCTTATACAACTGACCAAATACTGGGGTAATAAAAATGCGCAAATATAAGAAGCCCTCCAGGGACCAGCGAAAGGGAAAAAGGGATCCGTCCGCTAAGCGGGGTATCATAGCAAGGCCACCCATTGGCATAGCCTCCGATTTTGAAAAATTAATTTTATAGCCTGAGAATGCGCTAAATGTATTAATAACTTGGATTAAGCGAGGTATGGACATCAAAGGGTTACTGAGGAATAGAAGAACATCGTCTGCATAAAGGGTAATTTTATGTTTACCTGTACCAATCCTCGGGGCCACTATATTAGGATCAGCTCGTATAGCTTCTGCTAGTGGTTCAATTATTAGCGTAAATAACAATGGCGAGAGGGGACATCCCTGACGGCAGCCCCTACCCACACTGAAGCTATCCGAACCTAATCCATTGGTAACCACAACTGCTTTGGGATCACTATACAATGTTGAGACCCATTTGGTAAACACCTGTCCAATACCAAACCTCTCCAATGTGTAAAACAAATATGACCATTCGACCCTATCAAATGTCTTTTCCACGTCTAATGAAACCACTACTCCTGGTATCTTTCCCTGATGACAAGCTTGAATCATATTCAGAGCCCTTCTAACATTATTGGATGATCTACGGCCCTTAATAAACCCCGTCTGATCCTCCTTTATAATATGTGGCAGTATCCTTTCTAGTCTCAGTGCTAACGTTTTAGAGAGGATTTTAAAATTTACATTTAGCAAGGATATTGGTCTGTATGATGTACAATCTTCTGGGTCCTTTCCTTTTTTAAGGATAAGAGAGATATTTGCCTCTTTCAGCGAAGGCGGGAGACAGCCCTGACTATATGCATAGTTATACATGTCCATAAGTGGACCAGCCAGTATTTCTGTAAATTCTTTATAGAATTCAGCTTGAAAACCATCTGGGCCCGGCGCCTTACCATTTTGAAGTTGCCTAATTGCATCAACTATTTCTTGGGGTGTAAGAGGAGCATTTAGGACCGATACCTGTTCCGGAGTTAGGCCTGGAAAAGTCAAATTTTAAATAAATGACTGCATCCTCTTCGTCCTATCTTCACAATCCTGTGATTTATATAACTCAGAATAAAATTCTCTAAAGATCGCATTAATCTTTTTGTGATCATGAGTCAAAATACCCGTACTTTCCTTGATAGACGTAATAGTCTGAGGGGCCTTTTTTTTCTTTGCAAGAAATGCTAAGTATCTACCCGGTTTGTCGCCATATTCATATAACCTTTGCTTTGCAAATAATATTTCCCTCTTAGCCGTTTGAGTAAGCGTAGTGTTTAGAGCTGTCCTAAGAGCTGTAATCCTTTGCAATTTAATAATAGAAGGTCTATCAGTGTATGCTGTTTCAGCCGCTTTTAAGCGGGCTTCAAGCAGACGCTGCTGTTCTCCCTTTAATTTCTTCTGGGTCGCTGAGTAGGAGATGATCAAGCCTCGCGTGTCAGCTTTGATGGTCTCCCACATCATTGACGGGTTGCTAGCTGTACCTGAATTAATTTCTAAAAAAGTTTTTAAATTCTTGAGAGAAGTACTTTACAAATTTACTATCTTTCATTAGGAAGGGGTCCATACGCCAATGCCGAGGGGATGTCCCATTGTTCCTCGCCTTAGTTTCCATATATACAGCAGCGTGGTCAGAAATTGCTATACTACCTATTTTACAGGATGATATGGAATTTAAAAAAAATCGAGGGGTCAAAAACATATCAATTCTGGTATGACATTTATGTAGATTAGAGTAGAAAGAAAAATCTCTACCCTGTGGATGAAGACATCTCCATACATCTACTAATCCTAATTCTTTGTTCAGATCCATCAATTGTCTAGATCTTGGAGATAATCCTGCAGTACTCTTGGGAATCCTATCTATTTCCGGATCCATAATACAATTAAAGTCTCCCCCTATAATTATATGACAGGCATCAAAAGCCATCAATTTTGAAAAGGCTTCCGTTATAAATTTAAAGGGGTGTGCCGGGGGGCAGTACAAATTTAAAATCCCATATTCCTCTCCATTTATGAGGGCTTTAATCAAGATATATCGTCCAGATTCGTCTTTTATCTGCTTTAGGATTTTGAAAGGGAAATTCTTCCGAACAAGAATAACAACTCCCCTGCTTTTTGAGCTAAAAGAAGGAAAAAAGGCCTGATCAAATCCGCCCTGTCGTAATTTCAAGTGTTCTTTATCTGACAGGTGTGTCTCCTGTAGGAGAGCTATATCAACTCTTTCCTTCTTAAGATTTGATAATATTTTCTTCCTTTTGACTGGCGAATTACTCCCCTTGACATTCCAGGTGCACCACTTAACCGACTGATCAACCATAATCCTTTGGGCCAATCCGAGACCCCTCGGGAGGGGGAACGCTATCCAGAACATCCCGAGCTTGGAACATGTAAAATTTACAAAAATAAAGCCTCTTTAATACACCCACACAATACAGTAACAAAATTTTTTCTAAATAAAAAAAATGTAAAACGTATCTAAGTGGAGACTTTCCCCCTTGTTCCCGGGGGCGTCACTTCCTCTCCAAAAGTCCCTCATATCCTCTCCCAACCAATGCCCCACCCTTGACCCAGGCACTCCTCAATAAAATGAGGAGAATTCAAATATAATACAAAGCTAGAGTTAACAGTGAGCACCCTACCTCCACCCATACCAACACCTGGGTATATTTGGTAATGTTAATACCATATATAAACATATAACTATAAAATTACCACCTCAACAAATAATAATTAAATATAATAATACAAAATAACAAGGGGAAAACAACCCCGCTCATAGAGACAGAGGTAAAATTGAATAAGGTAACCACCTCCCCCCACCAACATTTAACCAAATCCCCCAGCTTTTATATATATATATATATATATATATATATATATACACACATATACATACATCCCTCATATATACATAAAATAATAACAGAAAACAATCCCAAGGGGGGGAGAAAATCAAATCCCTCTCCCCACCCCCCATGATAATATTAAACAATAAGGTGAGAGAAAAGAGAAAAAAAAGGGGGGATATAAACCAAAGCGGGGAGGAAAGGCAGACCAACATCCATTATGTCTTACAGTTTATCTAAGAGAGTCCAAGAATTCCTTAGCCTTTTCTGGTAATCCAAAGTTATATACGGATCCTTCATGGTTAAAGCGTAACATCGCTGGGTAGCGTAAGGTGTACTGAATATTTAAGTCCCTTAAACGCTTCTTCGCCTCGTCGAATGCCTTCCTCTTTCGAACCAGAGCCGGGGAAAAGTCCTGAAATAGCATGATCTTGGATCCTTTGTAGATCATAGCTTGGGGGTCTTTTCTGAGATTTCTAGAGGCTTCTAGGAGTATCTGCCTCTCCTTGTAGCTCTGCAGCCGGAACAGGACCGGGCGTGGGCGCTGGTTCGAGCCGGGCCCACATATTGCTACCCGGTAGGCCCATTCCACCCTTACCTGGCCTGATCCAGCTTGCAGATTTAAAAGTTGTGGCAGCCACTGCTCCAGGAATGCTGTAAGCTGGCCTTCTTCTTCCCGTTCGGGAAGGCCCAGCAAACGAATATTTTTTCGGCGACCTCGATTATCGAGGTCGTCAATATGATTTTCCAAGGTCTGGACTCACTGCTCAAGAGTCCGGACCTGATCCACGGCCGATTGAGCGGTATTTTCGGAGGTCGCGGCCTTTAGCTCCGCCCCTCCGACTCGGCGTTCAATTTCTTGAGTCTCTCGGTCGTGCTTCTGCAGCACGGACGAGAGCGAGTCCCAACGATTTCTGGATTCTGCAATAAAGGCATCGATCTTCGAGTCAAGCTTGGAAATCATTTCTGCAAGGCTTGTTACTGTTGGTAAGTCCCCCGGGGCAGCTGTGGACGCCTCTGCTGCAGCTGGAGAGGGTGGGGGAGGGGTTCCTGCTTGCTGAGAGCTGCAGGCTCCCTTCCCTTTCGTCATTTTAATTTAGGATTAAATTGTTTAAATGTAATATTACACAACTAATTAAATTGCACAACTATTATAAATGATTTGGTGAGCGTGGTAGGGTGTGGGTGACCCACTGTACCCAAGTCTTGGGAGGAGCACTATAGAGCTGAAAATGTGTTGCTGGAAAAGCGCAGCAGGTCAGGCAGCATCCAGGGAACAGGAGAATCGACGTTTCGGGCATAAGCCCTTCTTCAGGAATGAGGAAAGTTTGTCCAGCAGGCTAAGATAAAAGGTAGGGAGGAGGGACTTAGGGGAGGGGCATCGGAAATGTGATAGGTGGAAAGAGGTCAAGGTGAGGGTGATAGGTCAGACTGGGGTGGGGGCGGAGAGGTCAGCAAGAAGATTGCAGGTTAGGAAGGCGGTGCTGAATTCGATGGATTTGACTGAGACAAGGTGGGGGGAGGGGAAATGAGGAAACTGGAGAAATCCGAGTTCATCCCTTGTGGTTGGAGGGTTCCTAGGCGGAAGATGAGGCGCTCTTCCTCCAACCGTCGTGTTGTTGTGGTCTGGCGATGGAGGAGTCCAAAGACCTGCATATCCTTGGTGGAGTGGGAGGGGGAGTTGAAATGTTGAGCCACAGGGTGGTTGGGTTGGTTGGTCCGGGTGTCCCAGAGGTGTTCTCTGAAACGCTCCGCAAGTAGCCGGCCTGTCTCCCCAATATAGAGGAGGCCACATCGGGTGCAGAGGATGCAATAGATGATGTGTGTGGAGGTGCAGGTGAATCTGTGGCGGAAATGGAAGTTTCCTTTGGGGCCTTGGAGGGAGGTGAGGGGGGAGGTGTGGGTGCAAGTCTTGCACCTCCTGCGGTTGCAGGGGAAGGTGCCGGGAGTGGAGGTTGGGTTGGTGGGGGGTGTGGATCTGACGAGGGAGTCACGGAGGGAGTGGTCTTTACGGAATGCTGATAGGGGAGGGGAGGGAAATATATCCTTGGTGGTGGGGGCCGTTTGGAGGTGGTGGAAATGACGGCGGATGATGCGCTGTACATGGAGATTGGTGGGGTGGTAGGTGAGGACCAGTGGGGTTCTGTCCTGGTGGCGGTTGGAGGGGCGAGGCTCAAGGGTGGAGGAGCGGGAAGTGGAAGAGATGTGGTGGAGGGCATTGTCGACCACGTCGGGGGGGAAATTGCGGTCCTTGAAGAAGGAGGCCATCTGGGTTGTGCGTTTTTGGAACTGGTCTTCCTGGGAGCAGATGCGGCGGAGTCGAAGGAATTGGGAGAATGGGATGGCGTTTTTACAGGGGGCAGGATGGGAGGAGGTGTAGTCCAGGTAGCTGTGGGAGTCGGTTCGGTTTGTAGTAGATGTCCGTGTTGATTCGGTGGCCTGAGATAGAAATAGAAAGGTCGAGGAAGGGGAGGGAGGAATCTGAGACTGTCCAGGTGAATTTGAGGTCGGAGTGGAAGGTGTTGGTGAAGTGGATGAACTGTTCAACCTCCTCGTGGGAGCACGAGGCGGCGCCAATACAGTCATCGATGTAGCGGAGGAAAAGGTGGGGGGTGGGGCCAGTGTAGTTGCGGAAGATGGACTGTTCCACATATCCTACGAAGAGGCAGGCATAGCTGGGGCCCATGTGGGTGCCCATGGCTACTCCTTTCGTTTGGAGGAAGTGGGAGGATTGGAAAGAGAAGTTGTTCAGGGTGAGGACCAGTTCAGTCAGTCGAAGGAGGGTGTTAGTGGAAGGGTACTAGTCGGTACGGCGGGAGCACTATAGACTCAGTCTTGCTGGGTCGCCGCCATCTTGGATCCCCGAGAGGGCTTAATTTTAAGTTGATTGGAGGAGGATGTCAGACTTTGGTTCTTTACACAGAGAATGGTGGGTGTGTGGAATGCACTACCAGCAGTGGTAGTAGAGTTAGATACATTCAGGACATTTAAGCGACTCTTGGATAGGCACATGGAGATGGTACAATGAAGGGTATGTAGGTTAGTGTGATATTAGAGTAGGATAAAAGGTTAGCACAACATTGAGGGCCTGTACTGTGCTGTACTGTTTCATGTTCTCTTGTCTAGCATGGATGCAAGCTAACTCGACCTAATCTAAGCACAGCCAACCTTTCCAGTACTTCGGCCCTTTTGTCGGATGTGGTCCAAAATGGGATTAGGTTAGTTTGGGAAATCTAGTTGACATGGACTAGTTGGACCAAAGGGTTTGTTACTGTGCTGTATGACTCCATGACTTTCACACTAGCCGTTGCCTCCCTTATTTCTACTTCTACCGATATTTGGCTCCAATCCTGATCCTTAGTAAACATAATAAATAGAAATTATTTATTTTTTAAAATTCATTTGTGGGGTGTGGTTGTCACTTGCTGACCAGCATTTATTATCCATTCCCAGTTGTCCCTGAGAAGGTGGTATTGAGCTGCCTTCCTGAATCGCTGTGGTCCATATTTTATAGGTTGACCAATAATGCCATCACGAAGGTTGCCACTTGTCAGTCCAAGCCTGGGTATTGTCCAGATCTTGTTGCATTTGAACATGGACTGCTTCAATATCTGAGAAGTCACAAATGTTGCTGAACAATATGCAATCATCAGTGTATTTACCCACTTCTGACCTTATGATGGAGAGAAGGTCATTGATGAAGCAGCTAAAGACGAGGATACTCCCCTGCAGAACACTTTCAGATCTGATTCAAAACATGAGAATTTTACAAGTGTTGAAGAACAGTTCCAATTAAAGAAAGTGATCATAGAACAAAATACAGAGAAAGCTCCTGAGAAAATACATTTTCTATCTTAATAAGGCCCTGGCTGTTTCCAGCCATCAGTATTTCCCACCATTTACTGCTCAGGCACAGCACAAAAATGAAAATGTTGCACAATGTCACTGCTCCCTCTGTTTTGATGTGAGCACCACCTAAAGACACCAGCCCGCTCCTTTTAAAGGAACAATATAAAAACAGCATCAAAACCCTGAAAAATCACCACATTACGAGCCCCACAGTATAAAGAACATACTAAAGATGAAAAGTAAACATTATAGCATGTACTGACACTTCATGGAATGCTTTACTGGTCAGAAAGGATATCACAACAATCCAGAAGGAGGGCATTATGGAAGACTTGACCAGTGAGGCCATATAGGCAGAGCTCAGAAATAGGAAGGGTGCAGTAACAATGTTGGGACTGTACTACAGGCCTCCCAACAGCGAGTGTGAGGTAGAGGTACAAATCTGCAAACAGATTATGGAAAGATGTAGGAGCAACAGGGTGGTGGTGATAGGAGATTTTTATTTTCCCAACATTGGCTGGGATTCACTTAGGGTTAGAGGTCTAGATGGAGCAGAATTTGTAAGGAGCATCCAGGAGGGTTTTCCAGAGCAGTATATAAACAGTCCAACTCAGGAAGGGGTCATCCTGGACCTGGTGTTCGGGAATGAGCCTGGCCAGGTGGTTGAAGTTTCAGTAGGGGATTACTTTGGGAATAGTAATCACAATTCCGTAAGTCTTAGAATACTTATGGCCCAGGACAAGAGTGGTCCTAAAGGAAGAGTGCTAAATTGGGGGAAGGCCAACTACAGCAAAATTCAGCAGAAGCTGGAGAATGTGGACTGGGAGAAGCTGTTTGAAGGTAAATGCACATTTGATATGTGGGAGGCTTTTAAAGGGAGGTTGAGTAGAGTGCAGGAGAGACATGAGATGGAAATGTGTTGCTGGAAAAGCGCAGCAGGTCAGGCAGCATCTAGGGAACAGGAGAATCGACATTTCAGGCATTAGCCCTTCTTCAGGAATGATTCCTGAAGAAGGGCTAATGCCCGAAACGTCGATTCTCCTGTTCCCTAGATGCTGCCTGACCTGCTGCGCTTTTCCAGCAACACATTTCCATCTCTGATCTCCAGCATCTGCAGACCTCACTTTCTCCTGCAGGAGAGACATGTTCCTGCGAAAATGAGAGATAGAAATGGCAAGGTTGGTGAAATTGTGAGACTAGCTAAGAGGAAAAAAGAAGCATACATAAGGTCTAGGTGACTGAAGACAGTCAAAGCTTTGGAAAAATATCAGGAATGCATGACCAATCTAAAACGAGGAATTAAGAGGGCTAAAAGGGGGTCATGAAATATCTTTAGCAAATAGGGTTAGGAAAACCCCAAAGCCTCTTATTTATATATAAGGAGCAAGAGAGTAACTAGACAAAGGGTTGGCCCACTCAAGGGCAAAGGAGGAAAGTTCTATGTGGAGTCAGAGAAAATGGGTAAGATTCTTAACGAATACTTTACATCAGTATCACTGAGGAGAGGGACATGCTGGATGTTGAGGTTAGGGATAGATGTTTGATTAGTCTAGGTCAAGTCGGCATAAGGAGGGAGGAGGTGTCGGGTATTCTAAAATGCATTCAGGTGGACAAGACCCCAGGTCCGGATGGGATCTATCCCAGGTTACTGAGGGAAGTGAGAAAGGAAATAACTGGGCCCATAACAGATATCCTGGAGGTCAGTGGTAGGGAAGCTGCTGGAGAAGATACTGAGGGATAGGATCTTCACATTTGGAAGAAAATGGGCTTTTCAGTGATAGGCAACATGGTTTTGCGCAGGGAAGGTCATGTCTTACCAATATATTAGAATTCGTTGATGAAGTTACAAAGTTGATTGGTCTCACACACACACACACACACACACAAACACACAGATGCATGCACACACACGCACAGACAGATGTGCATACACACATACACACGCGCTCATAGATGCGCATACACACATGCAGACCCTCTCTCACACACAGACTGTCTCTCATATGCTCACACATACACTTTCACAAGCACACACTTACACGCACATTCTCACAGACACTCATATACCAGCCCCACCTAACACACCCCCACATACACACATACACATATAAGCTTGAAGGGTGAACTTGTACTTGCAGAATTACATTTTATTTTGCTCAAAAACTGCAAGAATCCATGTAAGATTTTGTAAATCCATTTTTTAGATTAGAGTCAATCTGAACATAGTGGCACAGACAGCCTCACACAGGGCACCTCACACCTTCAATACATTATCTGGGCCAACATGACACCATTTGTTAAAGTTCACTTGAGAATATAACTTTAAAAAAGTTCTGCGATTTTCATATGAAAGAACTGAAACCAACATGTTCATTCTAAAAGATGAGAGACTTAACAAATAATCCAGGTCTTTTTCAATATATAATTTCAGTTACATCACACTGTAAACTTTTGCTATAAACTCTGTGTCTTACGATCTTATACTTCACAACCACCTGATGAAGAAGCTGCGTTCTGAAAGCTAATGCTTCTGAATAAACCTGTTGGACTATAACCTGGTGTTGTGTGATTCTTACCTTTGTTTAAGAAGGGTAGCAGGGATAATCCAGGTAATTATGGACTGGTGATCCTGACACCAGTGGTAAGGAAGCTGCTGAAATAGATACTTAGGGAAAGGATCTATTCCCATTTGGAAGAAAATAGAATGAGTGAGAATCAGTGATGGCAACATGGTTTTGTGTAGGGAAGGTCCTGTCTTTCCAAGTTAGTAGAATTCTTTGAGGAAGTGACTAAGTTAATTGATGAGGGAAGGGCTGTAGATGTCATATACATGGACTTCAGTAAAAAATGTTTGATAAAGTTCCCCATGGTAGGCTGATGGTGAATGCAAGGTCACACGGGGTCCAGGGTGTCCTAGCTAGATGGATAGGCAACAGGAGACTGAGAGTAATAGTGGAAGGGCGTTTCTCAAAATGGAGAACTGTGACCAGTGGTGTTCCACAGGGATTGTACTGGGACCACTGCTATATGTGATTTACATAAATGATTTGGAGGAAGGTATCGGTGGTTGAATTAGCAAGTTTGCAGATGACACTAAGATTGGTGGAGTAGTAGTTCATAAAGGCCACTGTCAGTGAATGCAGCAGAATATAGATAGATCGGAGAGTTGGGCAGAGAAATGGCAGATGGAGTTCAATCCAGACAATTGTGAGGTGATACATTTTGGAAGATTCAAGAGTGAACTATATGGGTAAATGGAAAAGTCCTGGGGAAAATTGATGTTCACAGAGATTTGGGTGTTCAGGTCCATTGTTCCTTGAAGGTGGAAATGCGGGTCAATAGAGTGGTCAAGAAGGCATACGGCATGCTTTCCTTCATCAGACAGGGTATTGAGTACAAGAGTTGGCGGGACATGTTACAGTTATATAGGACTTTGGTTCGGTCACATTTGGATTACTGTATACAGTTTTGGTTGTAACATTACCAAAAGGATGTGGATGCTTTGGAATGGGTGCATGGGAGATTCACCAGGATGTTGCCTGGTATGGAGGGCATTAGATATGAAAAGAGTTTGACTAGATTAGGATTATTTTCATTAGAAAGACTGAGGTTGAGGGGGTCCTGATTGAGGTCTACAAAATCATGAAAGGTACAGACAGGGTGGATATCACATAATGGTACCTCTAATGTTTCTTAGCTCTAAAAAAATAGATTTTGTCCTTAACCTCATTCTCTCTCCAGCACTGTAATATTTTCCTTAATCAATACTTCTTTGTTTCCCTTTTCTTTCCTTCCCCATCTTTCCTCAACACCTTATGTTGAAAAGTATTTGGTACCTAAACTCACTATTTTTGAGTCAAGTTTTGTTTATCTCTACAACATGTGCTTGTGTGTGTCTACAGCTCATCAACATTTTTCTTCACATTCCATATCTTGACATAAATCTAGAGTAAATCTAATTTCCCTCATTCTCTGATCCCACTTATTTTCTTGGTGCACCTCCTGCTATCTGTCTTTCCATAACAAGACAATGTGCAATCATGTTTGCTCCCCAACCTTCCTCCAGAGCCTTTGCCAGCATGTCCCCACAAGCCTGAGAGACTTGGCTCTGGCTGCACTCATAGATGAACCATCCGACACACCAGCGTACAGACCGGCATACAGACCGGCGTACAGACCAGCGTACAGACCGGCGTACAGACCAGCGTACAGACCGACTGCTGGTTGGAAAGCGAGATGCACTCAAGATTCTCCTGCTCTAACAGCCCAATGCTTCTTCGTTCAGCTGCTGCTCCAACCCTGGCAGGCAGGTGAGGTGCAGGTGGAGCTGGGTGACATGTGACAGGTTGGCTTCATGTTTGAGGGTGGTGGGGGGAAGCGGGGTGGATGGTTAGAAGTTCAGTTTGAGCCCAGGTAGGATTCTAATGTTTCAAATGCCTCCATCAGGCTATGATTGGTACTGTGGCAAGGATGGAATTGATGATGAACATGTGAGTTTTTGTCGGAGTCTGAAGGTATTGGTTTGTTTTAGCACAGTATTTAACCAGAGGAAACTGCAGCTCATAGACATGGCTGGTATTTGAAGTAAGTGTGTCGCAAGAACTGCTGTGCTCTGTCTTGATGTATTTGCATTGATTAGAAGGTGTGAGGTTTACATTTTGGCCATTACTCTCACTACTTTCACTGAAAGGTAAAAAGGTTGTGAAACTAATGCTGCATATTGAGCAGAGAAAGCAGATTGCAACTTTGTGGTGTTCACTAGCATAGATGCACACACTAAAAGTCATTATAAACTGAATCTCACAAACCTGCTAACTTGCCTCCCACAATCAAATGCTCTTTATGGCTATACCTGTGGCTGAATCTCTGTTTATGCACTGAACGAGTATCCACAGAAACTTTGATGACTGAAGCTATTGACAAGGGAATTCACCTCCACAGATCTGGATATAACATCCCTGATCATCCTGTCACTGGAGAAATTGTGGTTTACACTGCTGATGGCATTTTGAATGATGTTTTTAACCTTTTCATTGGTTGCAATGTGATCCATTGCTGAGCTGAGCAGTGAGGTCTGTGTTGCTAAAGCACTCTGTGCAGAATCAGATTGACAGAATTTTTACGTTCTGAAAGAGGCCATTCAGCCCTTTGTTTAGAGACAAAAACCTACAGATGCTAGACAAACAGGAGGCTGGACGAAAACAGCAAGCCCGGCAGCATCATGAGGTGGAGAAGTCAATATTTTGGGTATAATCTTTCTTCACGATTGAACATAGGGGTAGGGGGAGCTATGGATGAAGGTGGGGGGATGGTGCAGTGAGAAGAGTAGCAGAATGGTAAGATAGTGAGAGGTGGACACAGGGAGTGGCTATGACCTTAAGAGTGTGGTGCTGGAAAAGCACAGCAGGCCAGGCAGCATCCGAGGAGCAGGAGAATCACCATTTTGGGCATAAGCTCTTCATGAAGAATGAGGAGATGTGGCTGTGGTAGTGAGTCTGCTTCAGGATGTGGCTGAAGATCTTCAGGGCAGAGTAGATGACCTGTGGGTGCAGCGAGAGAAAGAGACTAATTGAGATAGAGTCATAGAGTCATAGAGATGTACAGCATGGAAACAGACCCTTCGGTCCAACCCGTCCATGCCGACCAGATATCCCAACCCAATCTAGTCCCACCTGCCAGCACCCGGCCCATATCCTTCCAAACCCTTCCTATTCATATACCCATTCAAATGCATCTTAAATATTGCAATTGTACCAGTCTCCACCACATCCTCTGGCAACTCATTCCATACACATACCACCCTCTGCGTGACAAAGTTGGCCCTTAGGTCTCTTTTATATCTTTCCCTTCTCACCCTAAACCTGTGCCCTCTAGTTCTGGACTCCCCAACCCCAGGGAAAAGACTTTGTCTATTTATCCTATCCATGCTCCTCATAATTTTGTAAACCTCTATAAGGTCACCCCTCAGCCACCAACGGTCCAGGGAAAACAGGCCTAGCCTGTTCAGCCTCTCCCTGTAGCTCAAATCCTCCAACCCTGGCAACATCCTTGTAAATCTTTTCTGAACCCTTTCAAGTTTCACAACATCTTTCCGATAGGAAGGAGACCAGAATTGCACGCAATATTCCAACAGTGGCCTAACCAATGTCCTGTACAGCCGCAACATGATCTCCCAACTCCTGAACTCAATACTCTGACCAACAAAGGAAAGCATACCAAACGCCTTCTTCACTATCCTATCTACCTGCGACTCTACTTTCAAGGAGCTATGAACCTGCATTCCAAGGTCTCTTTGTTCAGCAACATGCCCTAGGACCTTACCATTAAGTGTATAAGTCTTGCTAAGATTTGCTTTCCCAAAATGCAGCACCTCTCATTTATCTGAATTAAACTCCATCTGCCACTTCTCAGCCCATTGGCCCATCTGGTCCAGATCCTGTTGTAATTTGAGGTAACCCTCTTCGCTGTCCACTACACCTCCATCTGTCATCTGCAAACTTACTAACTGTACCTCTTATGCTCGCATCCAAATCATTTATGCAAATGACAAAAAGTAGAGGACCCAGCATCGATCCTTGTGGCACTCCACTGGTCACAGGCCTCCAGTCTGAAAAACAACCCTCTGTCTTCTACCTTTGAGCCAGTTCTGTATCCAAATGGCTAGTTCTTCCTGTATTCCATGAGATCTAATGTTGCTAATCAGTCTGCCATGGAGATCCTTGTCGAACACCTTACTGAAGTTCATATAGATCACATCTACTGCTCTGCCTTCATCAATCTTCTTTGTTAATTTTTCAAAAAACTCAATCAACTTTGTGAGACATGACTTCCCATGCACAAAGCCATGTTGACTATCCCGAATCAGTCCTTGCCTTTCCAAATACATGTACATCCTGTCCCTCAGGCTTCCCTCCAACAACTTGCTCACCACTCAGGTCAGGCTCACCGGTCGATAGTTCCCTGGATTGTCTTTACCGTCCTTTTTAAACAGTGGCACCACATTTGCCAACCTTCAGTCTTCCGGCACCTCACCTGTGACTATCGATGATACAAATATCTCAGCAAGAGGCCCAGCAATCACTTCTCTAGCTTCCCACAGAGTTCTTGGGTACACCTGATCAGGTCCTGGGGATTTATCCACCTTTAACCGTTTCAAGACATCCAGCACTTCCTCCTCTGTAATCTGGACATTTTGCAAGATGTCACCATCTATTTCCCTACAGTCTATATCTTCCATGTACTTTTCCACAGTAAATACTGATGCAAAATATTCATTTTGTATCTTCCCCATCTTCTGTGGCTCCACACAAAGGCCGTCTTGCTGATCTTTGAGGGGCCCTATTCTCTCCCTAGTTACCCTTTTGTCCTTAATATATTTGTAAAAACCCTTTGGATTCTCCTTAATTCTATTTGCCAAAGCTATCTCATGTCCCTATTTTGCCCTCCTGATTTCCCTCTTAAGTATACTCCTACTTCCTTTATACTCTTCTAAGGATTCACTCGATCTATCTTGTCTATACCTTACATATGCTTCCTTCTTTTTCTTAACCAAACCCTCAATTTCTTTAGTCATCCAGCATTCCAACAGCTACCAGCCTTCCCTTTCACCCTGACAAGTGAAATTCTCTGGATTCTTGTTATCTCATTTCTGAAGGCCTCCCATTTTCCAACCGTCCCTTTATCTGCGAACATCTGCCTCCAATCAGCTTTCGAAAGTTCTTGCAGAGGGAGATGGAGAACGTCTTCAAGGTAGGAATCCTTGGAAGAGGTTTTGAAGTCGGATTGAAATTAGTCATAGAGTCATAGAGATGTAATTCTCGTCTCCTTCCTAATGGAAGGATATTGTGAAACTTGAAAGGATTCAGAAAAGATTTACAAGGATGTTGCCAGGGTTAGAGGATTTGAGCTTTAGGGAGAGGTTGTTTTCTCTGGAGCATTGGAGGCTGAGAGGTGACCTTATAGAGGTTTATAAAATCATGAGGGGCTTGGATTGGATAAATAGACAAAGTCTCTTCCCTGGGTTGGGGGAGTCCAGAACTAGAGGGTATAAGTTTAGGATGAGAGGGGAAAGGTATAAAAGAGACTTAAGGGACAACCATTTCATGCAGAAGGTGGTGTGTGTATGGAATGAGCTGCCAGAGGAAGTGGTGGAGGCTGGTACAATTGCAACATTTAAAGGCATCTGGATTGGTATATGAATAGAAAGAGTTTAGAGAGATATGGGCTGGGTGCTGGGCAGATGAGACTAAATTGGGTTGGGATATCTAGTCGGCATGGACAAGTTAGACCGAAGGATTTGTTTCCATGCTGTACATCTCTTTGACTCTATAATTCTACTGATCCTTCCTTCCAGCTACCAACCAGATTTATCCCTCCCATGGACCAACCAGGCGGTACCCAATACTCGTGTCCACCTACCACAACCTCACCATTCCTCTACTCTCCCCACTATACCTCTCCATCCCTCTTTATCTATAGCACCTTCTTCCCCAACATCTCGTCCTAAATAAGAGTTAATACTCAAAATGCTGACTTCTCTCCTTCCTGATGCGGCCTGGCTGTGTTCTTCCAGCCTTCTGTTTGTCTATTCAGCCCATTGTGCCTGCATCAGCTCATTAAGTGAGCCATACTACTTTGTGCCAATCTCCTGCTTTTTTCCCATACCCTTGTACATTATTATTCTGCAGGAGAAATCATTCTCCACAATTGCCAGTAGCTCCATTTCAAGTCTCACTCGAGGACATGATGACTAAGAAATGTTGACAGCATCATCAAACAGGTTGTGTATCGACTTGTAAATCCTCTTTATTGGTGCCAATGGTAGGCAGTGAGAGTGAGACAGATTCCTGATTAGCCATGTGTTGTATAGGAAATGGGAAACCTTACCATCACTGTCCATGGCCCCATTCTACAACACACAAATAAAAGAATCGATGACTACAGCAACTCCGATTCATTAGAGGCCAATTTGGCTGAGTTATTGGATATCTGTTCTGGCTCAGATAAGTGCCAACAGCATGGGGCTCAATCCCCATCTGGCTAGGGTTAATTTGAGTTCTCGACTCTGATCTCCAGCATCTGCAGTCCTCACTTTCTCCTACTTAATTTGAGCTCTACCTCCTTATACTGATGTGGTCATGAGGGTCAGACTTGCTGTTGGTTTGAGAATTGAAAGTGTGCATACGTAAATATCAATATTAGTTCTCATGTGTCCATGAGCCTATTCCATATTTGTGTTGAAGGTAACAGCCTTGATAGGATTGATGTAGGAGTTTGGTTTAAGCTCCACCTAACCGGATGATGTCACAGGGACTTGGATAGGGAAATTGTAGAACCACTCAGGATCCTGAAGAGGACATACCTATCATCTAGGAGGAGAAAGTGAAGACTGCAGATGCTGGAGATCAGAGCTGAAAATGTGTTGCTGGAAAAGCGCAGCAGGTCAGGCAACATCCAGGGAACAGGAGAATCGACGTTTTGGGCATGAGCCCTATCATCTAGGTTTCCTCATTGTCTTTGGAACAACGTCTAACTTACATAAGGTACCTGATTGCTATCATGAGATAAGCTGCATCTCATAGGAGCCTTTTCTTGTAAAGATTCATGAGTGATTTTCCTCCAGCTCTGTAAATGAGATAGGCCCTTAGAACTAGTCAAAGAAAGAGAATGGTGGTAGTAAGTAACACCAACCATAAGGTGGGAGTAGCACTTACACAAGTGTGACCCATAGTCATTTCATATTATTGTAAACACAGTCAGCCATTCCCTTACCAGCACCCTTCAATACAAGATATCTAACCAGGCTCTTATGTTAAAGGTGCATCACACAAGAAGACAGATGGTAGATATTGAATTCTGCCCCAGCCCAATCAGTGATGAGGTGAGTGCAACAGTTTCAGCCTCCCATTGGGTGGTGATGATTAACTGGCTGCTGGTGTTACATCCCACCTGACATCACTCCTCTTTGGCAAGGCCGAGGCCAGTGCTTGTTTAGTGCCCATTGGGACCCAAGAGCAAGGGTTCAGGTTCAGAGAATTTTAGATTAGATTAGATTCCCTACAGTGTGGAAACAGGCCCTTCGCCCCAACAAGTCCACACCAATCCCCGTCCAAAGAGTAACCCACCCAGACCCATTTCCCTCTGACTAATGCTGAAACTTTATTGCTGGAACAGCACAGCAGGTCAGGCAGCATCTAGGGAACAGAAGATTCGACGTTTCGGGCACATGCCCTTCTTCAGGAAGAAGGGCATGTGCCCGAAACGTCGAATCTTCTGTTCCCTAGATGCTGCCTGACCTGCTGTGCTGTTCCAGCAATAAAGTTTCAGCTTTGATCTCCAGCGTCTGCAGACCTCACTTTCTCCTCGAAGATTTCAACCTACTGCGAATCCTCTTACAAGGATGCCTTCCTTGAAGAAGCTCTCTGCCTCTCTCTATAAAGTTTTCAGTGAGTCCCTCTCTCACTGCACACCCCAGGTCATCTCCTCTAATTCCTGAAGAAGGGCATGTGCCCGAAACGTCGAATCTTCTGTTCCCTAGATGCTGCCTGACCTGCTGTGCTGTTCCAGCAATAAAGTTTCAGCTTTGATCTCCAGCGTCTGCAGACCTCACTTTCTCCTCTGACTAATGCACCTAGCACTATGGGCAATTTAACATGGCCAACTCACCTGACCTGCACATCTTTGGACTATGAGGGGAAACCGGAGCACCTGGAGGATACTCATGCAGACACAGGGAGAATGTGCAAACTCCACACAGACAGTCGCCCGAGGCTGGAATTGAATCTGGGTCCCTGGTGCTGTGGAGCTGCAGTGCTAACCACTGAGCCACCGTGCCGCCCCCTTCTTCTTCTATTGGGGTTTAGAGTTTGAAGCAGAATTCAAAATAATTTCAAGAAGGGGAAGGGAAAAAAATGTTTGAGAAGTGAAGATTAAAAAGAGCAGGGAAATAGCACAAACTAAGCTTTGTACGCATGCAATGGACTTGAAAGCCACCTCTTTCTGGTCTAAATTTCCACTATTCCTCTGCTATGATTCTTTTCTTTTTTATGTAGCTTTGATCACTTTTAATCATATACGATAGTTTTTAGCTCTGGAATTGGAAAAGAAAAGTATCACTTACTAAAGGGGAATTCCTGGCAGATTTGGTGCTGTATCTCTGTTCTAGTCCTCTTTCTTTTATTAATAGTCTCACATCATAGAATTGTAGAATTCCCTACAGTGTGGAAACAGTCCATTTTGCCCAATACGTCCACACTGACCCTCCAAGGAGTATCCCACCCAGACCCATTCCCCTAACCTATTAGATTTTCATTTCCCCTAACTGATGCCCCTAACCTACACATCCCTGAACATTATGGGCAATTTTGCACAGCCAATTCACCTAACCTGCATATCTTTGGACTGTGTGAGGAAACCAGAGCACTTAGAGGAAATTCACGCAGATAGAGGGAGAATGTACACAGACAGTCACTCAAGGCCGGAATCGAACCTGGGTTCCTGGTGCTGTGAGGCAGCAGTGCTAATCACTGAGCCACCCTCCATATATGAATGACAGTTGAAGGACGGTGGAAGACAGGTTAATTTTCAGAATCTGGCAATTACCAATTCTGTTCTTTTTTGCTGTATAGATATTGTTGGACTAGCTAGCTGCTTCTTTCTTTGTACTCAAGGCCAGGACACCTGTTAGTGCTCACAAGTTGGAACTTATCTGCTGCCTGCCAGGCAAATCGAAAAGATCCTTTAAGTGAAGCTTTCCAGTGAATCAGTGTTCTGTTCTCAGGCTGTGAGGCTGGAGCTGTCTGTGTTGCTAGGATACTGCATGTTATATAGGAACCTATTACTAAATGGTGCAACTTATAATCTGCACACTTCTGCCTATTATAGGCTAATGTGGTTTCATAATTAACTCACAGACAGGAGAGTAACCTGATTGTCCAGGCTTTGGCTGTGACTTAGTACAGAAATGGTCTTGTTATTGACCACTCACAGCAGCTTAAAGCAGGGTCATGTCAGTTTTATAGTTTCCCCATTATCTGTAACAGTTATAGCTCACTGACAGCAGAACTGCAACCTATCAGATTACTCAGGCAAAATAAAACAAAGGTCAAACTTACACACAGATAGCAAAAACCACAGACAGCTACAGCAAAAGAGACTAGTGGAGAGAAAGAATGAGGAGTGAGAACGAGACAGAGATAGTCAAGATGCTGAAAAAGGGGGGAATCAAAGCAGAGAGAGAGAAAATATTAGAGATGGAAAGAGATGGCAAGAAGGATACAGAGAAAGAAGGAGCAAGGAGCAGAGAGTGTTAGCGATAAAGGAGTCAATAGTGAATGAAATGGGAGGGGAGAGGGGAGGGGAGGAGGGAGAATAAGTGAAGAAAATAGAAGATGATAGAAAGAGAAAGAATTTCTTGTCATGCTGCATACAATATCTCCTTATGGTACCCACTATTTAGTGAACTGTCAGACCTCACCTCAGCTCTGTAAGATATCTCTACTTCCGCAACAGAACTCTGTTTTTAATCTAATTGCACTCATTAATTCCTTCACCTCAGTTTCAGTGTAAGCTCCTGAGGCAAACTTATTTAACTCCAAATCTACTCTGACCTTCAATTGGAGAAGACATGTCATACCTTTTTTGAAATATCTTCTTCTTTAAATAAAGTTTCAGCTATTCTAACATCTGATTACAGTGTGTCTTTGACCTCCTGTGATGTACATGCTGCAGCCATTGCTCTGGATACTACATATGATGTAAACTTACCTGGAACATGTTCCTGGAACTGCTCTATCTCTTAAACTTTGTTTGGACTTCTGTGTTTAATGAAATCCTTAATTATTACTAAACTTTGGATTACTGAAACTCCAAATTTGCCTCTAATTTGCTGCTGTACATGATAAAAGCAAACCACAGCAGGTAACAAGAAAAAAAACCTGAGGTGCATGTGTAGAATGAGCTGCCAGAGGAAGTGGTGAAGGCTGGTACAATTACAACATTTAAAAAGTATCTGGATGGGTATATGAATACGAAGGGTTTAAAGGGATATGGGGCAAGTGCTGGCAAACGGGCTGAGATTAGGTTCGGATATCTGATCAGTATGGACGGGTTGGACCAAAGGGTCTGTTTCCGTGCTATACATCTCTATGACTCCATGACTCTGAGTAGCCAGACTAAAGAAGCAAAGTCAGGAATGGCCCGAAATCTTGTCCTCAGATCAGACAGAAAGATGCTGAGGGTGGAGGAGAAAATTAAAAGTCTTATAATTTCTTTTGTGATAAAATGGAACAGCTTCACTCAGAATGCTGAAAGTTTTGAGGGAAGCATAAGGAGCTTACTGGACTTTGTAAAAATGAGTCTACTACTCAAAACCATGGATCAGACTATAGCTTTAACTGTATTCAGGGAACCAGAGGCAAATAAATAAAATGGTAATAATACAAAGTTCAACCTAATGTAACTCACTTAACTTTAAAAAGAACAGAATAATAATTAGACTTTCTAATTAATGCAAGTTTTTGATTTGATTTATTATTGTCACATGTACTTAGGTACAGTGAAATGTTTTGTTTTGTGTGCAGTACAGGCAGATCATACCATTTAAAGAACATAAGATGATAGGATAGAGCAAGGAACACAAAATTATGACTGCAAAGAAGGTACACAGAAAGCAAGATCAACGTTACATTTGAAATTTGAGAGCTCCATTCTGAAGTCTAATAACAGCAGGGAAGAAGCTTTACTTGAACTTGTTCGTACATGTGTTTAATCTTTTGTATCTTTTGCCTGATGGAAGGTTGGAAGAGAATGTAACCCACACAGGCATACATGCAGGAACACAAATATTTTGAGTAGATGGAAAAATAGTCAGAGGAACAGAGTTAGAACATAGAACAATACAGGCTCTTCGGCCCTCAATGTTGTGCTGACCTTTTATCCTAATCTAAGATCAAACTAACCTGAAGACTCTACATTGTACTATCACCCATGTGCCTATCCAAGAGCCACTTAAATGTCCCTAATGGATCTGACTCTACTACCACTGCTGGCAGTGTATTCCACACACCCACTACTCTCTGTGTAAAGAACCTGCCTCTGACATCTCTCCTCAACCTTCCTTCCATCATCTTAAAATTATGCTCCCTAAGTGATAGCCATTTCCACCCTGGGAACATGTCTCTGGCTATCTGCTCTATCTATGCCTCTCAACATTTTGCACACCTCTATCAAGTCACCTTTCATCTTTCATTCCAATGAGGAAAGCCCTAGCTCCCTCAACCTTTCTTCATCAGACGTGCCTTCCAGTCCAGACAGCATCCTCGTAAATCTCCTCTGCACCCTCTCTAAAGCTTCCACATCTTTCCTATAATGAGGCGACCAAAACTGAACACAATTTTCCAAGTCTGGTCTAACCAGGGCTTTACAGAGCTGCAGCATAACTGTGCAGCTCTTAAACTCAATCACGCTACTAATGAAAACCAACACACCATATACCTATCAACTTGTTTGGCAACTTTGAGCAATCAATGGACATGGACCCCAAAGATCCCTCTGTTCCTCCACACTGCCAAGAATATTGCCTTTAACCCTGTAATCTGCATTCAAATTCAATCTTGGGTATATCCCGTCTGGCCCAGGGGACTTAACTAGCTCATGCTTTTCAAAATTTCCAGCACATCCTCCTTCTTAACATCAACCTGTTTGAGTACATCAGCTTGTTTCATGCTGTACTCACAAACGATAATGTTCTTCTCACTACTGAATACTGAAGCAAAGTATGCATTAAGGACATTAAGGCCAGTAGAGATAGTAGAGGCAGGCACGGTAGATTCATTTAAGATGCATCTGGACAGATGCATGAGTAGGTGGGGAGCAGAGGGATACAGATGCTTAGGAATTGGGTGACAGGTTTAGACAGTACATTTGGATTGGCTCAGGCTTGGAGGGCCGAAGGGTCTGTTCCTGTAAATTTTCTTTGTTGTTTGTTCTTTGACCTCCTCTACCTCCTCTGACTCCAGACATAATTTCTCTCATTATCCCTGATCGGCCATACCCTCACTCTGGCCATCCTCTTGTTCCTCAAGGAAGTGTGGAATGCCTTGAGGTTTTCCTTAATCCTACCTGCCAAGGCTTTTTCATGCCCCCTTCAAGCTCTCCTAAGTCCATTTGTCAGTTCCTTCCTGGCTACCTTGTAACCCTCTAGAGCCCTGTCTGATCCTTGCTGACTGAACCTTATGTAAGCTTCCTTCTTCCTCTTAAGTAGATGTTCCACAGCTCTTGTTATCCAAGGTTCCTTCACCCTACCATTCCTTGTCTCAGTGGGACAAACCTATCCAGTACTTGCAGCAAGTGCTCCCTAAACAACCTCTATATTTCTGTCCTGCATTTCCCTGAGAATATCTGCTCCCAATTTAGATGCCCCAGTTTCTGCCTAATAGCATTGTAATTTCCCTTCCCCCAATTAAATACTTTCCCATATGGTCTGCTCCTGTCACTCTCCATGAGTATAGTAAAGGTCAGTTCTACACCACTAGTCCAAAATCACAAAACTCCATTAGTTGGTTTGATTTTATCCACCCAACAATAATTATTGTACAGTTCATTGACTGCCTGAGTTGAATGACGGTCTTCCTTTCCATCTTGCATCTTAGAATTATTTCTATCAGCATCTGAATGTTGTTGTTCTGATCTTTTAAATTAAAATTGGAGATAGGAACTTTATAAAGAAAGGGGAGGTTGAAAAGCAACTAATTTCAGGAGGTCTCCTTGTTTCTCTCCTTCACTCCTCTCAACAACCTGACCAATCAGAGGCTTGTTGCTATTCAGAGTTCTCCTTGACCCAGAACAATAGATGCCGATTGAAAAGCCAATCAAAAGCCTGTCTCTGCCCTGAATACACAACGGTGTCACTGCTTTGTTGTGACTCGATTTGGAGATGCTGGTGTTGGACTGGGGTGTACAAAGTTAAAAATCACACAACACCAGGTCATAGTCCAACTGGTTTAATTGGAAGCACACTAGCTTTCGGAGCGACACTCCTTCATCAGACGATCATCTGATGAAGGAGTGTCGCTCTGAAAGCTAGTGTGCTTCCAATTAAACCTGTTGGACTGTAACCTGGTGTTGTGTGATTTTTAACTTTGTTGTGACTCAACATCCTCAAACAATAACTGCTTCCTGTACACCAGTTAGCTTCAATTGTTTGCCCAAAATTGTAAACAACTCTTTAACACTGCAGCTGAAAGTCAAGAAATGGACCTGAAAGCAGATGTGTGGGAAAATGATTATATTTCTTACCTTGATAATGGCTTTTTTTAAATGTCCATTTTTATCATTTTCCACACATAGTCCAAAAAATATACATCTTACAAAATTCCATCCATGAAAACATGAAACACCATTTTTAAATGCGGTTTATTACAAGGCATATGGCACATAGACAACAAAACATGAATCTTACAGCCATTCATCCTCATTCAGCTCAAATAATTTCTAGTCACCTATCTCTTAATTTTTTTCTATAATCTCTTAAAATGAATTCTCCCAGTGTTACATTCTGAACCATATATTTGTGCCATATTATCTCCCCCAGAAAGGGCACAATTTTTACATCAAATGGTTGCATCGATAAGTTCTGAACAACCCTGCATTTTGAGTTTCAAATTTCCAAAAACAATTATCAGAAACAGGAACCTCTGTTGGCCCTATTCACTCAGTGTGTTGAGATATCTCAACAGAAATATCAATCTAAAATAAAACCACTCAATATCATCACTTAAAACAGAAAAAAAACTTAATTTCATTGCACAGTGAAGTTCTCTACGTCAGTGTCTGAAATAAACTTTGCTCCAAGGTCAATGCTTTTGAATTAGAATGATTGGATTCTTCCTGTGATTCTGACTCAAATAAATGCTGCAACATTCCTGCTTCAATAAAGCCATCCTCAAGGTATGAACCATAATCATTTCCCCATGCATCTGCTTTCACATTTGTTTCTCAATGTTTAGTTTCAGTTGGTTGTGTTGCCATATTTGTTTCACTAATTTCTCTTGAACTACCCTTTTTAAATTTGTCAATTTTTCTCATTTTCAGTTCATAGTCCAAGAAAAAAATGTGGCTATTTGCATAAAAACTCCTGCGACATAAATATGAGAGTGATGTCACATAGTACTGAAGGATTCAACAAACTTTACTTTTGGCTTGTAGCATTTACAGATATACTTTACACTCACAGTTTCTTGTGTTTCTGGGCTCAAGCTAAGCAATTTAGATGTACTGTAGCTTGCTGCCCTTAGCCTGTCATGCTGCAAGAGGACAGAGCTCAGTAAGATGGAGACGGAAACCTTTATATAATTAGATCAGACAGCATAATACAGTGACGAGAGTATGTTCTTTAAAGATATATTGCATATTTGCTCTGAGACATAACACAACATCATACAAACCTTGGAACTGCAAAAGAAATGCAGAGAGTGACCAAGAACACATGAGAAAGAAAGAGAAAAATAGGCAGAAATTGTAAGAGACAGAGAGAGAGGGGAGAGAGACACAGAAAGAGGAACAGAGAGTGAGACAGAGTGACAGACAGAGTAGAATTCACTACCCCACAGTGTGGTAGATGCTGGGACATTGAGTGAACTTGAGAAAGGGATAGACAGATTTTTAATTAGTAATAGGTTGATGGGTTATGGGGGGTGTGCAGAAAATTGGAGTTGAGGATGAGATGTATGCCTATTCCTACTCCTAGTTTTTGTGACAGAGTGAGAGACATAGGGAGAGGGACACAGAGAGAGAGAGAAGAATAGTGTGAGAGATAGAAGCAAGAGGGACAAAGAGAAAGATGGACAGGATAAAAGGGAGAATTGGAATGATAGACTGAGAGAGATCACCATGGAATAGCATTTTGGTTTTGGCAACGAGTATTAATGCAAGTCCATACCTATCATCAATCTCTCCTGCCACACACTGGCACAGGTTGGCTTTGAATGGATGGAAAGAACACTTAATTACCCTCTTACATTTTCTTTTCTCCCTCATTCTTTCTTTTTTCTTCCATCTCATAGTGCCATTACCTTTCCATCTATTGCTCTGTGACTTTTGGAATTTGTGCATGTTTGATGTGGGGGAGCTTTCTCATTCATGTATCTGTAGCTCATTTAATCCTCAATATCTGAAGGCCTGACATTATGAAACTCTAGGGTAACAGCCCTAAGTTATTAAAGTTCTCTCAGTATTTGTGACCATTATATTCTTGAGAAAACATTTGTTTACCTAATGTAACAGTACCTTTCTAGCTTCAAACTATGGTCAGCTCTGGCTGATCAGTAAAACTGCATGTGAGATGAACAAATTAACCTTGCAAATATGCCTGGCTGAATGAAGGGGTGACCTGCCTGAGTATTGACTATTAAAAATGCTACACAATGGCAGCATTGCAAAGGGATGCTTGAGAGATGCCATTTGACATCAAACATGAGTAATCAGGAAACTCTCAGCTCTTACAATCAGCTAAGAACTGTATTGAAAAGATCTACAAGCCAATAATAAACCAGATTTGAAAGAATTATATACATTCTTGGAGTAGGACTTCAACCTGGAGGTTCTCATTTCAGACACAAGGACAACTACTCATTGGACTTTCTCAAGGGGAAGTCAAAAAAGCCTGAAAATAAACAGCGCTTTCCAACAGTGGGAACTAGCTAAGGATCAGGCAATGGCTGTTCCTCCTCACTCACTCCAGCAAATATCCAAGCAGACTAACATCTACTAATGTCATTGGATGCTCAGGCCCATTTTGAAAATCATGTGTGGAGACTTGCAGGGGGAGATTGAGTTCCCGGGGGATAAACTAAAATGGGCACTGAGTCTTGTTGCCTGGTACAGGCCCGGCACCCTCACACACACTTCCCACTTCACATGGTCAGATTTGCAGGGCACCATTCAAAAAGAAAGAACATAGAATCCTACAATGTAGAAACAGGCCATTTGGCCCATAGCTTTCACACCAACCCTCCAAGGAGGATCCCACCCAGACCCACTCTATCCCCGTACCTCTGCATTTTCCATGGCTTATCTGCACATCTTTGGGAAGAAACTGGAGCACCTGATGGAAACCCATGCAGATAAGGGAAGAATGTGCAAACTTCACATAGACCTTCACGCGAGGGTAGAACTGAACCCAGGTCCCTGGTGCTGTGAGGCAGCAGTGCTGACAACTGAGCCACTGTGCCAGCCAAACCCTGTTGGGTCTCCAGCCAGATGAAGCTGACTGAGAGCAGAGGGTAGTTATGGGAGGGGATATGGAACATGTGAAAAGCGCAATTGGTGGAGGATTAAATGCTGAAAAATATCTGAGCATTCTGGATACAGCAAAGGCTGTGAGGTCAGGCAACATCCCAGGACAATCAAAGGGCACCATTTTAAAATTAGCAGTCACCTTTTCAGGACCGAGATGGGGATTTCTTTTTCTTTAGATGGTTGTGGGATTTCGGAACTCTCTGCCTCAGGTGGCAGTGGAGACAAGTCACTGAATATTTTTTAAGAACAAAGATCAATACAGCACAGGAACACGTCCTTCGTCCCTCCAAGCCTCTGTCAACACATTTTGTCCTTCTATACTAAGACTGTCTTCACCTACAGGATCCATATCCCTTCAGTCCCTTCCCATTCATGTGTTTGTCCAGGTGCTTTTTGAATGCTGCTATTATGTCTGCTTCCACCACCTCCTCTAGCAGTGCGAGACAGGCACTCAACACCCTTTGTATGAAAAAATTGTCTTGCACATCTCTTTTAAGTTTCCCCCTTGTACCTTGCACCTGTGACCCCTAGTGGAGATAGATAGATTCTTGTCAGGAAGAGGAATCAAAAATTATTGGGAATAGATAGAAATGTGAAATTTGGAAATCAAATAGATCAGCTGTGATTTTATTGAAGGGTCGAAATGTTTACTTGTGCTCCTAATTCATCTGAAGATTTATGCTCCAGAAACAACTATGCTCCAGCAAAACTCTTCCTAAACAGTTCCAACATTGGAATCGACCTGACAATCTGGAAAATGGACTAATTGTATTCTGTTCACAGAAAGCAGGACAATTGCAAACTGGCTAGCTAGCTCAATTGCTCTGCTTTTTCAGCACCACTCTAATCTTGACTCTGATCTCCAACAACTGCAGTCTTCACTTTCACCAACCTGCTCACTGGTCTACTGCAATTAACACAAATGATGAAAGGAGCCATCGACATTACTATCAAACAGCACTTAAACAGCAATAATCTGCTCACTGATACTCAGTTTAGGATGCAACAAGTCTTTTTTCAAGTCTTCCAGATCCAAGTCTTTTTTCAATCTTTGTCCAAACGTAGGACAGGAGCAGTTTGCTCCGAAACCTGTTCTGCCATTCAGTCAGATGTTGGCTGATCTACAACTTCACTTCAGATACAGTCTTTGCTCTGTTTCCTTTAAGACTACAAAATACTAAAATTCTATCAATTGCTGTTTAAAAATTGACAGTTGACCAAGAATTGTTATTTGCAAGGGAGAATTCTAAACTTTTACCAACACTCTATGTATAAATGTTTCCTGAGAGTGCTGGCTCTTATTTTTTGACTTTGCCTTTCAGTTCTGGTCTCACTAAACAGTTTCACTCCATCTAGAGAACTCTCTTTCCCTTAATTCCTTAACAATTAGAATCAAATCACCTTTAACCTTTTACATTTCAAACAATACAAATATAGCCTCTCCTTGGCCTTTGATCCTTGCAAATATTATTTTAGTAAAATTACACTGCACTCTGTCCAAAGCAATTATATCGTTCCTCAACTACGGTGGCCAGAACTTGCCCATAGTGATTCGGTGTCATCTAAACCAGGGCTTTGTAAAAGCCCGAAGTATGACTTTTACACTCTTGTACTCCAGGTAAGTGTTTTATAATGAGATTACATAAATTAGTGATATGATGATGCAACTTGACTTCAGCAGTCATATGCTATTGAGATGGAGCGAGGTGAGACTGGTGCAATTGTACTGGAGAGCTGCGTTACACACACCAGTCTTCTGTGTGGTACATGGAAGACATTATGCAAACTCCTTAGAGTTAGACAATTAGTTTCTCTTGGATAAAGCAGACAGAGGCACAGCAGCCTCAGAGGAAGGCCAGTCTAGTCTACGAGAGCAGGCTAGTTGAGGGAGGCGATGGTTTAGTGTTATTATTGCTAATTGTTAATCCAGAGACCAAGTAATTTTCTGGGACCCAGATTTGAATCCTGCCATGACAGATGGTGGAATTTGATTTTGACAAAAATCTGGAATTAAGATTGTAATAATGACCATTGTTGATTGTTGCAAAAACCCATCGGGTTCACTAATCCATTTTATGGAAGTTGGTCTTGTCTACATATGATTTCAGATCCATAGCAATATGGTTGATTCTTAACTGCCCTCTGAAATGGCCTAGTAAGCCTCTCAGTCATAGCAGTCTCTACAAAGTCTGAATTAAGAAATGAAACTGAACAGACCACCGATAGACTTAAGCACTAGAAAAGACAACTGTAGAAATCGCACTGCCAACCCTACAAAGTCCTCCTCACTAATATCTGAGGGCTACTGCCAAAATTAGGAGAGTTGCCTCACAGAATAGTCAAGCAACAGCATGATATAGTCATACTCTTGGAATAATACCTGACAATGTCCCAGACACCCCTCATCCCTATACCCATGCCCATCCTTGTATAGGTCCTGTCTCACCAGCTGAACAGACTCAGCAGAGGTGGCCTTGCTGACCCTGTTCATTGTCACTGTACACCTTCCTGTTTGTCCAATCACAGGTTGGTTCCCTCCCATATATGCTATTGATAGCTTTATTACTGATCCAACCAACAGCCAATATGGTAGAAATGTCTCTTGTTATTGGACAGACAGCTTATATTCAAAATCTCTCAGGTTCACATATTCTTCTTTGATTGATTGTGTCTGTGATTCACTTTTCCTGGTGATTTGGTCATTTTACCCAGCAAACTCATGTATTTTGAACACTGCTATGGCCTGTGACATTGTAACAATGTCCTTTCTAAACTACACGGTGGCACAGTGGTTAGCACTGCTGCCTCACAGCACCAGGGACCCTTGTTCAATTCCCGCTTCAGGCGTTTTCACATTCTCCCCGTGTCTGCGTGGGTTTCCTCCGGGTGCTCCAGTTTCCTCCCACAGTCCAAAAACGTGCAGGTTAGGTGAATTGGCCATGCTAAATAGCCCGTGGTGTTAGGTGTAGGGTAATGGGTCTGGGTGGGTTGCGCTTCGGCGGGTCGGTGTGGACTTGTTGGGCTGAAGGGCCTGTTTCCACTACTGTAAGTAATCTTATTGTAATTCTGTGGTAAAAAGCTGAAAATAAGCTGGTCTAACTGCTTTTGTCTTGTGTATTAGAATTGTAATTTTATGGCCACAGTTTTCCATCTTGTTAAGAAATTGGAAATGACCTCACCTGGTTGCTGACTCAGGCCCATGAATTCCTATTGGTGGATCTGATGATTTTGATTTTGACAGAAGTTTGTGCTGCATTTTACAAACACATTCTCTGTCAACCTCCCTCTTCTCCCTGTTCATAAACAAACTGCAACGCTCTCTCTCCTACCCTCAAAAGCAGCTTGATTATTATTAAGGATAAGCCATCGGTAACCTGTGCACCACCTTAAACAATCACTTCCTCTGCCATCGATGTATAATAGCAACAGTGTGCACTAACTGCAAGATGCTCTGCAGCAATTTACCAAGACTTCATAGAATCCCTACAGTGTGGAAACAGACCATTCAGCCTATCAAGTCCACACCTACCTTTTGAAGAGCCTCTCACCCAGACCCAAGCCCTTTCCGTAGCCCTGTAACGCTGCATTTCCCATGGTTAATCCACCTAGGCTACACATCTTTGGACTGTGCAGGAAACTCACGCTGACACAGGAAGAATATGCAAACTGTACAGAAAGTCACCCTAGTACGTGATCGAACCTGGGTCCCTGGGGCTGTAAGTGCCACTGAGCCATCTTGCCACCCCACTTCTTAGATAGCACCTTCAAAACCTGGAAAATCTACTATCTAAAATGACATGGGCAACAGAAACATGCAGAACCCCACCACATACAAGTTCTCCTCCAAACTTCTCATCATCCTGACTTGGAAATATACCACCATTCCTTCAGTGTCACTGGGTCAAGGTCCTAGAAATCCCTTCCTCATTGTGGGTCTACCTGCAGCACATAGACTACAGACATTCAAAAAATAGTTCACCACCACCTTCTCAAGGGCAACTTGGGGTGGACAATAATGCCAGTGATGGTTTTGATGTCATGAAAGGAATAAAAGGACACACAGAGAATTTTCACCTGAGTGCATGAATTGTTCAATACTAATACCACAAAACATACATTAATCCTTCAGATGACGGCAATTTACAAAGGAGCTGAGAGGATTAAAGCCAGAGTTTGTAGACAAAAAGGGTTGTAAGACAAGATTATTATTTGTTCAAACTGTCAGCTTCTGTGAACAGGGTCCTGGACAACATGTTCTCACACCAGTGATACAGCTCATCCCCTTCTGTCTGTGCTGAGTTCAGTGTGACTCACCAGCCTACGAGCTAACCAACTCATGACAACTGATTTCCAGCTTGAATCCTTATCAGGAGAGTTTCCTGCAGGCACCAACAGCCTCACAGATTTTGATAAAGATCCATCACAAATGGACACAGCCGGATCCTGCAGTCATTAGTGGGGAACAAGGACATTCAGGTCTTTCTTCTAATTGATGTTGTAATGGTAATGCCTTGACTCTGGGCTGCCAGTGACAGTGTCGTTGAACAGTGACCAGGGAAGGTAAGCAGATGTCTCTCTGCATGTGATTTCAAATCACTCTCAGCCCAGCAGTCCTTTCATAACTAATTCTCTTCACAAAAACCAGAGCTTCAGAACGGGCTTGATTCTGAATCACTGAATCTGCCTTCCCTGACAATGTCATTATTTTACTATTTTTGAATACTAAAAAGTAGTTTTACTTAGAGAATACTATTGAAAACAGGATTTAATGCTTAACATGATGACAAGTCATTTTATTTATGCAGTAATATATTATAGGATCCCAATTTGTATATTTGGCCAGACTTCAATCAAAAAGTGTCATTATTGTTGTGTGTCAATTCATTGCCTCATCTGAAAAGGCAACAGTTATGTTTTGGGTCTCAGAGACAGGTGAGGTATGGTACATTTCTCGAACTTGCAACAGTTCACCACCCATTTATTCAGATGAAGATTGGGCTTTCATCTACAGCAGCAGAGGCAGCAGTGAGAGCAAGGAGCCGAGTAGGAGCGGTCAAATTGCATTCTGGGAATGTGAGTGAACTGATATATTTGGGCAGCAGCTGAGCTCGAGCCTCTACACGTGTAGTGCCTCCCGCCTGCCCTCCTTCTCTAAACAAAAAAAAGACGCAGCGGTGTGTTAGCATAGAGCATAGAACATAGAACATTACAGCGAGGTATAGGCTGTTTGGCATTTGATGTTGCGCTAACCTGTGAAACCAATCTGAAGCCTATCTAACCTACTGTGTTCCATTTTCATCCATACGTTTAGCCAATGACCATTTAAATGCTCTTAAAGTTGGCGAGTCTACTACTGTTGCAGGCAGTGCGTTCCACGCCCCTACTACTGTCTGAGTGAAAAAACTACCTCTGAATCTATCCTATGTCTATCATCCCTCAATTTAAAGCTATGTCCCCTCTTGTGCTAGCCATCACCATCTGAGGAAAAAAGCTCTCACTGTCCACCTTATTTAACCCTCTGATTATCTTATATGTCTCAATTATGTCACCTCTCAACCTTCTTCTCTCTAACGAAAATAGCCTCAAGTCCGTCAGCCTTTCTTCATAAGACCTTCCCTCCATACCAGTCAACACCTAGTAAATCTTCTTTGAACTCTTTCCAAAGCTTCCACATCCTTCTTATACTGCGGTGACCAGAACTGTATGCAAATCTCCAATTGCAGCCACACCAGAGTTTTGTACAGCTACAGCATGACTTCATGGCTCCGAAACTCAATCCCTCTACCAATAAAAGCTAATACACTGTATGCCTTCTTAACAACACTATCAACCTGGGTGGCAACTTTCAGGGATGTATGTACATGGATATAGAGATGTCTCTACTCATCTACACTACCAAGAATCTTACCATTAGCCCACTACTCTTTATTCAAGTTGCTCTTTCCAAAGTGAATCACCTCACACTTTTTCACATTGATCTCAACTTATCACCTCTCAGCCCAACTCTGCAGCTTGTCTATGGTCCTCTGTAACTAACAACATCCTTCAGCACTATCCACAACTCCACCAACCTTGGTGTCATCCGCACATTTACTAACCCATCCTTCTACGCCCTCATCCAGGTCATTAATCAAAATTACAAACAGCAGTGGCCCCAAAACAGAACACCACTAGTAACTGAACTCCAAGATGAACATCAATCACCACCCTCTGTCTTTTTTCAGCTTGCTAATTTCTGATCCAACTCGCTAAATCACCCTCAATCCCATGCCTTCGTATTTTCTGCCATAGCCTATCATGGGGAACCTTATCGAATGCCATACTGAAATCCATATAAGCCACATCAACCACTTTACCCTCATCCACCTGTTTGGTCACTTTCTCAAAGAACTCAATAAGGTTTGTTTGGCATGACTTACCCTTCACAAAACCGTGTTGACTACACCAATCAAGTTATTCCTTTCTAGATGATAATAAATCCTATCTCTTATAACCTTTTCCAACACTTTACCCACAATTGAAGTAAGGCTTACTGGTCTATAATTACCAGGGTTGTCTCTATTCCCCTTCTTGACCAAGGGGACAACATTTTGTATCCTCCAGTCTTCTGTTACTATTCCTGTAGACAATGATGACATAAAGATCAAAGCCAAAGGCTCTGCAATCTCCTTCGTGGCTTCCCAGAGAATCCTAGGATAAATCCCATACCGCCCAGGGAGTTTATCTATTTTCACACTTTCCAGAATTGCTAACACCTCCTCCTTGTGAACCTCAATCCCATCTAGTCTAGTCGCCTATATCTCAGTATTCTTAACAACATAGTCTTTTTCCAGTATTAATACTGACAAAAAATATTCCTGATATACCCTGATAAGGTTTTCCTTGATCCTGTCTGACAATGACTTCTCATGTCCTCTCCTGGCTCTTCTTAGCTCTCTCTTCAGGTCTTTCCTGGCTAACTTGTAACTCTCAGGTACCCTAACTGAGCCTTCACGTCTCATCCTAACATAAGCCTTCTTCTTCCTCTTGACAAGAGATTCAACTTCCTTAGTAAACAATGGCACCCGCGCTCGACCACTTCCTTCCTGCCTGACAGGTACATACTTATGAGGAGAAAGTGAGGACTGCAGATGCTGGAGATCAGAGCTGAAAATATGTTGCTGGAAAAGCGCAGCAGGTCAGGCAGCATCCAGGGAACAGGAGAATCGACGTTTCGGGCATAAGCCTGAAGAAGGGCTTATGTCCGAAACGTCGATTCTCCTGTTCCCTGGATGCTACCTGACCTGCTGCGCTTTTCCAGCAACACATTTTCAGCAGGTACATACTTATCACAGACATGCAGTAGCTGTTCCTTGAGTAAACTCTACTTTGCAATTGTGCCCATCCCCTGCAGTTTCCTTCCCCATTCTATGCATCCTAAATCTTGCCTAATCGCATCATAATTGTCTTTTCCCAATCTAGAACTCTTGGCCTGTAGTATATACCTGCCCTTTTCCATTGCTAAAGTAAACATAACTGAATTATGGTCACTATCACCAAGTGCTCACCTACTTCCAAATCTAACACCTGGCCAGGTCCATTACCCAGTATCAGATCTAATGTGGCCTCACCTCTTGTTGGCTTGTATATATACTGTGTCAGGAAACCCTCCTGCACACATTAGATAAAAACTGACACACCTGAAGTACTCTAACTATGTAGTATTCCCAGTCAATATTTGGAAAGTTAAAGTCCCCCATAATATCTACCCTGTCACTCTCAATTCTATCCAGAATCATCTTTGCAATCCTTTCCTCGACATCTCTCGAACTATTTGGAGGCCTACAGAAAACTCCCAACAGTGTGACCTCTTCTTTCCTGTTTCTAACCTCAGCCCATACTACCTCAGTAGACGAGTCCTCAAATGTCCTTCCTGTTACCGTAATACTGTCCTTGACTAACAATGCCACACCTCCCCCTCTTTTACCATTTTCTCTGTTCTTACTGAAACATCTAAATCCTGGAACCTCCACAACCATTCCTGTCCTTGCTGTATCCATGTCTCCAAAATGGCCACCACATTGAAGTCCCAGCTACCAACCTATGCTGCAAGTTCACCCACCTTATTCCGGATGCTCCTGGTGTTGAAGTAGACCACCTTCTTGCTTGCTGTTGCATTCTTGCGACCTTGAAACCTTATTTCTGACCTCACTACTCTGAACCTCCTGGATACTGGAACTACAGTTTAGGTTCCTATCCCCCTACTGAATTAGATTAAACCCTTCCAAAGAGCATTAGCAAATTTCCCACCTTAAATATTGGTACCTCTCTGCTTCAGATGGAGACCATCCTGTTTGTAGAGGTCCCACCTACCCCAGAATGAGCCCCAATTATCCAGGTATCCAAAACCCTCCCTTCTGCACCATCCCTGCAGCTACGTGTTCAACTCTTCTCTCTCCCTATTCCTCACCTCGCTAGCACATGGCATGGACAACAAACTGGAGATAACAGCACTGTTTGTTCTAGCTCTAAGCTTCCACCCTAGCTCCCTGAATTTCTGCTTAAATCCTCATCCCTTGTTCTAACTATGTCATTGGTGCCTACGTCGACCATGATTTGGGGATGCTCCCCCTCCCCTTTAAGGATCTCGAAAACATGATCAGAGACATCACAAACCCTGGCACCTGGGAGGCAGTACACCAACTGTGTGTCCATTTCATTCCCACAGAGCCTCCTATCTGTCCCCCGAACTATGGAGTCCCCAATGACTAATGCTCTGTTCCTCTCTCCCCTTCCCTTCTGAGCACCAGGGACAGACTCTGTGCCAGAGACCTGTACCCCATGACTTCCTCCATTAGTCAGAGGGAAATGGGTCTAGGTAGGTTACTCGTTGGAGGGTTGGTGTGGACTTGTTGGGCCGAAGGGCCTGTTTCCTGTAGGGAATCTAATCTAATCTAATCTAATCTAATGAAGGGAGGCGGGGAAGTCCTCAAGCCACACTCATCAAAAGGAGTGGAAGCAAAAGTGGCATCAAATGCCCAGAGTTTGATCTCAAGGACCTGGCAGTAATGTTGGAATATGTTGGCAGTAATGTGGGATGGTAGCCAAGGAGTCTCTGTGAAGAGGGCATCTTCGCTAAATGTAAAGTGGGAAACCATTGGTCAGTATTGGTCTGAGAATTCTAACAACAAAAGCCTGTCTGGCTCAAAGAGAGTCAAGATGCTTCCTCCCCACTTTCCTCCTGATTCTATTCCAGTTGAAACAGCCTCTGGATCCCTGGAGGCAATACCTCATAATAGAGGCACTAGATTTCAAAGTGCTGCCTCTTCATCAGAACAACCACCTGATGAAGAAGCAGCGCTTTGAAAGCTAGTGTTTCCAAATATGCCTGATGGACTATAGCTTGGTGTTGTGTGATTTTTAACTTTGTTCAACCCAGTCCAACACCCGCTCCTCCAAATCATAATGGAGGGTTAGGGTTACGTTTAAGGATAGGGTGGGTATTACAGCATTGCAAATTCTGAGCTTCGCACTGGTGTATTTGAGTGGTCAAGGATTTAACATTGTTGTTTGAAGAGGCTGATTGTCTCCTGGACAATATACTGTGGCATCATGACTTTCATTGCAAACTGGCTCTGCTCACTCGTCAGGACACTGGATGAGGACCGCAGAGAGCTCTTGGTCTGGAACAGTTGCTTCTGAATTTTCTAGGAATGTCAAAGACATGGGTAAGTCTGACTGATGCAGAGTGAAAACATTGTGCCCATTGCTAGTCTAACAGGCATTCATTGTAATTGTGATCATTGCAGCATTACAAATTGACTGCTCATTGATGGAATTCCATCAAAAGCTTAGAAGCTATTCTTCTATGTTTTGATGTTGAAATGGAACATTCACAGAGTTAAGAGGCTACTGTCAACACCTCTCTAAGATTCTCTCTTTCCTTTTCTACATATGCCTATTTCTCTCTACCTTTTCATCTCTTTCCGTCTCATTCCTGCAGACATATCTGAATCACATGCCATGAAAAAAAAAACTAGTTGTTGAACATTCAGAAGTCAATCACTCTAACATGAAATTGAACAGACAATTTAAACTATTTACAAACCCCAACATTCTGAGCATTTCCCTGTGAGACTAATGATATACCCACAGTTATTACAGATGCCGTTACCATTGTCCACAGTTGTGAACATCTTGTCTGTAAGCACTTTTCTTAGCGACTTCTACCTCCTCATCAAGTTGATGATAACCAAGGTTCCCAAGTTTAATTTGTTTCCAGACAGGGTATACAAACTGGCAAGTCTCCAGGTGAAGAGAACTGAATTGGCTTAAACATAAAAACATAGAAACTAGGAGCAGGGTGAGGCCATTCAGCCCTTTATACCTGTGCTAGTGATCTATATGGTCATCGCAGATCACCTATCTCAATGCCATATTCTCACTTTCTCCCATTACTCCTTGATCCCTTTAAAATTTAAAAATATATCTAGCCCTTTCTTTAATATATTCAGTGAGTAGGACTCCACAGCCTTCTGTGGTAGAGAATTCCACAGATTCATTCCCCTTCAAGTGAAGGAATGTTTCCTCATCTCAGGCCCAAATAGTCTACACCATATCCTAAGACGATGTATTTTGGTTCCAACCAGGGGAGAATCCTCCTTGTATCGAACCTGTTCAGCCTTGTTCAAATTTTATATGTTTCAGTTGGATCTTCTCTCATCCTTCTAAACCCTAGTGAGAACAGGGCTAGTTTGAACCGATCTCTTCTCGCAAAACAATCCTGCCATTTGCAGTATCGCTGAGTGAACCTTTGATGCACACCATCCTTTCTTAGGTCAGGAGACTGCCACTGCATGCAGTACTCCATGTGTGGTGCCACCAAGGCCCTCTATAACTGTAGAAAGACCAAGCTTTCCTGCCTGTCAGTGCCAATCAGTGACCATCTCTAATATGAGACAATCTAACCACTGTACCTTGGCATTCAATGGTGCTACCATCACTGAATCCATTACTATCAACAATCCTGAATTGGACTCACCTTATGAATATGGTGGCCACATGAGTAGGTCAGAGGCTGGGAATACTGTGATGAGTAACTCACCTCCTGACTCCTCACAGCCTGTTCACTATCTACAAGGCACTAGTCAGGAGTGTGATGGAATTCTCTCCACTGGATGGCGTAGCCCCAACAACACCCAAGAAGCTTCACACCATCCAGGACAAAACAGCTCGCTTGACTGGCACCATATTCCTAAGCATCCACTTCCTCCACCACCAACGCTCATTAGCAGCACAGCATACCATCGTAATACGCACTGCAGAAAAACACCAATGATCTTTAGACAGCGCCTTCTAAACCCATGACCACTTCCACCTCGAAGGACATGAGCAGCAGATACATGGGCACATGACCCCCTGCAAATTCCCCTCCAAGCCACTCACCATACTGACTTGGAAATATCTCGCCATTCCTTCAGTGTCACTGGGTCAAAATCCTGGAATTCCCTCCATAAGGGCATTGTGTGTCTACCTACAGCACTAGGACTGCAACAGTTCCAGAAGGCAACTCCCCATAACCTTTTTGAGGGCAACTAGGGATGGGCAACAAATGCTGATCCAGCCAGTGATGTTGACGCCCCATGAATAAATGAGTGTTGGAATTCATAGTCTCATAAAAAGTGAAAGGCTTTAGAGGTTTAGAAGGCATTTTCATCCAGAGGGTGATGAGGGTCTGGAATGCACTGTCTGAGAGGGTGGTTAAGGTGGGAAACCTCAAAACGTATTTGGATGAGCATTTGAAGTGTCATAACATTCAAGGCTATGGATCTAGCATAGAAAAACGGGACTTATGTAGGTAATAGTATATTTTTGGCACACCAGATTTGGTGGGACAAAGGACATCCTCTGTACTGAATGATTCCATGAGCCACTGGTAGCTATCAAACTATGAAAAGTTAAATGCTAAATAAAAACCGAAAGAATTGTAGTTGCTGTAAATCAGAAACAAAGACAGAAGTTGCTGGAGAAGCTCAGCAGGTCTGGCAGCATCTGTGCAGAGAAATCAGAGTTAATGTTTCGGGTCTGGTGACCCTTTCTCAGAACTGTTCGCCAGTTCTGTCACCAGAGCCGAAATGTTAACTCTAATTTCTCTTCAAAGATGCTGCCAGACCTGCTGACCTTTTCCAACAACTTCTGTTTGTGTTTATGAAAAATTAAACATTTCTCTGTGATAATGGATTCTTGTGAAATCAGTCGTACAGAACTGACCCAGTTGTGAATAGCTTCAGGCTGTGTCAATAAGATGAAATGAAAGGCATTTTTTTAAAATCGCCAGACATTTTTGTTCAAAGAATAAAAGGGTTGGACTTGACAGGGCCTTTTGAAAGCTTGACTGTTTGTTGATAGCTTAAACAGTTTTTTGACAAATTGACAGCTTCAATTAGTTTACACACTTATTACAAACAAACATGTCTACCTTTAACCATTTCAAAGCTTACCCAATCCGTCCCAAAGGCACACCATACCCCTTCCTAGGGATACCCTACCTCTCCATAAATGTGACTTATCTCAACCAAAGATTTCTCAGAATCAAATCTAAAGGGGAATCTTATGTATCTGAAAGGCTAACCAAACTAAGGTACAAGTTTAAGACTTGTCTTATCTGGTCTAAACTACATGTTTCAAGTTTCAGCCACCAACTTGGTGGAATAGAGGCAGATGATGGCTTAAATAGCTAGCTGTCTCCATGAACATTTATTTCCAACAATCTTGCTTGCGCAATTCCTGAAACTGCCCCTGCAAAAATGGTGATTTTTACTGAAATGTTTTTGGTAAATGCTTCTGATAAGTTGGGTGAACATTAGACTAAACGAGATAAGGTCTCAAGGCTCAAAAGTGCAAGAAAGCAAGATAAAATAATTGTTAAATTAACTAGGCTTAAGGAAAGGGGTGTAAGGAAGATGAGCTTTCCAATGAAAAGCACAGGAAACAAAGTGTAAACCAACATGTCAAATCTCCAAGCTTCCATAAAGTGCAATTAATGCTTGTCAATCTGCACATAATATCCTGCTGAGCATGTGTAGTATCTCAAACTGACAGTTCATTGACGCTAATGAATTATGTATATTATGATCAATTTCTAAATGGTTTGTTGCAATGAAACATTGATTATCTAGCAATTTGGGAATCAGCTTGAATCATAACAATTAATTTTCACAGAAAATTTGACACAGTTTACCATACCAAAAATGATCGACTTCTTCATATTCTATTTTTTGTCTATGAACCAATTATCCATCCATGCTACCAACTTACTCTATGCCTCATAAGCCCCAATCTTGTGTCAAATTCCTTCTGAAATTCCAAATCTATTACATCCCTTAAATATTCCAAAAAATCCATGTCCTTTCGAGCCCAATAAATTACATAATCAAAACACTTACACATTCATTAACCACAATTCATTAAACACATTAAACACCGGGTGGTACAGTGGTTTGTTTGGTTAGCACTGCTGCCTCACAGCACCAGGGTCCCAGGTTTGATTCCAGCCTTGATTGACTGTCTGTGTGGAGTTTGCACATTCTCCCTGTGCCTGCGTGGGTTTTCTCACAGTCCAAAGATGTGCATGTCAGGTGAATTGGCCATGCTAAATTGTCCATGGTTGTTAGGTGCATTAATCAGAGGGGGGTGGGCTACTCTTTGGAGGGTCAGTGTAGACTTGTTGGGCTGAAGGGCCTGTTTCCACATTGTAGAGAATCTAATCTAATTGCCCTTTCGTAATTTGTGTTTCCTCTGCCTAATCGTACTTCCCAAGTGCCCAGTTTCCAGGTCCTTAATAACAAGTTCTAAAATTTTCCATATTTCTCATCCCACTTGTTATTTTGTTTTCTCTTTTCCCTTTTTTTTGGAAAAAAGGGCCACATTTGGGACTTTCCAATTCACAGGGGATGTTCTAAAATCAAGGTAATTCAGTAAAATGAAAGCAAATCGATCCATCTCTCCAGCAGCCTCTTTTCAAACCCAGGATGGAGGATTTCAGGTCCAAGGGCCTTTAATCCCATTAATTTCTTCAGTAGTTTCTCTTTCATAATAATAACCAACGTAAATTGCTTCTCCATCATTTCCAGTCTATTTTTGTGACTCTATTGTGAAGAAAAATATAACACATTTGTTTCATGCCCCTTAATTTCCTCACGTACATTATAAATTCTGTCTGCATTTTAAAGACATAAATTCCCTTTTGCTGATCTCTTCTTTTACGACGTTTATTGCTAGTTTAATGTTACATTTTATGTTCTCATTATCCATTTCTTGATCATTTATTTCTGATTTTTAAAATCCTCTCAATGGTCAGATTTATTATTCATTAGGCAACATTCTAAACTTTTCTCTTTTAATCTAAAACTGGCCACTGGTTTGTACCTTAACTGATTTTTTTGTCGGTTAGCCACGGTTGTATCACTTTTCCAATAGAGTTTTTATTCTTGGCCGTAATTAAGAATTAGGAATTATCTTATGAGCTTCCATTATCAACTGCATTACTGTTGATCCCATTTCATTGTCTGTGTCAGTCAATACAATGCTACACTCTCAAACCAGCCTAATCAGTACTGTTTATATTTAAGATCCTGATGTTGAACTTAATCATTTCAGTCTTAAGCTTAATAGAAATTCACATCTTATGACCATTCTTTGTCACAGGATATTTTAGTGGAAGGTATGTGTCTGTCTCGATACAAAACACTTTTTTTAGATTAGATTAGATTAGATTAGATTAGATTAGATTACAGTGTGGAAACAGGCCCTTCGGCCCAACAAGTCCACACCGACCCGCCGAAGCGAAACCCACCCATACCCCTACATTTACCCCTTACCTAACACTACAGGCAATTTAGTATGGCCAATTCACCTAACCTGCACATCTTTTGGACTGTGGGAGGAAACCAGAGCACCCGGAGGAAACCCACGCAGACACGGGGAGAACGTGCAAACTCCACACAGTCAGTCGCCTGAGTCGGGAATTGAACCCGGGTCTCTGGCGCTGCGAGGCAGCAGTGCTAACCACTGTGCCACCGTGCCGCCCTTTATGGTCTAGATTAGAGTCTAGATTAGAGTGATGCTGGAAAAGCACAGCAGGTCACTTGATATAAATTGCCTAGTACCTGATAGGTTCCTGAACAGACCGTACCAAAAACTCTCTGAATTCCGGGAACTTGCCCTCAACCTATTTTTGCCAATTATCTTCCATAGTCTACATGCAGGTTAAAGTCTCCCATATTTTATTGCATCTCTGGCCTCACAGCGCCAGAGACCCGGGTTCAATTCCCGCCTCAGGCGACTGACTGTGTGGAGTTTGCACGTTCTCCCCGTGTCTGTGTGGGTTTCCTCCGGGTGCTCCGGTTTCCTCCCACAGTCCAAAGATGTGCAGGTCAGGTGAATTGGCCAAGCTAAATTGCCCGTAGTGTTAGGTAAGGGGTAAATGTAGGGGTATTGGTGGGTTGCGCTTCGGCGGGGCGGTGTGGACTTGTTGGGCCGAAGGGCCTGTTTCCACACTGTAAGTAATCTAATCTAATCTAATCTAAAAAAAAACTTGATATAAATTAGGTAAAAACAAGGACTGCAGATGCTGGAAACCAGAGTCTAGATTAGAGTGATGCTGGAAAAGCACAGCAGGTCACTTGATATAAATTGCCTAGTACCTGATAGGTTCCTTAACATACCG
Organism: Chiloscyllium plagiosum; assembly: GCF_037043375.1. Classification (NCBI taxonomy): domain Eukaryota; kingdom Metazoa; phylum Chordata; class Chondrichthyes; order Orectolobiformes; family Hemiscylliidae; genus Chiloscyllium; species Chiloscyllium plagiosum. Next base: position 40,626,113 of record NW_028270167.1, on the reverse strand, counting down.
TACCAAAAACTCTCTGAATTCCGGGAACTTGCCCTCAACCTATTTTTGCCAATTATCTTCCATAGTCTACATGCAGGTTAAAGTCTCCCATATTTTATTGCATCATTCTTGTGACATGGCTGTCTAACTTCCTTAGTTATATCACTGTGAGTACTGATCTGGGTCCTATAAACTCACACGATTTGTACAACCTTTTGATCTCTCTGCTGATAAATTCTATGCCCGTGTACTTCTCTTCACTTCACCTGACAAAGGAGCAGCCTGTGATTTCAAATAAACCTGTTGAACATAACCTGCTGCCGTGTGACTTCTGACCTTGTCCACTGCAGTCTAACAGCAGCATCTCCACACCATACCTCGAAACTACTTCAAGGGGTGTTTTCTGTTTTGCCGAGCTCCACCCATAATGATCCTCTGTCCTGATTTTCCCATTTAATGATTTAATGCTTTTTTGTCACTTTCTTATCAGGGCGAGCACCACCATCCTTTCTATTTTGCCTATCTCCTCTGAAAGACAAGTACAGTAGAATCTTTACATTGCAATTGGGTCTGACTAGCAGATATGGCTACTGCAAAACTCTTTTTTTTAACAATTTCTGTCATGAATGCATCCATTTTATAAGAAGCTTCATATATTTAAGCACAAAACCTTTAGTTTTGTGTTAATACCCTCTGCAAATTTTTCTTGCATTCCACTCATCAGGTTGTTTAAAACAAATCACACAATCTTTTACAAAGACACATAAGACCATAAGAAATAAGAGCGGAAATAGGCCATTTGGCCCATCGAGTCCTTTCCGCCATTCAATCATGGCTGATGGACATTTCAACGCCACTTACCTGTACTCTCTCTGTATCCCTTAATTCCTTGCACTCATCAGGACAATTCACAAGAATTACCAAAGTAACGGCAAAACAACATTTATATTTATGAGAGGAGAATTCTGATTGGTTGACCATTGGAATTTGTTCAGTAGAGGCATTGCCATGATAAGTTCATTAGTTAATGGTGCCTAACAATTAATTTACCAAACTTTGTTTAAATTTTAAACTAAGCAAGTTGACTATGATTGGCTAAGGCAATGCTCTGAAAAATCAACCACGGAATGGCTATGTGCTAATTGTTTGAGTTGAAATAGGCACATCCCATATACACATTCTTTCAACTGTATTGCTATATGTAGCTTCCAGTATATGCAATTGCACCACATTGTGAGCCTGAAAATTCTATATTGGTTGTCAATGTAATACTTTGCTGTCCGATTGTTGATCCTTATCTAATGTTGGACACCAAGTTGTGAATTTTGCAACTGCAAACTGACTGGTTCCTCTCAGTACCTTACTTGTTGCAAACAGCCAAATGCTGTTTCCCTATTGATTAGTATTTCTTGCAAACTGCCATGATAAATGCAAGATGAAACACTTCACAAAATATGTCCTTTGCAACAATACTCAAGTTCTGCATTTCCAAATGACTATCCTACTATTTTTTAAGTCCCCTTTATTTTTCTTTATTTCTCTAGCTGCATAATCTCTATCTTTTCTTTGTCTTTCTGTAATCCCATTATTTAGTTTCATGTACTCTTTCAGTTTGTTAATCTTTGTTATGCAATTCAACATGTAGACTTCTTGCCATTTAAAGGATCTGTCAAAGTCTTGCATTCTATCAAATATTTTGATTACTTCGCACTGTATTGGTTCGTAGCTTTAGCCAGTTTACTGTAGTTAATTTCTGTTTCCTCCCACCAGTATTAACCTTTTATTCTCAGACTTGACATTGAATTCTAAAACATTATGACTACAGAAATGGAGGTGCTACCTTAATGTGAGACCTCTGATGAATTCAGGCTCATTACTCATCATGAAATGTAAGATGGTCTCTGGGTAATCCAAGAACATTTTGTTTCAGAAATCTGAGCTCAGTACACTTGAGCTGTCTGTTTCTACCATATTGTGTAAAAAGGAAAGTCCTCCATTACACCAATTGTATTTCAATTGCAAAAGGTTTTTCTGACTTCACTATTTCTGTATCCTGTTCTCTTTCATTGCTCTCTGAAGGTCTATAACTAACTCCGCCAAAGCCACACTGACCTCTCTTAACCATTCCAATGGGAATCAGCATAAACTCCAGGAACAGCACCTCGTCTTTTAATGACGCACCCTGCAGCCTTTAGTTTGGAGAGTGTGGTGCTGGAAAAGAACAGCAGGTCAGGCAGCATCTGAGGAGCAGGACAGTTGATGTTATTGACATAAGCCTTTCATCGATTCTCCTGCTTCTCAGGTGCTGCTTGTCTTGCTGTGCTTTTCCAGCACCACACTCTCGACTCTGATCTCCAGCATCTGCAGTCCTCACTTTGACCTCAACATTAATTGGCAATTTCAGATCACAACTTCTGCCCACATACTCGTTTCCGTGCTTTGTAGGTTTCAGGTTTCCCACTCCTTCCTGCACTCAAACGGTAAATATTTTTTGAGCCATTCGCACTGTGGGATATAAATGAATTAATGTTATTTCTGCAAGTATAAATTCTGATACAGAACAGGAATGAGAAAATACATATTCAGCAAAAAGAAAGGATATGTTAGCATGAGACGTGAATACAGAACAATGGTGGATATATGGGCAAACAGGAAAGCATCTGTTTCCCCCTTACACGGGACACAGGAACAAACCCTGATCAAAGAGGTCAAAGTGGCCTCTGGATGGAAATAGATGCTGATAGAAGAAAAGATATGCCTAATCAATAACCTACGGTAGACTGACGTCAAACACCCTTATGGGAGTCAGAGATAAGAGTTTGTCACGGACAAGACAGGATAAACAGAAGTTGTGGGATCAGTCTTAAGGAAATGAGTGACGTAAGCGAAGCAGGGAACAGACAATGGAATAAGGAAAACATATGGGAAAAGAAACAGTATAAATTGCAAGGGTTTTTTGGGATATACTGTGCATTTTGTCATTGCCTTACCTGGTAATTAGACAAAGCACCCACCTATAGGTGTATAAATAAATGGCAGATTCAGATATTTGTCTCGGACTGAAATTATTAAAGTGAGTGAGCTTTTGTTTCTCACAATTGGGGGCTCGTGTCCGGGATTTTCTTCCATCACCGGGGGGAGTGGTTGGCCTTGGACACTGGGAAGACGCGTCCCGTTCCCCATTGAGGAGCGGTCTCGTGTCCCGGTTTGGTCTGCTCCCTTGGGTGACTGATGTGAATCCTATAAGAGAGACATCTGAATCAGACAGTGATAGGAGCTCGATAGAAGATACGGTGACAAAAGGGGCCAGACAATTCTGTGCACAGACCAAGGTAAGAAAATTGACTTTTAAGTATTGCCTTGGTGGCCGGGATTGAGTTTTAGTAGTTAATAAGGGACTAACGAAGGAACTCACTATGGTTTGCGCTTTGGGTAAGGAAAAAGCCTCCGGGGAAACAAAGTAAGGACACGGCAATGGAAATGGAGGCGGTGTCCTTTACAACATTCCTCCGGAAAGTCCTTTGGGCAGGATGTTGTGGAAATTGGCAAAATAATACTTGTACAAGGGAGAAAGATGATTAAATATTGTTGCTTTGTATGGACGAAGGAATCCATTCTTCGTCCCGCTGTCTTCTGGCCAAAGTACAGATCGGACGAAGACTGGGTTTGTGAATATCTGAGTTTATATGTCAATGTGCGAGAGAGAGAGAGAGAGTGAGAGAGAATGAAAAGAGCTGTACAGCTGGTAGGAAGTTTAACCCTTTGTGATTTGGTTTGAGTGAACATTTGTTTGTTGGTGATTGAATGTTTGTGTTTTATTCCCTGGAGCTTGTGTTCCAGGACTGTTTTGAATCTGATTTTGTTATGGAAACTTAACATGATTTCTTTTAAGGTTAAGGATTCTATTGAGATTTAAAAAAAAGGAATGATAACTCCTGTTCTTTTTACAGATCATGACTGCCTTACTATCAGTTTCTAACTAATCTCTTTTATCTTTACATAACAGCGATTTATGGAGGACAGTTGAAGTTTCAGTTCAACATTAGATTGTGGTAAAAGCAAAATTCTATGGTTAATATCTGTGACCTTGGATTCAGCCATTGTTCATGCATTAGAAGTTTTTTTTAAAAAAACTTGAGTAGACAAATTCTTTTAAGGCAAGATCTGATTATTTTACGACTTATAGTATTGTAATTGAGCAATGATTGGTCAGGACTATTTAAGAAAACTAATTCTGGATCTAAATTAAAGGACTAAAACTGGGTAATTACAGTGAATTGCAAAATTGGGAACTGTATGCATTTTGCATTTTGACTATTAAATACTGAAGAAATGAACGTAAATTTATATAAATATATTTATACGTTAGGAACAGGCTTTGAAGGTTAGTCAAGCATGAATTGATGAATTGGTGTTTGAAGTTATGGGGAGCTAGAAATATTGCAATATTTCTTTAAAAAAAGAAAAAGGGGAAAAACATAATGACTTATCCCCTTTGGGAGGTACCCATAGGGGACAAAGAGATTGGGTTTGTAAGTGCCCCCCTCACCAGTGGGGAGGTCAGAACATTTAAAAAGGAAATGGAGGTCCTGGTTGAGGATCCGGTGGGATTGTCTGAACAAATTGATCAATTTTTGGGGCCCAGTCTGTATACCTGGGCTGAATTAATGTCTATTTTGAATATACTATTTACTGGGGAGGAAAGGGGACTTATATGAGGAGCTGCCATTAAAATATGGGACAGGGAACACCCGATTGGAGATGGGGATGCTGGACAGGGAGAGGTGAAGTTTCCCCTCAGAGACCCCCAGTGGGAAAACCAAAACCCGGAGCATAGAGAAGAAATGAGGGAATTGAAAGACCTGATTCTAAAAGGAATAAGAGAGGCAGTTCCGAAGTCACAGAATTTGATTAAAGCCTTTGAAATTAGACAGGAGAAAGATGAGACTCCCTCAGCTTTCTTGCAAAGATTAAGGGACTCAGTGCGGAACTACTCTGGAATGAACCCTGAGGACCCAGTGGCACAGGGTCTTTTGAAAGTACATTTTGTGACAAAAGCATGGCCAGACATACAGAGAAAGATACAGAAGATAGAAGGATGGAGCGAAAAACCATTAGATGAATTGTTGAGAGAGGCACAGAAAGTATTTGTAAAGAGGGAGGATGAGAGACAACAACAGAAGGTGAAAATGATGGTAGCTACGGTTGATGGGGTAATTAAGGGGAGAATGGAACCAATAGTGAGCAACCGGAGCAGCGGGTGGCAGCATGTAGGACAGAGAGGGAGAGGGAGAGGACAAGGGGGAGCATTTGATAGAGGGTTTGAGCGACAGGGGCAGAGATGGAAGTCGCTACAGGCAGGATGCTATTATTGTGGAAAGATAGGGCATTTTAAGCGGGGGTGTCCTGATCTACAAAGGGAAGAAAAGGCAATTCCGCTTATGAACTATGATGAAGAATAGGGGTGTCAGGGGTTCCTGCCCTCGGGGGCCCACCAGGAACCCTTGATAAACTTAAAGGTGGGACCGTGTAGGAAGGAGGTAGTCTTCCTAGTAGATATGGGGGCAGCACGGTCATTGCTGAATTTTAAAACAAAGAAAGTAGAAATGTTAACACGGTCAATTATTGTTTCAGGGGTAAAAGGGGAAGGATTTACTGTTCCAGTATTTGAACCTATGATGATAGAAGGTCCTAAAGGTAGGGTTACAGGGGAACTGCTGTATATCCCTGATATAGGAAGTAACTTACTGGGGAGAGACCTAATTATCCTTTTAGGATTGGAGATTGGAATTCAGGAAAAAGAATTAGTTGTACAACTGGCGATGTTGACAGAGGATGCAGAGAGAAAGATAGACCCTATTGTATGGGCTAGAGAAGGGAATCGTGGAAAACTACAGATCCCTCCCCTTACAATAAATTTAAAACGAAAAGGAGACGTTATCTGTGAACGACAATATCCTATTTCCATAGAAGGTAAACGAGGACTGCAGCCAGTAATTGAGGGACTGATTAGAGATGGACTGTTGGAGCCATGTATGTCTCCTTATAATACCCCAATTCTACCAGTGCGGAAATCTGATGGAACTTATCGATTGGTGCAGGATTTGAGATCATTAACTCGGATAGTACAGGTCAGGCACCCAGTGGTGCCAAACCCCTATACGTTATTAAGTAAGATCCCTCATGATTACAGATGGTTTAGTGTGATAGATTTAAAGGATGCCTTTTGGGCTTGTCCCTTGGCGGAGGAAAGATTTGGGACTATCCCCCTATGAAATTTTATTTGAATTACCTTATCTGGGAACGCAGGGAGAATTGCCCGAAACGTCGATTTTGCCTGTCCTCGGATGCTGCCTGAATTGCTGTGCTCTTCCAGCACCACTGATCCAGACGCAGGGAGAATTGCCAATTCCCGAAACTAAAGATTTGTTTTTAAAGAAGTATATACTGGGCTTGTCCTCCTCTTTATCTTTCCTCAGAAAACAGGGTCTATTGGCACAGACTCCGCCCCTTGAATTTGCTGTTCATCCCATCCGGCCAGGAGATTGGGTCTTAATAAAATCATGGACAGAGACTAAGCTGCAGCCAGACTGGGAAGGGCCGTACCAGGCTCTTTTGACTACCGAAACGGCAATAAGGACGGCGGAACAAGGCTGGACTCATTACACTCGGATCAAAGGGCCAGTGGACCCTCCAGTTGAGGAAGAAGTCTGGACAGCCGAATCAACGCAAGACCAGCTGAAACTCAGACGAAAGAGACTTTGAGTAATTGACTATACAGTGGCGACGCGAGCGCGGGATTATTTCTGTAAGATTGTATATTAAGCCTTTTTGTGTTTTAGCATAATGATCAGAATACTGGGAATGCTTAGAGTTATGATGCTAGCCCTCTTGGTATTGGGATTTTGTCAAATATCATTTTCATATGTATTATTAATGGTTCCTGAGTCTGATAATCCACAAGTAATAGACACTGATATATGTAGCTTAGTAAATTGTGGGAATGTAGCTAATCAGAGACAATACCGCAACTCAGAGATACATCTTAAGTCCTATGGGGATGGCATCGGGGATGGTACCTGGTATAATGGTCTTGTCACAATACACCGGGCCCCCTTCCGACCAGCACGCGATTGTCCCGATAAAAAGTGTAACCCCATATATTTAACGATAAGAAAAACCACATGGCACGAGGCAATTTTGGGAGGTGGCACTTATGAGGTACAATTAAATGAAACATTTGGGATTGAAATGAAAGCAAATGGGAAGGAGTTTGTGGGCTGTTGTTTTCGAATTAGCGTAGGACAGGGAAAACGGGTAGAATTACTGGGTAATGAGATACAACCTTTCACCCCTCCCGATGATTCTAAAGTAGTAAAAATTATAGAGGTAAAGGATTTGAAACAGACCATCGAGATAGAGACTGGGTACGGGGATGCAAATGCCTGGGTTGAATGGGTAAAGTATACTGTAAAAAGTCTGAACAAAAGCAATTGCTATGCATGTGCCTCCGGTAAGCCAGTGGCCCAGGTGGTTCCCTTTCCGCTCGGGTGGAAGCGAGACAGGAAGGGCATGAAATGTATGATAGCTCTGTACCAGGATGAGACTGCATGGAATGATAGGAATTGTACCTCCCTATCTCTAATGTTCCCTCCCTTGGAGGAGAAAGATGCAAAAGTTCCCCCCACATTTTCCGCCGCAGTTGGAAATCACACATCGTGTGTGCGCAGGCGAGGTACGAGTCAGTCGAGAGATTTGGGGGAGCTGAAATTATGTACAGAGATTAAGAATGTTACCGAAACGGAGAAGGGAGGGAACTACTCAGCACTAAAGGTTCCCCGAGCGGATCTGTGGTGGTACTGTGGAAGAAAAATATTGAGACCCACCCTACCTCCGGATTGGAAAGGGATATGCGCAATTGTACAATTGGCAATTCCATTTACCTTGGCATTTGAGAAGGAAAAGATAGTAAGAAAAAGGGGAAGGGGTAAGAGATTACTGTTAGATACTTCTTTGGATGACAGGATTTATCTTGATTCGGTAGGAGTTCCTAGGGGAGTACCTGATGAATTCAAGGCTCGTAACCAGATTGCAGCAGGCTTTGAGTCAGCTCTCTTTTGGTGGGCAACAATTAATAAAAATGTAGACTGGATAAATTACATTTTCTATAATCAACAGCGATTTATAAAATTATACATGAGAGGCGGTTAAAGGAATATCAGAACAGCTTGATGCGACAAGTAGGATGGCATGGGAAAACAGAATAGCCCTTGATATGATTTTAGCAGAGAAAGGGGGTGGTGGTTTTTATCCTTACTTCCCTGATAGTAGTAGTCGGGGTATTGGTGGCCAATGGCTGTTGTGTCATACCCTGTATACGAGGGCTCACCCAGAGGCTGATTGAAACAGCCTAGGTGAAACGAATGCCCCTGAAGGGAATCAGACACAGGAACTTTATCAACTAAATAATAAGGAGATGAGTGAGGCTAAGATGGATGAAATCTCTGAAATGATGCTTGCGAATTTTGCGAACAATGTTAAAAAAAAAGGAGACAAAAATGCAGAAGATAACAGATAGTAATGAAAAGAAAAAGGGGAAATTGTGGGATATAAATGAATTAATGTTATTTCTGCAAGTATAAATTCTGATACAGAACAGGAATGAGAAAATACATATTCAGCAAAAAGAAAGGATATGTTAGCATGAGACGTGAATACAGAACAATGGTGGATATATGGGCAAACAGGAAAGCATCTGTTTCCCCCTTACACGGGGACACAGGAACAAACCCTAATCAAAGAGGTCAAAGTGGCCTCTGGATGGAAATAGATGCTGATAGAAGAAAAGATATGCCTAATCAATAATCTATAATAGACTGACGTCAAACACCCTTATGGGAGTCAGAGATAAGAGTTTGTCACAGACAAGACAGGATAAACAGAAGTTGTGGGATCAGTCTTAAGGAAACGTAAGCGAAGCAGGGAACAGACAATGGAATAAGGAAAACATATGGGAAAAGAAACAGTATAAATTGCAAGGGTTTTTTGGGATATACTGTGCATTTTGTCATTGCCTTACCTGGTAATGAGACAAAGCACCCACCTATAGGTGTATAAATAAATGGCAGATTCAGATATTTGTCTCGGACTGAAATTATTAAAGTGAGTGAGCTTTTGTTTCTCACAGCACCTCCTCCAGTGATCTCTCTTGTTTTTTTACCTGTTCCCTTAATATGAAACCTTTTATCACATAATCTCTCTTGTTTTCCCACTCCTAATCATAAACTTTTCCTTGCATTTCCACCTTTCCTCCTTTCACATTTTTAAACCTCTCAAACCTCAAACTGCTCTCAGTTCTGATGAAACCACACCAACTATCGGCTGTGAAGACACCATGGAGAAAAGCAGAAGAGAAAATGCTGGAGAACCTCAGCAGGTCTGGCAGCATCTGTAAGGAGAGAAAAGAGCTGACGTTTCAAGTCTAACTGACACTTTGTCAAAGCATCTGCAGTAATTTGCATTTATGGGGAAAAGCAGGTCCTGAGCCCAAACTTGCTGGCAAGCGGTCCATACCAGCAGCCTCCACATTTGGCAATATTGGCTCATTGTCCAATGAGGTTTAGTGGGCTTCTGATGCTGATGACCTTATCGTAACAGCTTCGCCAGGAGATGTGGTCATCTGGAGGGGTAGTCACGTCAAGGCGTGGTAGCTTGGAGGGGTGGTCACCAAGAGAGGTGCTCACTAGGAGGGATGGTCGCTTGGAGAGGCATTCACTTGGAGAGGTGGTAACCAGGAGGGATGGTCAACATGATGATTGGTCACTACGAGTGGTGGTCCCTCAGAGGGGTGGTCACTCAGAGCGATTGTCACTCAAAGGTGTGGTCACTCAGAAGAATTGCTATCAGGAAGGGTGGTCACTTGGAGAGGTGGTCACTCAGAAGATTGGTACCACAGAGGGGTGGTTCCTCAGAGGGGTGGTCACTCAGAGAAATGGTGACTCAGAGGAGTGGTCACTCAGAGGGGTGGTCACTTGGAGGATGGCCATTTAGAGGGATGGACCCTCAGAGGGGTGCTCACTCTGAGAGGTGGTCACTCAGAGGGGCTGTCATCAGGAGGGGCGGTCAGTTGGGTGGTCACTCAGAGATTGTCACTAGGAGTGGTCACTCAGAGGAATGGTCTCTCAGAGGAATGATCACTTGGAGGGGTGATCACTCAGAGGGGTGGTCACCAGGAGGGGAGATCTCTCAGAGGAGTGGTCACCAGGAGGGGTGGTCACCAGGAGGGGTGGTCACTCAGGAACGTATTCAGATAGTACCATTAAAAATCAATGGAAAAGCTCTGGAGGCTGAGGATAATCGGAGGGGAATCCCTGTCTCAGGGACAGTTGGCTTTGAGAGTGTGGTCTCCAGCCCTTGGGGTTTCCTACTTCTGGGCTATTGCTGGGACAATGTTTCCATTCAGTTCCACCGTCCTACAATGGGAGAAGACACCCAGCTCTTAATAAAGTTCTGATCGCTTTATAAAATACCCCTCTTCAGGGATTGTTCAACAGATCACTGTGGGCAGCACGGTGGCTCAGAGGTTAGCACTGCTGCCCCACAGCACCAGGGACCCGGGATTGATTCCAGCCTCGGGCGACTGTCTGTGTGGAGTTTGCACATTCGCCCTGTGTCTGTGTGGGTTTCGCCCGGGTGCTCCGGTTTCCTCCCACAGGGATGTGCAGATTAGGTGGTTTGGCCATGCTAAATTGCCCATAATGTCCAGGAATGTGGAGGTTAGATGCATTAGTTATGGAAAATATAGAGTAATATGGTAGGGGAATGGGTCTGGGTGGGTTACTCTCTGGAGAGTAAGTGTGGACTTGTTGGGCCAAATGTAAGGATTCTGTGATGACAGATCCCTCAACCTTGAGTCTGACAGCCCTGAGGAGAAAGTGAGGTCCTGAAGAAGGGCTAATGCCCGAAACGTCGATTCTCCTGTTCCCTGGATGCTGCCTGACCTGCTGCGCTTTTCCAGCAACACATTTCCATCTCTGACAGCCCTGACATGGGGGAAATGCCTCTCTGTAAATATTTCCTCACCTGCTGGGTATTTCTGGCATTTTACCTGATTATTCCTCCAGGTCTTGGAAATGGTCCCGATATTCAATTGCACTGACTGATCCCTCTTCCACACTGACCACTCCCCCACACTGACCCCTCCCCCAAACTAACCCCTACCCTGCCTTACCCTGACTCCCTCACACTGACCACTCCCCAACCCCCACACCGAACACCCCCCTCCCCCACACTGACTCCTCCCCCTGCCCTACACTGAGCCCACCCCCTCCCCACACTGAACCCGCTCCCTCCCTCACACTGACCATTCCCCCTCCCCCAACACTGACCCCTCTCTCACACTGACCACTCTCACACTGAAACCTCCCTCACACGGAAACCTCCCACATACTGACCACTCTCTCAAACTGACCCCTCTCTAACACTGACTCCTCTCTTACACTGAGACCTCTCACACACTGACCCCTCTCTCACACTGACCCCCTCCCTCACACTGACCCCTCTCTCACACTGAAACCTCCCTCACACTGACCCCTCTCTCACACTGACCCCTCTCTCACACTGACCCCTCTCTCACACTGAAACCTCCCACACATTGACCCCTCTCTCACACTGAAACCTCCCTCACACTGACCCCTCTCTCACACTGACCCCTCTCTCACACTGACCCCTCTCTCACACTGAAACCTCCCTCACACTGACCTCTCTATCACACTGAAACCTCCCTCACACTGACCCCTCTCTCACACTGAAACATCCCTCACACTGACCCCTCTCTCACACTGACCCCTCTCTCAAACTGACCCCTCTGTCACACTGAAACCTCCCTCACACTGACCCCTCTCTCACACTGACCCCTCTCTCACACTGAAACCTCTCTTACACTGAACCCTCTCACACACTGAAACCTCCCACCCATTGACCCCCTCGCACACTGACCCGTCTCTCACACTGAAACCTCCCCCATATTGACCCCTCTCTCACACTGACCCCTCTCTCACACTGAGCCCTATTTCACACTGAAACTTCCCTGACACTGACCCCTCTCTCACACTGAAACCTCCCTGACACCGACCCCTCTCTCACACTGAAACCTCCCACACATTGACCCCCTCTCACACTGAAACCTCCCTTACACTGACCCCTCTCTCAGACTGAAACCTCCCTCACACTGAAACCTCCCTCACACTGACCTTTCTCTCACACTGACACCTCCCTCACACTGACCCCTCTCTCAGACTGACGCCTCTCTCACACCGACCCCTCCCTCACACTGACCCCTCTCTCACACTGAGCCCTCCCTCACACTGACCCCTCTCTCACACTGACCCCTCCCTCACACTGACCCCTCTCTCACACTGACCCCTCTCTCACACTTAAATCTCTCACACATTGACCCCTCTCACACACTGAAACCTCCAACACATTGACCACTCTCTCACACTGACCCCTCTATCACACTGAAACCTCCCTCACACTGACCCCTCTCTCACACTGAAACCTCCCTCACACTGACTCCTCTCTCACACTGCCCCCTCCCTCACACTGACCCCTCTCTCACACTGACTCCTCTCTCACACTGAAACCTCCTACACATTGACCCCTGACTCACACTGAAACCTCCCACACATTGTCCCCTCTCACACTGACCCCTCTCACACTGACCCCTCTCTCACACTGACCCCTCTCTCACACTGAAACCTCCCTCACACAGACCTTCTCTCACACTGAAACCTCCGTCACACTGACCCCTCTCTCACACTGAAACCTCCCTCACACTGATCCCTCCCTCACACTGACCCCTCTCTCACACTGACCCCTCTCTCACACTGAAACCTCGCTCACACTGACCCCTCTCTCACACTGAAACCTCCCTCACACTGATCCCTCTCTCACACTGACACCTCTCTCACACTGACCCCTCTCTCACACTGAAACCTCCCACACATTCACCCCTCTCTCACACTGACACCTCTCTCACACTGAGACCTCCCACACATTGACCCCTCTCTCACACTGACCCCTCTCTCACACTGAGACCTCCCACACATTGACCACTCTCTCACACTGACCCCTCTCTCACACTGACCCGTATTTCACACTGAAAACTCCCTGACACTGACCCCTCTCTGACATTGAAACCTCCCACACATTTCCCCTCTCTCATACTGAAACCTCACTCACACTGACCCCTCTCTCACACTGACCCCTCTCTCACACTGCAACCTCCCTCACACTGACCCCTCTTTTACACTAACCCCTCTCTCACACAGACCCCTCTCTCACACTGAAACCTCTCTCACACTGACCCCTCTCTCACACTGAAACCTCCCTTACACTGACCCCTCTCTCACACTGACCCCTCTCTCACACTGAAAACTCTCACACATTGACCCCTCTCACACACTGAAACCTCCCACACATTGACCCCTCTCTCACGCTGATCCCTGTCTCACACTGACCCCCCTCTCACACTGACCCCTCCGTCATACTGACCCCTCTCTCACACTGAAACCTCCAACACATTGACCCCTGACTCACACTGTAACCTCCCACACATTGACCCCTCACTCACACTGACCCGTCCCTCACACTGACCCCTCTCTCACACTGACCCCTCCCTCACACTGACCCCTCTCTCACACTGACCCCTCTCTCACGCTGAAAACTCTCACACATTGACCCCTCTCACACACTGAAACCTCCCACACATTGACCCCTCTCTCACGCTGATCCCTCTCTCACACTGACCCCTCTCTCACACTGACCCCTCCCTCACATTGACCCCTCTCTCACACTGAAACCTCCCACACATTGACCTCTGACTCACACTGTAACCTCTCACACATTGACCCCTCACTCACACTGACCCTCTCTCACACTGACCCCTCTCTCACACTGAAACCTCCCACACATTGACCCCTCTCTCACACTGAAACCTCCCTCACACTGACCCTCTCTCACACTGAAACCTCCCTCACACTGACCCCTCTCTCACACTGAAACCTCCCTCACACTGTTCCCTCTCTCACACTGACCCCTCTCTCACACTGACCCCTCTCTCACACTGAAACCTCCCTCACACTGACCCCTCTCTCACACTGACCCTTCTCTCACAAACTGAAACCTCCCTCACACTGACCCCTCTCTCACACTGACCCCTCTCTCATACTGAAACCTCTCTCACACTGACCCCTCTCTCACACTGAAACCTCACGCACATTGACCCCTCTCTCACACTGACCCCTCTCTCACACTGAAACCTCCCTCACACTGACCCCTCTCTTACACTGACCCCTCTCTCACACTGAAACCTCCCTCACACTGACCCCTCTCTCACACTGAAACCTCCCTTACACTAACCCCTCTCTCACACTGACCTCTCTATCACACTGAAACCTCCCTCACACTGACCCCTCTCTCACACTGAAACATACCTCACACTGACCCCTCTCTCACACTGACCCCTCTCTCAAACTGACCCCTCTGTCACACTGAAACCTCCCTCACACTGACCCCTCTCTCACACTGACCCATCTCTCACACTGAAACGTCTCTTACACTGAACCCTCTCACACACTGAAACCTCCCACCCATTGACCCCTCTCGCACACTGACCCGTCTCTCACACCGAAACATCCCCCATATTGACCCCTCTCTCACACTGACCCCTCTCTCACACTGAGCCCTATTTCACACTGAAACTTCCCTGACACTGGCCCCTCTCTCACACTGAAACCTCCCTGACACTGACCCCTCTCCCACACTGTAACCTCCCTTACACTGACCCCTCTCTCACACTGAAACCTCTCTCACACTGACCCCTCCCTCACACTGACCCCACTCTCACACTGACCCCTCTCTCACACTGAAACCTCCCTCACACTGACCTCTCTCTCACACTGACACCTCCCTCACACTGACCCCTCTCTCAGACTGACCCCTCTCCCACACCGACCCCTCCCTCACACTGACCCCTCTCCAACATCGACCCCTCCCTCACACTGACCCCTCTCTCACACTGAGCCCTCCCTCACACTGACCCCTCTCTCACACTGACCCCTCACTCACACTGACCCCTCTCTCACACTGACTCCTCTCTCACACTGAAATCTCTCACACATTCACCCCTCTCACACACTGAAACCTCCCACACATTGACCCCTCTCTCACACTGAAACCTCCCTCACACTGACCCCTCTCACACTGACCCCTCTCTCACACTGAAACCCCCCTCACACTGACCCCTCTCTCACAATGACCCCTCTCTCACACTGACCCCTCTCACACTGATCCCTCTCTCACACTGAAACCTCCCTCACACTGATCCCTCCCTCACACTGACCCCTCTCTCACACTGACCCCTCTCTCACACTGAAACCTCGCTCACACTGACCCCTCTCTCACACTGAAACCACCCGTACACTGACCCCTCGCTCACACTGACCCCTCACCCACACTGACCCCTCTCTCACACTGACCCCTCTCTCACACAGACCCCTCCCTCACACTGACCCCACTCTCACACTGACCCCTCCCTCTCTCACACTGACCCCTCTCTCACACTGAAAACTGTCACACATTGACCCCTCTCACACACTGAAACCTCCCACACATTGACCCCTCTCTCACGCTGATCCCTCTCTCACACTGACCCCTCTCTCACACTGACCCCTCCCTCACACTGACCCTCTCTCACACTGAAACCTCCCACACATTGACCCCAGACTCACACTGTAACCTCCCACACATTGACCCCTCACTCACACTGAAACCTCCCTCACATTGACACCTCTCTCACACTGAAACCTCCCTCACACTGACCCTCTCTCACACTGAAACCTCCCTCACACTGTTCCCTCTCTCACACTGACCCCTCTCTCGCACTGACCCCTCTCTTCACACTGACCCCTCTCTCATACTGAAACCTCTCTCACACTGACCCCTCCCTCATACTGAAACCTCCCTCACACTGACCCCTCTCTCACACTGAAACCTCCCACACATTGACTCCCTCTCACACTGAAACCTCCCTCACACTGACCCCTCTCTCACACTGAAACCTCCCTCACACTGACCCCTCTCTCACACTGACCCCTCTCTCACACTGACCCCTCTCTCACACTGAAACCTCCCACCCATTGACCCCTCTCGCACACTGACCCGTCTCTCACACTGAAACCACGCCCATATTGACCCCTCTCTCACACTGACCCCTCTCTCACACTGAGACCTATTTCACACTGAAACTTCCCTGACACTGACCCCTCTCTCACACTGAAACCTCCCTGACACTGACCCCTCTCTCACACTGAAACCTCCCACACATTGACCCCCTCTCATACTGAAACCTCCCTTACACTGACCCCTCTCTCACACTGAAACCTACCTCACACTGACCCCTCTCTCACACTGACCCCTCTCTCACACTGACACCTCCCTCACACTGACCCCTCTCTCAGACTGAACCCTCTCTCAACCGACCCCTCCCTCAAAATTATTCCTCTCTCACACTGAGCCCTCCCTCACACTGACCCCTCTCTCACACTGACCCCTCCCTCACACTGACCCCTCTCTCACACTGACCCCTCTCTCACACTGAAATCTCTCACACATTGACCCCTCTCACACACTGAAACCTCCCACACATTGACCACTCTCTCACACTGACACCTCTATCACACTGAAACCTCCCTCACACTGACCCCTCTCTCACACTGAAACCTCCCTCACACTGACTCCTCTCTCACACTGCCCCCTCCCTCACACTGACCCCTCTCTCACACTGACCCCTCTATCACACTGAAACCTCCCACACGTTGACCCCTGACTCACACTGAAACCTCCCACACATTGACGCCTCTCACACTGACCCCTCTCTCACACTGACCCCTCTTTCATACTGAAACCTCCCACACATTGACCCCTCTCTCACACTGAAACCTCCCTCACACTGACCCCGTCCTCACACTGACCCCTCTCTCACACTGACCCCTCTCTCACACTGAAACCTCCCTCACACTGACCCTCTCTCACACTGAATCCTCCCTCACACTGACCCCTCTCTCACACTGAAACCTCCCTCACACTGATCCCTCCCTCACACTGACCCCTCTCTCACACTGACCCCTCTCTCACATTGAAACCTCGCTCACAATGACCCCTCTCTCACACTGAAACCTCCCTCACACTGATCCCTCTCTCACACTGACACCTCTCTCACACTGACCCCTCTTTCACACTGAAACCTCCCACACATTGACCCCTCTCTCACACTGACCCCTCTCTCACACTGAGACCTCCCTCACATTGACCCCTCTCTCACACTGACCCCTCTCTCACACTGACCCGTATTTCACACTGAAACCTCCCTGACACTGACCCCTCTCTCACATTGAAACCTCCCACACATTTCCCCTCTCTCATACTGAAACTTCCCTCACACTGACCCCACTCTCACACTGACCCCTCTCTCACACTGCAACCTCCCTCACACTGACCCCTTTTTTACACTGACGCCTCTCTCATACAGACCCCTCTCTCACACTGAAACCTCCCTCACACTGACCCCTCACTCACACTGACCCCTCTCTCACACTGACGCCTCTCTCAGACAGACCCCTCCCTCACATTGACCCCTCTGTCACACTGACCCGTCCCTCACACTGACCCCACTCTCACACTGACCCCTCCCTCACACTGACCCCTCTCTCACACTGACCCCTCTCTCACACTGAAAACTCTCACACATTGACCCCTCTCACACACTGAAACCTCCCACACATTGACCCCTCTCTCACACTGATCCCTCTCTCACACTAAACCCCTCTCTCACACTGAAACCTCCCACATATTGACCCCTGACTCACACTGTAACCTCCCACACATTGACCCCTCACTCACACTGACCCCTCTCTCACACTGACCCCTCTCTCACACTGACCCCTCCCTCACATTGACCCCTCTCTCACACTGAAACCTCCCACACATTGACCTCTGACTCACACTGTAACCTCTCACACATTGACCCCTCACTCACACTGACCCTCTCTCACACTGACCCCTCTCTCACACTGAAACCTCCCACACATTGACCCCTCTCTCACACTGAAACCTCCCTCACACTGACCCTCTCTCACACTGAAACCTCCCTCACACTGACCCCTCTCTCACACTGAAACCTCCCTCACACTGTTCCCTCTCTCACACTGACCCCTCTCTCACACTGACCCCTCTCTCACACTGAAACCTCCCTCACACTGACCCCTCTCTCACACTGACCCTTCTCTCACAAACTGAAACCTCCCTCACACTGACCCCTCTCTCACACTGACCCCTCTCTCATACTGAAACCTCTCTCACACTGACCCCTCTCTCACACTGAAACCTCACGCACATTGACCCCTCTCTCACACTGACCCCTCTCTCACACTGAAACCTCCCTCACACTGACCCCTCTCTTACACTGACCCCTCTCTCACACTGAAACCTCCCTCACACTGACCCCTCTCTCACACTGAAACCTCCCTTACACTAACCCCTCTCTCACACTGACCTCTCTATCACACTGAAACCTCCCTCACACTGACCCCTCTCTCACACTGAAACATACCTCACACTGACCCCTCTCTCACACTGACCCCTCTCTCAAACTGACCCCTCTGTCACACTGAAACCTCCCTCACACTGACCCCTCTCTCACACTGACCCATCTCTCACACTGAAACGTCTCTTACACTGAACCCTCTCACACACTGAAACCTCCCACCCATTGACCCCTCTCGCACACTGACCCGTCTCTCACACCGAAACATCCCCCATATTGACCCCTCTCTCACACTGACCCCTCTCTCACACTGAGCCCTATTTCACACTGAAACTTCCCTGACACTGGCCCCTCTCTCACACTGAAACCTCCCTGACACTGACCCCTCTCCCACACTGTAACCTCCCTTACACTGACCCCTCTCTCACACTGAAACCTCTCTCACACTGACCCCTCCCTCACACTGACCCCACTCTCACACTGACCCCTCTCTCACACTGAAACCTCCCTCACACTGACCTCTCTCTCACACTGACACCTCCCTCACACTGACCCCTCTCTCAGACTGACCCCTCTCCCACACCGACCCCTCCCTCACACTGACCCCTCTCCAACATCGACCCCTCCCTCACACTGACCCCTCTCTCACACTGAGCCCTCCCTCACACTGACCCCTCTCTCACACTGACCCCTCACTCACACTGACCCCTCTCTCACACTGACTCCTCTCTCACACTGAAATCTCTCACACATTCACCCCTCTCACACACTGAAACCTCCCACACATTGACCCCTCTCTCACACTGAAACCTCCCTCACACTGACCCCTCTCACACTGACCCCTCTCTCACACTGAAACCCCCCTCACACTGACCCCTCTCTCACAATGACCCCTCTCTCACACTGACCCCTCTCACACTGATCCCTCTCTCACACTGAAACCTCCCTCACACTGATCCCTCCCTCACACTGACCCCTCTCTCACACTGACCCCTCTCTCACACTGAAACCTCGCTCACACTGACCCCTCTCTCACACTGAAACCACCCGTACACTGACCCCTCGCTCACACTGACCCCTCACCCACACTGACCCCTCTCTCACACTGACCCCTCTCTCACACAGACCCCTCCCTCACACTGACCCCACTCTCACACTGACCCCTCCCTCTCTCACACTGACCCCTCTCTCACACTGAAAACTGTCACACATTGACCCCTCTCACACACTGAAACCTCCCACACATTGACCCCTCTCTCACGCTGATCCCTCTCTCACACTGACCCCTCTCTCACACTGACCCCTCCCTCACACTGACCCTCTCTCACACTGAAACCTCCCACACATTGACCCCAGACTCACACTGTAACCTCCCACACATTGACCCCTCACTCACACTGAAACCTCCCTCACATTGACACCTCTCTCACACTGAAACCTCCCTCACACTGACCCTCTCTCACACTGAAACCTCCCTCACACTGTTCCCTCTCTCACACTGACCCCTCTCTCGCACTGACCCCTCTCTTCACACTGACCCCTCTCTCATACTGAAACCTCTCTCACACTGACCCCTCCCTCATACTGAAACCTCCCTCACACTGACCCCTCTCTCACACTGAAACCTCCCACACATTGACTCCCTCTCACACTGAAACCTCCCTCACACTGACCCCTCTCTCACACTGAAACCTCCCTCACACTGACCCCTCTCTCACACTGACCCCTCTCTCACACTGACCCCTCTCTCACACTGAAACCTCCCACCCATTGACCCCTCTCGCACACTGACCCGTCTCTCACACTGAAACCACGCCCATATTGACCCCTCTCTCACACTGACCCCTCTCTCACACTGAGACCTATTTCACACTGAAACTTCCCTGACACTGACCCCTCTCTCACACTGAAACCTCCCTGACACTGACCCCTCTCTCACACTGAAACCTCCCACACATTGACCCCCTCTCATACTGAAACCTCCCTTACACTGACCCCTCTCTCACACTGAAACCTACCTCACACTGACCCCTCTCTCACACTGACCCCTCTCTCACACTGACACCTCCCTCACACTGACCCCTCTCTCAGACTGAACCCTCTCTCAACCGACCCCTCCCTCAAAATTATTCCTCTCTCACACTGAGCCCTCCCTCACACTGACCCCTCTCTCACACTGACCCCTCCCTCACACTGACCCCTCTCTCACACTGACCCCTCTCTCACACTGAAATCTCTCACACATTGACCCCTCTCACACACTGAAACCTCCCACACATTGACCACTCTCTCACACTGACACCTCTATCACACTGAAACCTCCCTCACACTGACCCCTCTCTCACACTGAAACCTCCCTCACACTGACTCCTCTCTCACACTGCCCCCTCCCTCACACTGACCCCTCTCTCACACTGACCCCTCTATCACACTGAAACCTCCCACACGTTGACCCCTGACTCACACTGAAACCTCCCACACATTGACGCCTCTCACACTGACCCCTCTCTCACACTGACCCCTCTTTCATACTGAAACCTCCCACACATTGACCCCTCTCTCACACTGAAACCTCCCTCACACTGACCCCGTCCTCACACTGACCCCTCTCTCACACTGACCCCTCTCTCACACTGAAACCTCCCTCACACTGACCCTCTCTCACACTGAATCCTCCCTCACACTGACCCCTCTCTCACACTGAAACCTCCCTCACACTGATCCCTCCCTCACACTGACCCCTCTCTCACACTGACCCCTCTCTCACATTGAAACCTCGCTCACAATGACCCCTCTCTCACACTGAAACCTCCCTCACACTGATCCCTCTCTCACACTGACACCTCTCTCACACTGACCCCTCTTTCACACTGAAACCTCCCACACATTGACCCCTCTCTCACACTGACCCCTCTCTCACACTGAGACCTCCCTCACATTGACCCCTCTCTCACACTGACCCCTCTCTCACACTGACCCGTATTTCACACTGAAACCTCCCTGACACTGACCCCTCTCTCACATTGAAACCTCCCACACATTTCCCCTCTCTCATACTGAAACTTCCCTCACACTGACCCCACTCTCACACTGACCCCTCTCTCACACTGCAACCTCCCTCACACTGACCCCTTTTTTACACTGACGCCTCTCTCATACAGACCCCTCTCTCACACTGAAACCTCCCTCACACTGACCCCTCACTCACACTGACCCCTCTCTCACACTGACGCCTCTCTCAGACAGACCCCTCCCTCACATTGACCCCTCTGTCACACTGACCCGTCCCTCACACTGACCCCACTCTCACACTGACCCCTCCCTCACACTGACCCCTCTCTCACACTGACCCCTCTCTCACACTGAAAACTCTCACACATTGACCCCTCTCACACACTGAAACCTCCCACACATTGACCCCTCTCTCACACTGATCCCTCTCTCACACTAAACCCCTCTCTCACACTGAAACCTCCCACATATTGACCCCTGACTCACACTGTAACCTCCCACACATTGACCCCTCACTCACACTGACCCCTCTCTCACACTGACCCCTCTTTCACACTGAAACCTCCCACACATTGACCCCTCTCTCACACTGAAACCTCCCTCACATTGACCCCTCTCTCACACTGAAACCTCCCACACACTGACCCTCTCTCACAGTGAAACCTCACTCACACTGACCCCTCTCTCACACTGAAACCTCCCTCACACTGTTCCCTCTCTCACACTGACCCCTCTCTCACACTAACCCCTCTCTCACACTGAAACCTCCCTCACACTGACCCCTCTCTCACACTGACCCCTCTTTCACACTGACCCCTCTCACACTGACCCCTCTCTCACACTGACCCCTCTCTCACACTGACCCCTCTCTCACACTGACCCCTCTCTCACACTGTAACCTCCCACACTCTGACCCCTCTCTCACACTGACCCCTCCCTCACACTGACCCCTCTCTCACAGTGACCCCTCTCTCACACTGTAACCTCCCACACACTAACCTCGCTCTCACACTGACCCCTCTCTCACACTGACCCCTCTCTCACATTGACCCCTCTCTCACACTGTAACCTCCCACACACTGACCCCTCTCTCACACTGACCCCTCTCTCACACTGACCCCTCTCTCACACTGAAACCTCCCTCACACTGACCCCTCTCTCACACTACCCCTCTCTCACACTGACCCCTCTCTCACACTGAAACCTCCCTCACACTGACACGTCTCTCAAACTGACCCCTCTCTCACACTGACCCCTCTCTCACACTGACCCCTCTCTTCACACTGACCCCTCCCTCATACTGACCTCTCTCTCACACTGACCCCTCCCTCACACTGACCCCCTCTCACACTGACCCCTCTCTCACACTTAAACCTCCCTCACACTGACCCCCTCTCACACTGACCCCTCTCTCACACTGACCCCTCTCTCACACTGACCCCTCTCTCACACTGACCCCTCCCTCACACTGACCCCTCACTCACACTGACCCCTCTCTCACACTGACGCCTCTCTCAGACAGACCCCTCCCTCACATTGACCCCTCTGTCACACTGACCCGTCCCTCACACTGACCCCACTCTCACACTGACCCCTCCCTCACACTGACCCCTCTCTCACACTGACCCCTCTCTCACACTGAAAACTCTCACACATTGACCCCTCTCACACACTGAAACCTCCCACACATTGACCCCTCTCTCACACTGATCCCTCTCTCACACTGACCCCTCTCTCACAATGACCCCTCCCTCACACTAAACCCCTCTCTCACACTGAAACCTCCCACATATTGACCCCTGACTCACACTGTAACCTCCCACACATTGACCCCTCACTCACACTGACCCCTCTCTCACACTGACCCCTCTTTCACACTGAAACCTCCCACACATTGACCCCTCTCTCACACTGAAACCTCCCTCACATTGACCCCTCTCTCACACTGAAACCTCCCACACACTGACCCTCTCTCACAGTGAAACCTCACTCACACTGACCCCTCTCTCACACTGTAACCTCCCACACACTGACCCCTCTCTCACACTGACCCCTCTCTCACACTGACCCCTCTCTTCACACTGACCCCTCCCTCATACTGACCTCTCTCTCACACTGACCCCTCCCTCACACTGACCCCCTCTCACACTGACCCCTCTCTCACACTTAAACCTCCCTCACACTGACCCCCTCTCACACTGACCCCTCTCTCACACTGACCCCTCTCTCACACTGACCCCTCTCTCACACTGACCCCTCCCTCACACTGACCCCTCTCTCACACTGTAACCTCCCACACTCTGACCCCTCTCTCACACTGACCCCTCTCTCACAGTGACCCCTCTCTCACACTGTAACCTCTCTCACCCTGATCCCCTCTCACACTGACCCCTCCCTCACACTGACCCCTCTCTCACACTGACCCCTCTCTCATACTGAAACCTCCCTCACACTGACCCCTCTCTCACACTGACCCCTCTCTCACACTGAAACCTCCCACCCATTGACCCCTCTCGCACACTGACCCGTCTCTCACACTGAAACCACGCCCATATTGACCCCTCTCTCACACTGACCCCTCTCTCACACTGAGACCTATTTCACACTGAAACTTCCCTGACACTGACCCCTCTCTCACACTGAAACCTCCCTGACACTGACCCCTCTCTCACACTGAAACCTCCCACACATTGACCCCCTCTCATACTGAAACCTCCCTTACACTGACCCCTCTCTCACACTGAAACCTACCTCACACTGACCCCTCTCTCACACTGACCCCTCTCTCACACTGACACCTCCCTCACACTGATCCCTCTCTCAGACTGAACCCTCTCTCAACCGACCCCTCCCTCAAAATTATTCCTCTCTCACACTGAGCCCTCCCTCACACTGACCCCTCTCTCACACTGACCCCTCCCTCACACTGACCCCTCTCTCACACTGACCCCTCTCTCACACTGAAATCTCTCACACATTGACCCCTCTCACACACTGAAACCTCCCACACATTGACCACTCTCTCACACTGACACCTCTATCACACTGAAACCTCCCTCACACTGACCCCTCTCTCACACTGAAACCTCCCTCACACTGACTCCTCTCTCACACTGCCCCCTCCCTCACACTGACCCCTCTCTCACACTGACCCCTCTATCACACTGAAACCTCCCACACGTTGACCCCTGACTCACACTGAAACCTCCCACACATTGACGCCTCTCACACTGACCCCTCTCTCACACTGACCCCTCTTTCATACTGAAACCTCCCACACATTGACCCCTCTCTCACACTGAAACCTCCCTCACACTGACCCCGTCCTCACACTGACCCCTCTCTCACACTGACCCCTCTCTCACACTGAAACCTCCCTCACACTGACCCTCTCTCACACTGAATCCTCCCTCACACTGACCCCTCTCTCACACTGAAACCTCCCTCACACTGATCCCTCCCTCACACTGACCCCTCTCTCACACTGACCCCTCTCTCACATTGAAACCTCGCTCACAATGACCCCTCTCTCACACTGAAACCTCCCTCACACTGATCCCTCTCTCACACTGACACCTCTCTCACACTGACCCCTCTTTCACACTGAAACCTCCCACACATTGACCCCTCTCTCACACTGACCCCTCTCTCACACTGAGACCTCCCTCACATTGACCCCTCTCTCACACTGACCCCTCTCTCACACTGACCCGTATTTCACACTGAAACCTCCCTGACACTGACCCCTCTCTCACATTGAAACCTCCCACACATTTCCCCTCTCTCATACTGAAACCTCCCTCACACTGACCCCACTCTCACACTGACCCCTCTCTCACACTGCAACCTCCCTCACACTGACCCCTTTTTTACACTGACCCCTCTCTCATGCAGACCCCTCTCTCACACTGAAACCTCCCTCACACTGACCCCTCACTCACACTGACCCCTCTCTCACACTGACGCCTCTCTCAGACAGACCCCTCCCTCACATTGACCCCTCTGTCACACTGACCCGTCCCTCACACTGACCCCACTCTCACACTGACCCCTCCCTCACACTGACCCCTCTCTCACACTGACCCCTCTCTCACACTGAAAACTCTCACACATTGACCCCTCTCTCATACTGAAACCTCCCTCACACTGACCCCTCTCTCACACTGACCCCTCTCTCACACTGACCCCTCTCTCACACTGAAACCTCCCACCCATTGACCCCTCTCGCACACTGACCCGTCTCTCACACTGAAACCACGACCATATTGACCCCTCTCTCACACTGACCCCTCTCTCACACTGAGACCTATTTCACACTGAAACTTCCCTGACACTGACCCCTCTCTCACACTGAAACCTCCCTGACACTGACCCCTCTCTCACACTGAAACCTCCCACACATTGACCCCCTCTCATACTGAAACCTCCCTTACACTGACCCCTCTCTCACACTGAAACCTACCTCACACTGACCCCTCTCTCACACTGACCCCTCTCTCACACTGACACCTCCCTCACACTGACCCCTCTCTCAGACTGAACCCTCTCTCAACCGACCCCTCCCTCAAAATTATTCCTCTCTCACACTGAGCCCTCCCTCACACTGACCCCTCTCTCACACTGACCCCTCCCTCATACTGACCCCTCTCTCACACTGACCCCTCTCTCACACTGAAATCTCTCACACATTGACCCCTCTCACACACTGAAACCTCCCACACATTGACCACTCTCTCACACTGACAGCTCTATCACACTGAAACCTCCCTCACACTGACCCCTCTCTCACACTGAAACCTCCCTCACACTGACTCCTCTCTCACACTGCCCCCTCCCTCACACTGACCCCTCTCTCACACTGACCCCTCTATCACACTGAAACCTCCCACACGTTGACCCCTGACTCACACTGAAACCTCCCACACATTGACGCCTCTCACACTGACCCCTCTCTCACACTGACCCCTCTTTCATACTGAAACCTCCCACACATTGACCCCTCTCTCACACTGAAACCTCCCTCACACTGACCCCATCCTCACACTGACCCCTCTCTCACACTGACCCCTCTCTCACACTGAAACCTCCCTCACACTGACCCTCTCTCACACTGAATCCTCCCTCACACTGACCCCTCTCTCACACTGAAACCTCCCTCACACTGATCCCTCCCTCACACTGACCCCTCTCTCACACTGACCCCTCTCTCACATTGAAACCTCGCTCACAATGACCCCTCTCTCACACTGAAACCTCCCTCACACTGATCCCTCTCTCACACTGACACCTCTCTCACACTGACCCCTCTTTCACACTGAAACCTCCCACACATTGACCCCTCTCTCACACTGACCCCTCTCTCACACTGAGACCTCCCTCACATTGACCCCTCTCTCACACTGACCCCTCTCTCACACTGACCCGTATTTCACACTGAAACCTCCCTGACACTGACCCCTCTCTCACATTGAAACCTCCCACACATTTCCCCTCTCTCATACTGAAACCTCCCTCACACTGACCCCACTCTCACACTGACCCCTCTCTCACACTGCAACCTCCCTCACACTGACCCCTTTTTTACACTGACCCCTCTCTCATACAGACCCCTCTCTCACACTGAAACCTCCCTCACACTGACCCCTCACTCACACTGACCCCTCTCTCACACTGACGCCTCTCTCAGACAGACCCCTCCCTCACATTGACCCCTCTGTCACACTGACCCGTCCCTCACACTGACCCCACTCTCACACTGACCCCTCCCTCACACTGACCCCTCTCTCACACTGACCCCTCTCTCACACTGAAAACTCTCACACATTGACCCCTCTCACACACTGAAACCTCCCACACATTGACCCCTCTCTCACACTGATCCCTCTCTCACACTAAACCCCTCTCTCACACTGAAACCTCCCACATATTGACCCCTGACTCACACTGTAACCTCCCACACATTGACCCCTCACTCACACTGACCCCTCTCTCACACTGACCCCTCTTTCACACTGAAACCTCCCACACATTGACCCCTCTCTCACACTGAAACCTCCCTCACATTGACCCCTCTCTCACACTGAAACCTCCCACACACTGACCCTCTCTCACAGTGAAACCTCACTCACACTGACCCCTCTCTCACACTGAAACCTCCCTCACACTGTTCCCTCTCTCACACTGACCCCTCTCTCACACTAACCCCTCTCTCACACTGAAACCTCCCTCACACTGACCCCTCTCTCACACTGACCCCTCTTTCACACTGACCCCCTCTCACACTGACCCCTCTCTCACACTTAAACCTCCCTCACACTGACCCCTCTCTCACACTGATCCCTCTCTCACACTGAAACCTCCCTCACACTGACCCCTCTCTCACACTGACCCCTCCCTCACACTGACCCCTCTCTCACAGTGACCCCTCTCTCACACTGTAACCTCCCACACACTAACCTCGCTCTCACACTGACCCCTCTCTCACACTGACCCCTCTCTCACATTGACCCCTCTCTCACACTGTAACCTCCCACACACTGACCCCTCTCTCACACTGACCCCTCTCTCACACTGACCCCTCTCTCACACTGAAACCTCCCTCACACTGACCCCTCTCTCACACTACCCCTCTCTCACACTGACCCCTCTCTCACACTGAAACCTCCCTCACACTGACACGTCTCTCACACTGACCCCTCTCTCACACTGACCCCTCCCTCACACTGACCCCTCTCTCACACTGACCCCTCTCTCACACTGTAACCTCCCACACACTGACCCCTCTCTCACACTGACCCCTCTCTCACACTGACCCCTCTCTTCACACTGACCCCTCCCTCATACTGACCTCTCTCTCACACTGACCCCTCCCTCACACTGACCCCCTCTCACACTGACCCCTCTCTCACACTTAAACCTCCCTCACACTGACCCCCTCTCACACTGACCCCTCTCTCACACTGACCCCTCTCTCACACTGACCCCTCTCTCACACTGACCCCTCCCTCACACTGACCCCTCACTCACACTGACCCCTCTCTCACACTGACGCCTCTCTCAGACAGACCCCTCCCTCACATTGACCCCTCTGTCACACTGACCCGTCCCTCACACTGACCCCACTCTCACACTGACCCCTCCCTCACACTGACCCCTCTCTCACACTGACCCCTCTCTCACACTGAAAACTCTCACACATTGACCCCTCTCACACACTGAAACCTCCCACACATTGACCCCTCTCTCACACTGATCCCTCTCTCACACTGACCCCTCTCTCACAATGACCCCTCCCTCACACTAAACCCCTCTCTCACACTGAAACCTCCCACATATTGACCCCTGACTCACACTGTAACCTCCCACACATTGACCCCTCACTCACACTGACCCCTCTCTCACACTGACCCCTCTTTCACACTGAAACCTCCCACACATTGACCCCTCTCTCACACTGAAACCTCCCTCACATTGACCCCTCTCTCACACTGAAACCTCCCACACACTGACCCTCTCTCACAGTGAAACCTCACTCACACTGACCCCTCTCTCACACTGTAACCTCCCACACACTGACCCCTCTCTCACACTGACCCCTCTCTCACACAGACCCCTCTCTTCACACTGACCCCTCCCTCATACTGACCTCTCTCTCACACTGACCCCTCCCTCACACTGACCCCCTCTCACACTGACCCCTCTCTCACACTTAAACCTCCCTCACACTGACCCCCTCTCACACTGACCCCTCTCTCACACTGACCCCTCTCTCACACTGACCCCTCCCTCACACTGACCCCTCTCTCACACTGACCCCTCTCTCACACTGTAACCTCCCACACTCTGACCCCTCTCTCACACTGACCCCTCTCTCACAGTGACCCCTCTCTCACACTGTAACCTCTCTCACCCTGATCCCCTCTCACACTGACCCCTCCCTCACACTGACCCCTCTCTCACATTGACCCCTCTCTCATACTGAAACCTCCCTCACACTGACCCCTCTCTCACACTGACCCCTCTCTCACACTGACCCCTCTCTCACACTGAAACCTCCCACCCATTGACCCCTCTCGCACACTGACCCGTCTCTCACACTGAAACCACGCCCATATTGACCCCTCTCTCACACTGACCCCTCTCTCACACTGAGACCTATTTCACACTGAAACTTCCCTGACACTGACCCCTCTCTCACACTGAAACCTCCCTGACACTGACCCCTCTCTCACACTGAAACCTCCCACACATTGACCCCCTCTCATACTGAAACCTCCCTTACACTGACCCCTCTCTCACACTGAAACCTACCTCACACTGACCCCTCTCTCACACTGACCCCTCTCTCACACTGACACCTCCCTCACACTGACCCCTCTCTCAGACTGAACCCTCTCTCAACCGACCCCTCCCTCAAAATTATTCCTCTCTCACACTGAGCCCTCCCTCACACTGACCCCTCTCTCACACTGACCCCTCCCTCACACTGACCCCTCTCTCACACTGACCCCTCTCTCACACTGAAATCTCTCACACATTGACCCCTCTCACACACTGAAACCTCCCACACATTGACCACTCTCTCACACTGACACCTCTATCACACTGAAACCTCCCTCACACTGACCCCTCTCTCACACTGAAACCTCCCTCACACTGACTCCTCTCTCACACTGCCCCCTCCCTCACACTGACCCCTCTCTCACACTGACCCCTCTATCACACTGAAACCTCCCACACGTTGACCCCTGACTCACACTGAAACCTCCCACACATTGACGCCTCTCACACTGACCCCTCTCACACTGACCCCTCTTTCATACTGAAACCTCCCACACATTGACCCCTCTCTCACACTGAAACCTCCCTCACACTGACCCCGTCCTCACACTGACCCCTCTCTCACACTGACCCCTCTCTCACACTGAAACCTCCCTCACACTGACCCTCTCTCACACTGAATCCTCCCTCACACTGACCCCTCTCTCACACTGAAACCTCCTTCACACTGATCCCTCCCTCACACTGACCCCTCTCTCACACTGACCCCTCTCTCACATTGAAACCTCGCTCACAAT
This sequence comes from Chiloscyllium plagiosum, assembly GCF_037043375.1. Taxonomy (NCBI): domain Eukaryota; kingdom Metazoa; phylum Chordata; class Chondrichthyes; order Orectolobiformes; family Hemiscylliidae; genus Chiloscyllium; species Chiloscyllium plagiosum. The sequence continues at coordinate 40,595,441 of NW_028270167.1, read as the reverse complement.
GACCCCTCTCTCACACTGAAACCTCCCTCACACTGATCCCTCTCTCACACTGACACCTCTCTCACACTGACCCCTCTTTCACTCTGAAACCTCCCACACATTGACCCCTCTCTCACACTGACCCCTCTCTCACACTGAGACCTCCCTCACATTGACCCCTCTCTCACACTGACCCCTCTCTCACACTGACCCGTATTTCACACTGAAACCTCCCTGACACTGACCCCTCTCTCACATTGAAACCTCCCACACATTTCCCCTCTCTCATACTGAAACCTCCCTCACACTGACCCCACTCTCACACTGACCCCTCTCTCACACTGCAACCTCCCTCACACTGACCCCTTTTTTACACTGACCCCTCTCTCATACAGACCCCTCTCTCACACTGAAACCTCCCTCACACTGACCCCTCACTCACACTGACCCCTCTCTCACACTGACGCCTCTCTCAGACAGACCCCTCCCTCACATTGACCCCTCTGTCACACTGACCCGTCCCTCACACTGACCCCCCTCTCACACTGACCCCTCCCTCACACTGACCTCTCTCTCACACTGACCCCTCTCTCACACTGAAAACTCTCACACATTGACCCCTCTCACACACTGAAACCTCCCACACATTGACCCCTCTCTCACACTGATCCCTCTCTCACACTAAACCCCTCTCTCACACTGAAACCTCCCACATATTGACCCCTGACTCACACTGTAACCTCCCACACATTGACCCCTCACTCACACTGACCCCTCTCTCACACAGACCCCTCTTTCACACTGAAACCTCCCACACATTGACCCCTCTCTCACACTGAAACCTCCCTCACATTGACCCCTCTCTCACACTGAAACCTCCCACACACTGACCCTCTCTCACAGTGAAACCTCACTCACACTGACCCCTCTCTCACACTGAAACCTCCCTCACACTGTTCCCTCTCTCACACTGACCCCTCTCTCACACTAACCCCTCTCTCACACTGAAACCTCCCTCACACTGACCCCTCTCTCACACTGACCCCTCTTTCACACTGACCCCTCTCACACTGACCCCTCTCTCACACTGACCCCTCACTCACACTGACCCCTCTCTCACACTGACCCCTCTCTCACACTGTAACCTCCCACACTCTGACCCCTCTCTCACACTGACCCCTCCCTCACACTGACCCCTCTCTCACAGTGACCCCTCTCTCACACTGTAACCTCCCACACACTAACCTCGCTCTCACACTGACCCCTCTCTCACACTGACCCCTCTCTCACATTGACCCCTCTCTCACACTGTAACCTCCCACACACTGAGCCCTCTCTCACACTGACCCCACTCTCACACTGACCCCTCTCTCACACTGAAACCTCCCTCACACTGACCCCTCTCTCACACTACCCCTCTCTCACACTGACCCCTCTCTCACACTGAAACCTCCCTCACACTGACACGTCTCTCACACTGACCCCTCCCTCACACTGACCCCTCCCTCACACTGACCCCTCTCTCACACTGACCCCTCTCTCACACTGTAACCTCCCACACACTGACCCCTCTCTCACACTGACCCCTCTCTCACACTGACCCCTCTCTTCACACTGACCCCTCCCTCATACTGACCTCTCTCTCACACTGACCCCTCCCTCACACTGACCCCCTCTCACACTGACCCCTCTCTCACACTTAAACCTCCCTCACACTGACCCCTCTCTCACACTGACCCCTCTCTCACACTGAAACCTCCCTCACACTGACACGTCTCTCACACTGACCCCTCTCTCACACTGACCCCTCCCTCACACTGACCCCTCTCTCACACTGACCCCTCTCTCACACTGTAACCTCCCACACACTGACCCCTCCCTCACACTGACCCCTCTCTCACACTACCCCTCTCTCACACTGACCCCTCTCTCACACTGAAACCTCCCTCACACTGACACGTCTCTCACACTGACCCCTCTCTCACACTGACCCCTCCCTCACACTGACCCCTCTCTCACACTGACCCCTCTCTCACACTGTAACCTCCCACACACTGACCCCTCTCTCACACTGACCCCTCTCTCACACTGACCCCTCTCTTCACACTGACCCCTCCCTCATACTCACCTCTCTCTCACACTGACCCCTCCCTCACACTGACCCCCTCTCACACTGACCCCTCTCTCACACTTAAACCTCCCTCACACTGACCCCCTCTCACACTGACCCCTCTCTCACACTGACCCCTCTCTCACACTGACCCCTCTCTCACACTGACCCCTCACTCACACTGACCCCTCTCTCACACTGACGCCTCTCTCAGACAGACCCCTCCCTCACATTGACCCCTCTGTCACACTGACCCGTCCCTCACACTGACCCCACTCTCACACTGACCCCTCCCTCACACTGACCCCTCTCTCACACTGACCCCTCTCTCACACTGAAAACTCTCACACATTGACCCCTCTCACACACTGAAACCTCCCACACATTGACCCCTCTCTCACACTGATCCCTCTCTCACACTGACCCCTCTCTCACAATGACCCCTCCCTCACACTAAACCCCTCTCTCACACTGAAACCTCCCACATATTGACCCCTGACTCACACTGTAACCTCCCACACATTGACCCCTCACTCACACTGACCCCTCTCTCACACTGACCCCTCTTTCACACTGAAACCTCCCACACATTGACCCCTCTCTCACACTGAAACCTCCCTCACATTGACCCCTCTCTCACACTGAAACCTCCCACACACTGACCCTCTCTCACAGTGAAACCTCACTCACACTGACCCCTCTCTCACACTGTAACCTCCCACACACTGACCCCTCTCTCACACTGACCCCTCTCTCACACTGACCCCTCTCTTCACTCTGACCCCTCCCTCATACTGACCTCTCTCTCACACTGACCCCTCCCTCACACTGACCCCCTCTCACACTGACCCCTCTCTCACACTTAAACCTCCCTCACACTGACCCCCTCTCACACTGACCCCTCTCTCACACTGACCCCTCTCTCACACTGACCCCTCTCTCACACTGACCCCTCCCTCACACTGACCCCTCTCTCACACTGACCCCTCTCTCACACTGTAACCTCCCACACTCTGACCCCTCTCTCACACTGACCCCTCTCTCACAGTGAGCCCTCTCTCACACTGTAACCTCTCTCACCCTGATCCCCTCTCACACTGACCCCTCCCTCACACTGACCCCTCTCTCACACTGACCCCTCTCTCATACTGAAACCTCCCTCACACTGACCCCTCTCTCACACTGACCCCTCTCTCACACTGAAACCTCCCACCCATTGACCCCTCTCGCACACTGACCCGTCTCTCACACTGAAACCACGCCCATATTGACCCCTCTCTCACACTGACCCCTCTCTCACACTGAGACCTATTTCACACTGAAACTTCCCTGACACTGACCCCTCTCTCACACTGAAACCTCCCTGACACTGACCCCTCTCTCACACTGAAACCTCCCACACATTGACCCCCTCTCATACTGAAACCTCCCTTACACTGACCCCTCTCTCACACTGAAACCTACCTCACACTGACCCCTCTCTCACACTGACCCCTCTCTCACACTGACACCTCCCTCACACTGACCCCTCTCTCAGACTGAACCCTCTCTCAACCGACCCCTCCCACAAAATTATTCCTCTCTCACACTGAGCCCTCCCTCACACTGACCCCTCTCTCACACTGACCCCTCCCTCACACTGACCCCTCTCTCACACTGACCCCTCTCTCACACTGAAATCTCTCACACATTGACCCCTCTCACACACTGAAACCTCCCTCACACTGACCCCTCTCTCACACTGAAACCTCCCTCACACTGACTCCTCTCTCACACTGCCCCCTCCCTCACACTGACCCCTCTCTCACACTGACCCCTCTATCACACTGAAACCTCCCACACGTTGACCCCTGACTCACACTGAAACCTCCCACACATTGACGCCTCTCACACTGACCCCTCTCTCACACTGACCCCTCTTTCATACTGAAACCTCCCACACATTGACCCCTCTCTCACACTGAAACCTCCCTCACACTGACCCCGTCCTCACACTGACCCCTCTCTCACACTGACCCCTCTCTCACACTGAAACCTCCCTCACACTGACCCTCTCTCACACTGAATCCTCCCTCACACTGACCCCTCTCTCACACTGAAACCTCCCTCACACTGATCCCTCCCTCACACTGACCCCTCTCTCACACTGACCCCTCTCTCACATTGAAACCTCGCTCACAATGACCCCTCTCTCACACTGAAACCTCCCTCACACTGATCCCTCTCTCACACTGACACCTCTCTCACACTGACCCCTCTTTCACACTGAAACCTCCCACACATTGACCCCTCTCTCACACTGACCCCTCTCTCACACTGAGACCTCCCTCACATTGACCCCTCTCTCACACTGACCCCTCTCTCACACTGACCCGTATTTCACACTGAAACCTCCCTGACACTGACCCCTCTCTCACATTGAAACCTCCCACACATTTCCCCTCTCTCATACTGAAACCTCCCTCACACTGACCCCACTCTCACACTGACCCCTCTCTCACACTGCAACCTCCCTCACACTGACCCCTTTTTTACACTGACCCCTCTCTCATACAGACCCCTCTCTCACACTGAAACCTCCCTCACACTGACCCCTCACTCACACTGACCCCTCTCTCACACTGACGCCTCTCTCAGACAGACCCCTCCCTCACATTGACCCCTCTGTCACACTGACCCGTCCCTCACACTGACCCCACTCTCACACTGACCCCTCCCTCACACTGACCCCTCTCTCACACTGACCCCTCTCTCACACTGAAAACTCTCACACATTGACCCCTCTCACACACTGAAACCTCCCACACATTGACCCCTCTCTCACACTGATCCCTCTCTCACACTAAACCCCTCTCTCACACTGAAACCTCCCACATATTGACCCCTGACTCACACTGTAACCTCCCACACATTGACCCCTCACTCACACTGACCCCTCTCTCACACTGACCCCTCTTTCACACTGAAACCTCCCACACATTGACCCCTCTCTCACACTGAAACCTCCCTCACATTGACCCCTCTCTCACACTGAAACCTCCCACACACTGACCCTCTCTCACAGTGAAACCTCACTCACACTGACCCCTCTCTCACACTGAAACCTCCCTCACACTGTTCCCTCTCTCACACTGACCCCTCTCTCACACTAACCCCTCTCTCACACTGAAACCTCCCTCACACTGACCCCTCTCTCACACTGACCCCTCTTTCACACTGACCCCTCTCACACTGACCCCTCTCTCACACTGACCCCTCTCTCACACTGACCCCTCTCTCACACTGTAACCTCCCACACTCTGACCCCTCTCTCACACTGACCCCTCCCTCACACTGACCCCTCTCTCACAGTGACCCCTCTCTCACACTGTAACCTCCCACACACTAACCTCGCTCTCACACTGACCCCTCTCTCACACTGACCCCTCTCTCACATTGACCCCTCTCTCACACTGTAACCTCCCACACACTGACCCCTCTCTCACACTGACCCCACTCTCACACTGACCCCTCTCTCACACTGAAACCTCCCTCACACTGACCCCTCTCTCACACTACCCCTCTCTCACACTGACCCCTCTCTCACACTGAAACCTCCCTCACACTGACACGTCTCTCACACTGACCCCTCTCTCACACTGACCCCTCCCTCACACTGACCCCTCTCTCACACTGACCCCTCTCTCACACTGTAACCTCCCACACACTGACCCCTCTCTCACACTGACCCCTCTCTCACACTGACCCCTCTCTTCACACTGACCCCTCCCTCATACTGACCTCTCTCTCACACTGACCCTTCCCTCACACTGACCCCCTCTCACACTGACCCCTCTCTCACACTTAAACCTCCCTCACACTGACCCCTCTCTCACACTGACCCCTCTCTCACACTGAAACCTCCCTCACACTGACACGTCTCTCACACTGACCCCTCTCTCACACTGACCCCTCCCTCACACTGACCCCTCTCTCACACTGACCCCTCTCTCACACTGTAACCTCCCACACACTGACCCCTCTCTCACACTGACCCCTCTCTCACACTGACCCCTCTCTTCACACTGACCCTTCCCTCATACTGACCTCTCTCTCACACTGACCCCTCCCTCACACTGACCCCCTCTCACACTGACCCCTCTCTCACACTGACCCCTCTCTCACACTGACCCCTCTCTCACACTGACCCCTCCCTCACACTGACCCCTCACTCACACTGACCCCTCTCTCACACTGACGCCTCTCTCAGACAGACCCCTCCCTCACATTGACCCCTCTGTCACACTGACCCGTCCCTCACACTGACCCCACTCTCACACTGACCCCTCCCTCACACTGACCCCTCTCTCACACTGACCCCTCTCTCACACTGAAAACTCTCACACATTGACCCCTCTCACACACTGAAACCTCCCACACATTGACCCCTCTCTCACACTGATCCCTCTCTCACACTGACCCCTCTCTCACAATGACCCCTCCCTCACACTAAACCCCTCTCTCACACTGAAACCTCCCACATATTGACCCCTGACTCACACTGTAACCTCCCACACATTGACCCCTCACTCACACTGACCCCTCTCTCACACTGAACCCTCTTTCACACTGAAACCTCCCACACATTGACCCCTCTCTCACACTGAAACCTCCCTCACATTGACCCCTGACTCACACTGTAACCTCCCACACATTGACCCCTCACTCACACTGACCCCTCTCTCACACTGAACCCTCTTTCACACTGAAACCTCCCACACATTGACCCCTCTCTCACACTGAAACCTCCCTCACATTGACCCCTCTCTCACACTGAAACCTCCCACACATTGACCCTCTCTCACAGTGAAACCTCACTCACACTGACCCCTCTCTCACACTGTAACCTCCCACACACTGACCCCTCTCTCACACTGACCCCTCTCTCACACTGACCCCTCTCTTCACACTGACCCCTCCCTCATACTGACCTCTCTCTCACACTGACCCCTCCCTCACACTGACCCCCTCTCACACTGACCCCTCTCTCACACTTAAACCTCCCTCACACTGACCCCTTCTCACACTGACCCCTCTCTCACACTGACCCCTCTCTCACACTGACCCCTCCCTCACACTGACCCCTCTCTCACACTGACCCCTCTCTCACACTGTAACCTCCCACACTCTGACCCCTCTCTCACACTGACCCCTCTCTCACAGTGACCCCTCTCTCACACTGTAACCTCTCTCACCCTGATCCCCTCTCACACTGACCCCTCCCTCACACTGACCCCTCTCTTACACTGACCCCTCTCTCATACTGACCCCTCCGTCAAACTGACCCCTCTCTCACACACTGACCCCTCTCTCACACTGTAACCTCCCACACACTGACCCCTCTCTCACACTGACCCCTCCCTCACACTGACCCCTCTCTCACACTGACCCCTCTCTCACACTCTAACCTCCCACACACCGACCCCTCTCTCACACTGACCCCTCCCTCACACTGACCCTTGTCTCACACTGATCCCTCTCTCACACTGACCCCTCCCTCGCTTGACCCCTCTCTTACACTGACCCCTCTCTTACACTGTAACCTCCCACACACTGACTGCTCCCTCACACTGACCCCTCCCTTACACTGACCCCTCTCTCACACTGAAACCTCCCTCACACTGACCCCTCTCTCACGCTGACCCCTCTCTCACACTGACCCCTCTCTCACACTGAAACCTCCCTCACACTGACACGTCTCTCACACTGACCCCTCTCTCACACTTACCCCTCCCTCACACTGATCCCTCTCTCACAATGACCCCTCCCTCACACTGACCCCTCCCTCACACTGACCCCTCTCTCACACTGACCCCTCTCTCACACTGTAACCTCCCACACACTGACCCCTCTCTCACACTGACCCCTCTCTCACACTGAGCCCTCTCTTCACACTGACCCCTCCCTCATACTGACCTCTCTCTCACACTGACCCCTCCCTCACACTGACCCCCTCTCACACTGACCCCTCTCTCACACTTAAACCTCCCTCACACTGACCCCCTCTCACACTGACCCCTCTCTCACACTGACCCCTCTCTCACACTGACCCCTCTCTCACACTGACCCCTCTCTCACACTGTAACCTCCCACACTCTGACCCCTCTCTCACACTGACCCCTCCCTCACACTGACCCCTCTCTCACAGTGACCCCTCTCTCACACTGTAACCTCTCTCACCCTGATCCCCTCTCACACTGACCCCTCCCTCACACTGACCCCTCTCTTACACTGACCCCTCTCTCATACTGACCCCTCCGTCAAACTGACCCCTCTCTCACACTGACCCCTCTCTCACACTGTAACCTCCCACACACTGACCCCTCTCTCACACTGACCCCTCCCTCACACTGACCCCTCTCTCACACTGACCCCTCTCTCACACTCTTACCTCCCACACACCGACCCCTCTCTCACACTGACCCCTCCCTCACACCGACCCCTCCCTCACATTGACCCTTGTCTCACACTGACCCCTCTCTCACACTGACCCCTCCCTCGCTTGACCCCTCTCTTACACTGACCCCTCTCTTACACTGTAACCTCCCACACACTGACCGCTCCCTCACACTGACCCCTCTCTTACACTGACCCCTCTCTCACACTGAAACCTCCCTCACACTGACCCCTCTCTCACGCTGACCCCTCTCTCACACTGACCCCTCTCTCACACTGAAACCTCCCTCACACTGACACGTCTCTCACACTGACCCCTCTCTCACACTTACCCCTCCCTCACACTGATCCCTCTCTCACAATGACCCCTCCCTCACACTGACCCCTCTCTCACACTGAAACCTCACTCCCACTGACCCCTCTCTCACACTGACCCCTCTCTCACACTGACCCCGTCCTCACACTGACCCCTCTCTCACACTGACTTCTCTCTCACACTCAAATCTCCCACACACTGACCCCTCTCTCACACTGACCCCTCTCTCACACTGACCCCTCTCTCACACTGAAACCTCCCTCACACTGACCCCACTCTCACAATGACCCCTCTCTCACACTGACCCCTCTCACACTGACCCCTCTCTCACACTGACCCCTCTCTCACACTGACCCCTCTCTCACATCGACCCCTCCCTCACACTGACCCCTCTCTCACACTGACCCCTCTCTCACACTGTAACCTCCCACACTCTGACCCCTCTCTCACACTGACCCCTCCCTCACACTGACCCCTCTCTCACAGTGACCCCTCTCTCACACTGTAACCTCCCACACACTGACCTCGCTCTCACACTGACCCCTCTCTCACACTGACCCCCTCTCACACTGACCCCTCCCTCACACTGACCCCTCTCTCACACTGACCCCTCTCTCACACTGTAACCTCCCACACACTGACCCCTCTCTCACACTGACCCCTCTCTCACACTGAAACCTCCCTCACACTGACCCCTCTCTCACACTGATCCCTCTCTCACACTGACCCCTCTCTCACACTGAAACCTCCCTCACACTGACACGTCTCTCACACTGACCCCTCTCTCACACTGACCCCTCCCTCACACTGACCCCTCTCTCACACTGACCCCTCTCTCACACTGTAACCTCCCACACACTGACCCCTCTCTCACACTGACCCCTCTCTCACACTGACCCCTCTCTTCACACTGACCCCTCCCTCACACTGACCCCTCCCTCACAGTGACCCCTCTCTCACATTGAAACCTCCCTCACACTGACCCCTCTCTCACACTGACCCCTCTCTCACACTGACCACTCCCTCACACTGACCTCTCTCTCACACTGACCCCTCTCTCACACTTAAACCTCCCTCACACTGACCCCCTCTCACACTGACCCGTCTCTCACACTGACCCGTCTCACACTGACCCCTCTCTCACACTGACCCCCCTCACACTGACCCCTCCCTCACACTGACCCTTCTCTCACACTGACCCCTCTCTCACACTGACCACTCCCTCACACTGACACCTCCCTCACACTGACCCCTCTCTCACACTGACCCCCCTCCCCCACACTGACCCCTCTCTCACACTGACCCCCCTCCCCCACACTGACCCCTCTCTCACACTGACCCCCCTCCCCCACACTGACCCCTCTCTCACACTGACCCCCCTCCCCCACACTGACCCATCTCTCACACTGACTTGCCTCCTTTAGAATTCTGTTGTCATGGATCTTCTCAGTTTTGACTGCTCATTCTCTCTTTCCCACGGTGTTGACTTTTATAATCCGTAAGATTTCTCTGCCTGTCATTTACAATATCTCTGTGATCTCCACAACCCGTGGCCTAAGGTTTGTAATTGTACACGGGGTTTTGTTTCTTATACCCAAGCACCAGATAAATAAATTTGAATGGGACAGAGCCTGTGTGCTGCCTTATTCCCCTGATGTGTTTGAACTTGGGTCTTGTTTCCCATCCTTCTTCTGATCTGCCTCTTCAATTTCTCCGACTCCTCCTCTTATCGATTCCCAACTGTCTGCTCCGTGAGGTCAGTATTATTGCTGAGAGCATTATACTTCATCAGAATAAGATTTCCTTGGTATAATAACATGATCATTATTGATTAGAGTAGATCATTATGAACAAATGCTTATTCCTGTGGGCTGGTAAGTGGAATATGAATAGTAATTATGGAAATGGACATATGTAAGTACTGGTCGAGTAGGTTGATCATCTTAGTTTCTGATCTTGTGATTATTGAGTAATGGCCAATCTGCAGGGCAGCTGAAACAGCATGCTTTTCAATTTTTGTTAAAATCTAGATTATCTATGCCTGTGTGAGTTTGTAATCAAGTTAGAAGCAAGATATCAGTCAGACACGCTTGAAGCTGACTTGAAAGTGGAACAGATTTTTAGTAAGCTTGAAACAGTCACCAGTGAGATGGAAGCTCAAATAAATTTGGACCAAGTTCATTTCAGAGATGAGATTTTCATCGTGTTTCCTCCAGCTTCTTTTGTTATTCTCAGATGTTCACAGACAATTTGCTCAGATTCTGTTCGAGATCGTGGCGATTTCATTAGCACAGCAGCGGAATGGCTGGACTGGGTAACAATAATGTTATAATCTGGTGTGATGATCAACACTGGCACCAAGTTATATCCTGTATCGGCCCCTGGTAGCATGTAGTTGGAAATGAATGTTACAACCAGTCTTTCTTCTCTCTGTTGACAAAAAAGGCTGTGCAGTGGTCTGTAGTGGAGGATAAATCATGAATATCTCTCAGCAGACAAGACTGCTGTCTTTCCCAACAAGGTATAGTTTCTTATGTAGAAGTCATTATGTACAGATTATCCTAACTCTGAGGTACATCAGCTGTTATTAAGTAGACATAGACACTTGGATCTCCATCATGTGATGGTGCCAGATTCTCCATTCAGAGACTGTGTGACTTTATCAGACCAGATGGAGCTTAGCAGAACACAAAACTGAACTCTTAAAGAACCATTACCATCCACACCAATTGTCAGGTCTCAGTGACAGTAACTAATTCAAACAAACTATTAAGTATCATCTAATGGACCTGAGTAAACTGATATTTCAGTCATGAGTTGAATAGGACTTTAGCTCTAAGGTCTGACTCGATAATTTTATCACATTGGACTCTTGTTCACTCTCTTTACTCCTCCATCTTTACTCAGGGAATGTCGATGCAGCTGTCAGAATCTGTAACCTTCAAAATGCTGCACGTTCACACTTACTGAATCTAACAACTGGCATCATTGGTATCACCTCAGTATCACACTGTGATTAATCCTGACAATAGCAGATTCTGATTGGGTCAGAGGATCATTAACTGTTTGATAAACGTTGACTTATTGGGGTAATGGCTGTTTCGCTGGAAACTAATTTGTCACCCTCGAGTACAGGTGAAGAAAGAAATGGCATGTCTGGGAATTGCCAGCATTGTCATTCCAAACTATCCGTACGGATTGCTCTCATTGTGCCTCGTGCATCGATGTCCTTCACCTCTCCACCCCTTCCTCCTATACCTTCCATTGAATGTGCCCTCTGACCAGCCTTCAACCTCCTCCCTTCCCCCGCTTCCCCCACCTTCCACTCCCTGTTGCCTGCCATGCCTCTCAGACAGATTAGCAACACTAGAGAGATTCTGAAGAGAAAGCCAGATAGAATTATAGTCATAGAGATTTATAGCACAGAAACAGACCAATTGATCCAACTCATCCATGACGACAAGATATCCTAAACTGATCTAGTCCCATTTGCCAGTATTTGACCCATATTCCTCTAAGCCGTTCCTATTCAAGTACCCATCCTGATGCCTTTTAAATATTGTTATTGTACCAGCCTTCACAACTTCCTGTCACAGCTCGTTCCATACATGCACCACCCTCTATGTGAAAATGTTGCCCCTCAAGTCCCTTTTAAAACTTTCCCCTCTGGCCTTAAATGCATGTCCTCTAATTTTGAATGCCTCTACTCTGGGGAAAAGACCTTGGCTATTCACCTTATCCATACCCCTCATGATTTTATAAAGATCGATAAGGTTACCTCTCAGCCTCTGATGTTCCAGGGAAAATAGCACTAACCAATTCAGTGTCTCCCTATAGCTCAATTGCTCAAATCCCTGCAACATCCTCATAAATATTTTCTAAACTCTTTAAAGTTTAACCACATCTTTCCTATAGCAGTATTCTAAAAATAGCTTCTCCAGTATCCTGTATGGCCACAATATGACATCCCCACTCCTGAACTCAATGCACTGACCAATGAAGACAAGCGTACCACACGCCTTCTTCTCCACCCTGTCTAAACGCAACTCCACTTTCAAGGAATATATACCTGCGCCCCGAGGTCTCTTTGGTCAGCAACACTCCTCAGGGCCCCAGCATTAACTGTAAACATCCTGTCCTGGTTTGCCTTACCAAACTGAAACTCTTCACAATTATCTAAACTAAACTCGGTCTGCCACTCCTCGGCCCATTGGTCCATCCATATCAACGCCCCTTGACTCTGAGATAACCTGCTTCCCAGTCCCAGGTGAAGGATCACCTTTTGGTGTCTAAATACACCATCTATTTTGGTGTCATCTGAAAACTTACTAACCGTGCCTCCTATGTTCACATCCAAATCATTGATGTGAATGACGAAAAGCAGTGAACCCAGCACTGATTCTTGTGGCACACCGCAGGTCACAGGTCTTCAGGCCAAAGAAACAAACCCCCCACCACCTTTTGTCTTCTACCTTCAAGCCAATTTCGTATCCAATTGGCCAGCTGCCCCGGATTCCATGTGATCTAACCTTGCTAACTGACCTACCATGCAGGATCTCGACAAACGCTTTCTGAAGTCCATATAGACAATGTCTACTGCTCTTCCTTTGTGAATTTTCTTTGTCACTTCAAATTTAGTGAGACACTATTTCCCCGGTGAGGAGAAAGTGAGGACTGCAGATGCTGGAGATCAGAGCTGAAAATGTGTTGCTGGAAAAGCGCAGCAGGTCAGGCAACATCCAAGGAACAGGAGAATCGAAGTTTTGGGCATAAGCCCTTCTTCAGGAATGAGGAAAGTGTGTCCAGCAGGATAAGATAAAAGGTAGGGAGGAGGGACTTCGGGGAGGGGTGTTGGAAATGCGATAGGTGGAAGGAGGTCAAGGTGAGGGTGATAGGCTGGAATGGGGGTGGGGGCGGAGAGGTCAGGAAGAAAATTGCAGGTTAGGAAGGCGGTGCTGAGTTCGAGGGATTTGACTGAGACAAGGTGGGGGGAGGGGAAATGAGGAAACTGGAGAAATCTGAGTTCATCCCTTGTGGTTGGAGGGTTCCTAGGCGGAAGATGAGGCGCTCTTCCTCCAACCGTCGTGTTGCTATGGTCTGGCGATGGAGGAGTCCAAGGACCTGCATGTCCTTGGTGGAGTGGGAGGAGGAGTTGAAGTGTTGAGCCACGGGGTGGTTGGGTTGGTTGGTCCGGGTGTCCCAGAGGTGTTCTCTGAAACGTTCCGCAAGTAGGCAGCCTGTCTCCCCAATATAGAGGAGGCCACATCGAGTGCAGCGGATGCAATAGATGATGTGTGTGGAGGTGCAGGTGAATTTGTGGCGGATATGGAAGGATCCCTTGGGGCCTTGGAGGGAAGTAAGGGGGGAGGTGTGGGCGCAAGAGGAACACATTTTCAGCTACTATTTCCCCGGCACAAAGCCATGCTGTCTATCCCAAATCGGTTCTTGACTTTCCAAATGCATGTATATCCTATCCCTCCAAATCCCTTCCAACCACATACCCATCATTGACATCAGGCATACCTTTTCCTTACCACCTTTTTAAAATATAGGGACCACTTTAGCCATCCTCCCGTCTGCCAGCACCTCACCCGGGCCTATCAGTCATATAGATATCTCAGCAAGGGGCCCAGCAATCTCTTCCCTGGCTATGAAGGAGGCAGGAGCCAAGTGTTAAAAATCTGGCAGAGTTTTCTGTTGCCTCACCAAAGCCAATCTAGTTCTTAGGGTTTAACACAGCAAAGTGTTTGGGAAGAAAGCAGGAACAGGATACTGATTTGGGTGATCAGCCATGATCATAATAAATGATAGATCAGGCTCGAAGAGCTGAATGACCAACTCCTGCTCCTATTTTCTATGTTTCTATGTTTAGCTTAAATGCTGGAGGCTGTGAGGGAGAATGGGAAGGTCTTCTCCTCAGACGGAAGCATGAGGAAGCTGTTTCAGCATGCAGCAAGTTCACCTCTCTGCTCATGCGTCATCTCCCTCCATCTCCTCTCTCAGCTCTTGAGGAACTTTCCCCTCTCAGGAACCTCAGCATTCTCAAGGCCCTCTCTGGGACTCTGCAGCTGACCATTGCAATGACTGAGACTCTGGCAGGGCAAGCTGCAGCTATCTGGTCTGAATATTGGTACCATATCTAGAGAAATCTGATAGCCTGCTCAATGATCTTCCTGCTGAAAGGTAACATTTGTAATATTACTTCTGTGCTACCCAAGGGGTAGGTTTCTGAAGAGAGCTGAGTGACCATAGTTTCAGGGAAATCCATCCATGGACTTTGGTGATTGGGGTGAGGCAGGCTGGAGTGCTGGACAATGAAGGAGATATTGCAACTTTTACCAAAGTAAGCACAAGCATGGAGGAGGTTTTGAATGTTGGATACCGAGGGGGTGGAAGCCTTTATCTGTTGTCACTGGGCAGTCATTTGAGGTCTTGATTGTGACATGGGGGCAATTGATATTGCTCTGCACCTGAGAGAATTGAGTGAAGGAGGTGAAAGCCGGCTGTCTTTGTCTCTGTGAGGCCCTGCCTGTTTGGAAGTGCATATGTTATCCAGCCAGTTCCAGCAAAGAGGCTCCTGATGACTGCGCTTCCATCCTTCTTGCGGGTGGCTGCCCAGTTGGAATTAACAGCTTTGCCCCTTACTGTTCTGCCCTCCTGGGATATGAAGGGTTGTGACTACATTCAATGCCTCCTTACTTTGTGCCCGTTCTCCTGACCACCTACACAGTGCCAATTGCTGCATTGCCCTTTGCTCTCCTACCCCTCACGGGGCCAATAGGATGTCCTTGGGACAGTGACGATTGTTTCTCCAATGTGCACTGGCCTTCCTTCAGTAAATGCATAACAGGCTCATCCTGAAAGTGTCCTCATCAACCTTCCACCATTACTTTCTAACAAGATTTTCTCAGGTGTTAAAATCCACTGTAGGCTCAGTAAGGAGCAGAGTCCTGCCCTGCTGGTGATTCCCAGAACCAGGAATAGCATGCTGAAACTAACATACCAGTAATTGTACATTTCCCTTGACCCGTGTTCCCAACCTTAGGAAAATGGGGATCAGGAGGGCTGTGGACGGGATGCTGTGTTGGGAGGTATTTAGGAGATTCAAAAAGTTGTTAAATTTTTAAAAAGTTAAGAGGTGAAGGACAAATAAAATATACTAAGTGGATTCAATATATAAATCATCTGTGCAAAAAGCAAAATGGTAAATACTTTGTTGGCATCTTTTGATAATCAATAAGCACCTCCAATCTATTGTAGAAAGGAACATCCCTGACGCTGGAAAGTCAATAGGATTTAAAATATAAACAGAATGTGCAGGAGAATCTCAGCAGGTCTGGCAGCGGCTATAGGGAGAAACAGAGTTAATTTAACATAAACTCAATGGGGTCTGTCTTTATAAATGGCCACCTCAATTGTAAACACACAGAGAGAAAGGCATGCAGCAGAGAAAGGCATAATAGCACATTATCACCAAGAACAAATTGTTAGACAACATAAGAGCTGCAAATAGCTACGTAGTGCAAGCATGGGGTTACAAACCCCAGAGAAATCAATAACTTAAAGAAAAGGAATCCCCATGAAGCCAACAGAAAGTAAACCAATTGTCAAGATTTTACTTTTTAAAACTTTTCCTTTACTTCAGTGAACTAATTAAATTCAACATAACATCAACATTGACCAACTGTTAGGATTGTATTTTACTAATGGACGATGAGAAACTGGGCTATGGAACTGTTTGGACATTATTAGGTTAAAGAGGCTTTATCATAAGATTTCTTGGAAACAAAATGTAAAAATGTCCAAGAGAACTGTGGATATTTTGCTGATTACTGGAAAAGCAAGTAATTTTGGGAGAAAGAGTCTAATTAAGGCTTTTAAAGGGAGATAACAGATGGATTTTATGGTCCTTAACTGCTGAATGAACAGACCTGAGAAAAGAAAAGAGGATCTGATCTGATTTTTGCCTAGCAACAGTAACTGGCATCAAATTAGAAAGGGCAGCAACAACAATGAATCCATAGAGTGCATCAGCGATAATTTTCAAGAGAAATTGGTCATCGAGCCAACCTGGGATTTGGCTATTCTAGATCTGGTACTGGATAATGGGACAGGTTTCATAAATGACCATACCCCAGGAAATAGTGTTTATAACATGATCAAATTTAATATTCAGTTTGATAGTGAGCAATTTGGGTCAGAAACAATTGCATTTAACTTAAACAAAGGGCATTGCAATGAAATGAGGATATAGTTAGCTAAAGTGAACTGGGCGGATAGATTAGTAGGAATGACCATAAGCAAGCTGTGGCAGATATTTAAAAAGGCAATGCATATTTATCAGAAAAAGTATATCCTAGTAAGGAGGACAGATCCTTAGAGTATATCCTAGTAAGGATGACAGATCCTTAGAGTATATCCTAGTAAAGGAGGATAGATCCTTAGAGTATATCCTAGTAAAGGAGGACAGATCCTGAGAGTATATCCAAGTAAGGAGGACAGATCCTTAGAGTATATCCTAGTAAGGATGACAGATCCTTAGAGTATATCCGAGTAAAGGAGGATAGATCCTTAGAGTATATCCTAGTAAAGGAGGACAGATCCTGAGAGTATATCCAAGTAAGGAGGACAGATCCTTAGAGTATATCCTAGTAAAGGAGGACAGATCCGGAGAGTATATCCTAGTAAGGAGGACAGATCCTTAGAGTATATCCTAGTAAAGGAGGACAGATCCTTAGAGTATATCCTAGTAAAGGAGGACAGATCCTTAGAGTATATCCAAGTAAGGAGGACAGATCCTTAGAGTATATCCTAGTAAAGGAGGACAGATCCTGAGAGTATATCCTAGTAAGGAGGACAGATCCTTAGAGTATATCCTAGTAAAGGAGGACAGATCCTTAGAGTATAACCTAGTAAGGAGGACAGATCCTGAGAGTATATCCTAGTAAAGGAGGACAGATCCTTAGAGTATATCCTAGTAAAGGAGGACAGATCCTGAGAGTATAAACTAGTAAGGAGGACAGATCTTTAGAGTATATCCTAGTAAAGGAGGACAGATCCTGAGAGTATATCCTAGTAAAGGAGGACAGATCCTTAGAGTATATCCTATTAAAGGAGGACAGATCCTTAGAGTATATCCTAGTAAAGGAGGACAGATCCTTAGAGTATATCCTATTAAAGGAGGACAGATCCTTAGAGTATAACCTAGTAAGGAGAACAGATCCTGAGAGTATATCCTAGTAAAGGAGGACAGATCCTTAGAGTATAACCTAGTAAGGAGAACAGATCCTGAGAGTATATCCTAGTAAAGGAGGACAGATCCTTAGAGTATAAGCTAGTAAAGGAGGACAGATCCTTAGAGTATAACCTAGTAAGGAGGACAGATCCTTAGAGTATATCCTAGTAAAGGAGGACAGATCCTGAGAGTATAACCGAGGAAGGAGGACAGATCCTGAGAGTATATCCTAGTAAAGGAGGACAGATCCTTAGAGTATAACTTAGTAAGGAGGACAGATCCTGAGAGTATATCCTAGTAAAGGAGGACAGATCCTTAGAGTATATCCTAGTAAAGGAGGACAGATCCTGAGAGTATATCCTAGTAAGGAGGACAGATCCTTAGAGTATATCCTAGTAAAGGAGGACAGATCCTTCGAGTATATCATAGTAAAGGAGGACAGATCGTTAGAGTATAACCTAGTAAGGAGGACAGATCCTGAGAGTATATCCTAGTAAAGGAGGACAGATCCTTAGAGTATAACCTAGTAAGGAGGACAGATCCTTAGAGTATATCCTAGTAAAGGAGGACAGATCCTGAGAGTATATCCTAGTAAAGGAGGACAGATCCTGAGAGAATATCCTAGTAAGGAGGACAGATCCTTAGAGTATATCCTAGTAAAGGAGGACAGATCCTGAGAGAATATCCTAGTAAGGAGGACAGATCCTTAGAGTATAGCCTAGTAAAGGAGGACAGATCCTGAGAGTATATCCAAGTAAAGGAGGACAGATCCTTAGAGTATATCCTATTAAAGGAGGACAGATCCTTAGAGTATAACCTAGTAAGGAGGACAGATCCTGAGAGTATATCCTAGTATAGGAGGACAGATCCTTAGAGTATAACTTAGTAAGGAGGACAGATCCTGAGAGTACATCCTATTAAAGGAGGACAGATCCTTAGAGTATATCCTAGGAAAGGAGGACAGATCCTTAGAGTATATCCTATTAAAGGAGGACAGATCCTTAGAGTATAACCTAGGAAGGAGGACAGATCCTTAGAGTATATCCTAGTAAGGAGGAGAGATACTGAGAGTATATCCTAGTAAAGGAGGACAGATCCTTAGAGTATAACTTAGTAAGGAGGACAGATCCTGAGAGTACATCCTGGAAAGGAGTTCAGATCCTTAGAGTATATCCTAGTAAGGGAGGACAGATCCTAAGAGTATATCCTAGTAAGGAGGACAGATGCTTAGAGTATATCCTATTAAAGGAGGACAGATCCTTAGAGTATAACCTAGTAAGGAGGACAGATCCTTAGAGTATATCCTATTAAAGGAGGACAGATCCTGAGAGTATATCCTAGTAAAGGTAGACAGATCTTTAGAGTATATCCTAGTAAAGGAGGACAGATCCTGAGAGCATATCCTAGTAAAGGAGGACAGATCCTTAGAGTATAACCTAGTAAAGGAGGACAGATCCTTAGAGTATAACCTAGTAAGGAGGACAGATCCTTAGAGTATATCCTAGTAAAGGAGGACAGATCCTGAGAGTATAACCGATGAAGGAGGACAGATCCTGAGAGCATATCCTAGTAAAGGAGGACAGATCCTTAGAGTATAACTTAATAAGGAGGACAGATCCTTAGAGTATATCCTAGTAAAGGAGGACAGATCCTTAGAGTATAACCTAGTAAGGAGGACAGATCCTGAGAGTATATCCTAGTAAAGGAGGACAGATCCTTAGAGTATATCCTAGTAAAGGAGGACAGATCCTGAGAGTATAAACTAGTAAGGAGGACAGATCTTTAGAGTATATCCTAGTAAAGGAGGACAAATCCTGAGAGTATATCCTAGTAAAGGAGGACAGATCCTTAGAGTATATCCTATTAAAGGAGGACAGATCCTTAGAGTATATCCTAGTAAAGGAGGACAGATCCTTAGAGTATATCCTATTAAAGGAGGACAGATCCTTAGAGTATAACCTAGTAAGGAGAACAGATCCTGAGAGTATATCCTAGTAAAGGAGGACAGATCCTTAGAGTATAACCTAGTAAGGAGGACAGATCCTGAGAGTATATCCTAGTAAAGGAGGACAGATCCTTAGAGTATAACCTAGTAAAGGAGGACAGATCCTTAGAGTATAACCTAGTAAGGAGGACAGATCCTTAGAGTATATCCTAGTAAAGGAGGACAGATCCTGAGAGTATAACCGAGGAAGGAGGACAGATCCTGAGAGTATATCCTAGTAAAGGAGGACAGATCCTTAGAGTATAACTTAGTAAGGAGGACAGATCCTGAGAGTATATCCTAGTAAAGGAGGACAGATCCTTAGAGTATATCCTAGTAAAGGAGGACAGATCCTGAGAGTATATCCTAGTAAGGAGGACAGATCCTTAGAGTATATCCTAGTAAAGGAGGACAGATCCTTCGAGTATATCATAGTAAAGGAGGACAGATCGTTAGAGTATAACCTAGTAAGGAGGACAGATCCTGAGAGTATATCCTAGTAAAGGAGGACAGATCCTTAGAGTATAACCTAGTAAGGAGGACAGATCCTTAGAGTATATCCTAGTAAAGGAGGACAGATCCTGAGAGTATATCCTAGTAAAGGAGGACAGATCCTGAGAGAATATCCTAGTAAGGAGGACAGATCCTTAGAGTATATCCTAGTAAAGGAGGACAGATCCTGAGAGAATATCCTAGTAAGGAGGACAGATCCTTAGAGTATAGCCTAGTAAAGGAGGACAGATCCTGAGAGTATATCCTAGTAAAGGAGGACAGATCCTTAGAGTATATCCGATTAAAGGAGGACAGATCCTTAGAGTATATCCTATTAAAGGAGGACAGATCCTTAGAGTATAACCTAGTAAGGAGGACAGATCCTGAGAGTATATCCTAGTAAAGGAGGACAGATCCTTAGAGTAAAACTTAGTAAGGAGGACAGATCCTGAGGGTACATCCTATTAAAGGAGGACAGATCCTTAGAGTATATCCTAGGAAAGGAGGACAGATCCTTAGAGTATATCCTATTAAAGGAGGACAGATCCTTAGAGTATATCCTATTAAAGGAGGACAGATCCTTAGAGTATAACCTAGGAAGGAGGACAGATCCTTAGAGTATATCCTAGTAAGGAGGAGAGATACTGAGAGTATATCCTAGTAAAGGAGGACAGATCCTTAGAGTATAACTTAGTAAGGAGGACAGATCCTGAGAGTACATCCTAGAAAGGAGTTCAGATCCTTAGAGTATATCCTAGTAAGGGAGGACAGATCCTAAGAGTATATCCTAGTAAGGAGGACAGATCCTTAGAGTATATCCTATTAAAGGAGGACAGATCCTTAGAGTATAACCTAGTAAGGAGGACAGATCCTTAGAGTATATCCTATTAAAGGAGGACAGATCCTGAGAGTATATCCTAGTAAAGGTAGACAGATCTTTAGAGTATATCCTAGTAAAGGAGGACAGATCCTGAGAGCATATCCTAGTAAAGGAGGACAGATCCTTCGAGTATAACCTAGTAAAGGAGGACAGATCCTTAGAGTATAACCTAGTAAGGAGGACAGATCCTTAGAGTATATCCTAGTAAAGGAGGACAGATCCTGAGAGTATAACCGAGGAAGGAGGACAGATCCTGAGAGCATATCCTAGTAAAGGAGGACAGATCCTTAGAGTATAACTTAATAAGGAGGACAGATCCTTAGAGTATATCCTAGTAAAGGAGGACAGATCCTTAGAGTATATCCTAGTAAAGGAGGACAGATCCTGAGAGTATATCCTAGAAAGGAGGACAGATCCTTAGAGTATAACTTAGTAAAGAGGACAGATCCTTAGAGTATATCCTAGTAAAGGAGGACAGATCCTTAGAGTATAACTTAGTAAGGAGGACAGATCCTTAGAGTATATCCTAGTTAAGGAGGACAGATCCTTAGAGTATATCCTAGTAAAGGAGGACAGATCCTGAGAGTATATCCTAGTAAAGGAGGACAGATCCTTAGAGTATATCCTATTAAAGGAGGACAGATCCTTAGAGTATATCCTAGTAAAGGAGGACAGATCCTTAGAGTATAACCTAGTAAGGAGGACAGATCCTTAGAGTATATCCTAGTAAAGGAGGACAGATCCTTAGAGTATAACTTAGTAAGGAGGACAGATCCTTAGAGTATATCCTAGTAAAGGAGGACAGATCCTAAGAATATATCCTAGTAAAGGAGGACAGATCCTGAGAGTATATCCTTGTAAAGGAGGAAAGATCCTAAGAGTATAACCTAGTAAGGAGGACAGATCCTTAGAGTATATCCTAGTAAAGGAGGACAGATCCTGAGAGTATAACCTAGTAAGGAGGACAGATCCTTAGAGTATATCCTAGTAAAGGAGGACAGATCCTAAGAGTATATCCTAGTAAAGGAGGACAGATCCTGAGAGTATATCCTTGTAAAGGAGGAAAGATCCTAAGAGTATAACCTAGTAAGGAGGACAGATCCTTAGAGTATATCCTAGTAAAGGAGGACAGATCCTGAGAGTATAACCTAGTAAGGAGGACAGATCCTTAGAGTATATCCTAGTAAAGGAGGACAGATCCTTAGAGTATATCCTATTAAAGGAGGAGAGATCCTTAGAGTATAACCTAGTAAGGAGGACAGATCCATAGAGTATATCCTAGTAATGGAGGACAGATCCTGAGAGTAAATCCTAGTAAAGGAGGACAGATCCTTAGAGTATAACCTAGTAAGGAGGACAGATGCTGAGAGTATATCCTAGTAAAGAGGACAGATCCTTAGAGTATAACTTAGTAAGGAGGACAGATCCTGAGAGTACATCCTATTAAAGGAGGACAGATCCTTAGAGTATATCCTAGGAAAGGAGGACAGATCCTTAGAGTATATCCTATTAAAGGAGGACAGATCCTTAGAGTTTAACCTAGTAAGGAGGACAGATCCTTAGAGTATATCCTAGTAACGGAGGACAGATCCTGAGAGTATATCCTAGTAAAGGAGGACAGATCCTTAGAGTATAACCTAGTAAGGAGGAGAGATCCTGAGAGTATATCCTAGTAAAGGAGGACAGATCCTTAGAGTATAACTTAGTAAGGAGGACAGATCCTGAGAGTACATCCTAGTAAAGGAGGACAGATCCTTAGAGTATATCCTAGTAAGGGAGGACAGATCCTAAGAGTATATCCTAGTAAGGAGGACAGATCCTTAGAGTATATCCTAGTAAGGAGGACAGATCCTTACAGTATATCCTAGTAAAGGTAGACAGATCTTTAGAGTATATCCTAGTAAAGGAGGACAGATCCTGAGAGCATATCCTAGTAAAGGAGGACAGATCCTTAGAGAATAACCTAGTAAAGGAGGACATATCCTTAGAGTATATCCTAGTAAAGGAGGACAGATCCTGAGAATATATCCTAGGAAGGAGGACAGATCCTTAGAGTATATCCTAGTAAAGGAGGACAGATCCTTAGAGTATATCATAGTAAAGGAGGACAGATCGTTAGAGTATAACCTAGTAAGGAGGACAGATCCTGAGAGTATATCCTAGTAAAGGAGGACAGATCCTTAGAGTATAACCTAGTAAGGAGGACAGATCCTTAGAGTATATCATAGTAAAGGAGGACAGATCCTGAGAGTATATCCTAGTAAAGGAGGACAGATCCTGAGAGAATATCCTAGTAAGGAGGACAGATCCTTAGAGTATATCCTAGTAAAGGTGGACAGATCCTGAGAGAATATCGTAGTAAGGAGGACAGATCCTTAGAGTATATCCTAGTAAAGGAGGACAGATCCTGAGAGTATATCCTAGTAAAGGAGGACAGATCCTTAGAGTATATCCTATTAAAGGAGGACAGATCCTTAGAGTATATCCTAGTAAAGGAGGACAGATCCTTAGAGTACATCCTATTAAAGGAGGACAGATCCTTAGAGTATAACCTAGTAAGGAGGACAGATCCTTAGAGTATATCCTAGTAATGGAGGACAGATCCTGAGAGTATATCCTAGTAAAGGAGGACAGATCCTTAGAGTATAACATAGTAAGGAGGACAGATCCTGAGAGTACATCCTAGTAAAGGAGGACAGATCCTTAGAGTATATCCTAGTAAAGGAGGACAGATCCTAAGAGTATATCCTAGTAAGGAGGACAGATCCTTAGAGTATATCCTAGGAAAGGAGGACAGATCCTTAGAGTATATCCTATTAAAGGAGGACAGATCCTTAGAGTATAACCTAGTAAGGAGGACAGATCCTTAGAGTATATCCTAGTAACGGAGGACAGATCCTGAGAGTATATCCTAGTAAAGGAGGACAGATCCTTAGAGTATAACCTAGTAAGGAGGAGAGATCCTGAGAGTATATCCTAGTAAAGGAGGACAGATCCTTAGAGTATAACTTAGTAAGGAGGACAGATCCTGAGAGTACATCCTAGTAAAGGAGGACAGATCCTTAGAGTATATCCTAGTAAGGGAGGACAGATCCTAAGAGTATATCCTAGTAAGGAGGACAGATCCTTAGAGTATATCCTAGTAAGGAGGACAGATCCTTACAGTATATCCTAGTAAAGGTAGACAGATCTTTAGAGTATATCCTAGTAAAGGAGGACAGATCCTGAGAGCATATCCTAGTAAAGGAGGACAGATCCTTAGAGAATAACCTAGTAAAGGAGGACATATCCTTAGAGTATATCCTAGTAAAGGAGGACAGATCCTGAGAATATATCCTAGGAAGGAGGACAGATCCTTAGAGTATATCCTAGTAAAGGAGGACAGATCCTTAGAGTATATCATAGTAAAGGAGGACAGATCGTTAGAGTATAACCTAGTAAGGAGGACAGATCCTGAGAGTATATCCTAGTAAAGGAGGACAGATCCTTAGAGTATAACCTAGTAAGGAGGACAGATCCTTAGAGTATATCATAGTAAAGGAGGACAGATCCTGAGAGTATATCCTAGTAAAGGAGGACAGATCCTGAGAGAATATCCTAGTAAGGAGGACAGATCCTTAGAGTATATCCTAGTAAAGGTGGACAGATCCTGAGAGAATATCGTAGTAAGGAGGACAGATCCTTAGAGTATATCCTAGTAAAGGAGGACAGATCCTGAGAGTATATCCTAGTAAAGGAGGACAGATCCTTAGAGTATATCCTATTAAAGGAGGACAGATCCTTAGAGTATATCCTAGTAAAGGAGGACAGATCCTTAGAGTACATCCTATTAAAGGAGGACAGATCCTTAGAGTATAACCTAGTAAGGAGGACAGATCCTTAGAGTATATCCTAGTAATGGAGGACAGATCCTGAGAGTATATCCTAGTAAAGGAGGACAGATCCTTAGAGTATAACCTAGTAAGGAGGACAGATCCTGAGAGTACATCCTAGTAAAGGAGGACAGATCCTTAGAGTATATCCTAGTAAAGGAGGACAGATCCTAAGAGTATATCCTAGTAAGGAGGACAGATCCTTAGAGTATATCCTAGTATAGGAGGACAGATCCTGAGAGTATATCATAGTAAAGGAGGACAGATCCTTAGAGTATAACCTAGTAAAGGAGGACAGATCCTTAGAGTATAACCTAGTAAGGAGGACAGATCCTTAGAGTATATCCTAGTAAAGGTGGACAGATCCTGAGAGTATAACCGAGGAAGGAGGACAGATCCTGAGAGAATATCCAAGTAAAGGAGGACAGATCCTTAGAGTATAACTTAGTAAGGAGGACAGATCCTGAGAGTATATCCTAGTAAAGGAGGAAAGATCCTTAGATTATATCCTAGTAAGGGAGGACAAATCCTAAGAGTATATCATAGTAAAGGAGGACAGATCGTTAGAGTATAACCTAGTAAGGAGGACAGATCCTGAGAGTATATCCTAGTAAAGGAGGACAGATCCTTAGAGTATAACCTAGTAAGGAGGACAGATCCTTAGAGTATATCCTAGCAAAGGAGGACAGTTCCTGAGAGTATATCCTAGTAAAGGAGGACAGATCCTGAGAGAATATCCTAGTAAGGAGGACAGATCCTTAGAGTATATCCTAGTAAAGGAGGACAGATCCTGAGAGAATATCCTAGTAAGGAGGACAGATCCTTAGAGTATATCCTAGTAAAGGAGGACAGATCCTGAGAGTATATCCTAGTAAAGGAGGACAGATCTTTAGAGTATATCCTATTAAAGGAGGACAGATCCTTAGAGTATATCCTAGTAAAGGAGGACAGATCCTTAGAGTATATCCTATTAAAGGAGGACAGATCCTTTGAGTATAACCTAGTAAGGAGGACAGATCCTTAGAGTATATCCTAGTAATGGAGGACAGATCTTGAGAGTATATCCTAGTAAAGGAGGACAGATCCTTAGAGTATAACCTAGTAAGGAGGACAGATCCTGAGAGTATATCCTAGTAAAGGAGGACAGATCCTTAGAGTATAACTTAGTAAGGAGGACAGATCCTGAGCGTACATCCTATTAAAGGAGGACAGATCCTTAGAGTATATCCTAGGAAAGGAGGACAGATCCTTAGAGTATATCCTATTAAAGGAGGACAGATCCTTAGAGTATAATCTAGTAAGGAGGACAGATCCTTAGAGTAGATCCTCGTAATGGAGGACAGATCCTGAGAGTATATCCTAGTAAAGGAGGACAGATCCTTAGAGTATAACCTAGTAAGGAGGAGAGATCCTGAGAGTATATCCTAGAAAGGAGTTCAGATCCTTAGAGTATATCCTAGTAAGGGAGGACAGATCCTAAGAGTATATCCTAGTAAGGAGGACAGATCCTTAGAGTATATCCTATTAAAGGAGGACAGATCCTTAGAGTATAACCTAGTAAGGAGGACAGATCCTTAGAGTATATCCTATTAAAGGAGGACAGATCCTGAGAGTATATCCTAGTAAAGGTAGACAGATCTTTAGAGTATATCCTAGTAAAGGAGGACAGATCCTGAGAGCATATCCTAGTAAAGGAGGACAGATCCTTAGAGTATAACCTAGTAAAGGAGGACAGATCCTTAGAGTATAACCTAGTAAGGAGGACAGATCCTTAGAGTATATCCTAGTAAAGGAGGACAGATCCTGAGAGTATAACCGAGGAAGGAGGACAGATCCTGAGAGCATATCCTAGTAAAGGAGGACAGATCCTTAGAGTATAACTTAATAAGGAGGACAGATCCTTAGAGTATATCCTAGTAAAGGAGGACAGATCCTTAGAGTATAACCTAGTAAGGAGGACAGATCCTGAGAGTATATCCTAGTAAAGGAGGACAGATCCTTAGAGTATATCCTAGTAAAGGAGGACAGATCCTGAGAGTATAAACTAGTAAGGAGGACAGATCTTTAGAGTATATCCTAGTAAAGGAGGACAGATCCTGAGAGTATATCCTAGTAAAGGAGGACAGATCCTTAGAGTATATCCTATTAAAGGAGGACAGATCCTTAGAGTATATCCTAGTAAAGGAGGACAGATCCTTAGAGTATATCCTATTAAAGGAGGACAGATCCTTAGAGTATAACCTAGTAAGGAGAACAGATCCTGAGAGTATATCCTAGTAAAGGAGGACAGATCCTTAGAGTATAACCTAGTAAGGAGGACAGATCCTGAGAGTATATCCTAGTAAAGGAGGACAGATCCTTAGAGTATAACCTAGTAAAGGAGGACAGATCCTTAGAGTATAACCTAGTAAGGAGGACAGATCCTTAGAGTATATCCTAGTAAAGGAGGACAGATCCTGAGAGTATAACCGAGGAAGGAGGACAGATCCTGAGAGTATATCCTAGTAAAGGAGGACAGATCCTTAGAGTATAACTTAGTAAGGAGGACAGATCCTGAGAGTATATCCTAGTAAAGGAGGACAGATCCTTAGAGTATATCCTAGTAAAGGAGGACAGATCCTTAGAGTATATCCTAGTAAGGAGGACAGATCCTTAGAGTATATCCTAGTAAAGGAGGACAGATCCTTCGAGTATATCATAGTAAAGGAGGACAGATCGTTAGAGTATAACCTAGTAAGGAGGACAGATCCTGAGAGTATATCCTAGTAAAGGAGGACAGATCCTTAGAGTATAACCTAGTAAGGAGGACAGATCCTTAGAGTATATCCTAGTAAAGGAGGACAGATCCTGAGAGTATATCCTAGTAAAGGAGGACAGATCCTGAGAGAATATCCTAGTAAGGAGGACAGATCCTTAGAGTATATCCTAGTAAAGGAGGACAGATCCTGAGAGAATATCCTAGTAAGGAGGACAGATCCTTAGAGTATAGCCTAGTAAAGGAGGACAGATCCTGAGAGTATATCCTAGTAAAGGAGGACAGATCCTTAGAGTATATCCGATTAAAGGAGGACAGATCCTTAGAGTATATCCTATTAAAGGAGGACAGATCCTTAGAGTATAACCTAGTAAGGAGGACAGATCCTGAGAGTATATCCTAGTAAAGGAGGACAGATCCTTAGAGTATAACTTAGTAAGGAGGACAGATCCTGAGGGTACATCCTATTAAAGGAGGACAGATCCTTAGAGTATATCCTAGGAAAGGAGGACAGATCCTTAGAGTATATCCTATTAAAGGAGGACAGATCCTTAGAGTATATCCTATTAAAGGAGGACAGATCCTTAGAGTATAACCTAGGAAGGAGGACAGATCCTTAGAGTATATCCTAGTAAGGAGGAGAGATACTGAGAGTATATCCTAGTAAAGGAGGACAGATCCTTAGAGTATAACTTAGTAAGGAGGACAGATCCTGAGAGTACATCCTAGAAAGGAGTTCAGATCCTTAGAGTATATCCTAGTAAGGGAGGACAGATCCTAAGAGTATATCCTAGTAAGGAGGACAGATCCTTAGAGTATATCCTAGTAAAGGAGGACAGATCCTTAGAGTATAACCTAGTAAGGAGGACAGATCCTTAGAGTATATCCTATTAAAGGAGGACAGATCCTGAGAGTATATCCTAGTAAAGGTAGACAGATCTTTAGAGTATATCCTAGTAAAGGAGGACAGATCCTGAGAGCATATCCTAGTAAAGGAGGACAGATCCTTAGAGTATAACCTAGTAAAGGAGGACAGATCCTTAGAGTATAACCTAGTAAGGAGGACAGATCCTTAGAGTATATCCTAGTAAAGGAGGACAGATCCTTAGAGTATAACCTAGTAAAGGAGGACAGATCCTTAGAGTATAACCTAGTAAGGAGGACAGATCCTTAGAGTATATCCTAGTAAAGGAGGACAGATCCTGAGAGTATAACCGAGGAAGGAGGACAGATCCTGAGAGCATATCCTAGTAAAGGAGGACAGATCCTTAGAGTATAACTTAATAAGGAGGACAGATCCTTAGAGTATATCCTAGTAAAGGAGGACAGATCCTTAGAGTATAACCTAGTAAGGAGGACAGATCCTGAGAGTATATCCTAGTAAAGGAGGACAGATCCTTAGAGTATATCCTAGTAAAGGAGGACAGATCCTGAGAGTATAAACTAGTAAGGAGGACAGATCTTTAGAGTATATCCTAGTAATGGAGGACAGATCCTGAGAGTATATCCTAGTAAAGGAGGACAGATCCTTAGAGTATATCCTATTAAAGGAGGACAGATCCTTAGAGTATATCCTAGTAAAGGAGGACAGATCCTTAGAGTATATCCTATTAAAGGAGGACAGATCCTTAGAGTATAACCTAGTAAGGAGAACAGATCCTGAGAGTATATCCTAGTAAAGGAGGACAGATCCTTAGAGTATAACCTAGTAAGGAGGACAGATCCTGAGAGTATATCCTAGTAAAGGAGGACAGATCCTTAGAGTATAACCTAGTAAAGGAGGACAGATCCTTAGAGTATAACCTAGTAAGGAGGACAGATCCTTAGAGTATATCCTAGTAAAGGAGGACAGATCCTGAGAGTATAACCGAGGAAGGAGGACAGATCCTGAGAGTATATCCTAGTAAAGGAGGACAGATCCTTAGAGTATAACTTAGTAAGGAGGACAGATCCTGAGAGTATATCCTAGTAAAGGAGGACAGATCCTTAGAGTATATCCTAGTAAAGGAGGACAGATCCTGAGAGTATATCCTAGTAAGGAGGACAGATCCTTAGAGTATATCCTAGTAAAGGAGGACAGATCCTTCGAGTATATCATAGTAAAGGAGGACAGATCGTTAGAGTATAACCTAGTAAGGAGGACAGATCCTGAGAGTATATCCTAGTAAAGGAGGACAGATCCTTAGAGTATAACCTAGTAAGGAGGACAGATCCTTAGAGTATATCCTAGTAAAGGAGGACAGATCCTGAGAGTATATCCTAGTAAAGGAGGACAGATCCTGAGAGAATATCCTAGTAAGGAGGACAGATCCTTAGAGTATATCCTAGTAAAGGAGGACAGATCCTGAGAGAATATCCTAGTAAGGAGGACAGATCCTTAGAGTATAGCCTAGTAAAGGAGGACAGATCCTGAGAGTATATCCTAGTAAAGGAGGACAGATCCTTAGAGTATATCCGATTAAAGGAGGACAGATCCTTAGAGTATATCCTATTAAAGGAGGACAGATCCTTAGAGTATAACCTAGTAAGGAGGACAGATCCTGAGAGTATATCCTAGTAAAGGAGGACAGATCCTTAGAGTATAACTTAGTAAGGAGGACAGATCCTGAGGGTACATCCTATTAAAGGAGGACAGATCCTTAGAGTATATCCTAGGAAAGGAGGACAGATCCTTAGAGTATATCGTATTAAAGGAGGACAGATCCTTAGAGTATATCCTATTAAAGGAGGACAGATCCTTAGAGTATAACCTAGGAAGGAGGACAGATCCTTAGAGTATATCCTAGTAAGGAGGAGAGATACTGAGAGTATATCCTAGTAAAGGAGGACAGATCCTTAGAGTATAACTTAGTAAGGAGGACAGATCCTGAGAGTACATCCTAGAAAGGAGTTCAGATCCTTAGAGTATATCCTAGTAAGGGAGGACAGATCCTAAGAGTATATCCTAGTAAGGAGGACAGATCCTTAGAGTATATCCTATTAAAGGAGGACAGATCCTTAGAGTATAACCTAGTAAGGAGGACAGATCCTTAGAGTATATCCTATTAAAGGAGGACAGATCCTGAGAGTATATCCTAGTAAAGGTAGACAGATCTTTAGAGTATATCCTAGTAAAGGAGGACAGATCCTGAGAGCATATCCTAGTAAAGGAGGACAGATCCTTAGAGTATAACCTAGTAAAGGAGGACAGATCCTTAGAGTATAACCTAGTAAGGAGGACAGATCCTTAGAGTATATCCTAGTAAAGGAGGACAGATCCTGAGAGTATAACCGAGGAAGGAGGACAGATCCTGAGAGCATATCCTAGTAAAGGAGGACAGATCCTTAGAGTATAACTTAATAAGGAGGACAGATCCTTAGAGTATATCCTAGTAAAGGAGGACAGATCCTTAGAGTATATCCTAGTAAAGGAGGACAGATCCTGAGAGTATATCCTAGAAAGGAGGACAGATCCTTAGAGTATAACTTAGTAAAGAGGACAGATCCTTAGAGTATATCCTAGTAAAGGAGGACAGATCCTTAGAGTATAACTTAGTAAGGAGGACAGATCCTTAGAGTATATCCTAGTTAAGGAGGACAGATCCTTAGAGTATATCCTAGTAAAGGAGGACAGATCCTGAGTTTATATCCTAGTAAAGGAGGACAGATCCTTAGAGTATATCCTATTAAAGGAGGACAGATCCTTAGAGTATATCCTAGTAAAGGAGGACAGATCCTTAGAGTATAACCTAGTAAGGAGGACAGATCCTTAGAGTATATCCTAGTAAAGGAGGACAGATCCTTAGAGTATAACTTAGTAAGGAGGACAGATCCTTAGAGTATATCCTAGTAAAGGAGGACAGATCCTAAGAGTATAACCTAGTAAGGAGGACAGATCCTTAGAGTATATCCTTGTAAAGGAGGAAAGATCCTAAGAGTATATCCTATTAAAGGAGGAGAGATCCTTAGAGTATAACCTAGTAAGGAGGACAGATCCATAGAGTATATCCTAGTAATGGAGGACAGATCCTGAGAGTAAATCCTAGTAAAGGAGGACAGATCCTTAGAGTATAACCTAGTAAGGAGGACAGATGCTGAGAGTATATCCTAGTAAAGAGGACAGATCCTTAGAGTATAACTTAGTAAGGAGGACAGATCCTGAGAGTACATCCTATTAAAGGAGGACAGATCCTTAGAGTATATCCTAGGAAAGGAGGACAGATCCTTAGAGTATATCCTATTAAAGGAGGACAGATCCTTAGAGTATAACCTAGTAAGGAGGACAGATCCTTAGAGTATATCCTAGTAACGGAGGACAGATCCTGAGAGTATATCCTAGTAAAGGAGGACAGATCCTTAGAGTATAACCTAGTAAGGAGGAGAGATCCTGAGAATATATCCTAGTAAAGGAGGACAGATCCTTAGAGTATAACTTAGTAAGGAGGACAGATCCTGAGAGTACATCCTAGTAAAGGAGGACAGATCCTTAGAGTATATCCTAGTAAGGGAGGACAGATCCTAAGAGTATATCCTAGTAAGGAGGACAGATCCTTAGAGTATATCCTAGTAAGGAGGACAGATCCTTACAGTATATCCTAGTAAAGGTAGACAGATCTTTCGAGTATATCCTAGTAAAGGAGGACAGATCCTGAGAGCATATCCGAGTAAAGGAGGACAGATCCTTAGAGAATAACCTAGTAAAGGAGGACATATCCTTAGAGTATATCCTAGTAAAGGAGGACAGATCCTGAGAATATATCCTAGGAAGGAGGACAGATCCTTAGAGTATATCCTAGTAAAGGAGGACAGATCCTTAGAGTATATCATAGTAAAGGAGGACAGATCGTTAGAGTATAACCTAGTAAGGAGGACAGATCCTGAGAGTATATCCTAGTAAAGGAGGACAGATCCTTAGAGTATAACCTAGTAAGGAGGACAGATCCTTAGAGTATATCATAGTAAAGGAGGACAGATCCTTAGAGTATATCCTAGTAAAGGAGGACAGATCCTGAGAGAATATCCTAGTAAGGAGGACAGATCCTTAGAGTATATCCTAGTAAAGGTGGACAGATCCTGAGAGAATATCGTAGTAAGGAGGACAGATCCTTAGAGTATATCCTAGTAAAGGAGGACAGATCCTGAGAGTATATCCTAGTAAAGGAGGACAGATCCTTAGAGTATATCCTATTAAAGGAGGACAGATCCTTAGAGTATATCCTAGTAAAGGAGGACAGATCCTTAGAGTACATCCTATTAAAGGAGGACAGATCCTTAGAGTATAACCTAGTAAGGAGGACAGATCCTTAGAGTATATCCTAGTAATGGAGGACAGATCCTGAGAGTATATCCTAGTAAAGGAGGACAGATCCTTAGAGTATAACCTAGTAAGGAGGACAGATCCTGAGAGTACATCCTAGTAAAGGAGGACAGATCCTTAGAGTATATCCTAGTAAAGGAGGACAGATCCTTAGAGTATAACCTAGTAAGGAGGACAGATCCTTAGAGTATATCCTAGTAAAGGTGGACAGATCCTGAGAGTATAACCGAGGAAGGAGGACAGATCCTGAGAGAATATCCAAGTAAAGGAGGACAGATCCTTAGAGTATAACTTAGTAAGGAGGACAGATCCTGAGAGTATATCCTAGTAAAGGAGGAAAGATCCTTAGATTATATCCTAGTAAGGGAGGACAGATCCTAAGAGTATATCATAGTAAAGGAGGACAGATCGTTAGAGTATAACCTAGTAAGGAGGACAGATCCTGAGAGTATATCCTAGTAAAGGAGGACAGATCCTTAGAGTATAACCTAGTAAGGAGGACAGATCCTTAGAGTATATCCTAGCAAAGGAGGACAGTTCCTGAGAGTATATCCTAGTAAAGGAGGACAGATCCTGAGAGAATATCCTAGTAAGGAGGACAGATCCTTAGAGTATATCCTAGTAAAGGAGGACAGATCCTGAGAGAATATCCTAGTAAGGAGGACAGATCCTTAGAGTATATCCTAGTAAAGGAGGACAGATCCTGAGAGTATATCCTAGTAAAGGAGGATAGATCCTTAGAGTATATCCTATTAAAGGAGGACAGATCCTTAGAGTATATCCTAGTAAAGGAGGACAGATCCTTAGAGTATATCCTATTAAAGGAGGACAGATCCTTAGAGTATAACCTAGTAAGGAGGACAGATCCTTAGAGTATATCCTAGTAATGGAGGACAGATCTTGAGAGTATATCCTAGTAAAGGAGGACAGATCCTTAGAGTATAACCTAGTAAGGAGGACAGATCCTGAGAGTATATCCTAGTAAAGGAGGACAGATCCTTAGAGTATAACTTAGTAAGGAGGACAGATCCTGAGCGTACATCCTATTAAAGGAGGACAGATCCTTAGAGTATATCCTAGGAAAGGAGTACAGATCCTTAGAGTATATCCTATTAAAGGAGGACAGATCCTTAGAGTATAATCTAGTAAGGAGGACAGATCCTTAGAGTAGATCCTCGTAATGGAGGACAGATCCTGAGAGTATATCCTAGTAAAGGAGGACAGATCCTTAGAGTATAACCTAGTAAGGAGGAGAGATCCTGAGAGTATATCCAAGTAAAGGAGGACAGATCCTTAGAGTATAACTTAGTAAGGAGGACAGATCCTGAGAGTACATCCTAGTAAAGGAGGACAGATCCTTAGAGTATATCCTAGTAAGGGAGGACAGATCCTAAGAGTATATCCTAGTAAGGAGGACAGATCCTTTGAGTATATCCTAGTAAGGAGGACAGATCCTTAGAGTATATCCTAGTAAAGGAGGACAGATCCTTAGAGTATAACCTAGTAAGGAGGACAGATCCTTAGAGTATATCCTATTAAAGGAGGACAGATCCTGAGAGTATATCCTAGTAAAGGTAGACAGACCTTTAGAGTATAACCTAGTAAAGGAGGACAGATCCTTAGAGTATAACCTAGTAAGGAGGACAGATCGTTAGAGTATATCCGAGTAAAGGAGGACAGATCCTGAGAGTATAACCGAGGAAGGAGGACAGATCCTGAGAGCATATCCTAGTAAAGGAGGACAGATCCTTAGAGTATAACTTACTAAGGAGGACAGATCCTGAGAGTATATCCTAGTAAAGGAGGACAGATCCTTAGAGTATATCCTAGTAAAGGAGGACAGATCCTGAGAGTATATCCTAGAAAGGAGGACAGATCCTTAGAGTATAACGTGGTAAGGAGGACAGATCCTTAGAGTATATCCTAGTAAAGGAGGACAGATCCTTAGAGTATAACTTAGTAAGGAGGACAGATCCTTAGAGTATATCCTCGTAAAGGAGGACAGATCCTTAGAGTATATCCTAGTAAAGGAGGACAGATCCTGAGAGTATATCCTAGTAAAGGAGGACAGATCCTTAAAGTATATCCTATTAAAGGAGGACAGATCCTTAGAGTATATCCTAGTAAAGGAGGACAGATCCTTAGAGTATATCCTAGTAATGGAGGACAGATCCTGAGAGTATATCCTAGTAAAGGAGGACAGATCCTTAGAGTATAACCTAGTAAGGAGGACAGATCCTGAGAGTATATCCTAGTAAAGGAGGACAGATCCTTAGAGTATAACTTAGTAAGGAGGACAGATCCTGAGAGTACATCCTAGTAAAGGAGGACAGATCCTTAGAGTATATCCTAGTAAAGGAGGACAGATCCTAAGAGTATATCCTAGTAAGGAGGACAGATCCTTAGAGTATATCCTAGTGAAGGAGGACAGATCCTTCGAGTATATCCTAGTAAAGGAGGACAGATCCTTAGAGTATAACCTAGTAAGGAGGACAGATCCTTAGAGTATATCCTATTAAAGGAGGACAGATCCTGAGAGTATATCCTAGTAAAGGTAGACAGATCTTTAGAGTATATCCTAGTAAAGGAGGACAGATCCTGAGAGTATAACCTAGTAAAGGAGGACAGATCCTTAGAGTATAACCTAGTAAGGAGGACAGATCCTTAGAGTATATCCTAGTAAAGGAGGACAGATCCTGAGAGTATAACCGAGGAAGGAGGACAGATCCTGAGAGTATATCCTAGTAAAGGAGGACAGATCCTTAGAGTATAACTTAGTAAGGAGGACAGATCCTGAGAGTATATCCTAGTAAAGGAGGACAGATCCTTAGAGTATAACTTAGTAAGGAGGACAGATCCTGAGAGTATATCCTAGTAAAGGAGGACAGATGCTTCGAGTATATCCTAGTAAAGGAGGACAGATCCTGAGAGTATATCCTAGTAAAGGAGGACAGATCCTTAGAGTATAACCTAGTAAGGAGGACAGATCCTTAGAGTATATCCTAGTAAAGGAGGACAGATCCTGAGAATATATCCTAGTAAGGAGGACAGATCCTTAGAGTATATCCTAGTAAAGGAGGACAGATCCTTAGAGTATATCATAGTAAAGGAGGACAGATCGTTAGAGTATAACCTAGTAAGGAGGACAGATCCTGAGAGTATATCCTAGTAAAGGAGGACAGATCCTTAGAGTATAACCTAGTAAGGAGGACAGATCCTTAGAGTATATCATAGTAAAGGAGGACAGATCCTGAGAGTATATCCTAGTAAAGGAGGACAGATCCTGAGAGAATATCCTAGTAAGGAGGACAGATCCTTAGAGTATATCCTAGTAAAGGTGGACAGATCCTGAGAGAATATCGTAGTAAGGAGGACAGATCCTTAGAGTATATCCTAGTAAAGGAGGACAGATCCTGAGAGTATATCCTAGTAAAGGAGGACAGATCCTAAGAGTATATCCTATTAAAGGAGGACAGATCCTTAGAGTATATCCTAGTAAAGGAGGACAGATCCTTAGAGTACATCCTATTAAAGGAGGACAGATCCTTAGAGTATAACCTAGTAAGGAGGACAGATCCTTAGAGTATATCCTAGTAATGGAGGACAGATCCTGAGAGTATATCCTAGTAAAGGAGGACAGATCCTTAGAGTATAACCTAGTAAGGAGGACAGATCCTGAGAGTACATACTAGTAAAGGAGGACAGATCCTTAGAGTATATCCTAGTAAAGGAGGACAGATCCTAAGAGTATATCCTAGTAAGGAGGACAGATCCTTAGAGTATATCCTAGTATAGGAGGACAGATCCTGAGAGTATATCATAGTAAAGGAGGACAGATCCTTAGAGTATAACCTAGTAAAGGAGGACAGATCCTTAGAGTATAACCTAGTAAGGAGGACAGATCCTTAGAGTATATCCTAGTAAAGGAGGACAGATCCTGAGAGTATAACCGAGGAAGGAGGACAGATCCTGAGAGAATATCCAAGTAAAGGAGGACAGATCCTTAGAGTATAACTTAGTAAGGAGGACAGATCCTGAGAGTATATCCTAGTAAAGGAGGAAAGATCCTTAGATTATATCCTAGTAAGGGAGGACAGATCCTAAGAGTATATCATAGTAAAGGAGGACAGATCGTTAGAGTATAACCTAGTAAGGAGGACAGATCCTGAGAGTATATCCTAGTAAAGGAGGACAGATCCTTAGAGTATAACCTAGTAAGGAGGACAGATCCTTAGAGTATATCCTAGCAAAGGCGACAGTTCCTGAGAGTATATCCTAGTAAAGGAGGACAGATCCTGAGAGAATATCCTAGTAAGGAGGACAGATCCTTAGAGTATATCCTAGTAAAGGAGGACAGATCCTGAGAGAATATCCTAGTAAGGAGGACAGATCCTTAGAGTATATCCTAGTAAAGGAGGACAGATCCTGAGAGTATATCCTAATAAAGGAGGACAGATCCTTAGAGTATATCCTATTAAAGGAGGACAGATCCTTAGAGTATATCCTAGTAAAGGAGGACAGATCCTTAGAGTATATCCTATTAAAGGAGGACAGATCCTTAGAGTATAACCTAGTAAGGTGGACAGATCCTTAGAGTATATCCTAGTAATGGAGGACAGATCTTGAGAGTATATCCTAGTAAAGGAGGACAGATCCTTAGAGTATAACCTAGTAAGGAGGACAGATCCTGAGAGTATATCCTAGTAAAGGAGGACAGATCCTTAGAGTATAACTTAGTAAGGAGGACAGATCCTGAGCGTACGTCCTATTAAATGAGGACAGATCCTTAGAGTATATCCTAGGAAAGGAGGACAGATCCTTAGAGTATATCCTATTAAAGGAGGACAGATCCTTAGAGTATAATCTAGTAAGGAGGACAGATCCTTAGAGTAGATCCTCGTAATGGAGGACAGATCCTGAGAGTATATCCTAGTAAAGGAGGACAGATCCTTAGAGTATAACCTAGTAAGGAGGAGAGATCCTGAGAGTATATCCTAGTAAAGGAGGACAGATCCTTAGAGTATAACTTAGTAAGGAGGACAGATCCTGAGAGTACATCCTAGTAAAGGAGGACAGATCCTTAGAGTATATCCTAGTAAGGGAGGACAGATCCTAAGAGTATATCCTAGTAAGGATGACAGATCCTTTGAGTATATCCTAGTAAGGAGGACAGATCCTTAGAGTATATCCTAGTAAAGGAGGACAGATCCTTAGAGTATAACCTAGTAAGGAGGACAGATCCTTAGAGTATATCCTATTAAAGGAGGACAGATCCTGAGAGTATATCCTAGTAAAGGTAGACAGACCTTTAGAGTATATCCTAGTAAAGGAGGACAGATCCTGAGAGTATATCCTAGTAAAGGAGGACAGATCCTTAGAGTATAACCTAGTAAAGGAGGACAGATCCTTAGAGTATAACCTAGTAAGGAGGACAGATCCTTAGAGTATATCCGAGTAAAGGAGGACAGATCCTGAGAGTATAACCGAGGAAGGAGGACAGATCCTGAGAGCATATCCTAGTAAAGGAGGACAGATCCTTAGAGTATAACTTAGTAAGGAGGACAGATCCTGAGAGTATATCCTAGTAAAGGAGGACAGATCCTTAGAGTATATCCTATTAAAGGAGGACAGATCCTGAGAGTATATCCTAGTAAAGGTAGACAGATCTTTAGAGTATATCCTAGTAAAGGAGGACAGATCCTGAGAGTATAACCTAGTAAAGGAGGACAGATCCTCAGAGTATAACCTAGTAAGTAGGACAGATCCTTAGAGTATATCCTAGTAAAGGAGGACAGATCCTTAGAGTATATCCTAGTAAAGGAGGACAGATCCTGAGAGTATATCCTAGAAAGGAGGACAGATCCTTAGAGTATAACGTGGTAAGGAGGACAGATCCTGAGAGTATATCCTAGTAAAGGAAGACAGATCCTTAGAGTATAACTTAGTAAGGAGGACAGATCCTGAGAGTATATCCTAGTAAAGGAAGACAGATCCTTAGAGTATAACTTAGTAAGGAGGACAGATCC
Source organism: Chiloscyllium plagiosum (assembly GCF_037043375.1). Classification (NCBI taxonomy): domain Eukaryota; kingdom Metazoa; phylum Chordata; class Chondrichthyes; order Orectolobiformes; family Hemiscylliidae; genus Chiloscyllium; species Chiloscyllium plagiosum. Next base: position 40,556,061 of record NW_028270167.1, on the reverse strand, counting down.
TGAGAGTACATCCTAGTAAAGGAGGACAGATCCTTAGAGTATATCCTAGTAAAGGAGGACAGATCCTAAGAGTATATCCTAGTAAGGAGGACAGATCCTTAGAGTATATCCTAGTAAAGGAGGACAGATCCTTAGAGTATATCCTAGTAAAGGAGGACAGATCCTTAGAGTATATCCTAGTAAAGGAGGACAGATCCTTAGAGTATATCCTAGTAAAGGAGGACAGATCCTGAGAGTATATCCTAGTAAAGGAGGACAGATCCTTAGAGTATATCCTAGTAAAGGAGGACAGATCCTAAGAGTATAACCGAGGAAGGAGGACAGATCCTGAGAGCATATCCTAGTAAAGGAGGACAGATCCTTAGAGTATATCCTAGTAAAGGAGGACAGATCCTTAGAGTATATCCTAGAAAAGGAGGACAGATCCTTAGAGTATATCCTAGTAAAGGAGGACAGATCCTGAGAGTATATCATAGTAAAGGAGGACAGATCCTTAAAGTATATCCTATTAAAGGAGGACAGATCCTTAGAGTATAACGTGGTAAGGAGGACAGATCCTTAGAGTATATCCTAGTAAAGGAGGACAGATCCTTAGAGTATAACCTAGTAAGGAGGACAGATCCTTAGAGTATATCCTAGTAATGGAGGACAGATCCTGAGAGTATATCCTAGTAAAGGAGGACAGATCCTTAGAGTATAACCTAGTAAGGAGGACAGATCCTGAGAGTATATCCTAGTAAAGGAAGACAGATCCTTAGAGTATAACTTAGTAAGGAGGACAGATCCTGAGAGTACATCCTAGTAAAGGAGGACAGATCCTTAGAGTATATCCTAGTAAAGGAGGACAGATCCTAAGAGTATATCCTAGTAAGGAGGACAGATCCTTAGAGTATATCCTAGTAAGGAGGACAGATCCTTAGAGTATATCCTAGTAAAGGAGGACAGATCCTAAGAGTATAACCTAGTAAGGAGGACAGATCCTTAGAGTATATCCTATTAAAGGAGGACAGATCCTGAGAGTATATCCTCGTAAAGGTGGACAGATCTTTAGAGTATATCCTAGTAAAGGAGGACAGATCCTGAGAGTATAACCTAGTAAAGGAGGACAGATCCTTAGAGTATAACGTAGTAAGGAGGACAGATCCTTAGAGTATATCCTAGTAAAGGAGGACAGATCCTGAGAGTATAACCGAGGAAGGAGGACAGATCCTGAGAGTATATCCTAGTAAAGGAGGACAGATCCTTAGAGTATAACTTAGTAAGGAGGACAGATCCTGAGAGTATATCCTAGTAAAGGAGGACAGATCCTTAGAGTATAACTTAGTAAGGAGGACAGATCCTGAGAGTATATCCTAGTAAAGGAGGACAGATGCTTCGAGTATATCCTAGTTAAGGAGGACAGATCCTGAGAGTATATCCTAGTAAAGGAGGACAGATCCTTAGAGTATAACCTAGTAAGGAGGACAGATCCTGAGAGTATATCCTAGTAAAGGAGGACAGATCCTTAGAGTATATCCTAGTAAAGGAGGACAGATCCTCAGAGTATAACTTAGTAAGGAGGACAGATCCTTAGAGTATATCCGAGTAAAGGAGGACAGATCCTTAGAGTATAACCTAGTAAGGAGGACAGATCCTTAGAGTATATCCTAGTAAAGGAGGACAGATCCTGAGAGTATATCCTAGAAAGGAGGACAGATCCTTAGAGTATATCCTAGTAAAGGAGGACAGATCCTTCGAGTATAACCTAGTAAGGAGGACAGATCCTTAGAGTATATCCTAGTAATGGAGGACAGATCCTGAGAGTATATCCTAGTAAGGAGGACAGATCCTGAGAGTATATCCTAGAAAAGGAGGACAGATCATTAGAATATATCATAGTAAAGGAGGACAGATCGTTAGAGTATAACCTAGTAAGGAGGACAGATCCTTAGAGTATATCCTAGTAAAGGAGGACAGATCCTGAGAGTATATCCTAGAAAGGAGGACAGATCCTTAGAGTATATCCTAGTAAAGGAGGACAGATCCTTCGAGTATAACCTAGTAAGGAGGACAGATCCTTAGAGTATATCCTAGTAAAGGAGGACAGATCCTTAGAGTATAACTTAGTAAGGAGGACAGATCCTTAGAGTATATCCTAGTAAAGGAGGACAGATCCTTAGAGTATAACCTAGTAAGGAGGACAGATCCTTAGAGTATATCCTAGTAAGGAGGACAGATCCTGAGAGTATATCCTAGAAAGGAGGACAGATCCTTAGAGTATATCCTAGTAAAGGAGGACAGATCCTGAGAGTATAACCTAGCAAGGAGGACAGATCCTTAGAGTATATCCTAGTAAAGGAGGACAGATCCTGAGAGTATATCCTAGTAAGGAGGACAGATCCTTAGAGTATATCCTAGTAAAGGAGGACAGATCCTTAGAGTATATCATAGTAAAGGAGGACAGATCGTTAGAGTATAACCTAGTAAGGAGGACAGATCCTGAGAGTATATCCTAGTAAAGGAGGACAGATCCTTAGAGTATAACCTAGTAAGGAGGACAGATCCTTAGAGTATATCCTAGCAAAGGAGGACAGTTCCTGAGAGTATATCCTAGTAAAGGAGGACAGATCCTGAGAGAATATCCTAGTAAGGAGGACAGATCCTTAGAGTATATCCTAGTAAAGGAGGACAGATCCTGAGAGAATATCCTAGTAAGGAGGACAGATCCCTAGAGTATATCCTAGTAAAGGAGGCCAGATCCTGAGAGTATATCCTAGTAAAGGAGGACAGATCCTGAGAGTATATCCTATTAAAGGAGGACAGATCCTTAGAGTATATCCTAGTAAAGGAGGACAGATCCTTAGAGTATATCCTATTAAAGGAGGACAGATCCTTAGAGTATAACCTAGTAAGGAGGACAGATCCTTAGAGTATATCCTAGTAATGGAGGACAGATCTTGAGAGTATATCCTAGTAAAGGAGGACAGATCCTTAGAGTATAACCTAGTAAGGAGGACAGATCCTGAGAGTATATCCTAGTAAAGGAGGACAGATCCTTAGAGTATAACTTAGTAAGGAGGACAGATCCTGAGCGTACATCCTATTAAAGGAGGACAGATCCTTAGAGTATATCCTAGGAAAGGAGGACAGATCCTTAGAGTATATCCTATTAAAGGAGGACAGATCCTTAGAGTATAATCTAGTAAGGAGGACAGATCCTTAGAGTAGATCCTCGTAATGGAGGACAGATCCTGAGAGTATATCCTAGTAAAGGAGGACAGATCCTTAGAGTATAACCTAGTAAGGAGGAGAGATCCTGAGAGTATATCCTAGTAAAGGAGGACAGATCCTTAGAGTATATCCTAGTAAGGGAGGACAGATCCTAAGAGTATATCCTAGTAAGGAGGACAGATCCTTTGAGTATATCCTAGTAAGGAGGACAGATCCTTAGAGTATATCCTAGTAAAGGAGGACAGATCCTTAGAGTATAACCTAGTAAGGAGGACAGATCCTTAGAGTATATCCTATTAAAGGAGGACAGATCCTGAGAGTATATCCTAGTAAAGGTAGACAGACCTTTAGAGTATATCCTAGTAAAGGAGGACAGATCCTGAGAGTATATCCTAGTAAAGGAGGACAGATCCTTAGAGTATAACCTAGTAAAGGAGGACAGATCCTTAGAGTATAACCTAGTAAGGAGGACAGATCCTTAGAGTATATCCGAGTAAAGGAGGACAGATCCTGAGAGTATAACCGAGGAAGGAGGACAGATCCTGAGAGCATATCCTAGTAAAGGAGGACAGATCCTTAGAGTATAACTTAGTAAGGAGGACAGATCCTGAGCGTACATCCTATTAAAGGAGGACAGATCCTGAGAGTATATCCTAGTAAAGGAGGACAGATCCTTAGAGTATATCCTAGTAAAGGAGGACAGATCCTGAGAGTATATCCTAGAAAGGAGGACAGATCCTTAGAGTATAACGTGGTAAGGAGGACAGATCCTTAGAGTATATCCTAGTAAAGGAGGACAGATCCTTAGAGTATAACTTAGTAAGGAGGACAGATCCTTAGAGTATATCCTCGTAAAGGAGGACAGATCCTTAGAGTATATCCTAGTAAAGGAGGACCGATCCTGAGAGTATATCCTAGTAAAGGAGGACAGATCCTTAAAGTATATCCTATTAAAGGAGGACAGATCCTTAGAGTATATCCTAGTAAAGGAGGACAGATCCTTAGAGTATAACCTAGTAAGGAGGACAGATCCTTAGAGTATATCCTAGTAATGGAGGACAGATCCTGAGAGTACATCCTAGTAAAGGAGGACAGATCCTTAGAGTATATCCTAGTAAAGGAGGACAGATCCTAAGAGTATATCCTAGTAAGGAGGACAGATCCTTAGAGTATATCCTAGTAAGGAGGACAGATCCTTAGAGTATATCCTAGTAAAGGAGGACAGATCCTTAGAGTATAATCTAGTAAGGAGGACAGATCCTTAGAGTATATCCTATTAAAGGAGGACAGATCCTGAGAGTATATCCTAGTAAAGGTAGACAGATCTTTAGAGTATATCCTAGTAAAGGAGGACAGATCCTGAGAGTATATCCTAGTAAAGGAGGACAGATCCTTAGAGTATAACCTAGTAAAGGAGGACAGATCCTTAGAGTATAACCTAGTAAGGAGGACAGATCCTTAGAGTATATCCTAGTAAAGGAGGACAGATCCTGAGAGTATAACCGAGGAAGGAGGACAGATCCTGAGAGTATATCCTAGTAAAGGAGGACAGATCCTTAGAGTATAACTTAGTAAGGAGGACAGATCCTGAGAGTATATCCTAGTAAAGGAGGACAGATCCTTAGAGTATAACTTAGTAAGGAGGACAGATCCTGAGAGTATATCCTAGTAAAGGAGGACAGATGCTTCGAGTATATCCTAGTAAAGGAGGACAGATCCTGAGAGTATATCCTAGTAAAGGAGGACAGATCCTTAGAGTATAACCTAGTAAGGAGGACAGATCCTGAGAGTATATCCTAGTAAAGGAGGACAGATCCTTAGAGTATATCCTAGTAAAGGAGGACAGATCCTCAGAGTATAACTTAGTAAGGAGGACAGATCCTTAGAGTATATCCGAGTAAAGGAGGACAGATCCTTAGAGTATAACCTAGTAAGGAGGACAGATCCTTAGAGTATATCCTAGTAAAGGAGGACAGATCCTGAGAGTATATCCTAGAAAGGAGGACAGATCCTTAGAGTATATCCTAGTAAAGGAGGACAGATCCTTCGAGTATAACCTAGTAAGGAGGACAGATCCTTAGAGTATATCCTAGTAAAGGAGGACAGATCCTGAGAGTATATCCTAGTAAGGAGGACAGATCCTGAGAGTATATCCTAGAAAAGGAGGACAGATCCTTAGAGTATATCATAGTAAAGGAGGACAGATCGTTAGAGTATAACCTAGTAAGGAGGACAGATCCTTAGAGTATATCCTAGTAAAGGAGGACAGATCCTGAGAGTATAACCTAGAAAGGAGGACAGATCCTTAGAGTATATCCTAGTAAAGGAGGACAGATCCTTCGAGTATAACCTAGTAAGGAGGACAGATCCTTAGAGTATATCCTAGTAAAGGAGGACAGATCCTGAGAGTATATCCTAGTAAGGAGGACAGATCCTGAGAGTATATCCGAGAAAAGGAGGACAGATCCTTAGAGTATATCATAGTAAAGGAGGACAGATCGTTAGAGTATAACCTAGTAAGGAGGACAGATCCTGAGAGTATATCCTAGTAAAGGAGGACAGATCCTGAGAGTATAACCTAGTAAGGAGGACAGATCCTTAGAGTATATCCCAGTAAAGGAGGACAGATCCTGAGAGTATATCCTAGAAAAGGAGGACAGATCCTGAGAGAATATCCTAGTAAAGGAGGACAGATCCTGAGAGAATATCCTAGTAAGGAGGACAGATCCTTAGAGTATATCCTAGTAAAGGAGGACAGATCCTGAGAGTATATCCTAGTAAAGGAGGACAGATCCTTAGAGTATATCCTATTAAAGGAGGACAGATCCTTAGAGTATAACCTAGTAAGGAGGACAGATCCTTAGAGTATATCCTAGTAATGGAGGACAGATCCTGGGAGTATATCCTAGTAAAGGAGGACAGATCCTTAGACTATAAACTAGTAAGGAGGACAGATCCTTAGAGTATATCCTAGTAATGGAGGACAGATCCTGAGAGTATATCCTAGTAAAGGAGGACAGATCCTTAGAGTATAACCTAGTAAGGAGGAGAGATCCTGAGAGTATATCCTAGTAAAGGAGGACAGATCCTTAGAGTATATCCTAGTAAGGGAGGACAGATCCTGAGAGTATAACCTAGTAAGGAGGACAGATCCATAGAGTATATCCTATTAAAGGAGGACAGATCCTTAGAGTATATCCTAGTAAAGGAGGACAGATCCTTAGAGTATAACCTAGTAAGGAGGACAGATCCTTAGAGTATATCCTATTAACGGACGACAGATCCTGAGAGTATATCCTAGTAAAGGTAGACAGATCTTTAGAGTATATCCTAGTAAAGGAGGACAGATCCTGAGAGTATATCCTAGTAAAGGAGGACAGATCCTTAGAGTATAACCTAGTAAGGAGGACAGATCCTTAGAGTATATCCTAGTAAAGGAGGACAGATCCTGAGAGTATAACCGAGGAAGGAGGACAGGTCCTGAGAGCATATCCTAGTAAAGGAGGACAGATCCTTAGAGTATAACTTAGTAAGGAGGACAGATCCTTAGAGTATATCCTAGTAAAGGAGGACAGATCCTTAGAGTATATCCTAGTAAAGGAGGACAGATCCTGAGAGTATATCCTAGAAAGGAGGACAGATCCTTAGAGTATATCCTAGTAAAGGAGGACAGATCCTTAGAGTATATCCTAGTAAAGGAGGACAGATCCTTAGAGTATATCCTATTAAAGGAGGACAGATCCTTAGAGTATAACCTAGTAAGGAGGACAGATCCTTAGAGTATATCCTAGTAATGGAGGACAGATCCTGAGAGTATATCCTAGTAAAGGAGGACAGATCCTTAGAGTATAACCTAGTAAGGAGGACAGATCCTGAGAGTATATCCTAATAAAGGAGGACAGATACTTAGAGTATAACTTAGTAAGGAGGACAGATCCAGAGAGTACATCCTATTAAAGGAGGACAGATCCTTAGAGTATATCCTAGTAAAGGAGGACAGATCCTTAGAGTATATCCTATTAAAGGAGGAAAGATCCTTAGAGTATAACCTAGTAAGGAGGACAGATCCATAGAGTATATCCTAGTAATGGAGGACAGATCCTGAGAGTATATCCTAGGAAAGGAGGACAGATCCTTAGAGTATAACCGAGGAAGGAGGACAGATCCTGAGAGTATATCCTAGTAAAGGAGGACAGATCCTTAGAGTATAACTTAGTAAGGAGGACAGATCCTGAGAGTACATCCTATTAAAGGAGGACAGATCCTTAGAGTATAACCTAGTAAGGAGGACAGATCCATAGAGTATATCCTAGTAATGGAGGACAGATCCTGAGAGTATATCCTAGAAAAGGAGGACAGATCCTTAGAGTATAACCTAGTAAGGAGGACAGATCCTGAGAGTATATCCTAGTAAAGGAGGACAGATCCTTAGAGTATAACTTAGTAAGGAGGACAGATCCTGAGAGTACATCCTATTAAAGGAGGACAGATCCTTAGAGTATATCCTAGTCAAGGAGGACAGATCCTTAGAGTATATCCTATTAAAGGAGGACAGATCCTTAGAGTATAACCTAGTAAGGAGGACAGATCCTTAGAGTACATCCTAGTAAAGGAGGACAGATCCTTAGAGTATAACCTAGTAAGGAGGACAGATCCTTAGAGTATATCATAGTAAAGGAGGACAGATCGTTAGAGTATAACCTAGTAAGGAGGACAGATCCTGAGAGTATATCCTAGTAAAGGAGGACAGATCCTTAGAGTATAACCTAGTAAGGAGGACAGATCCTTAGAGTATATCCTAGTAAAGGAGGACAGATCCTTAGAGTATATCCTAGTAAGGACGACAGATCCTTAGAGTATATCCTAGTAAAGGAGGACAGATCCTGAGAGTATATCCTAGTAAGGAGGACAGATCCTTAGAGTATATCCTATTAAAGGAGGACAGATCCTGAGAGTATATCCTAGTAAAGGTAGACAGATCTTTAGAGTATATCCTAGTAAAGGAGGACAGATCCTGAGAGTATATCCTAGTAAAGGAGGACAGATCCTTAGAGTATAACCTAGTAAAGGAGGACAGATCCTTAGAGTATAACCTAGTAAGGAGGACAGATCCTTAGAGTATATCCTAGCAAAGGAGGACAGATCCTGAGAGTATATCCTAGAAAGGAGGACAGATCCTTAGAGTATATCCTAGTAAAGGAGGACAGATCCTTAGTGTATAACCTAGTAAGGAGGACAGATCCTTAGAGTATATCCTAGTAAAGGAGGACAGATCCTGAGAGTATATCCTAGTAAGGAGGACAGATCCTTAGAGTATATCCTAGTAAAGGAGGACAGATCCTTGGAGTATATCCTAGTAAAGGAGGACAGATCCTGAGAGTATATCCTAGTAAAGGAGGACAGATCCTGAGAGAATATCCTAGTAAGGAGGACAGATCCTTAGAGTATATCCTAGTAAAGGAGGACAGATCCTGAGAGAATATCCTAGTAAGGAGGACAGATCGTTAGAGTATATCCTAGTAAAGGAGGACAGATCCTGAGAGTATATCCTAGGAAAGGAGGACAGATCCTGAGAGTATATCCTATTAAAGGAGGACAGATCCTTAGAGTATATCCTAGTAAAGGAGGACAGATCCTTAGAGTATATCCTATTAAAGGAGGACAGATCCTTAGAGTATAACCTAGTAAGGAAGACAGATCCTTGGAGTATATCCTAGTAATGGAGGACAGATCCTGAGAGTATATCCTAGTAAAGGAGGACAGATCCTTAGAGTATAACCTAGTTAGGAGGACAGATCCTTAGAGTATATCCTAGTAAAGGAGGACAGATCCTGAGAGTATATCCTAGTAAAGGAGGACAGATCCTTAGAGTATAACCTAGTTAGGAGGACAGATCCTTAGAGTATATCCTAGTAAAGGAGGACAGATCCTGAGAGTATATCCTAGAAAGGAGGACAGATCCTTAGAGTATATCCTAGTAAAGGAGGACAGATCCTTAGAGTATAACCTAGTAAGGAGGACAGATCCTTAGAGTATATCCTAGTAAAGGAGGACAGATCCTGAGAGTATATCCTAGTAAGGAGGACAGATCCTTAGAGTATATCCTAGTAAAGGAGGACAGATCCTTAGAGTATATCATAGTAAAGGAGGACAGATCGTTAGAGTATAACCTCGTAAGGAGGACAGATCCTGAGAGTATATCCTAGTAAAGGAGGACAGATCCTAAGAGTATAACCTAGTAAGGAGGACAGATCCTTAGAGTATATCCTAGTAAAGGAGGACAGATCCTGAGAGTATATCCTAGTAAAGGAGGACAGATCCTGAGAGAATATCCTAGTAAGGAGGACAGATCCTTAGAGTATATCCTAGTAAAGGAGAACAGATCCTGAGAGAATATCCTAGTAAGGAGGACCGATCCTTAGAGTATATCCTAGTAAAGGAGGACAGATCCTGAGAGTATATCCTAGGAAAGGAGGACAGATCCTTAGAGTATATCCTATTAAAGGAGGACAGATCCTTAGAGTATATCCTATTAAAGGAGGACAGATCCTTAGAGTATAACCTAGTAAGGAGGACAGATCCTTAGAGTATATCCTAGTAATGGAGGATAGATCCTGAGAGTATATCCTAGTAAAGGAGGACAGATCCTTAGAGTATAACCTAGTAAGGAGGAGAGATCCTGAGAGTATATCCTAGTAAAGGAGGACAGATCCTTAGAGTATATCCTAGTAATGGAGGACAGATCCTGAGAGTATATCCTAGTAAAGGAGGACAGATCCTTAGAGTATAACCTAGTAAGGAGGAGAGATCCTGAGAGTATATCCTAGTAAAGGAGGACAGATCCTTAGAGTATAACTTAGTAAGGAGGACAGATCCTGAGAGTACATCCTAGTAAAGGAGGACAGATCCTTAGAGTATATCCTAGTAAGGGAGGACAGATCCTAAGAGTATATCCTAGTAAGGAGGACAGATCCTTAGAGTATAACCTAGTAAGGAGGACAGATCCTTAGAGTATATCCTAGTAAAGGAGGACAGATCCTGAGAGTATATCCTAGTAAGGAGGACAGATCCTTAGAGTATATCCTAGTAAAGGAGGACAGATCCTTAGAGTATATCATAGTAAAGGAGGACAGATCCTTAGAGTATAACCTAGTAAGGAGGACAGATCCTGAGAGTATATCCTAGTAAAGGAGGACAGATCCTTAGAGTATAACCTAGTAAGGAGGACAGATCCTTAGAGTATATCCTAGTAAAGGAGGACAGATCCTGAGAGTATATCCTAGTAAGGAGGACAGATCCTTAGAGTATATCCTAGTAAAGGAGGACAGATCCTTAGAGTATACCCTAGTAAAGGAGGACAGATCCTGAGAGTATATCCTAGTAAAGGAGGACAGATCCTGAGAGAATATCCTAGTAAGGAGGACAGATCCTTAGAGTATATCCGAGTAAAGGAGGACAGATCCTGAGAGAATATCCTAGTAAGGAGGACAGATCCTTAGAGTATATCCTAGTAAAGGAGGACAGATCCTGAGAGTATATCCTAGTAAAGGAGGACAGATCCTTAGAGTATATCCTATTAAAGGAGGACAGATCCTTAGAGTATATCCTAGTAAAGGAGGACAGATCCTTAGAGTATATCTTATTAAAGGAGGACAGATCCTTAGAGTATAACCTAGTAAGGAGGACAGATCCTTAGAGTATATCCTAGTAATGGAGGACAGATCCTGAGAGTATATCCTAGTAAAGGAGGACAGATCCTTAGAGTATAACCTAGTAAGGAGGAGAGATCCTGAGAGTATATCCTAGTAAAGGAGGACAGATCCCTAGAGTATAACTTAGTAAGGAGGACAGATCCTGAGAGTACATCCTATTAAAGGAGGACAGATCCTTAGAGTATATCCTAGTAAAGGAGGACAGATCCTTAGAGTATAACCTAGTAAGGAGGACAGATCCTTAGAGTATATCCTAGTAATGGAGGACAGATCCTGAGAGTATATCCTAGTAAAGGAGGACAGATCCTGAGAGTATAACCTAGTAAGGAGGAGAGATCCTGAGAGTATATCCTAGTAAAGGAGGACAGATCCTGAGAGTATAACTTAGTAAGCAGGACAGATCCTGAGAGTACATCCTAGTAAAGGAGGTCAGATCCTTAGAGTATATCCTAGTAAGGGAGGACAGATCCTAAGAGTATATCCTAGTAAGGAGGACAGATCCTTAGAGTATATCCTAGTAAGGAGGACAGATCCTTAGAGTATATCCTAGTAAAGGAGGACAGATCCTTAGAGTATAACCTAGTAAGGAGGACAGATCCTTAGAGTATATCCTATTAAAGGAGGACAGATCCTGAGAGTATATCCTAGTAAAGGTAGACAGATCTTTAGAGTATATCCTAGTAAAGGAGGACAGATCCTGAGAGTATATCCTAGTAAAGGAGGACAGATCCTGAGAGTATAACCTAGTAAGGAGGACAGATCCTTAGAGTATATCCTAGTAAAGGAGGACAGATCCTGAGAGTATAACCGAGGAAGGAGGACAGATCCTGAGAGCATATCCTAGGAAAGGAGGACAGATCCTTAGAGTATAACTTAGTAAGGAGGACAGATCCTGAGAGTATATCCTAGTAAAGGATGACAGATCCTTAGAGTATAACCTAGTAAGGAGGACAGATCCTTAGAGTATATCCTAGTAAAGGAGGACAGATCCTGAGAGTATATCCTAGAAAGGAGGACAGATCCTTAGAGTATATCCTAGTAAAGGAGGACAGATCCTTAGAGTATAACTTAGTAAGGAGTACAGATCCTTAGAGTATATCCTAGTAAAGGAGGACAGATCCTTAGAGTATAACCTAGTAAGGAGGACAGATCCTTAGAGTATATCCTAGTAAAGGAGGACAGATCCTGAGAGTATATCCTAGTAAGGAGGACAGATCCTTAGAGTATATCCTAGTAAAGGAGGACAGATCCTTAGAGTATATCATAGTAAAGGAGGACAGATCGTTAGAGTATAACCTAGTAAGGAGGACAGATCCTGAGAGTATATCCTAGTAAAGGAGGACAGATCCTTAGAGTATAACCTAGTAAGGAGGACAGATCCTTAGAGTATATCCTAGTAAAGGAGGACAGATCCTGAGAGTATATCCTCGTAAAGGAGGACAGATCCTGAGAGAATATCCTAGTAAGGAGGACAGATCCTTAGAGTATATCCTAGTAAAGGAGGACAGACCCTGAGAGTATATCCTAGTAAGGAGGACAGATCCTGAGAGTATATCCTAGTAAAGGAGGACAGATCCTTAGAGTATATCCTAGTAAAGGAGGACAGATCCTTAGAGTATAACCTAGTAAAGAGTACAGATCCTTCGAGTATATCCTAGTAAAGGAGGACAGATCCTTAGAGTATAACCTAGTAAAGGTAGACAGATCCTTAGATTATATCCTATTAAAGGAAGACAGATCCTTAGAGAGGGGTAAATCAACCATGGCTGAACAAGGAAGTTAAAGAGATTATAAAGTTGAAAGAAAAAGCATGTGAGGAGGCAAAAGTTAGTGACAGTCCTGAAGACTGGGATAAAAACTGAGGACTAAAAAAGATAATGAAGAAAGAGAAAATAAAGTAGGATGGGTGAAGTAGCAAGGAGTATAAAAATTGATAAAATGAGCTTTTTCAATTCTGTTAAAGGAAGGTCAAAGAGAGGTGAAAGTGAATGTAGGCCATAGAAAATGCATCTGGGGATATGATTATGGGGAATAAAGAAATGCTGGAGAGTTAAACAGATATTTTCCATCAGTCTTTATGGTGGAAGATGCTTCGAACATTCCAGTAAGACTAAAGAATACCAAGTGAGAATTAAGTGCCATCTCCATCACTAGAGAAGAAGTATTAGACAGACTAATGGGATGAAAGGTGATAAGATCCTTGGCCCTGATAGCTTGTATTCTAAGATCCTAAAAGAGGTAGCTATAGAGATAATGGATGCATTGGTTGTAAGTTTCCAAACATCACTCAACTTTGGAGAAGAACCAGAGGATTGGGAAATGGCCAGTATGACACCCCTATTCCAAAAGGGAAGCAGGCAATAAGCAGGTAAATCAAGGGCAATTCACCTAACATCCATTGTTGGAGGAGTAGTAACAGCAGAACATTTAGAAAATCATAACCTAATCAAGCAGAGTCAACATGACTTTATGACAGGGAAATCATGTCTGATTAATTTATTAGCAATTTTCAAGGGCATCTCAACCAGAGTAGATAGAAGGGAAGTAGTAGATGTATTGTTTGTGGATTTCCAAAATGTTCGAAAAGCTAATTCACAAAAGTCATAAAACAAGAACCCAAACTGTTGAGGGCAATATATTGACATTGATAGAGAGTTGACAAATGGGTGGAAATAGAGAGAGGGGATAAGGGGTTCTTTTTCAGATTGGTGACCTTTGACCAGTGGGTTTCTCAGAGATCAGTGCTGGGACAGCGACTGTTTACAATATATATTAATGGCTGGAGGAAGGGAGAGAATGCACTGTAGTCAAATTTGCAGGCAACACAAACATAGATGAAAAGGCGGGTTGTGAGAGGGATATAAATAGTTTGCAGAGAAATATTGATAGGTTAACTGGACAAAGAGTTAAAAAATGGAGTATTATGTGGGGAAATGTGAAATTGTTCATACTGAGAGGGAGAACAGAAGAACAGAGCATTAGTTAAATGGAGAACAACTGCAGAAAGCTGCAACACTAAGGGACTTGGGGTAACTTGTGGATGAAACAAAGCTAGCACATAGTTGCAGCAGATAATCAGGAAGGCTAATGGAATGTTGGTCCTTATTTCATATGGGTTGGAGTATAAAAGTAGGGAAGTCTTACTGCAATTATATGAGGTGCTGGTAAGATCACATCTGGAGTACTGTGAGCAGTTTTCACCCCTTATTTGTGGAAAGGTATCATTTTATTGGAGGCAGTTCCAAGAGTTCCCCATATGGGTGTCTGTCATATGAGTAAAGGCTAAACAGGTTGCGATTCTACTCACTGGAGTTTACAAGAATGAGAGGTGATCTCATTGTAACATATAAATTCTTAAGGGGCTTGAAAGGGTAAATGCTGAGAGGATGCTACCCTCATGAGAGAGTTTTGGACCAGAAGGCTTAGTCTCAGAAGAAAGGGTACCAACTTATGATTGAGGTGAGGAGGGATTTCTTTTCTCTGAGGGTTATGAGTCTTTAGAAATTCTTGCCGCAGAGAGATGTGGTAGCAGAGATCTTGTATACATTGAAGGCTGAGATAGATTCTTGATTCAGAGGGTAGCTAGGGAAAGGGTTGGCCCACTCAAGGACAATAGAGAGAATCTATGTTGGAGCCCGAAGAGGGAGGTAAGGTCCTTAATGAATACTTTGTGTCGATATTCATCAAAGGGAAGGAATTGGTGAAGGATGATCTCAAGGAAGGGAGGGTTGAGTTTCTAAGCCAAGTTGCTATTAAAAACGAAGAGGTGTTGTGCATTGTAATAAGTATTAAGATCGATAAGTCCCCAGATCCTGATGAGATCTATCCCAGAATATTGGGAAAAGAAAGAGAACAAATTACTGGAACATTGACAGGCATCTCCGTATCATTTGTGGACACAAGTGAGGTTCCAGAGGACTAGAGAACACCCAATGTTAGTCCCCTTGTTTAAAATTACTAACAGGAATAATCCTGGAAATTGAAGGCCTGTGAGATTCATTTGTAGGAAACTATTGGAAAAGATTCTCCGGAACAAGATCTGTACATATTTAGAAGCAAATGGACTTATTAATGATTGACAACATGGTTTTGTGTGGGGGAGGTTGTGCCTCACTAACTTGATTGAGTTTTTTGAGGGGGTGACAAAGATGGTTGATGAAGGGAAAGTGGTTGATGTTGTCTACATGGACTTTAGTAAAGCCTTTAACAAGGTCCCTCATGGCAAACTAGTACAAAATGTGAAGTCCTGTTGTATCAGGGGTGAGCTGGCAAGATGGTACAGAACAGGCTCAGTCATAGGAGACAGAAGGAAGCGGTGGAAGGATGCTTTTTATGACTAGTAGTGTTCCACAGGGGTCAGTGCTGGTTCCTCTGCTGTTCATGATCTACAAAAATGATTTGGAAGAAAATGTAACTGGTCTAATTAGTAAGTTTGCAGATGCTACAAAGATTGGTGGAGTTGCAAACAATTAGAAGGATTGTCAGAGGGTACAGCAGGATATAGTTCAATTGGAGGCATGAGCCAAAAAATGGCAGATGGAGTTTAATCTGAACAAATGTAATATGATGCATTTTGGAAGGTCAAGTACAGATGGAAATTGTGAATGGCAGAACCCTTAGGAGTATCGATATGCAGAGGGATCCGAGTGTGCAGGTCCATAAATCACTGAAGGTGGCAGCACAGGTAGATAAGGGAGTAAAAAAAAGGCTTATGGCATGCTTGTCTTCACTGTAAGGGGCATTGAGTATAAGGTTAGGTAAGTTATGCTGCAGCTTTATAGAACTTTATTTAGGCCACACTTGGAATATTGTGTCCAGTTATGGCCACAGCACTGTCAGAACGATGTGGATGTTTTGGAGAGGGTAAAGAAAAAGTTTACCAGGATGTTGCATAATATGGGGATTTTAGCTATGAAGAAAGGTTGGATAGACTGGGTTTGTTTTCATTGGAATGCAAGAGGTAGTGGGCTGACCTGAAAAAGGTTTGTAAGATTGTGAATGGCATGGATTGAGTGGAAAGTATGAGGTTTTCTTTCCACAGGGTGGAGATGTTAATTACTAGGGGACATAGGTTCAAGGTGCAAAGGGGGAAATTTAAAAAAGAAGGGCAAAGCAAATATTTCACATGAAGGGTGGTGAGTGCCTGGACCACATTGCCAGAGGAAGTGGTGGATGCAGATCGAATAGCAGCATTCAAGAAATACCTGGACAAAAACATGAATAGGAAGGGAATAGATGCATCCTGTAAATGAAGACTGTTTTAGTATAGAAGAGCAAAATGTGTCAGCGCAGGCTGGGATGCCGAAGGGCCAGTTCCTGTACGGTATTGTTCTTTGCCCTTTTTTCTCTTTGGTCAGTCGGGAATCAAGGGTTATGGGGAGAATACAGGAAAGTGGATATGAGGAATGTAGGATCAACCATGAATGACAGTACAGGTTTGAGGAGTGAATGGCCTAATCCTGTTATATTTCTTATTGTCTTGAAAGAAATAATGTTGGAACAGAATAAACCAAGCTAGTTACATATAACACATGTTTAAAGATTTCAAAATGCACAGTAAAATACAATCCATTTAATATTTAATCCAAACTGAACTCCATTACAGCACTCAAACAATAGTGAGAAAACCCTTCCTTATCCCATTTAGGGGTTGACTTAGCAGTGGCTTCCATTCTTGGTCTTGAGAATCTGAAAGCTTCTCCCTTGCTTCACCTGAACCTAGAATTTTACAGCTTCACAAAATCCCTCCAGGGTTTTAATAAAACAATTCTAATTCTAAATGAACTCCTCACACTAAGAATCCAAGAATTCCAAACTATCTTCCTGTTTTCTCAGGAGCAGCTGCTTTATACACCCAGCGACACCTTCCACAGAAACATACAAACTGAAGCTTGAAAAAAACCCTTTCTAACCAAACTATTTCCCCTAAGACCCCCGAAATGTCCAGAACTTTCTGAGAGCTGAAAGCACTACACTTTCGACTGTATCTGCTTGTAAATTGCCTCAGTGCAAAAATTCCCATTTGCTTCCAAAACTATCTCTCTCAGACTGCTTTTTAAAACATATTACCATGGCTAGAGAAATACTTACAGGTTAATCATTAAACCCCTTCAGATATGCCACTAGTTCAAACTGAAAAATGCAAATTGAAGAATAAATTATCGAGATCACACATTTTATAACACATTATGGAAGTATTATAATGTTAGCCCTAAACAAAATCAACTGAATGAGGCCTGGAATTTCATCCTTGAGGCAAATAGCGGGAATTGGGAAAGTTCCCAGCTTTGCCCAGTTGGGGCCAGGTGTGCGCTGCCTGTGGGACAACCAACCTCGGCAGGAATCAGCCACAGGGGCAGCTGGGTGCTGAGCTGGGGTTTTTAATCGGCTAGTTTCAGTTCAGTGGGATCTCCTTCCAGCTACAATAAGATGTGTAAGGCCATCCAGCTTACAATTCACACACTACCATTATCCCTTGTCCATTGTTAGATGTTGGGGCACAATCTAAATTCCCTTGTAAGATCTGATAGGGTGGATCTTTATAGGGGTCTGAATGACAGGAGTTATTATGAGAAATATGGCAGATTCAACGAGGCTGATCTCAACGTCAGAGGTTTGGATGTTGGCATGAGATTCTCACTAGGCAGCGGTGAGTTGCCTATCAAATGGATTATTGCTTGTTAACAACCTTATTAACTACCTATACACATCTCACCTCATTAATATGCAGTTTTTCAACTTACCATCGGCAGTGAGCAAACGAGATGCTGAGAATGCCCACTGTGCAAGTTGGATTGGGTATCTGGCGATTTCAGCTCACTGCCGAGAGCTTCCTATTGGTCACCATGTAACAGGATCACAGGGCAGCATCCTGGGCACCCCTTTTACACAAGCATTGTCATCTGACAATTACAAATCCCTGAGGATCCTAATGCCACCTCTCTGATCTGTTTGCAGGACTTTTCGGAATGATAGACCTCTGGTGCAGGGTTCAACAAGGACAGGCTAAATGCTAAAAAGGGTGGGACAGTCAAAGCTAGAGAGGGGAAAAAACAGAGATATTTGTCAGCTTGGTTCAAGATGTGTAAGGGGTAAGTCAAGGGAAAGGGTGACCACCGTATCTGCGGAGTCGGTTTCTGTGGTTTCAGTAACCCGCATTTTCCCGTGGCCCAAACATATTACAGGGAACGTTCCAGAACCAGGGACCAGGGGGCTGCCAGGAAGGAAATTTCCCATTGAAATGAATGGGTTCGCACCTATCATGGTTTCGGGCTTCTGTGATAGGTCTTGAAACATATCCCCCGTGGGTACAGGGGGACTACTGAATAAGGACAAACAAGTCAGGGGAATACATGCCGAATGGTAGGGCCCTGGGAAGCACTGAGCATCAGAAAGACCTTGGTGTGCATTTACACTGGTTCATTATAGTATCAGAACAGTTGGACAAAGTGTTTAAGCAGGCATATGGGATACTTGCCTTTATTAGCCAACGCATAGAGTTTAAGAGCATTATGCTAGAACTAAACTAAACATTTGTTAGGCCACAGCTAGAATATTGAGTGCAGTTCTGGAATCCATACCATGGGATGGATGTGATAGGAGAGGATGCAGAGGAGATTTACCAGGATGCTGCCTGGGCTGGAGAGATTCAGTTATGAACAGATATTGGACAGACAGGGACTGAGAGGGGCATGATACAATTGTATAAACATATGAGGTTCATAGATAGGATAGATTGGAATGAGCATTTCCTATTGATGGAGAGGTCAATGACCAGAGGGTATAGATTCAGTGTAAGGGGCAGACGATTTAGAGGAAACGTAAGGAAAAGATTTTTCATCCAGAAGGTGGTGGGAAACTGGAACTCACTGCCTGTAATGGTAGTAGAGGCAGAAAGCCTCCTAACTAGTGAAGAAGTATTTACAGGTACATTTGCAATGCCAAAGCATACAAGGCTATGGGCCAAATGCTGAGAAATAGGATTAGAATAGTCAGTTGGTTGTTTTTGAATGATGTGGATGTGATGGGCTGAAGGGCCTTTACTGAAGCAACAAATACAGGAAGCATTTGATTGCAAACTACAAGTACAATTCATTCGCACTCATTTTTGTGGCCATTTGCAGTGCAGAGTGAGTGTGCTTAGGGTTTAAACAAAGGTCAAAGGCAATTTGCTTCATGTCATTTGTCCTTGCAAATGAAGCATTGCCATCTCAATGATACTGGCATGAGCACCAGTGAATTAAAAAGAGGCAAGTGCTGGCCAGTAACATCCCATTGATTGTAAAACTTCCAGAAGGGCTATGAGACATAGAGACCATCACTTCATCATCTGTCGTGAGAGTGTAACGATGGTCTGGGCTGAATGTAATGGAAAGTTTCAGGATTGATGTGGCTCTAGGATGGGAAGTGGATTGGAGTGCAGCTGGCATTGTCTTTTAATAGAATGTCTTGGCCACTCAGTCAGTGCAGCACCTTCGCCAAGTTGGTGCCCATTCTGAGGCTGAGGCTGAATGAATGGTGTTATTGGCTCACTGTATGTCTCACTGTGTGAAGGGATGTATGCAGTCCTCATCTGCAGGCAATGCCACCAATATCTCCTCTGAGACCCAAGATCTTCTTTCACTCCTCGTGTTCCCAATGTAGACCACACTTCTACTGAGAGTCCTGTGCCATGCCGTTAGGGGGATGTTGATCACTGGTGGCTACCTTCTTGATAAGGTGAAGGTGGAGGGTTGGGACCAATACGAAGCCCAGGAGCAGCAACAAGCTACCATGGAGAGTAAACCCAGCCCAGGAATGCATCACTGTTGCAGGGCCCCTCAATATTGAGGACTACAAAAGGCAGAGAGTCTTTGCTCCTGATTCCATTTCCTCAGGATGAGTGAGGCATGGTGTTGATACAGGCTTTATTTGTCCTGAAACACTGTGATAGCACTGTGACAGATGCTGGAGGTAGACCTGAGGGCCACAGGAACGGGAGGCCATCTTCTCCCTGACGCTGTGAAGGGGACAGTAGCTTTGAGTGTCTCTGTGGCTGCCTCCTTCCAGGGAGTGATGGCTGACCTGAGTAGGATCTCTCAGTCATGTACCCACAATGCATCAGGGTGGTGAGTAATGTCAGCATTGGAAGACCACCCTGACTCATTTTGTTTCCCGATGATGAGGCCAGTGCTGCAGCCTGTGCAGTCGGCTTCAGGAACATAACTGACTTTCCTCATTGTATACACATGGCACTGAGAGGGCCATATCACAATGTGCAGATTTCATCAGCAGGCAGGAGTTCCATTCCATTAATGTTCTGGTGATCTGTGATCACCGTTACCACTTCCTGGAGGTGTGTGCCCACCACCCTGGGAGATACCAAAGCCCCTACATCCTGCAGCACTCTCATGTACCTGGTATGTTTGAGGGTCCCAGGGCCTTAATGGGCTGGGTACTGGGGGAGAAGATTAACCCACAGTGACTACGTTTCATGACCTATCACACAATCCCCTGACAGATAAGGAGCATGGATATGATGCTGCCCATCCTTCGAGCAGGGCCTTGGGGGAACGGCCAATGGAGCTGCTGAAGATGTAGTCCCACTGCTTGGACCGGTCTTGTGGGGGGGGGGGGGGTGTCCTCCATACAGTCTGGGAAGAGTGTGCTGCATCATCCTGGTGTGCTTTGCCCTACACAATCGGTGCAGGCAATGAGCTGATGTGATGGACACTGAGGGGATGGGTGCTGTTTTCCGAGGAGGTGGAGGATGAGGACATTGAGGAGGAGGGAGCTCTCCCTGTCCATGTCAGAGCCCAACTGTACCGGATGCTACAAACCTGACAGGAGCTGATTGAGCCCCGGTTCCGGTCACTGTGAGCTGGGTACAGCAGACCATCATGGAATGTATAATCGCCACTGGGCATAGTACCAGCGTACGGTTTGCATTGTGGGGGTGAACTGCAATCATTGCTTGTTTGCTTGTGTTCACCTTTGCTGTGTGTAAATAAAAGCTCATGTCTGGAATTGTCTGACTGCTTTTCCTGATATGATGTGCCCCAGTGGACGATGACAAACTGGGGTCTCCAGTGGGCATTGCGGGCAGAATAGCAGCGATTGAGACACTGTGATTAGGCAGGATGAAGCTAAGGACAGGAAAACTGTGTGGCCTGATGATTAACGTTTGATAAGGGGAGAGAATGGGGTGGTATATGTGAGGAAGTGTCAGCCATACCGGTTGTGTGCCATGGGCAGTGTGGGTTTTTGGCTGCTGTGTCATGTGGTTGCTAGTAATGGACAAGGTTGGATTTCTAAAGATCGTGTAGATACCAGGGATGCTGGTCTTTTGGCAGGTATCCATTTAATGGCAAGTTATTCAGGGAACAGTGGGCTATAGAATGGGGCTCGGACTGGGTGAGATGGACATCATAGGAGCCAGTAGGGAATGAAAGAGGTGAATTTGGTACAATGCAGCAAGAGACCTCACTCGATCGCATGGACAGAAATCCTTGAGAAACTTGATGAAACATTCACTTTGCCAAAAAAAAAATCACATTCCATTCAGCTCATGGTCTGGATTTTGAGTGAGCCAAAGTAAAATTTTTATAGTTACATATCCATTCCAGGGACAACCACATTTTCCCAAGTTTACTCTTTACCTTGTGTGAACAAACATTATAAAATTCATAGCATAGGTCAGTTAGAGTTATCAATCAATAATATTCTCTTTGGGGTTTAGGAGTTTCAACAGCAAATGGATTTCTGGTCTCTCAGTCAGGCATCTCCAGGAATCCTGACCTGATACACGATTTGCCTCCTTTTTCTGCCTGGGTTGCACCTGCCTTGTACTCAGGACTCAAAAGGTATAAACCCATCAGTGTATTAGTTAGTCCAATATCTTTATTTTAACAAAATATATTCACTTTATCCATTCTTAACTACTTCCTTTCTATTGTTGTGATATTCTAAACTGTCATCCTGTGCCTTTTTTGTAACCATCCCATATCTTTGTTAAATAGTTTGCAGGCAGGAATATTAAGAGGTGAGCCTTCCTCTTGTTTGAGCCAGGTCTCTGTTATTGCTGTTTATTTCACAGTCTCATGTAACTCACTAGTTTTACTGATGGTGCTCCAGATCTGTTCTCAACTGCCTCACAATCCACCACAGATGATCCTGTCCTGTTTCTGAACTATATTTTGTCAGGTGGTGTGGGAGGGGGAGGCAGGATGGTGGGGGTGAGGGGATGAAGGGAGGTGGTTGGTGGTAGATGGAGGAATAGTGATAAGATACATGGTTGAGTATTTTAAAGCATCGTGGAGTGTGGGTTAAAATCCCACCATCTGGAATTTAATTTCACTCAGTAAATTCTGGTGATACCATCACGACTGTGATTGTTGTAAAACAAAACATCGGGTTCACTAATGACCTCGATGGAAGGAAATCTATCATCCTTACCTAGTCTGACCTACATGTCACTCCAGGCTCACAGCAGTCCAGTTGACTCTTAACTGCTAAGAAATGGTTTAGCAAACCACTCAGATCAAGGGAAATCAGAAATTACCAATAAAAGCTGGACTTAACCAGGGATTATTGTGAAAGAATTTTTAATAATCATAAGCCTGCTATGACTGAAAAGGGGTTTTAAATAAAAGTGAAATATTCATTGCACCAGCTGATTAGATTAGATTACATTACAGTGTGGAAACAGGCCCTTTGGCCCAACAAGTCCACACCGACCCGCCGAAGCACAACCCACCCATACCCCTGCATTTACCCCTTACCTAACACTATGGGCAATTTAGCATGGCCAATTCACCTGACCTGCACATCTTTGGACTGTGGGAGGAAACCGGAGCACCCGGAGGAAACCCACGCAGACACGGGGAGAACGTGCAAACTCCACACACTCAGTCGCCTGAGGCGGGAATTGAACCCAGGTCTCAGGCGCTGTGAGGCAGCAGTGCTAACCACTGTGCCACCGTGCCGCCCAGCTGCTTTGATCTTCTCACTCTGACCGATTCTCCCTTTAGCTGCACCATATTGAAGGGTGAGTTTCCAGTGCAGCGCTAAATGTGTGAAAATTTCACTCTTGCACATAGTCATAGTCATAGGGATAGACAGCATGGAAACAGACCCTTCAGTCCAACTCATCCATGCCAAGCAGATATCCTAAATTAATCTAGTCCCATTTACCAGCACTTGATCCATATCTCTCTAAACCCTTCCTAGTCATGTCCCCATCGAAATGCCTTTTAAATGTAATAACACCAGTCTCCACCACTTCCTCTCATAGCTTATTCCATACACGCACTATCTCCTGCATGAAAAAGTTGTCCTTTATGTCCCTTTTAAATCTTTCTCCTCTCACCCTAAATCTATGTTGTTATTCAGAAAAATGAATTCTGAAATGGATAGCCGTACATTTAATGTATATTTCTAGATTTTGCAATAAGACGAGAAGGTCATAATGTTAGATTCACTTTTGAGGTCAGTGAGTGTGACTGGGTTGTTTAGAGTTTGGTTACATCAAATTAAATGGGGCCTTTAACAGTTCAATGTTCAATATTCAGTGATCTAGAAAGCAAGAAGGTTAAAAAAAGGGCAGTTGTCTAGTAAGAAGGTGTCCATGACACAGGGACAGCAATGGCATCTCTTGGAAAAGCAGAACCAGTCAGAAGGTTAGTGAGTGTGCAGGTTTCTTTCAGAGAGCAGCAGATCATTCAGAGAAAAGGTTTGATAAATGTGTGAAAATTCCACTCTAGCACATGATGAATAGTCACAGCCATAGAGATGTACAGTATGGAAATAGACTCTTCGGTCCAACTTGTCCATGCCAACCAGATATCCTAAGTTAATCTAGTTCCATATCCCTCTAAAGCCTCCTTATTTATGTACCTATCCAGATGCCTTTTAAATATTGTAATTGTACCAGCCTCCACCACTTCCTCTGGCAGCTGATTCCATACTCTATTAGATTAGATTACTTACAGTATGAAAACAGGCCCTTTGGCCCAACAACTGATCCTCTGAAGAGGAACCCATCCAGACCCATTCCCCTGCATCTCATACTCCAGGCAATTTAGCATGGCCAATTCACCTAACCTGCACATTTTTGGACTGTGGGAGGAAACCGGAGCACCCAGAGGAAACCCACACAGACACGGGGAGAATGTGCAAACTCCACACAGACAGTTGCCTGAGGTGGGAATTGAACCCAGGTCTCTGGTGCTGTGAGGCAGCAGTGCTAACCACTGTGCCACTGTGCCACTCTGTAGTTCATCAGTCTCCAAAATAATTACGGCAGAGAAAGTCCTGAGTTGTTTAGAATTTAGTAAGAGAACAGCCACAGAATTAGCTTTAACATGTCATATAGGAAGACATACAAGGCTGTTGAATGTATGGGTGTGAGAAACACATTTTTAGGAATAAACAAGGCATGTGAGCAGCTTCAGGATTTCACATAGAAATGTTAACTAAAGAATATAGCATCATATAAATGCAGGCATTTTCCAGAAAGAAACAAAGTACAAATGGCAACAAGGAACTTTAAGATGGAAACAGGAATACCCTTCACTGGTGTTCGAGGATCTGTGCAGTTTTTGTGACGGTAAAAAGGTTGAATTCTTTGGAAAGGAAATTTGTAATAAGACCATTTCAAATCTTCTTCATATAGTGTAAAATAGTTTGTATTATTTTTTCTTCTACGTGTAATAAATTTTTTTTGTTAGAAGTACATTGGCAGCCTATCATGAATATGTTCGGTTACTGACCCACAGTAACCACATTGCAAAAATCAAACCTACAGTCTGTCAAGCCAGGTTTCACTTTGGAATGTGACTTGCCCAGTATTACTGCCTGCTTTAAACCTAACAGGCTTGATAGGTACTCCTGGGCTGCCTTCACAACCTGAACAGACTAGAATTTGTGAGATGGTTCCCTCACCAGGTTGTATGGTTGGTTTGTGATGGAGACTAATGCCAACAGAATGGGTTCAGTTCTTGTACCACTGCTGATCACCATGAAGTGTGGTGTAGTGATTGTCGAGTTAAATTCAATGCATCTCTCTCTCTCGAGTCACAGAGCAGCCTCTACTCTCTATGACTTTACTTCAGTCTAGAATTCTTCTCCCTGGAAAAGACTGAGGAAGGAAGATATGAGAGATATTTTTAAGATCATTAAGGTCAGCAGGGAAGCTGTTCCCACATGGCAGTGTCAAAACTAAAGTGAATAACGTTAGTCTCTAGTAAATTCAGGATGTACATCTTCACCTAGGGAGTGGTAAGAGCATGGACCTCAGCAATGGGCGGCACGACAGCACAGTGGTTAGCACTGCTGCCTCACAGCACCAGAGACCCAGGTTCAACTCCCGCCTCAGGCAACTGTTTGTGTGGAGTTTGCACATTCTCTCCGTGGCTGCATGGGTTTCCTCTGGTTTCCTCCCACAATCCAAAAATGTGCAGGTTAGGTGAATTGGCCACGCTAAATTGCCTGTAGTGTTAGGTGAAGGGGTAAATGTAGGGGAATGGGTCTGGGTGGGTTACGCTTCGGCGGGTCGGTGTGGACTTGTTGGGCTGAAGGGCCTGTTTCCACACTGTAAGTAATCTAATCTAATACAGGGGCTGGTTGAATCGGGTCACAAAGCTGCATTGAAGACAATAGATGGATTGGTTGGATTTCGACGATGTGGTATAGAAACTTGTATTCCAATTATTGAGTTGTCAGATTTCCAACAGGTGTTCTTGAGGTTGCAGAATGTATGCTTATTGATAATCAAATGGAGACAATGCGTTCCTTTCAATGCCTTTCCTCCAGACTCACTTTGAAGCTGAAGTTTTTAAAACTCTTTTTAATCTCAATCCATTGAACCTTGGGTGCCCTCTGTAAAGTGGAACTGACTGTGCCAATATGCTTCACCAATGCAAGCTTCACCATTACCCCTGCTTCTGCCAACTGACCTCATTGCTCCAATTTGGGATAAGGTTCGAAACCATAGACGTTCCATTCAACCCAAAAGTGATGGAATATTGTCGATGTTTTACCTTCTGACAGAACAAAAACTTTTAGTCAATTTTAACTTGCAAGAACTACTTTATTAAATAAAATATGTGAAATCTTTCCAGAATTTATTTTTCTTTTGTTCAGAGATTGAATATACAGACAAAAATACATGGAAAAAGTGCCTCAAGGCCTTTTAGAAAATATCAGGTTCAACTCTGTGAAACATGCATTTTTGTATTGTTCAGTTTTTCTCTGTACAACATTGTGAAGTATAATCAGTGTCCAGCTGGTTACAGCTCTATCCCACTGCACTCTCAACGTAAGCTTGCCACAGTCAGTGCATTCAATTTTTCACAGAAGTCAAGAGTCTGAGTTGTGTAATGTGATCCTGGAACTTGCATGAGCATCCTAGTTACCATATTATGCTGCAAAATTTCACAGGATCAATCACCACTTGGCACTTTGCCAGAACAATAAATTTTGGTCTCAATCTACGTGGTTAAATTTCCTTAGATGTTCAGCAGTATTTTCTAAATTAACTTTACACATGAAAATATTGGAAACTATGAGGGTGAGATCACTTAGCAAAATGCCAAGCTGAACTATTTACACTTTACACACCTTACCCATGCTTGTTCCAGGCAGGTAGGTAGTGGGTCTAATTTTTCAAAAGTTGAACAATGCATCAAATCTTGCATCTCGACTGAGTGCTGTAGCTGCTAGTACTCAGAGTGAGATGGGCTCCATCAATGTCCGCTAGTCAGCTAATATGTCCACTTCATCACAATTAACAATAGTGAATAACTAGGAAGATATTCAAAGTAGTTGGAAAAAATAGTAGGAAATATTTTACACAAAACAGTCTGTATCCTCACAAACTGACCACAACAAAATGCAAAATTTACATTATCAATGGGTTTTTTGATATCTTGATAACTCAATGTCAATGTTAGGAAGCACTCAGGCACTCTGCCCAATATTGACTCCACTGAAACAGGTTCATCTCTCACCCAGTGTCTCTCTAATAGTAATCCCATATTTGACGGCTCACCTTGTAACTGCAGCTCTCTCTCTCTCTCTCTCTCTCTTTCTAGAGAAAGAGAGAGAAATGGAGGTACGCTGAGAAAAAAACCCCTTGGTTTATGATAAATGAAAGCAGGAAGTGCTGGAGAAACTCAGGAGGTCTGGCAACATCTGGCAGAGAGAAATCGAGTTCAGATTGAGTCCAATATGACTTAGCTTCTGACCTGCTGAGTTTCTCAAGCACTCTCTGTTTTATTTCAGATCTTCAGCATCCCCTATAATTGTTTTGTTTTGACACCTTGGTTTATCTCCTGCTGTTCTGAAATGGGGAGCTAAGTTTTCTTTTTACTGACTTCATTGACCATGGGATACTCTGAGGTCCTGAAAAGTAAACCTGAGTTTTTTGTATTGTGTGTAAAATCCCTTCAGCCTCCCCCCCTTCTGAATGGAATGATAAATAAGAGGAGTTTCCTTGTATTGTATTCCAATAGGACAGCTTGGAATGGATTGATGGGAGAAACTTCAGGATGGAAAACCTGGTGTCTTAATTAAAAACAGGCCTCAAATGGAGGATTGCATAAAACTCTGGACACTTCAGGACAGATATGACAGCATCAGAAAGCCTGCAGAAAAGATTCATCAGATAGTTCCCTGGAAGAGGAACTTCAATCGAGAGAAGTTCACCTTGGGAAAAATGAAGGTTGAGAGGAAATTTGATAGAGGTGTTTAAAATAGAGCAGTCTGGACACAGCAGACACACTCTTCCTGCTGACTGAATGACCGAGATCAAGAGGATTTACAAAAGTAATGGCGACATGAGGAAACTAGGTTGATATGCAGTGAGTAGTTAGGATCTAGAATGTGCAGACAGACTCATTTGAGACATTCAAGAGGAAATTGGCTTATTATGTGAAAATAGCCATGGGGAGTAGGTGGGCAAGTGGCGCTAGGTGAATTGCTCATTCAGAAAGCAGGTGCAGATAAGATGGGCTGAATGGATCCTGTGCGATAGCGCTTCTGTAATTTCCTCTCACCATCATCTAGGGACATTGAGAAACACTGACCAAAGAGATAAAGGAAGGGAACGGAGAGGGACAGACAGAAAGATTTGTTCTATTGCCATCTTCGATCACGTCTATAAGGACAAGGCTACAGGATAGGGGAGGAAATGCAAATTAGATTATAAATGCCACCTGCTTTTCACCAGGAATTTTCCATCAGGGAGCAATCAGAAGAAGATGGCAGCTTTCAGTGTCTGAACACCCAGGGCTGGGTTGTGTGAGCAACCACTCAAATTCAAATCTCGCAGACTGTGGTAGAGCTGGTTCAAGCTCAGATTTCAAGAGATATTGCTATCATTCTGGGAAATCACTCAAACCCAACCACCTTATCCTGCACAGAGGGTGAGTCCTGAGCTGCTAAAACAAGTGAACAGGCTTGGCAAGACATGAAGAGGACTTGGTGCTCCCAGACTAACCAGCTGGATAAATCAAATGCTGCACTGAGTTAACCATCAGGTCCTTCAAACTGATGTATACTCCATGCAGTGTCCATGAAGGTGAGCTAAATAAGAGGTGCACAGGGCTGGCCTGGTTGTGTGTCTAATCTCACGAATCGAGGTCAGCAGCAACCTGAATCATTCAGAACATCGACAGCTCATAGGACTGGTGTGCTAAGGTGACAGGGTTGGGAGGGGAAGGGAGAGGTTGGGCCAATTGATTTGATCACAGCTCACTCACCCAACCTCTCCATGAGAAAGAGAGGGACACTTCCCTGTTTTATATTCTATCAATAGAAAGTGCACCATGACCAGAGTCTAATGAGAATCAGTGTAAAGAGCAGATTGTTGTATCAATGGCAGGGATGTTGCTAATGACACGGAGTGAACTAGACTCTCTAGAGGAACTTGCACTATCTATGTGTCCAGTCCCAGCCTTTGTCAGCTCTTCAGTTTCCATCTTGTACTCACCATCTTGGAATAGCCCCAACCCCAGAAGTCAAATATACAGTGGGTGCCCAGTAAGAAATCAGCAGGTACAGAATGAAATGGTGACATTTATTCATTATGTACAAATTATGCTAGTCCAGTCCCTAATTCTGATTGATTCACTCTGCACATGATGAGTAGAATGTTGAGCTTCCATAAGTTAACACATATGCACACATCCACCTTGCATTCTGCTCAGCTGTGTTGTTAATCACTAGTTTGGTCAATAAGTCATGGAACAGTGGCATTCAGGGGTATCCCCAACTCACTAGAGTTTCTGTGCTTCTTCGAGTCCCTGTACAAACCTTGCGGAAAACCCTGGACAATATTCAGAGTCTTCGGTTGCAGAGAAAGGCAGCAATTCTTCTGTCTTGGCAGCAGGATTGCTTGTACTGATGTAGTCTTCTCTGTCAGGGTTTTCCTCCTCCTGCACCTGACTTGGATGGCGTGGGAATGACAGTTCTGATAGGAGCAGGCCTGCCTTCCGCATCTCTGCCATTTGCTTAGCGCTGCAGTCTGGGGTGTTTGTTTCATAGGTTTCATGGAAACTGTTGTAATCCACTTCATAAAAATCCTTCTCCAAAGTCAACACTGGGTTGAATCGATGTCCCCACAGAACCTCCGAGTCAGAGTATGAGCTTCTGGCCTGACACGTCATTCCTGTTGGAAAATATATTGAACACAGAAATGAGAAATGTTCCAACAACATGGGGTACCTATGTGAAATACACAAGAATTGATGGCTATCCACCCATCTGACACCCTACATAACCCCTTAGACACCCAATATGGAGATAGCAACATAGCGCACGGTTGCAATCTGAATACAGAGTCAAAATGCTTTGGGTTCAAGACTCACTCCAGGACTTCAGCAGAAAAATCACAGCTGACACTGAAGCAGCACTGCACTGTCAGAAGGGCTGTCCTTTAAATGAGTTGTTAACATGTGACCCAGCCTGACCTCTTGGTTGCATGTAAAACGTTGCACAGCACAACCTGAGCAAGAGCTGGAGAGCTTTCCTCCAGTTGGTCGAGAAGTGAACAATATTTATTTCTCGACCAACTGCACTGAAACAGGTTATCTGGTCATTATCACATTGCTGGTTGTGGGTGCTTGCTGTGCACATTTCGGCAGCGCTGACACTTCAAATGTGCTTACCTGACTGTAAAGCTGTCCTCAAACACCGTGGTCTTTCAGCAGTGCCAGGTATTGGGATATTTAGAGGCCGGAGTTTGTCAAATAACATAAACAATGGTGGAATGTCAAGTTGTGAGAGGAATGCAAGCAGCTTAAAGAGAGATATTGATGGGTTATATTAAGTGGGCAAAAAGTTGGCAAAAGGAGTATATTGAAGTTGTTCATTTTGAAAGGGAGAACAAAAAAATTATTTTTTTGAAGAAAAAACTACAGAAAGCTCCAACTGATCTTCTTTCTTCTTTTCTCACTTTTTTTTCCCCTCTGTACTTACCTTCTGAAGGAGCTTGTTCCTAGAGGCAGAGGTGGTGGCAGCAGCAGCTGGGTGCCCAGAGAGGGCTCTTTGCTGGTCGTGCCAGAGCAGATCGATGGGATCGTGCAAGTGGCTGGGGGCCCGGAGTGGCACAAGAGCTGGACTCTACTGGCAGGGATCGAGACATCAAACCCAGTACAGGAGAGAAAGGATGGCGGTCGGCAATGTGGAGGTGTGGGGATCAAGAGATTGAGCACAGTGCTGAGGAGAGATCGAACCCAGAGCCCTCGTGGGGACAACCCAGTGTGGACCAACTACAGGCTAAAGAAGAACTGTAATTTGGAACTGGTCACTTATTTCTTATTTTTCTACACTTTGCCTAAGTACCTTTTACCTGTGAATGGCAGCACTGTAAACTATTCACTGTCCTCTTGTGTCTCTGTACTTGAATACACTTGATAATAAAACCTAATTCTAATTCACAACGTGACTTGGGGGTACCTGTGTATGAAACAGAAAGCTAGCACCCAGGTGCAGCAGAGAGTCAGGAAGGCTAATGGAAGGCTGGCCCTTATTTCAAAGGGGTTGGCATATAAAAGTAGGGAAATACAACAGTACAAGGTGCTGGAGAGACCACATCTGGAGGACAGTGAGCAGTTTTGGTCCCCTTATTAAAGAAAAGGTACCATTTCATTGGAACTAGTTCAGAGATGGTTCACTAGAATGACCCCCGGGACGGAGGGATTGTCTTTTGAGCAAAAGCTAAACAGGTTGGGACTCTACTCACTGGAGTTTCAAAGAATGAGAGGTGATCTCATTAAAACATACAGAATTCTCAAGAAGTTTTACAGGGTAAATGCTGAGAGGATGCTTCCCCTCATGGGAGAGTTTCGAACCAGAGGGAATGGTCTCAGGATAAAGAGGTGCCAATTTGAGACCGGGATGAGGAGGAATTTCTTCTCTCAGAGGATTGTGAGTCTTTGGATCTCTGCCACAGAGAGCTGTGGGGGCAGAGTCTTTGTGTATATTTAATGCTGAGATTGATAGCTTCTTGATCACTAGTAGAATCAAGGGTTAAAGAGAACAAAGAACAAAGAAAATTTACAGCCCAGGAACAGGCCCTTCGGCCCTCCAAGTCTGAGCCGATCCAAATGTACTGTCTAAACCTGTCGGTCAATTCCTAAGAATCTGTATCCCTCTGCTCCCCACCAACTCATGCATCTGTCCAGATGCATCTTAAATGAATCTACCATGCCTGCCTTTACCACCTCTGCTGATAACGTGTTCCAAATGCCCACCACCCTCTGTGTGAAGCACTTGCCACGTGGATCCCCCTTAAACTTTCCACCTCTCACCTTGAAAGTGTGACCTCTGGTTATTGAATCCTTCACCCTGGGAAAACGCTTGTATCTATCCACCCTGTCTAGACCCTTCATGATTTTATAAACCTCAATCAGGTCCCCCCTCAATATCCTTTTTTCTAGTGAAAATAAACCTAACCTACTCAACCTCTCTTCATAGCTCGCACCTTCCATACCAGGCAACATCCTGGTAAACCTTCTCTGCATCCTCTCCAAAGCGTCCACATCCTTTTGGTAATGTGGCACCCAGAACTGTACACAATATTCTAAATGCGGCCGAACCAATGTCTTGTACAATTTTAACATGACTTGCCAGCTCTTATACTCAATACTATATGCTTTCTTGACCACTCTATCCACCTGTGCAGCAACCTTCAGGCTACAATGGACCTGCACTCCCAGATCTCTCTGCCCATCAACTTTTCCCGAGGCTCTTCCATTCATTGTATACTTCGCTCTAGAATTAGAGTTGCCTAAATGCATCACCTCACATTTGTCTGGATTGAAAACCATCTGCCACTTTTCCACCCAACTCTCCAGTCTATCTATATCCTCCTGTATTCTCTGACAGTCCCTTATGCTTTCTGATACTCCACCAATCTTTGATTAGATTAGATTAGATTAGATTACTTACAGTGTGGAAACAGGCCCTTCGGCCCAACAAGTCCACACCGCCCCGCCGAAGCGCAACCCACCCATACATTTACCCCTTACCTAACACTACGGGCAATTTAGCATGGCCAATTCACCTGACCTGCACATCTTTGGACTGTGGGAGGAAACCGGAGCACCTGGAGGAAACCCACGCAGACACGGGGAGAACGTGCAAACTCCACACAGTCAGTCGCCTGAGGCAGGAATTGAACCCGGGTCTCTGGCTCTGTGAGGCAGCAGTGCTAACCACTGTGCCACCGTGCCGCCCACGGTGTCATCTGCAAACTTGCTGATCATACCAGCAGTGCCCTCTTCCAGATCATTTATGTATATTACAAACAACAGTGGCCCCAACACTGATCCCCGTGGAACACCACTGGTCACCTTTCTCCATTTCGAGAAACTGCCTTTAACTACTAAATCTGTCTCCTGTTGCTCAACCAGTTCTTTATCTACCTAGCTAGAACAAGAACACCCTGCACACCATGTGACTTCACTTTCTCCATTAGTCTACCATGGGGAACCTTATCAAACGCCTTACTAAAGTCCATGTATATGACATCAACAGCCCTTCCTTCATCTAACAACTTGGTCACTTTCTCGAAGAACTCTATTAAGTTGGTAAGGCATGATCTCCCCTGCACAAAACCATGTTGCTTTCCACTGAGAAGCTCATTCTTTTCTAAATATAAATAGACCCTATCCCTCAGGACCTTCTCCAGCAACTTCCCCACCACCAATGTCAGACTCACTGGTCTGTAGTTACCTGGAATATCCCTACTACTCTTTTTGTACAGGGGGACAACATTAGCTACCCTCCAGTCCTCCAGCACCTCACCTGTGTTTAAAAATGCCGCAAAGATATCTGTCAGGGCCCTAGCTATTTCCTCCCTCAGCAACCTGGGATAGATCCCATCCAGTCCTGGGGATTTGTCCACCTCAATAACCTCTAGCCTATCCAACACATCTTCCCTACTTATGCCAACATGATCCAGACTAATCAAACTTCTATCTCTAATCTCAAAATTCATCATGTTCCTCTCCTCAGTGAACACTGATGCAATCTCACCCATTCTCTCAGGTTCGGCACACAGTCTTCTTTCATTATCTTTTAGTGGACCAATCCTTTCTCTAGTTACCCACTTGCTTCTTATATAAGAATAAAATGCTTTGGGATTTTCTTTAATTCTGTTGGCTAAAGCTATTTCATAACCTCTCTTAGCCTGCTTGATTCCTTGTTTAAGACTTGTCCTACTCTTCCGATATTCCTCCAGGGTCCGTTCTGTTCTTAGCTGTCTCAACCTTATGTACGCTTTCCTTTTCCTCTTGGCTAGTCGCACAATTTCTTCTGTCATCTATGGTTCACAAATCTTGCCCTTCCTATCTTTGCCTTCAACGGGACATCCCTATCCTGAATTATCTTTAAGGTAAAAACAATGACTGCAGATGCTGGAAACCAGATTCTGGATCAATGGTGCTTGAAGAGCACAGCAGTTCAGGCAGCATCGAGGAGCTCCTCGATGCTACCTGCACTATCTTTAACCTATCTTTGAAAGTCTCCCACACCTTCAAATAGCTGTGTCCAATTCACATTTCCCAGCTCCCACCTAATTTTAATATAATTGGCTTTGGCCCAGTTTAGTACTCTTCCCTGAGGACCACTCTCTTCTTTATCTACGAGTATTCTAAAGCTTACAGAATTGTGGTCACTGTTCCCAAAGAAATCCTCCACCGCAACTTCTATCACCTGTCCTGGTTCGTTCCCCAGTACTAGGTCCAATAGGCCCCTTCCCTCGTCGGACTATTGACATACTGCTCTAGAAATCTCTCCTGGACGTTTCATATAAATTCTACTCCATCCAGACCTCTGACGCTAAGTGTATCCCAGTCAATGTTGAGAAAATTAAAATCTCCCATCACCACTACCCTACTGCCTCTACATCTATTCATAACCTATTTGTTCTTCTACCTCACGCTCACTGTTGGGAGGTCTGTAACACAGCCTCAACAATGTAACTGCACTCTTCTTATTTCTCAGCTCCACTCATAATGCCTCACTACCCAAGACCGCCATAGTGTCCTCCTTTAGTCCAGCTGTGATATCACCCCTGGCCAGCAATGCAACTCCACCTCCTCTTTTACTTCCCTCCCTGTCCGGTCTGAACCATCTATAACCTGGAACATCATGCCCTTCCTTCAACCAAGTCTCTGTGATGGCAATAATGTCATACTCCCAGGCACAATCCAAGCCCTAAGTTCATCTGCCTTCCACAGGGAGGAGAATACAGGAATATGGCAAAGCAGACTTGTGGGCCAATCAGCCTGCTCCTTTCTTATTTCTTATTGTCTTAAACTGCTCAGTTTAATGCTCTGTAACTGCAGACTTATGACAGCCTTGGAGCAGCCATTTTGAGTGAGGTTGACTTTCCCCTTCACCCCTGATAATCCATGATAACACTGACATCAATATGTACTGGGCAGGTCTCAATCCTCACACGGGAAGTCAAGGAGTGAATGGTTTCTTTTCTCATGCATGTTACCAGGAGACGGGCTCCAATTGGCAATGGCAGGATCAGAGTGTGTGATCTAAAGTTGCTGCTCCTGATATGGGTCTAACCAATAACTATGCACAGTCAGAAACATCAATGCAAATTCATGGCATCTCTGCTTTACTCCAAATGAATTTATGCAAATAGTGGAATTTAAATTCATGTTTTAAAAATCTGGAACTAAAATTCTGATGATGATGATGAAACCATTGCAGATTGTCGGAAAAACCCATCTAGCTCACGAATGTCCTTCAGTGAGGAAATCTTTCATCTTCATCTGGTCTGACCCATATGTGACTCCAGACCCACATCAATGTGGTTGGCTATCAACTGTTCTCTGAAGTAGCTGAGCAAGGTATTCAGTCGGACCAATTTCTATGATGTCTAACAGCATTGCGGGTAAACCTACAACATGTGGTCTACAGCAGTTTAAGAAGACAGCTCACCATTACCTTCTCAAGAGCAATTAGAGATGGGCAATGACTGTTAGCCCCCCCTCCCCACTTATCACTCCACCTGGAGGCTCCCTGCTTTTGCCTGAAACGTTGAATTTCCTGCTCCTTGGATGCTCCCTGACCTGCTTTTCCAGCACCACTCTAATCTGAACTCTGATTTCCAGCATCTGCACTTTTGCTCTGTTAGCCCAACCAGCAACGCCACTTCCCATCAAAATGAATACAAGAAAATAAATTCAATTTGTATGATCACAAACTGAAAATCTTCCATGAATCAGCAACACAAACTGAAGCAGTTGATACTTTCTAATATGTACCAATAGAAACAATGTATTTAAGAGCAGTAATCTGTTAAGTTTTATTAGTGCCACTGAGGATGGATTCATCATAAAAACTAAGAACTTTTAATAATATATCCAATCCTTAATGTGAGCACCATATTTTAACTTCACTGGAAATAACTTGCTGTGATGAACCCTAAACTGGTTCATTTTGTTACATTTGTCACTTTCTCAGTACATCCCAAACCAGCTGATCAGTGCTTGTACCACTGAGGAAAATTAAAAGAGTACAAATTAAAAACCTTCTCAAACCAATGAAATTAGTGCAATCCTGCAACTTTTACTTAAAAGCACTTATGTTGGCAAGCCCTGACAGAGTAAACTAAATCTTGAGTCAGTGTAAAACGTCGTGTAAGCACTAAAGCAGGTAAAATTCTTCATCAGAACTCAGCCTGGTCTTGGAACATTAACTCTGCTTCTCATCCAATAGATGCTGCTAGACCTGCTGAGATTTTTCCAGGGCTTTCTGTGTTTGTTTCAAATTTCCAGCATCACGTCACCTTGGATCCCATGAGACTCTCTATCTTCTGTAGTAGCCTGCCATGAGGGGGGCACCTTACCAAATGCCTTACTAAAGTCCATGTAAACACATCGACTGCCCGTCACTCAAACATTCTTGCCACCTCCTCAAAAACTCAATCAAACTGGTAAGACATGACCTTTCCTGCACAAACCCATGCAACTATGACTAACAAGTCCATTCATTATCAAATGTAAATAAATCCTTTCTCTCATTATCTACTGCAACAGCCTCCTCATTGCTGACACCATGCTCACCAGCCTGTAACTACCTGGATTAGTGCTGTCTCTCTTCTTAAACAAAGGAACAACATTGGCCATTCTTCAGTTATCTGGAACCGCACCTGAGGCCAAAGAAGATGCAAAGATATCTGTTAAGGCCAACTGAGTGGCCTTCCACCACCATCATCATTGTGGCTTTGGTTTTTGTTTTGTGACCCCATCTAATAATCACACCAGTAATCACTTGTGCAGCCAATTAATATTCCATGAAAAGTGAGGTGGGGTTTGGGGAGAGAGGAAAGAGACGATATCAAAATGGATGTTGGAGGGAAAAAGCACTGTAAGCTCTGTAGTGCCCACCTCTCTCTAAAAGAATCAAGAGCAGTGATGGACATCACATGCCCCCTCTCCAAAGACACCCCAGGCATGAATTTAAGATGGAGATCATTGCATGGTTAAGTAATGGTAATAGGCTTAAGGAGCTGAATGGTCTCCTCTGTTCCTAATTAGGTGACACAGATTTAAAATAATTGATAAGAAAGCCAGAGACAATTGGGTACTTGGGTGATTTACTGGTGGTGGTTAGTAGATGAAATCACCCAATCACCAAAGGGGGAAAAGAAACATGTTCAGTTATGTGCAAGAGAACATACAAATAGGAAAAAAAAGAGGGAGAGGAAGTTTTTTTTCCACACGGGGAACTATCTAACCTGGAACTCGTTACGGAAAGGTGGCTTCAGTGAAAATCTTCAAAACAAAATGGAAAACTTAAAGTGGAAAGGAACTCTGGGAAAGGGAAGGCAGGCATAACAATTTCCATCACAATCCTAGAGCTAATCCAGGCATAATGAGCTGAATATTATTCCTCAGTGCTCAATGGTTCTACCATAGTATGTGGGGAAAGACCACCCATTTCATCCCAATTCAGAGCTGGTCTGATCAGAGACAACGACAACAACAGGTGACCCCTCTGATTGGAGGGTTTTGGTAAAGGTTTGGAGTACATTCCTGGGAGCACCCAAAAGGCAACTGCACATCACTGTGGAGCAGGACCCCTGGCCACTATACTCTCAATGGATGCTTGCTACAGTGCAGGACTTGAAAAAGGGCATTCAAACAGCGACTCTGAGTCCTGGATGTCTGAGGATCACTTGGGCAATACCAAAGCTCCCATGGACTAGCCACCAGTCCCATCCCATTTGCTTTCACATTCACCACCACAAAATAACTCACCAGCAGTCACAGGAAGTTAGCGAAACTAGAAATATTTCACTGGCTTTTTGCTGCTTAATGTGATAAATGTGTATGTGATTTTAAAAATGGAATTGAAGTAAATCATTAATACATACCAGAAAATAAGAATGGCCATTTTCATATCCTAAATATCAATAATACAGGAGAGTATATTTATTTCAAATATTCTAATGACTGTTATAAAGTCAATGTAAGAGTTTGCTGTGAAATCAATCTTTAACTTCCATCTGTATTAATCAAACCCAATCAACAATAACACATGCTTTTAAAACTATTTGTTGTTTAAAGGTTTAATGACAGCCGGTGCCACATACACGAGTGGTTGCTGGTACAACACCATGTGAATCATTACAGTGAAGCTTCTAGTAGTTTCTAGCTTTGGTAAGGCCACAGCCCTGTGATGTTATACAGCTGACATTCCTATTTTGGATCAAACTGTAGACCACGAGGGGGGGTGGGGGCATTTGAGAAGTTCCAGAGCAGAGCTCTTTGCCCGTGCTATTTCGTTCCCATGTTTCCCTCCTGTCGTTTCTGACATAAAACAACACTTCGAAAGCTGGACGAGCCTGGTCTTCAGAGAAACTATCCAATTTTCAGCTCACTGCAAACAGCCTTTATGCATGGTTCTACACAAGCCAAATTCCAACCAACCACAAACACTGGAATATTGTTCCAACAAGAGTGTAAGACTTATTAAAACGCCAACAGGCTGTGTGTAACATATACAAGATGTTCTCCAGTAACTTAGCAAGGCTCTTTCAAAAATGCACAAACCCACCACTTCCACTGCTATGTTATTTTGGAGGTTCCAGAACCAGACAGGCAGTGTACCTGAAGATATGACATCATGACAAATCTCTGTACAAGGCTCTTGTTTCTAATGCTTCCTTTCACAGTGAAATGGAGTCAGTGCCATGTGTTCAGTATATGTAATATAACAGTAATAGCGTGCAACAAGCTCAGATCCTGGGTATGTTTGGGATATCATAACAGTGTAAAGAGCGCTGTTAATTAACTTCAAGATAGCTTTCTCAATAAGAACCGAGGCCTGAAACTTCCCGTACTTTGGCAATATATCATTTTCATTAAATCTCACAAAGAGAAACCCTCAATGAAACTCAATGTGTGATTATCCCAAACCCAGCTCATGCCACACCCCTATGGTGTCTCTCTGGTCCAAACAAGCTGAATCTACCACTCACAGTAGTCACAAGTGCTCACCACTGGCCAGACATCCCAGATTAGAGGCATCCCTGACGCCATCTTGCAATTGCAATTGTGCCCATGGTCAAACATTAACATTCTGGAGTTGTCCTACATAACTGCACACACGACAGCCGATCAGGAGAAAGTGGCATCCCACTCTGTGCACAGGATCCTAAAAGTCCTGATAAGTGGGGTGGTGCAAAGGAAGGAGGCCCTCTTCCCTCCCGGGACTGCAAGAGGAGGCCATGACATGAGGTTCTACCATCTAGTCCAAAGTGTCAGTGCGGTGTCCACAATCCAATGCAGGAAGAAGGTGAATTAAGGTCTATCATTTGCTAGTTGCTATCTCACACCCACTCAGTCTCTGTATGTTCTCACCCACCCCAATTCCCCAGTACCGCTGATCCAGTTGTTTGCAATTGAAGATTCCAACCCCTCCCCCCACTCCCACTTCCCCTCCTTGCTCTACCATATCCTCCCTTTACATATTAAGTTGCCCCTTCAGCACTGTCATCTCCTCCTAGCATTCTGAAGACTATGGGCCAAGTTCTGGAAAATGTGACCCAAATAGTGAAGTGCTTGATTCTGACCAGCACAGACTTGGGGGTCAAAGGGCCTTTTTCTGTTTGGCAGATCTCTATGATGCCATGAATCCTCACCATTCAGCCTCATTGTCACAGCATTGACCAGCTGACGCACCCTTGACCTTTAGTAGACGGACCGCCCTGGAGTGAACCACTCCGTTCAGTGATTTACTTGGCCCCTAATGATGAGTGATCATCCCCTGACTGATATCCACACAGCTCCAGTACTGTGTTCCTCCCCGGTCTGGCCGCACTGGAAACACAGGGCTGACTGTGACCAATTCACCAGGCTACAGACAGGTGGATGCCTGGACTGTGCCAAGCCTGGACTGATATCACAGGATGAACTGCACAGACAGTACTGGGACCCTCCAGACTTCACTGTGGACACCTCCTTTTGGACTTGGAGATGTCACTGTTTGTTTGTTGCATATGCAGTGGGTTTGCCATGTATGTTGCTGGCATGTGGCACTGGTGTGAGATTGGTCTAGCAAGGAGGTGGCAGCAATATATTGGACCCCTTGACTACTGACATGCATGATGCATTGCCTGGCTGTGTGTCCAGAGCAACAGCCTGAGCATTGCAGCAGTTCGGAGTGTCTTGGAACTTTGGCTGAGAGGAGTAAAAGACAACTCAATTCAAGGATTTTGTGAGAATCCAGGTAAGACATTGAGTGAGAGGCACCCAAGAGAGTGAGTGAGCTGCCTAAGGTACAGCCTGGTCTATAGGCTACAGCTGTTAATGGGTTCAGCAAAACATCTCAATCTTGTGTGTGAAGGGATAGCCTCATCCACTAAGACAGGTCCAGCATTTTGTGACAGATGTTTTACCAGAAGAAATGGGATTTGTTTCAGATTTGGCTCAATCACCCAAAGAAGTGCAAAGTGTAACTTAGTGCTTCACTGTAGCAAGCAATGAAGAATTAACCAAGGGACAATGTCATGGACATTTCCAAAGTTCCATTCCTGGCATCCAAGCTTCTCAACAAAGCCCATGAAATATCTGCAATGTTATATCTTATAGACACCAGTCAGACAGTACATGTAGTCACCTTGACTCAGAGTCTTAGAGGTCTTAAACAACCACTTAACTATTCTCATCTATTTGTCCAGCACTTGACCTGTTGCTTTTTATGCCTTATAGGTGACAAAGAAGATTGATGACATTACCTTTATTGACTTTAGGAAGGTGTTTGACAAGGTTCCACGTGGTAGACTGGTTAACAAGGTTAGATCACAGGAGATCCAATGGGAGCTAGTCATTTGGCTTGAAGGTAGTTGACAGAGGGTGGTGGTGGAAGGTTGCTTTTCAGACTGGAGGTCTGTGGCCAGCAGTGTGCGCAAGGATCAGTGTTGAGTCTACTGCTTTTTGTCACTTATATAAACGATTTGTATGTGAATATAGGAGGTATGGTTAGCAAGTTTGCAGATCTCACCAAAATTGGAGATGTAGTGGACAGTAAAGAAGGCTGCCTTAGAGTACAATGAGATCTTGATCAGATGGGCCAATTGGCTGAGGAATGGCAGATGGGTTTAATTTAGATAAATGTGAGGTGCTGCATTTTGGTAAGGAAAATCAGGGTTGGAGTTATACAGCTAAGGTAGACCCCTGGGAACAAAGAGACCTTGGGATTTAGGTTCTTAATTCCTTGAAAGTGGAGTCACAACGCACGGTGGCACAGTGGTTAGCACTGCTGCCTCACAGCACCAGAGACCTGGGTTCAATTCCCGCCTCAGGCAACTGACTGTGTGGAGTTTGCACGTTCTCCCAGTGTCTGTGTGGGTTTCCTCCGGGTGCTCCGGTTTCCTCCCACAGTCCAAAAATGTGCAGGTTAGGTGAATTGGCCATGTTAAAATTGCCCGTAGTGTTAGGGGCAGGGGTAAATGTAAGTCTGGGTGGGTTGCGCTTTGGCGGGTCGGTGTGGACTTGTTGGGCTGAAGGGCCTGTTTCCACACTGTAAGTAATCTAAAAAAAGGCAATGAAGGCGGCGTTTGGTACGCTTGCTTTCTTTGGTCAGCGCATTGAGTATCGAATTTGGGAGGCTATGTTGTGGTTGTACAGGACATTGGAGAGGCCACTTATAGAGTCATAGAGATGTACAGTCTGGAAACAGAGCTTCTGGTCCAATTCGTCCATGCCGACTCTATATCCTAACCTAATCTAGTCTCATTTGCCAGCAGTTGCCCCATATCCCTTTAAATCCTTCCTATTCATATACCCATCAAGATGCCTTTTAAGTGCTTAATTGTATCAGCCTTCACCACTTCCTCTGGCAGCTCATTCCATACACGCACCCCCTCTGTGAAAAAGTTGCCCCATAGGTGTCTTTTATATCTTTCCCATCTCACCCTAAACTTATGCCCTCTGGTTCTAGACTCCACCATCCCAGAGAAAAGAACTTGTCTATTTATCCTATCCATGCCCCTCATGATTTTACAAACCTCTAGAAGGTCACCCCTCAGTCTCTGATGTTCCAGGGAAAACAGCCCCAGCCTATTCAACCTCTCCCTATAGCTCAAATCCTTCAACCCTGGCAACATCCTTATAAATCTTTTCTGAACCCTTTCAAGTTTCACAACATCCTTCCAATAGGAAGGAGACTAGAATTGTACACAATATTCCAAAAGTGGCCTAACCAACATCCTGTACAGCTGCACATGACCTCCCAATTCCTGTACTTAATACTCTGACAATGAAGGAAGGCATACCAAACACCTTCTTCACTATTTTATCTACCGGTGACTCTACTTTCAAGGAACTATGAATCTGCACTCTAAGGTCTCTCTGTTCAGCAACACTCCCTAGGATCTTCCCATTAAGTGTATAAGTCCTGCCCTGATTTGCCTTTTCAAAATGCAGCACCTTAGAT
Source organism: Chiloscyllium plagiosum (assembly GCF_037043375.1). Taxonomy (NCBI): domain Eukaryota; kingdom Metazoa; phylum Chordata; class Chondrichthyes; order Orectolobiformes; family Hemiscylliidae; genus Chiloscyllium; species Chiloscyllium plagiosum. The sequence continues at coordinate 40,513,690 of NW_028270167.1, read as the reverse complement.
TTATTTAAATTAAACTCCATATGCCACTCCTCAGCCCATTGGCCCATCTGATCAAGATCTTGTTGTAATCAAAGGTAACCTTCTTTGCTGTCCACTACACCTCCAATTTTGGTGTCATCTGCAAAGGTTACTAACTATACCTCCTATTTCACATCCAAATCATCGATATACATGATGAAACATAGTGGACTCAGCACTGATCCTTGTAGCATACTACTGGAAAAGCAACCCTCCACCACCACCCTCTGTATTCTACCTTCGAGCCAGTTCTGTATCCAAATGGCTAGTTCACTGTATTCCATGAGATCTAATCTTATTCACCAGTCTCTGTGAGGAACCTTGTCGAATGCCTTACTAAATACATTGTGATCTCTGACATCACTGCACAGGAGGATAGAACTTTGAACATTTTTTGTGGGAAACTAAGTGAGATGGAGCAACTTGCCCATGCCCTGACCCAATATTGTACCCGGAGGCCTGGGCAGAGAAATCGGTGACAGTGCCACTGTACGACTATATCTGGGAGGAGCGGATTCAGGGTCTGCAGAGGCCCAGGAGGTTTCTGTTTTTACAAGAGGTTGACTGACTGCTCCTTTGGGATTCACAGGCAAGCAATGGGTCCTTGCTCTCCCTAATCCCATTCCTTTTACATGGAAGCTTGGGACTGACTCTGGGGGAGTTTTTAGCTACAATCTCCAACTTATGCTCACACACTCCTCAGAATCTAGAAATTGGCTGGGTTGGAGCAAATGGGGTCCAATGTGTGTTCCAAGTTGTCAACATTTTCTGAGCCCCTCCTTCCTTCGACCCCCTAAGGTTCATTTCACGGGTGCAACACCATAGCCACCCTAACCCTTTAAAATGGGAAGCCCTCATCCCAGTTCATTGGCATACACGTTTAACCACAGACAAAATGTTTGTGTCATTCAGACTCTACCTGTCGCCTCCACCATTCCTTCAAGGATCACAACGATTTCAAAGTCCTCCTTTTCCAGTTGACTTCGGGTCATCTCCCAAAAGGGGCTTTTCTCGTTAATTTCATGTGAAATGATCAGCGGCGACACCAGAAACAGGCGATCATCCCCAGTGTCAAAGCCCACATTGATGTCAGTCTGGTTGAGGGGTATGAATTCTCCTTCTTTGGTCTGTCTGGATTTGATGAGCTTGGCTCGGATGGATGCCTCCACAATGTGCGAGTTACGAAGATCGCCAACACGGAACATGAGACACATCTTCTCGTCTCGGAGAGATATGACTGCACGATTGGAAAACATGAGGGTCTCTGCTCGGTTCTTTGGCTGGGAAATCTTCACAAACATACAGCCAACCATCAAAGCATTAACTATTGATCCCAGGATAGCCTGGACCAAGAGCAGGATAATCCCTTCTGGGCACTTCTCAGTTATAACTCTGTGACCATAGCCAATAGTTGTTTCTGTTTCAATAGAGAACAGAAACGCAGACACAAATCCGTTCAAATTATCCACACAAGGGGTCCATGTTGGATCTCCCAAATGGTCCAGATCTCCCCGGATGTAAGCTATAAGCCACCAGATGAATCCGAAGAACAGCCAGGTAATAGTGAAGACCAATGTGAAGATTAAGAGGTTAAACCGCCACTTGAGGTCCACCAACGTGGTAAATAGGTCACTGAAGTATCTGTAGGTCTCCTGGACATTTCCATGGTGGACATTGCACTTCCCGTCCTTGTCAACATACCTTTGCTTGATTTTCTTGGGTTCAGTGAGGAGGCGTGTCCTGTCTGTTGTTAAGATGTTGTCCCGTGCTTGTTTGGGTAATTTCTTCGACTCTCTTGTAGTTGCTGCAATATCCATGTCCGCGTTTGGGAGCACTCTGGAATCTCCTGCCATTGTACACGGCCCTCAGATCAAAGATGGATCTCACTCAAATGTTACCACCTGAAAGAGAGATTATTTCTGCTGTGAAATTGTACACTTGCACATTTTGCTGCATGGAGTGTGCAGCAGCACTTACTGGCAATATCACCATGTCATGATTAAGATTACAGGAGAACATTAGCTTGTTGTCATGTCATGTCTATAGCAAGCGTCAATGTGCTTTTATTTTCTCTACCGCATCAGGTCATCACTCCTTCCTTGGAAACTCATGTGAAGTCTCTTAATTTTGTAGCCATTAATATAGAATCTCTAAATGACCAAGTTTGAATGATTCATGTCCAACATTGGTTGATCAGGGTGGCAGGATGTCTCAGTGGTTAGCACTGCTGCCTCATAGTGCCAGGTAGCCAGGCTCGATTCCACCCTCAGGTGACTGTCTGTGTGGTGTTTGCATGTTCTCCTAGTGTCTGTGTAGGTTTCTTCTGGGTGCTCTGGTTTCCTCCCTTAGACCAAAGCTATGCAAGTTAGATGAGTGGGTCATGAGATATTCAGGGTTATAGGGTAGGAGGAGTGGGAGGGTCTAGTGTGGACTAAATGGACCAAATGGCCTGCTTCCACATTTCAAGGATTCTATGATTCTATAATCCAGGTGGTAAAAGGAAGACAGTGCTTGCCTCTTATTCTAGTGTCACATCATAGACTTATTCATAATATCATGAGAAATAGAAACTGGGGTAGACCACCTTTCATGGCTGGTTAGCCACTTAACCCTTCCTTCTACACTACTCATGGTTCCAAAAATGCAACCACCTCTACCTTGAAGATAGTCAATGACTAAGCACTCCTAGCAACCTCAGGTTGAAAATACAAACATTCATGAACCTTTGAGTTAAAGTCCTAAATAGCTGATGACTTATTCCGCTACTGATCCATGTTCTAGATTCCCAAGCAAGGGGAAATATTTTTTCAGTCTGTTAACTGTCTTAAGGATCTGACATAGCACATGGCCCAATTGTTTAGTGTTCATTTTTAAACCAAGTTGATGAATACTAGTGAGCTATTCAACTGTGGTGGGCAGAGCCACCATACATCATGGTGATACAAACATGCTTCCATCCTGGACAATGCAAGTCTGGTTAGTTTTGGTTTCTCTGGACAGTGCGTGTGTCTGGTTAGTTTTGGTTTCTCTGGACAGTGCACGTGAATGGTTGGTTTTGGTTTCTCTGGACAGTGCACGTGTCTGGTTGGTTTTGGTTTCTTTGGACAGTGCGCATGTTTGGTTGGTTTTGGTTTCTCTGGACAGTGCGCATGCCTGGTTAGTTTTGGTTTCTCTGGAGAGTGAGTGTGTCTGGTTGGTTTTGGTTTCTCTGGACAGTGTGTCTTATTTGGTTTTAGTTATTCTGGACAGTGCATATCCACTTGGGTTTGGGTTTCTCCAGACAGTGTGTGTAGAATTGGTTTAGGTTTTTATCCATTTGTTTTTGGCTTCTCCGAACAGTACATATCTGGTTGGCTTCTTGGCAATGAGTCTAATTGGGGGAATTGATCTTTTGAAACATAAGACCTGCCACTCCCCTCCAACTCTATTTTGAGTGAATCCCTGCCCTCCCCTTCACTGTTTGGTCACACTGCTTGTCACTGGCCACTCGGGTGTCTCTTTTCTTCCTGGTGGTGGAAACTGAATAAAGATTCTTGCACCTTGTGTCTTTCACTGTGTCTCACACCTGCACACACACATGGGGGAAATAAAAATTAAAAATAAAAAGACCTGCCACTGACAGGTCTAATTGCATTGTTTTAAACACAGTAATTATCACAGCAAAGGATTCCAAGAACATAGTATACATGTCCTTTCTGTTATAACAATACCCAGTCATGGCAAGTCACTGCAGCAAGATGCTGATCGGGAGCTTGTCTTTCTAAGACCATCCAGATTACTCTAAATCAAAGACACATTAATATGGCTTTACAGAACAGCTCCTTAATCAGAATATTTGAAAAGTTGAGGCAAATATGAACAAATACATGCTCCAAAATACGTTCTTCCTCTTACAATATGTACTCCATCACTTGCTTGTTGACATGGAAATAAAATCATCAAAAAAGTGCTGTGTTGCAGAGCATAAGAATCAAATGTATTAACTGCCTTGTCACAAAGATTTATCACCTAACAGTGACCACAATTCATTGTGAGTAATTCTTGGGGTAGTCCTGAGAGAGTTGGGAATGTGCAACATGAACACAGTTTTCTTCTCACAATGTGGTGTATAATCAATTCCTTTTCTCCCCATTTCCCACCTGCTTGATTGGATACTGGACCCACCTTCAGATGGAAATCGTTGTTACCAGGCAACACAGGATTATTATCAGCACTCTGTAGCCTTTAGCAGCCTCCAGCCCTGGGTGCTGTAACGTGTCCCAGTGATTGTGGCATTATGAGGGGAATTTCTGTCACTGCACCAACTGAAGGCTCATCATCTCGGACATTGACTCCTTCTTTATCACTTCATTTTGTGCGAACACTTCTATTCCAAGCTAAATCAAAGTTCATCAACAGTTTGTGGTACAGCTTTGGAAAAGACTAGGAAGGTAAGAATTCTCACTTACTTATTCTAACAAATCACTTTAACATTTGGCTGACCTTTCAACATCACTTGATCAATGGAATGCTGTGATAGCCCTGGGTCAGTGGTCACATTTGGGTTTCTGTGCTGATGACAGGAGACCAGGTTCTGGTCTTTGAGAGTGGACGAGGCAGCTAGCTGGGTATTGGTGCCTGATGTGGCTCCCATGACATCAGGCCGATTCTCCTCATAAGGAGCAGGGGGTCAGGTTAACAACCTGACTAAATATAGAGGGGTCATGCTAAACACATTGATCACCAATCCTGATGGAGGCAGTCAGAGAGGGCAAGCTTTCTGGCTAGCCGGCCTGAGGTAGGCAATGGTAAACCACTGCATTTCCTTGCTCATAAGCATGGGCCAATGCAATGGAAGTCAAGGCCCAATCCTCAGAAATGAGGATGAGAGAAGACAGACATTCTCTTTTGGGCATAACACAATATTCCATTTAGCAGGACAGGAATCCACATCCTATCTGGATGGTTGATAGAATCACTGTTACATCAGTGGATATTAATTTGAAAAGAGGCGAATATAGAGACTATACAAAGTCTGCTTGCTGTAAAAAACAATGACTGAAACAGGTTGTTTTCAGTACTGCTTGGTACAGAACAGAAAGATGATAATTGCCCACACACTTTATTTTGTTGATGGGAAATGGGCATTGCTGGCTAGGCATACGTTTATTGCCATCCCACATAGCCACTAACCACCACTGGGGCATTCTTGTGAACTGTTACAATCCTTAGGGTGCAGGCATATCTACAATGCCCTCAGGGGGAAGAGTTCAAGGATTTTGACCTAGCAACAGTGAAGGAACAGCAATATATTTCCAAGTCAGGATGGTGAGGGACTTGGACAGGTGATGGTGTATCTGCTGGCCTTGTCCTGTATGGAAGAGTTTACTGGTCTGGAAGGTGTCATTGACAGTCTAATACACTTCTGACTTGTGTCCAAATCTTATTATGATCTGAATAGCGATCAGTAATTTAAAAAAATAAATCTGAATGATCAATTATCAACTGAAAGAATTATGCCACAAGTTCTCACATTTTAAATATGTTTTTTTTTGTACAAATGTTAGATTAACCATGCATTAATAGAACATTCTCTATCACAACCTACTGGGTCTTACTGTTATTTCCATCTTGAGTTCTGTTATATTTTACAGAAACTGGGGGATTTCTTCACTTTTTTTCTGGGACTAAATCAATGTACACCTCAGCTCTCAGGAACATGCTTTGATTCTCTGCAGTGTTCCTGCTATTCTCCGAGCCGAGATCTGTTGGAGTCCTTCCATTAGCATCCAGCTCAGCAAGACTTTCAACGGTCCTTAAATACTTTGTGATTGTGGGCATCCCAATTCAAGAATGGACCGAACTTGCTCAGTGACTGAGAATCAGAAACCACTTCTGCTTTTGAAACCCCTTTATGACTGGTCCCAGCTACTTTGAGCATCTGGCAAATTCTCTCTGCCTGTCTCAAAGCTGCTCCCAGAGCAAGTGCCTGCTTCTGTGAAAAATCATACAAAATCAAATCAGAGCAGGACTTTTACACTTAATGGGAAGGTCCTAGGGAGTGTTGCTGAACAACGAGACCTTGGAGTGCAGGTTCGTAGCTCCTTGAAAGTGGAGTCACAGGTAGTGAAGGTAGTTAAGAAGGCATTTAGTATGCTTTCCTTTATTGGTCAGAGTATTGAGTACAAGAGTTGGAAGCTCATGTTGCAGCTGTACAGGACATTGGTTAGCCCACTGTTGGAATATTGTGTGCAATTCTGGTCTCCTTCCTATTGGAAGGATGTTGTGAAACTTGAAAGGGTTCAGAAAATACTTACAAGGATGTTGCCAGGGTTGGAGGTTTTGAGCCAAAGGGAGAGTTTGAATAGGTTAGGGCTGTTTTCCCTGGAGTGGCGGAGGCTGAGAGGTGACCTTATAGAGATTTATAAAATTATGAGGGGCATGGATAGGATAAATAGACAAAGTCTCTTCCCTGGAGTGGGGGAGTCCAGAATTAGAGGGCATAGGTTTAGGGTGAGAGGGGAAAGATATAAAAGAGGGCAACTTTTTCACACAGAGGGTGACACATGCATGGAATGAGCTGCAAGAGGAAGTGGTGGAGGCTAGTACGATTGCAAAATTTAAAAGGCATTTGGATGGGTATATGAATAGGAAGGGTTTGGAGGGATATGGGCCGGATTCTGGCAGGTGGGACTACATTGGATTGGGATATCTGGTCGGCATGGACGGGTTGGACTGAAGGGTCTGTTTCCGTGCTGTACATCTTTATGACCATGACGCTGTAACTCATGAAAGCTCAAACATAATACAAACTCTCTCCAATCCATCTCCATGGTAATGTGACATCACTTTAATGTCAGAGATAGAGAAATATAAGCTAATTTTCCCTAATTCCCAAACTTTCCTTTTCAGAAAACCTGGGAAGGACTGAGGCCTCTTAGTGAGACAGATGTAGGAATCCAAGATCAATTCAGAAGCTTGGAGGGGTAAACCTCTGTTCAGTTTCAAATCTCATTTTTGACCCCATTGAAATAAACCTTGGCTATTCTTTGAGTTATAATTACAGCACATTTGCTTACCAGCTTCTCGAGCCAGGTATTTTAATTTAGTTTTCCACAAATGAAAAGTTATATCCCTGGAACATATGAATCATGGAATTAGATATTCATAATAAACTATTGTCAGCTTCTACATTGCTGATCATCTTTGACTCTGCCTAAATTACTCATTATGTGCCATAGCCACGTCAGTCAGTTTACTGGAGCGTTGGTTAATTAAGCTGATTATCACGGCCTAGAAAGTTCCTCAGATGGTCATGTTTTGAAAGCAGATGGACAGATGGAAAACATTTCACTTCACATCACCGAAAGTCGATCCCTGATATGGCTGCTGCCTTTGGTAGCAGAGTAAAGTGGGCGAGAGTGTTTTGTAACATGTTCCTCCCTTGTTCAACATCAATTAACACATTACACAAATTCCCCAGTTGAGTAATACACTGTCTTTGTCTCTGCCAAGCATAAAGTGGATTTGACAACAGCACACAGAGTTGTCTAGTAGTGCAGTAGAGTGGGCTAAATACAGCAACAAACACATTCATGCTGTCAGTAGCTGCACTTAGTGCTAGAGTTAGAGATGCAGTTAAACAGGAATAAGATAAGGGAGATCAGAGGCACAGGATAGAGAAGCTACAGGGTTATCTGTTATTGGTGGGGGCAGGCAGAGGTGGTGTCTTTGTAAATCACTCAATGCAAGTATGGGGGATGTAATCAATCGTCAAAATTCTGAAATGATGGGCCAGGCTAGAACGAAATAGATTCCTCTTACTGAGGAGTGACTGGATGTAGATAGCGAATTAAATCAAACCATTAGCAGGTAGAACAGTTTCATGGAAAGTATTGTGGAACTTTAAATTCCAGTTTTTAAAAAATAATTCATTCATGGATTGTGGGTGCCACTGCTGCCTTGCACTGCATAAGTTTGAATGCTGTAGGTAGACCCACAATGGCAGTATGGAGGGAATTCCCAGATTTTCACCCAGCCACATTTAAGGAAGACAGGCAGTTCTCCTATGCACTCCTGCATATGCATTCCTCTGTGACACAGTGTTAAAGAAAATTGCACAATATAAATAATGGGGCTGATGGGACAAACAGGGTTGGGGCAAACCAGCTAAAATATCAGTAAAGATTGAATCAAAAACAATACACAACACCAGGTTATAGTCCAACAGGTTTAATTGGACGCACACGAGCTTTCGGAGCGACGCTCCTTCATCAAGTGAAAAGCTAGTGCTTCCAATTAAACCTGTTGGACTGTAACCTGGTGTTGTGTGATTTTTAACTTTGTAAAACCCCAGTCCAACACCGGCATCTCCAAATCAAAAATAATAGTTAGCCTAACACAAACTATAGCACAGTCTAAGTAAACCTTTAAATCATACATTTTAATGAAATAATACAGTAAATTTAACAGTAAAATCACTGACTACAGCACTGTACCTTTCATGAAGCTCTTCATGAGAAAGTTCTCGAGCTGACTGACTACGTGATGGTGATGCGGAAGTCCAATCCTCCTCAAGATGCTACCCTCACCGCCCCCCCCACTCCGGTTTGAAATAAAGTTCCTTCTAAATGTAGACTAAAATTCCCAGTTTCAAGCTAAGATTCAAGACTTGCAGAGCTGATTGCATTCTTGTTTTAGCTGAACACATTGAACTTGCATTTTGCAGACAGAGGATCTGGAGGCTGGGTTTTGCTGTTCAGGTAAGTGCTGGTGATGGAACTGCGTAACTTTGAATGGGATTTTGCTTTATGAAAGAAAGTCCCCAATTTACCAATCGTGTTATAGCCAAATTGCACGTGTTATAGGAGAACTACCTGTATTTCCAATGGTGAGTGGCTTGGAGGTGAACTTGCAGGTGGTGATGTTCTTTTGAATCCTTGTCTTTCTAGTTGGAAGTGGTTGTGGGTTTGCAAGCTGCTATCTAAGGATCTTTGGTAAATATCTATAGTGCATTTTATATAGTACATACTGCTGCTACTGAGCATTGGTGGTGAAGGGAGTGGATGTTTTTGAATGTGGTGCCAATCAAGTGGATGGTGTCAAATTTCTTTCGTGTTGTTCGAGTTGCTTCCATCTAGGCAACTGGGGAGTATTCCAACACACTCTGACTTGTGCCTTGTAGATGGTGGACAGGCTTTGGAGAGTCAGGAGCTGAGTTACTCACTGCAGGGTTCCTAGCCTCTTGTGGCCATTGCGTTTATATGGCTTGACCAAGCTTGGATTCTGGTCAATGGTGATCCTCAGTGGAGGATTCAGTGATAAGAGTTTAAAGCAAAAACTATGGTCAAATTTGAGAATAAAATCATAGAAGCTTAAAGCACAGAAGGAGATAGTTCAGCTCATCATATTGGTGATGGTTCGGTCCCGTTACCATTCAAGTGTTTGTCTAATTCACTTTTAAAAATTATGATTGAATCTACTTGAATCACCTTTAGATGCAGTCCATTCGAGACAACCTCCCTAAATGAAAAGTTCTCATCTCATATCTGGCTGCATGATGACCGTTAAATCTATGACCCTTGATCACCCCTGATAGAGAAACGGTTTCAACCTATTCTCCTACGTTATCAAAACCCTTCATGATTTTGAACTCCCCTAACCTTCTCTGCTCTTCTCTAGGCTCTGCATTGATTTATGGATTATATTGGAGAAATTGGCTCACTCATTAGGATCTGTGTCACATGCACAGACTAATGGAATCTTGTGGAGAAACAATGTGTCAGAACATCCCAGCTTAGAATGGGCTAGTCCAGGAAAAACTCACCTCAGCAGTGAAACGTCAGTGGCGAATGGTTTGCTCTGTTACCACTGGAGGTTTCCCTACCCTCAGATATTACAGAATCTGACGTGCCACCTGTAGCAATTTTTGCTTTCACTGGAGAAATCACCAGAAACTCAGAACTGCTGCAGCAGGTAAGACAGAGAAACATTTCTGTCGAGTTTCCCCAGTGAAGAGAGATGCAATGTGACTCGACTTGTTAGGCAAAGCAGCACCTAATTCAATGGTAATTTACTGGTGATGTGTGGAAGTATATGTGAAATAAAATATAAAATCGATAAAATAAGTAAAATAATAAATATTCTAAGCAGTTTGTTGATGATGGTTCAAAAGATGCCAGGTGACACAGTCACCTATCACCTTTTACAAAGTTTTACATTACATTAGGCTGAAAATAACTTTACAATAACGATGAGCCATTGTGAATTTAGATTACAAATTTGACAAATCAGAATATCAAAGAGGCAGATTCTGAGATCATGCAGAATGTATCCATTTGATAGAATTATTCATTGGTCAGATTCAGACACCTGGGTAATATAATCCAGCCCGACTTCAGCCCATCTGATGCTGAAACCCTCAGGCAGCCTCTGCTACCTCTTGGTTTGGTTACTACAGCACAGTCCTCATGGTCTCCAATCTCTACCCTGCATGCACTGAGGTTCATCCTGTGTATGGGACTGGGAACACCTCCATACTGAATGATGTGCAAACGGGAATATGTCAGTGTGCATGACTAACAGAATCGGGGATAATGCTGATGACTGACTTCATGGAAGTTCCATTGAACGTAATTAAATGATAAAAGAAAAGATGGTGCACAGCACCTTTACACATTGTGGAAAGAAAAATCTACTGACAACAACAAAGCCAGAAAATGCTGGAGAAACTCGGCTAGTCTGGAGCAAAAAATAGAATTAATGCGTCAGGTGAATGATAATGTTGCCTTGTACTTGGTAGAGAGGCTCCGGAGAGTCAAGAAGATGAGGCTCTCACCCCAAAAAAAGAGCAACAGTTGGTCATTTTAACCTTTGCTCCTGTTCTATCTGTAGGAACAGAGGTTGGCCATTCAGCCCCTTTGAGGCTGTCCCACTATTTAATACAATCATGGCTGATTGAACACTTTAATGCCTTTTAACCACAGATTCCAATCGGCCTGTACTGGTCTATGACTGACTTCCAGGCCCACATTCCTGGACCCTAGATACAATAATGAGTGCAAATCACATCAATATTTCACTACTAGGGTTCAACACTGGTGCTCAAACACTTGCTGCACACCTGGCCAAACTGCAAAATTTGGTTACAACACTGGCATCTACTCCAAGGAGTAGAAAATGCCCAGGTATGCCCTAAGTCATAGAATCTTGGGAGATCTACAGCACAGAAAAAGGCCCTTCAGCCCATTGCACCCACACCAGTCAATAGCCATCACATGACTATTCAAATCCTGTTTCCCAGCATTTGGCTCACAGCCTTTTCTTCAGAGGCTTTGTATCCTTCAGCAATGTAACTACACAGAGATATTTCTTCACTATTATGAGCATTTCTACTTCTACAACCCTTACAGGTAGCAAATTCCAGGTTCACACCACTGTCTGACTAAAAAGGTTTCTCCTCGCATCCCCTCTAAATCTCCTACACCTTACCTTACATCTATATCCTCTGGTCAGTGATCTCTCCTTCAAGTGGAAAAGTCTTTTCCTGCCTATGCCCCTCATAATTTGATACATGTCAATCATGTCCACTCTCAATATCCTTTGCTCTAAGGAAAACAATCCCAGTGTATTGAATCTCTCCTCATTAATTAAACTTCCCAGCAACATCCTGGTAAATCTCTTCTGAACCCTCTCCAGTGCTATCACATCGCTCCTCTAATATGGATTCCAGAACTGCAGACTATACTCTACCTATGGACTTACTAACATTTTATACAGTTTCAGCATAACCTCCCTGCTCTTGAAGTCTGTGCCTTGGCTATTAAAGACTGGTATACCATATTAACCATGACATATTAACCATTTTATCCACCTTTCCTGCTATCTAAATGGACCAACATGCACGCACAATAAGGATCTTCTGATCCTTGGTGCTTCCCAGGTGTTAAGACTCTTCAGAGGCTGACAACCTGTCACCAATCACCTTATATTTACAAATGCATAACCTTTGAGGGTCGCATTGCCTCTCACTGAATCAGGCATGCAGCAGGCCCAGTATCCCTGACACTCATGCTTTTCTATCAGCCAGGACTCTCTGACTGGGGCTAGCCCAATCAGGGAACTCATTCTATGAGGTCTAGCTTGCTGACCTCATTAAATCATGACACCAGGACCCAAACATTCATCATGTGTTCCCTTACCATACTTGTCCAGCCCAAGTGCATTATCACACATTTATATGGATTGAATTCTATTTGCCACTGCTCAGCCCATCTGACCAGCCCACCTTTATCCTCTAGTAGCCTAAGACTATCCTCCTCACTATTTACCACCCCACCAATTTTGGAATTGTCTGTGAACATATTGATTAGTTGACTAACATTCAAGGCTAAACAGCAAGTGCCCCAACTTTGACCCCTTGGAACCCCATTGGACACAGGCCTCCAGTTGGAAAAACACCCTTCAACCATCACCCTCTGCTTCCTGTCACTTTGCCAATTCTGGATCCAATTTGCAAATTTCCTGGGATCCCATGTGCCTTCGGTATCAGTCTCCCAGGTGGGACCTTATCAAAGGCCTCGCTGAAGTCCAACTAGACTACACCTACACACCTGGTCAATTCTTCGAAAAATTCAATCAAGTTTGTCAGACATGACCTCCCCTTAACAAAACCATGCTGACTGTTCTTGATTAATCCGTGCCTCCCCAAACGCAGATTAGTTCTGCCGCTCAGAATTACTTCAAATAGTTTTCTCACCACTGAGATACAACTATCTGACCTCTAGATTCCCTGGTTTATCCCTTTCTCCCTGCTTGAATAATTGTACGACGTTGGCTTTGCTGCAAGTGCCTCTCCTCTGGTCAGAGAGGGACTGAAGATTTTTGCAAGTGCCCTGAATTTCGTTCCTTTCCTTGCCTCACTCAACAACCTGGGATACATTTCACACAGTCAAAGTCATAGGGATGTACAGCATGGAATCAGACCCTTTGATCCAACTCGTCCATGCTGACCAGATATCCTGACCTAATCTCGTCTCATTCCAGCACTTGGCTACATCCTTCTAAACCTTCCCTAATCATATATCTATTCAGATGCTTTTTAAATGCTGCAATTGTCCCAGCCTCCACCACTTCCTCTGGTAGCTCATTCCATACACGCACCACTCTGTGAAAAATTTGCACCTTTGATCCCTTTTATATTTTTTTTTTAGATTAGATTACAGTGTGGAAACAGGCCCTTCGGCCCAACAAGTCCACACCGACCCGCCGAAGCGAAACCCACCCATACCCTACATTTACCCCTTACCTAACACTACGGGCAATTTAGTATGGCCAATTCACCTAACCTGCACATCTTTGGACTGTGGGAGGAAACCGGAGCACCCGGAGGAAACCCACGCAGACACGGGGAGAACGTGCAAACTCCACACAGTCAGTCGCCTGAGTCGGGAATTGAACCCAGGTCTCTGGCGCTGCGAGGCAGCAGTGCTAACCACTGTGCCACCGTGCCGTCTTTCCTCTCTCACCCCAAACCCATGCTCTCTAGTTTTGGACTCTCCTACCTTAGGGAAAAAATCTTGTCTGTTTATCCTATTCATGACCCTCATGATTTTATAAACCTCTATAAAGTCAGTCCTCATCCTCCGACGCTCCAGGGAAAACCAGCCCAGCCTATTCAGCCTCTCCCTATAGCTCAAAACCTCGACTCCTGGCAACATCCTTATAAATTTTTTCTGACCCCTTTCAAGTTTCACAACATCCTTCCTGGAGATTTATCAATTTTTAAGACTGCCAGACCACTTAGAACCTTCTCTCTATGTTAATTTTAAAAATTGTACCACTGAATCCACCAGGAGAACAAAGTAATGGTTTTTTTATTGATTAACATAAAACCTACAATGACACAGTCTAGAGTTGGTATCCAAAATCACTGTTCTGGCTTTGACACAGTGTGAACTGTAGATGGAGCAGAAACCAAAGAATGGGAATGCAAACAGATGCACAGACAGAATGAGAAAGAAACCAAACAGTTTAATTGAAAGTAGCTAGGAAGAAGAAAGAATTATTTTTCAACGTTTCTTGTCAAAGAATGATATTTTTGCTACAGGCAGAAATGTTAAGGAAAATGGTTTCTTTCAGACATGTGTATTTTCCTGCTGCTTGTGGTAACTCCTGCCAGGAGACTGCTGCCATGGGGTGCCACACTGGTCTACCTTGTGCCATCCTCACACACCCACTGGAGCTGATCAGCAACTGCTCTGTGACAGCTGTCATCCAACCTCCCCTGAGCTGATCCCTTTTCCTGCTGCCTTCTGCTTTGCTCTCGAGAAGAGATTTCCGTTGCTTTTCAGCTCTGATCAAACAGCTGAAATCTCTTTTTCTGAGCATCACTTTTTAAGAGTTCTTTCTTCTCCTGCAATTTCAAGCTGGCCTCCATTTGTCCGACGGCCTGGATATAGAAATGTTAACAAATGTCTAAGCATCCACATTTCAAAGGCCTCTACTTTCTTGTACAGATCTTCACTGATTGTCCAGATTTTTGATGCAGTAGAAACGTGAATGGCGTGTGATAGAATCAGAGTCATACATCATGGAAACAGATCCTTTGATCCAATCTGTTAATGTCGAACATAACCTCAAACTAAATAGTCCCACCTGCCTGTGCTTGGCCCATATCCCTCCAAACAGTTTTTATTCATATACTTATCGAAATACCTTTTAACCAACGTAATTGTGTCCACATCCACCACTCCCTCTGGATGTTCATTCACACACATGAACCATTCAGTGTGTAAAGGAAATGTTCCTCATGTCTTTTTTTATATTTTTCTCCTCTCAGTCTAAAAATATGCCCTCCAGCTTTGAACTCTTCCATCTTAGGGAAAAGACCTTTGCTGTTCATCTTATCTATATTTGTCATGATTTTAAAAACCTCTATAAAAGATCATACTTCAACTTTCTATGTCCCAATGAAAAAGGTTCCGGCCTATCCACCCTTTCCCTAGAACTCAAACTTTCCATTCCTGACAATATCCTGGGAAATATTTTCCAAAACATCTCCAGTTTAATAATATGCTTCCGACAACAGGGTGATGAGAACCGGACACAGTATTCCAGAAGAGGCCTCACCAATGTCCCGTACAGCCTCAACATGACATCCCAACTCCTATCTTCAAAGGTCTGAGCAACGAAGGCAAACGTGCTGAATGCCTTCTTAACCACCCAATCTATTCACTCCATATGTAGCACTCTGCCATCAGTACGTAGGTTTATGCTGTTGCCTACAATTTTTATGATTGCCAAGAGAACGTGAATGAGATTCTGCATGGAGCTTATCATTTCAAAACGGCGACATTTCACTACATCCATCTTTTGTCGGTAACTTACCCAATAATGAATGTTTCATTTGAACGTGTCCTTCAGACCACAAATTTCTGTTAGCAGTTCTAATGCTGTTTCTCCAAGAGCTTTCAAACATTCTGCTGTTAGTTCACCCAAGTTTGGAGCTTTGCCTATACTTATCATTCAAACCATTCTTTACCTCTGATACTATGATTCCATCTTCAGAATCATAGAATTATTAATGCACAGTAGGAGAGCATTCAGCCTATCACACCTGGACTTCACACGAGCATCATTACCTCACAGCAGTCTGTTGCTTTCTTTCCATACTCTTGAACACTATTTCTATTCAAATTATCAACCAATGCCCCTGTTGAGCCTGCCTCCATCGCACTTCCAGGCAGTGCATTCCATTCCATTCCCTAACTCATCGTCGTCACTAGCAATCAATCGCTCAAGAGTATGACTGACCACCCCAGAAAATCCCTGTCACTGCTCCTGTGGATCCTATTGTGATTGATGAGCCCACTCCTACAGCCACACATTTGGCAGGTGGAACTGGTCCTTTGTCTTGAGATCACTGGCATTCCTTTCTCTGGTACAGCTGCCTGGAGTGGAGGATGCGATTGATTTACTTGATGCAAGATGTTACACAACCAATCAGTGATGAATTAACGTGGTGCAGTGGTGGCCAAGGGTGAGAGTCGTGAAAGAGAGAGAAACACAGTGAATAACCTAAAATGGCTGTTGGAGAACTCAGTTAGAAAGGAGATGCAAGTTTTGATTGATGAAGATGCAAATTCAGGATCTGTTTCAAGTCACTGGCCAGAGATAAATAAAGGTTTTCGGGAAGGATGTGGAAGCATTGGAAAAGGTGCAGAGGAGATTTACCAGGATGTTGCTTGGGCTGGAGGGAAGGTCTTATGAGGAAAGGCTGAGTGACTTGGGTCTGTTCTCATTGGAAAGAAGAAGGCTAAGAGGGGATATGATAGAGACATACAAGATGATCAGAGGATTAGATAGGGTAGACAGTGAAAGTCTTTTTCCGAGGATGATGACGTCAGCTTGTATGAGAGGGCATAACTACAAATTGAGGGGTGATAGATTTAAGGCAGATGTCAGAGGCAGGTTCTTTATGCAGAGAGTGGTAAGGACGTGGAATGCCTTACCTGCTAATGTAGTCAACTCAGCCACATTAGGGAGATTTAAACAATCCTTAGATAAGCACATGGATGATTTTGGGATAGTGTAGGGGGACGAGCTGAGAATAGTTCACAGGTCAGCGCGACATCAAGGACCGAAGGGCCTTTTCTGCGCTGTATTGTTCTATGTTCGAAATTGGCAACCATTTCCACTGCTGAATGCAGACTACAAAATTCTGTCTAAGATCATTGCTAATCTGTCTAAGATCATTGTGGGCGGCACGGTGGCACAGTGGTTAGCACTGCTGCCTCGCAGCGCCTAAGACCCGGGTTCAATTCCCGCCTCAGGCGACTGACTGTGTGGAGTTTGCATGTTCTCCCCGTGTCTGCGTGGGTTTCCTCCGGGTGCTCCGGTTTCCAAAGATGTGCAGGGCCAGGTGAATTGGCCATGTTAAATTGTCCGTAGTGTTAGGTAAGTGGTAAATGTAGGGGTATGGGTGGGTTGCGCTTCGGCGGGTCGGTGTGGACTTGTTGGGCCGAAGGGCCTGTTTCCACACTGTAATCTAATCTAATCTAATCTAACCGGCTCAGGTCTGGTCTGGGATCAGTGATTCACCCTCACCAAATCTGTGCTGTACCGGGCAGGACAATCTAAGAGTCTCGAGCTCCTCAGGGATACCATCGCCTATGCACAGGACAGAGGGGTGGACACCTGCCTCATCAACTTGGACTAGAAGGCCAATTACGGGATTTCGCACATCTACATGTGGGATGAGATCTCTAAAATGGGCTTTGGGGAGGGCATCCATAATTAGATTCGACTACTCTATACAAACATCAGATCCACTTATCTCAACATTAACAGTCTCAAACAATGAATGGGAATCCGAACGCTTCCCAATCAGATCTGGAGCCAGGCAGGCTCACTCGCTGGTATCTTGTTTGTATGATATTTAGAAACCTTTTGCTGAGTCCATCAGGAAGGATGCGAGCCTGAAAGGGGTGACTATTCCAGGCTGCAGAGACCTGCTGGTCACAGCCTCCCTGTACATGGATAACGTCACTGTTTTCCGCTTGGATCCGCTGTCAGTGCACAGACCGCTGAGCATCTGTGACCAGTTTGAGCTGCCTTGGGAGCCAAAGTAAATTGAGGCAACAGCTAGGCTATGTTCTTTGGGAACTTGATTGACTGATCCTTCACCCCTTCACTGTCAGGGCAGATTACCTGAAGATGCTGGGAATATGGTTCACAGGGGCTGCAGTGCGTGCAAAGTCTGGGGAGGAATGCATTACCAAGGCGAGGCAGAAACTGGGTTTTTGGGAGCACCGCTCCCTCTCCATTGCAGGTCAAAACCTGGGTGTGAGGTATTCTCTTGGTTGCTTTATGTGGCGCAGGTCTGGCACATTCCCTGAAGCTGTGCTGCTGCAGTCACCCACTTCATTGGGAGATCAAAGACAGACCATGTCTGTAGGGACACCATGTACAAAGCTCTGGATGAGGGAGGAATCCACCCAATGTTGCTCTCACCCTGATGGGCATCTTTTGTGTGGCTGCATCAAGCTGTGCATTGACCCTTGGTACGCAAACACTACGTAGTGAGGTTCTACTTGTCTCTGCTGTTATGAAGGATAGGTCTGGCCTCGCTGCTGTGCAGCAAGTGTCCTTTTCTTCATATGCTACCAAACAGAACTGAATGCTTTAGTTACTATGCATGTATATGAAGATATTTTATAAATAAAGCATATTTTTGAAATGTAAAATAAATTGGTATACCATCAGGACAGAGTCACCCTGAGAGTCCTCAGTATTGTTTCTAGACCCATAGAGCCTCAGATCAAAGACAAGTTAAAAAATCTCCAGCTGCTTATCATCCACTGCCCCCTCCCCATGAGCTGATAAATCCTTTGACCAAGCAACCCTTGGAAGAAGCACTGAGGCAGTCAAGGGAATTCAGGACAGAAGTTGGGAAGTTACATTTACAGTTATACATGATGTTGGTAAGACCTCACTTGGAGTATGGTGTTAATTTTGGTCACCTTGCTATTGGAAGGGTGTTATTAAACTGGAAAGAGCGCAGAAGAAATTCATAAGATGTTGCCAGGACACAATAGTCAAGAGTGAGAGGGCAAGGTTGGAAAAGCTAAGACTTTTTTCTGTAGAGCACAGGAAATGGAGAGGGGGATCTTATAGAAGTGTACAAGATCATAAGAGGCATGAATGTACTCAGTCTTTTACCCAGGGGTGGGGGCAGGGTTAGATGGGGGTGTAGGGCGGGTGGGGGGTTGGCGGTGTTGGACAGGTTTGGGGTGGGCAGGCAGTGACGGAGCTGGACA
This sequence comes from Chiloscyllium plagiosum, assembly GCF_037043375.1. Taxonomy (NCBI): domain Eukaryota; kingdom Metazoa; phylum Chordata; class Chondrichthyes; order Orectolobiformes; family Hemiscylliidae; genus Chiloscyllium; species Chiloscyllium plagiosum. The sequence goes on along the minus strand of NW_028270167.1, from coordinate 40,494,875 downwards.
GGGGTTGGGGGGTGAGCAGGGGAGCGGTGTTGGACAGGGTGGGGGACGGGCGGGAGGCGGTGTTGGACGGGGTGGGGTACGGGGGGGCGGTGTTGGACGGGTTGGGGGACGGGGAGCGGTGTTGGACGGGGTGGGGGATGCGCGGGCGGTGTTGGACAGGGTGGGGGATGGGGTGGTGGTGTTGGACGGGGGGGGTGTTGGTCGGGGAGGTGGTGTTGAACGGGGTGGGGGTCGGTGTTGGACAGGGTGGCGGACGGGGGCAGTGTTGGACCGGGTGTGGTACGGGGGGCAGTGTTGGACAGGGTGGGGGATGGGGGGGTGGTGTTGGACGGGGTGGCGGACGGGGGCAGTGTTGGACGGGGTGTGGTACGGGGGGCAGTGTTGGACAGGGTGGGGGATGGGGGGGTGGTGTTGGACGGGGTGGCGGACGGGGGCAGTGTTGGACGGGGTGTGGTACGGGGGGCAGTGTTGGACAGGGTGGGGGATGGGGGGGTGGTGTTGGACGGGGTGAGGGACGGGGGCAGTGTTGGACGGGGTGGGGTACCGGGGGCGGTGTTGGACAAGGTGGGGGATGGGCAGGGGGCAGTGTTGGACAAGGTGGTGGACGAGTGGGGGGTGGTGTCGGACAGGGTGGGGGACGGGTGGGGGCGGTGTTGGACGGGGTGGGGTATGGTATTGGATGGGGTGGTGTTGGACAAGGTGGGGGATGGTATTGGATGGGGTGGTGTTGGACGGGGTGGGGTATGGGCGGGGAGCGGTGTTGGTTGGGGTGGGGAGTGGTGTTGGACAGGGTAGGGGACGGGTGGGGGCGGTGTTGGACGGGGTGGGGGATGGGGTGGTGTTGGATGAGGTGGGGGATGGGGGGTGGTGTTGGACGGAGGTGGTGTTGGACAGGGTGGGTGACGGGGGGGCGGTGTTGGACAGGGTGGGTGATGGGAGAGTGGTTTTGGATGGGGTGGGGGATGAGGGCGGTGTTGGACGGGGGCAGTGTTGGATGGGGTGGGATATGGGCGGGGGCAATGTTGGATGGGGTGGGGGACGGGCGTGGGGGCGATGTTGGACAAGGTGGGGAACAGGTGGGGGGTGGTATTGGACGAGGTGGGGGATGGGCGGGGGGCGGTGTTGGACGGGGTGGGGGCCGGACAGGGGGCGGTGTTGGATGGGGGTTGGGGGCAGGCGGGGGTGGGGGCCCGGTGTGGGGCGGTGTTGGACCAAAAGGATGTGGATGCTTTGGAGAGGGTGCAGCGAATGTTTACGAGGATAGAAGGTGCTAGTTATGAAGAGAGTTTGACTAGGTTAGGATTGTTTTCATTAGAAAGAAGGAGATTGAGGGGGATCCTGATTGAGGTTTATAAAATCATGAAGAGTATAGACAGGATAGATAGAGACAAGCTTTTTCCCAGGGTGAAGGATTCAATAACGAGAGGCCACGCTTTCAAGGTGAGAGGTGGAAAGTTTAAGGGGGAAACACATTGCCAGCAGAGATAGTAGATGCAGACACCGTAAATTCATTTAAGATGCACCTGGACAGATGCATGAGTAGGTGGGGAGCAGAGGGATACAGATACTTAGGAATTAGGCGATAGGTTTAGACAGTAGATTTGGATCGGCTCAGGCTTGGAGGGCCGAAGGGCCTGTTCCTGGGCTGTAAATTTTGTTTGTTCTTTGTTCTTTATAAAGAGGTAGTTGCTAGAGTAGGTCAGCATGAGGTGGTCAGCAAGCTAACAAGAAGCAAAAAAACCACCCAACTTTAACCTCACTGAACTACTGCAAACAACTGCAAACTACTACTGTGTGTATCTATGACAACATTAGTGGGAGTGAAGACTTTATCATTCTTGAGAGGGATGAAGATCCATGCTTACACTGAGGACACCCTCCATCACATTGTGCAATATTGTGCAATATAACTTGATTCAGAACAAATCTACCAACTCAAAACTGGACAACTATGAGGCACTATGATGCATTCAAAGTTTGGGAGAAGATTTGTAGCTTGGGTGCTCGTTGTTGTGGTTCTGTTCGTCAAGCTGGAAATTTTTGTTGCAAATGTTTCGTCCCCTGTCTAGGTGACATCCTCAGTGCTTGGGAACCTCCTGTGAAGTGCTTTTGTGGTGTTTCTTCCAGCATTTATAGTGGCCTGTCCCTGCCGCTTCCGGTTGTCAGTTTCAGCTGTCCGCTGTAGTGGCCGCTATATTGGGTCCAGGTCGATGTGTTTGTTGATGGAGTTTGTGGATGAGTGCCATGCTTCTAGGAATTCCCTGGCTGTTCTTTGTTTGGCTTGCCCTATAATGGTAGTGTTGTCCCAGTCGAATTCATGTTGCTTGTCGTCTGCGTGCGTGGCTACTAAGAGCGTGTCCAGCTCGGCGAACAGAACCACAACTATGATGCATTGAACAGAACTGAACTATAGTCCATTTAATGTGTCAAATTTGAATTGGTATGAAATGTATTTTAATAAATGATATGAACAAAATATATCATGTAAATAAAAACTTAATGTGGCATTGTTAGTTATCAACAGCAATAAAACTGCATTCCAACACAATCTATAACCTCAAGGCCTGGTATGCACCAATGACCAGTCGCAGCAACATGAAACATGCACAAGATGCTTTGTAGAAACTCACCAACTGCATCTTTGGTAGCACCTTCCAAATCAATGACACTACCGTCAATGGCAGCAGACACTTTGGAAGATCACAATCCACACCTTTCTTTCCAAGCCACTCACAATCCTGACTTGGAAATCTATCACCGTTCTTAGTGAGTTTTGAGAAGATTTGTAGCACAGGTTGAGGTTTTGGACGTCGGTTTGCTTGCTGAGCTGCAAGGTTCATTTCCAGACATTTCGTTACCCGACTGGGTAACATCTTCAGCGGGCCTCAGGCGAAGCAATGCTGAGAATTCCTGCTTTATATTTATATGTTCGGGTTTCTTTGGGTTGGTAATGTCATTTCCTGTGGTGAAGTCACTTCCTATTCCTTTTCTCATGGGGTGGTAGTTGGGGTCTAACTCAATGTGTTTGTTGATCGAGTTCCGGTTGGAATGCCATGCTTCTAGGAATTCTCGTGTGTGTCTTTGTTTGGCTTGTCCTAGGATGGATTATTGTCCCAATCGAAGTCATGTCCTTCCTCATCCGTATGTGAGGATACTAGTAAGAGAGAGTCATGTCTTTTTGTGGTTAGTTGGTGTTCATGTGTCCTGGTGGCTAGTTTCCTGCCTGTTTGTCCAACCGTTATCACTGTTCCTTTGGTGTCACTGGGTTAAAATCCTGGAACTCCCTCCCTAACAGTATTGTGGGTGCCTTAACATTTCATGAGCTGCAAGGGCTCAAGCAAGCAACTCACCACCAGCTTCTCCAAGGCAATCAGGGAGGGTTAATATTTGCTAGCCTTGCCAGCAAGGTTCATATCAAAAGAACAAATCAAATGAAAATCCACTGACAGAGTGAGAAACATTCAGACACAACAACTGCAACAAAACCACATTTTATGTTTATCTTTTTTTTGCAAATTACAGTAAATACATGAAAAATAACCAGAACTTGTCAATGATACCCTTGAGAGACGCTCAGATTTGTATAGTGGATAAGTCAGATCTAAATAGGCTAATAGAGTGGATTTTATTTTCCCTAGGGGGTTACAAATGTGATGGCTAGCAAAGCATTTCTAGTTATTGTTGAAATAAGGCTGGAGGATAACCAAGATTGGGGCATTTGAATATTGAAGGGTAGATGACATTAAGGAAGGAGTGGGGTAAGGAAAGGGTGGAGATGTGGCTGTGTTAATTAAAAGATGATTTTAACACAACGGAGTGGGTTGGCCTAAACTCAGGAAACCGAGATAATAGTGTCATATTCATAGAGATGTACAGCATGGAAACAGACCCTTCGGTCCAACCCGTCCATGCCGATCAGATATCCCAACCCAATCTAGTCCCACCTGCCAGCGCCCGGCCCATAGCCCTCCAAACCCTTCCTATTTATATACCCACCCAAATGCCTCTTAAATGTTCCAATTGTACCAGCCTCCACCACATCCTCTGGCAGCTCATTACATTCATGTACCACCCTCTGCATGGAAAAGTTGCTCCTTAGGTCTCTTTTATACCTTTCCCCTCTCACCCTAAACCTATGTCCTCTAGTTCTGGACTCCCCGACCCCAGGGAAAAGACTTTGTCTATTTATCCTATCCATGCCCCTCAATTTTGTAAACCTCTATAAGGTCACCCCTCAGCCTCCGACACTCCAGGAAAAACAGCCCCAGCCTGTTCAGCCTCTCCCTGTAGCTCAGACCCTGGAAACATCCTTGTAAGTATTTTCTGAACCCTTTCAAGTTTCACAACATCTTTCCGATAGGAAGGAGACCAGAATTGCATGCAATATTACAACAGTGGCCTAACCAATGACATGTACAGCCGCAACATGCCCTCCCAACTCCTGTACTCAATACTCTGACCAACAAAGGAAAGCATACCAAACGCCTTCTTCACTATCCTATCTACCTGCGACTCCACTTTCAAGGAGCTATGAACCTGCACTCCAAGGTCTCTTTGTTCAGCAACACTCCCTAGGACCTTACTATTAAGTGTATAAGTCCTGCTAAGTTTTGCTTTCCCAAAATGCAGCACCTCGCATTTATCTGAATTAAACTCCATCTGCCACTTCTCAGCCCATTGGCCCATCTGGTCCAGATCCTGTTGTAATCTGAGGTAACCCTCTTCACTGTCCACTACACCTCCAATTTTGGTGTCATCTGCAAACTTACTAACTGTACCTCTTATGCTCGCATCCAAATCATTTATGTAAATGACAAAACATAGAGGGCCCAGCACCGATCCTTGTGGCACTCCACTGGTCACAGGCCTCCAGTCTGAAAAACAACCCTCCACCACCACCCTCTGTCTTCTACCTTTGAGCCAGTTCTGCATCCAAATGGCTCGTTCTCCCTGTATTCCATGAGATCTAACCTTGCTAATCAGTCTCCCACGGGGAACCTTGTCGAAAGCCTTACTGAAGTCCACATAGATCATATCTACTGCTCTGCCCTCATCAATATTCTTTGTTACTTCTTCAAAAAACTAAATCAAAAAACTTTGTGAGACATGATTTCCCACGCACAAAGCCATGTTGACTATCCCGAATCAGTCCTTGCCTTTCCAAATACATGTACATCCTGTCCTTCAGGATTCCCTCCATCAACTTGCCCACCACTGAGGTCAGGCTCACTGGTCTATAGTTCCCCGGCTTGTCCTTACCATCCTTCTTAAACAGTGGCACCACGTTTGCCAACCTCCAGTCTTCCGGCACCTCACCTGTGACTATCGATGATACAAATATCTCAGCAAGAGGCCCAGCAATCACTTCTCTAGCTTCCCACAGAGTTCGAGGGTACACCTGATCGGGTCCTGGGGATTTATCCACCTTTACCCATTTCAAGACATCCAGCACTTCCTCCTCTGTAATCTGGACATTTTGCAAGATGTCACCATCTATTTCCCTACATTCTATATCTTCTGTATCCTTTTCCACAGTAAATACTGATGCAAAATATTCATTTAGTATCTCCCCCATTTTCTGTGGCTCCACACAAAGGCCACCTTGCTGATCTTTGAGGGGCCCTATTCTCTCCCTAGTTACCCTTTTGTCGTTAATATATTTGTAAAACCCCTTTGGATTCTCCTTAATTTTATTTGCCAAAGCTATCTCATGTCCCTGTTTTGCCCTCCTGATTTCCCTCTTAAGTATACTCCTACTTTCTTTATACTCTTCTAAGGATTCACTCGATCTATCCTGTCTATACCCGACATATGCTTCCTTCTTTTTCTTAACCAAACCCTCAATTTCTTTAGACATCCAGCATTCCCTATACCTACCAGCCTTCCCTTTCACCCTGACAGGAATATACTTTCTCTGGATTCTTGTTATCTCATTTCTGAAGGCTTCCCATTTTCCAGCCGTCCCTTTACCTGCGAACATCTGCCTCCAATCAGCTTTTGAAAGTTCTTGCCTAATACCATCCAAATTGGCCTTTCTCCAAGTTAGAACTTTAACTTTTAGATCTGCTCTATCCTTTTCCATGACTATTTTAAAACAAATAGAATTATGGTCGCTGGCCCCAAAGTGCTCCCCCACTGACACCTCAGTCACTTGCCCTGCCTTATTTCCCAAGAGTAGGTCAAGTTTTGCACCTTCTCTGGTAGGTACATCCACATACTGAATCAGAAAATTGGCTTGTACACACTTAAGAAATTCCTCTCCATCTAAACCTTTAACACTATGGCAGTCCCAGTCGATGTTTGGAAAGTTAAATTCCCCTACCATAACTACCCTATTATTCTTACAGATAGCTGAGATCTCCTTACAAGTTTGTTTCTCAATTTCCCTCTGACTATTGGGGGGGGTCTATATTACAATCCCAATAAGGTGATCATCCCTTTCTTATTTCTCAGTTCCACCCAAATAACTTCCCTGGATGTATTTCTGGGAATATCCTCCCTCAGCACAGCTGTAATGCTATCCCGTATCAAAAATGCCACTCCCCCTCCTCTTTTGCCTCCCTTTCTATTCTTCCTGTAGCATTTGTATCCTGGAACATTAAGCTGCCAGTCCCTGAGCCATGTTTCCATAATTGCCATGATATCCCAGTCCCATGTTCCTAACCATGCCCTGAGTTCATCTGCCTTCCCGGTTAGGCCTCTTGCATTGAAATAAATGCAGTTTAATTTATTCGTCCTACCTTGTCTCTGCCTGCCCTGACTGTTAAAGAAGCAGTCTAGGTAGAGATTAGGTATGATAAATGCAAAACGTTACTTGTGAGAGTTATGTACCTTGTACCAAGTCAACTAGCAATTTAGGTTAAGGTTAAATCTCTCATGACAAATACTCTCACAAGTGACTCTTACAAGATACAAGAGACATTCTGGAAATAGCTGTAAATTGTGGAATTGCTCAAGAAACACACAATTAGTAGGTAGTACTGAATAAATTGTTGGAACGGTGAGTTGACATGTCCTCAGATCCTTAAAAGAAGTAGCGAGTGATGTTTAATTAATTTTGCAAAATTAAAACCAAAGTCGAGAAAGTTTCTCTTATATTGGAAAATAGCTAATGAAATTCCTTTATTTGAAGAGGGGAGAAGGCAGAAAGCAGAAAATTACAGGCAAGTTAGTTTAACCTCTGTCATAGATAAATGTTAGAAACTATGATTAAAGACGTTATAACAGACACTTTGTTAAGTTCAAGATAATCAGGCAGACCAACACATTTTGGCCAAAGGGAAATCAAGTTTAATTAATTCACTGGAGTCTTTAAAGAAATAACGTGCGCTGTAAATAAAGGGGAGCAAGTGGAATAATATTGGACATAGATTCCAAAAGGCTTTTGATAAAAAGTTTTATTAGGCAAAATAAAAGCTCATGGTTTAGGGTAAACATATTTGCATGGATAGCCATTGCTGGATAACAGAAAGCAGAGTATGAAAAATTGGGTCATTTTCAGGCTGGCAGGATGCCAAGAGTGATGTGCCACAGGGGTCTGCTGATGGGCCTCAACTCTTTACAATTCATATAAATGATTTCGATGAAGGGAGTGAGAATATTGTAACTAAATTTGCTGATGATACAAAACTAGATAGGAAAGCGAGTTGCGGAGAGGACATAAGGAGCATAAGTGGGCAAAGATCTGACAATGAAGTGCAATGTGGGAAAGTTCACTTGGCAGAAAGAACAAAAGAAGAAATCAAATGGTGAAAGGTTGCAGAGATCTGATATACAGAGAAATCTGGGTATCCTAGCTCATGAATTGCAGAAGATTAGTTTGCAGGCACAGGAAGTAATCAGGAAAGCTAATATAATGCAATATTTTACTGGGAGGTGAATTGAATGCAAGAGTAACGGGGTTTTGTTTTGGTCATACAGGGCTACATCTTGAGTACTGTGTATAGTATTGGCCACCATACTTAAGAAAGGCTATTGGTGTGTTTGAAACAGATCAGAAAACAATTACTGGACCAATAATGGTCATTACTGGACCAAATGAATGGATTGCCTTACGAGGAAAGGCAAGACAGGCTAGGCCTATATTCTCAGGAGTTTTAAAGAATCAGAGGTGACTTAATTGAAACGTACATGATCCTGAGGGGATGGGACCAGGTGGATGTGGAAAGGATGCTTCCTCTTGTGGGAGAATCTTTCTCAAGAAACAGTAAATGCAGAATTTTTAAGTAATCTTAAGGCAGGTAAATTCCTGATTAGCAAAAGTATGAAAGATTATCGGGGCAAGCAGGAATGCAGATTTGAGGTTAAAGTCAGATCACTCATGATCTTATTGAACAACATGTTTGAAGGGCTAAGTGTTCTACTCTTGTTCCTTGTTCGCAAGTTTTAATGTGTTCATATTATTTTAAGTGTTTGTATATTATTTATATTAACTTCCAAAAGGCTATCAATAAAGTTCCATATGAATAATTATTGCAAAATTAAGGTCAAATGGAATGGGAGGCAGAGACCTCTGTTTTGGGACCTTAAGCTCCCTTATTTGTGAATGACTTCAAGAAATTGAGAGTTGTATAAGTAAACCTGTGGATGACAGGAGATGAAAAGAGAATGTCTCGACTGTAGATGTGAGCAAAGGGAATAAGAGATTTAATGCATCAACTGCAGCCATTGAAATTCAATGTGAGTAAAGACAGACCTATCCAATTTACACCTGAGAAAGATAAATGAGAATATTTTATAAAAGATGAAAACTTGGAACTGAGAAGGAATAGAGGCATTTAGAAGTCCAAATTCTGAACGTACTTAGAGTGTGTTTGGACAAAGAATAATCAAGAGCTCAAGGAATGCTGCCCTTTATCATAAGGAAGTTGGAAATCAAAGTGATGGAGGGTATATTACAGACCTCTGGCTAAACACCATTTAAAATATCACATTCAGTTCTGGGCACGGTACCTCCAGAGGGATAGATAACTTTGTAAGGGAATGCCCAATACAGATAAACCAAAATTAAGCAGACTTTTGAAGACTAATTTATGGAGAAAGCTTGCAAAAAGATGGTTTGTATTTTACAGATTAAAGAAGATGCAAAGGATTTGACTGAGTTGTTTAAAATGTTAAAGTAATTTGATAAGCTAGGGCTGACAGATTATTTTCGCTGCTAAGGGATGATGAACAAGGGGGTCATAATCTTAAAAACTAAACTGAGTTGTTCAGGAATGAAAACAAGGAACAATTTCTCACACAACAGATGTGAGCAACTTGGAATGCACTCTCCAAAAATATGATAGGTGTTGTCTGACAGTTGCATTTTCTAATACTGAGGTCACTAGGCTTCTGTAAAGTGAAGATATAAAGGAATATAGAACTAGATAAATGAGTTTAAGGTACAACTTACCCATTATCTAATTGAACAGTAAGGCTCAAAGTGATAAATGGCCTCCTAATTGCTTCTATTGTTGTTCCCATACTATATGACCCTATTAGAAGTTAAATGCTAGGCCTCCAACACTCACTGTAGCACCTCCTTGTAGTTTTCACATTTATCACTGTTCAGGTGAGAATGTGGGTACATTGTGATAAAACCAAGACACACTACATCAGGAAGTCTCATTGGCCTTTAAGTATTGAATATTCAGGACTGCCTTCTCCTTCACTGATGCAAAGTTCACCTCCAAGACAACCTTCTCTGCATAATATTTATTCCAGAATGGCTCTGCAGGTCAATGAGGTACACAGCGAGAGTCAAAAGCTGATTATGCAATCATTGGTCCCATCGTATATCACGAGAGTGTGCAGCAAAGTGACAATTCCCTAAGCAATGCAATATTTCCACATCACTGTCCTGCAGAAAATGCTCATTAATAATGAAGATTACAAGTTTCATTTCTGATGAAGCAAACAGATCTAATTTTAGACTTTACAGGACTTTACATGGCTTTGAGTAAGAGATGTTGCAGTCCAGCCCATGGAGCAGCCTGAGATCACTCAGAAATATTTCTCTGACACTTGCAACCGGCAATAAATTGACACAAATCAAACCCGAAATAGCTGGAATTACTCAACAGGTCTGGCAGAACCTGTGGAGTGTTAGTGTTTCAGGTTAATAACCTTGCAAAAAAAAACTATGTTTTGATGATAGGTCATCAAATTGAAACATTAACTCTGTTTCTTTCCCCACACATGCTGGTGCCAGACCTGCGGAGTTTCTCCAGCACCTTCTATACCCATTGCTAAAAATCAATGTCTCTGATCGTGTTCTTGGAATCGTTGAGTGGAGGGGGAGTAGCCCCCAAGTCGTGGTCCACATCGGCACCAATGACACAGGTATGAAGAAAGGTAGGGATTTAAGACAGAAATTCAGGGAGCTAGGGTGGAAGCTTAGAGCTAGAACAAGCAGAGTTGTTCTCTCTGGTTTGTTGCCCGTGCCACGTGCTAGTGAAGCGAGGAACAGGGAGAGAGCAGAGCTGAACACATGGCTGCAGGGATGGTAAAGGAGAGAGGGAGGGTTTTGGATTCTTGGATAATTGGAACTCTTTCTGGGGAGGTGGGACCTCTACAAACAGGATGGTCTTCACCTGAACCAGAGGGGTACCAATACCCTTTCAAACAGCTACTGCATGTCCTTGATAAGTATATACCTTACAGGCAGGGAGGGAGTTGTCAAGAGAGGGAGCCATGGTTTACTTAAGAAGTTGAAGCTCTTGTCAAGAGGGAGAAGAAGGCTTATGTGAGGATGAGGCATGAAGGCTCAGTTAGGGGGCTTGGGAGTTATACGTTAGCCAGAAAAGATCTGAAGAGAGGGCTAAGAAGAACCAGGAGGGCACATGAGAAGTTGTTGGCAGAGAGGATCAAGGAAAACCCTAAGGCCTTCTATAGGTACATCAGGAATGAAAGAATAACTAGAGTAAGATTAGGGCCAATCAAAGATAGTAGTGAAATGTTGTGTGTGGAATCTGAGGACATAGGGAAGCGCTTAAATGAATACTTTTTGTCAGTATTCACATTGGAAAGGGCAATGTTAGTGAGAATGCAGAGATACAGGCTCCAAGATTAGATGGGATTGCGGTTGATAATGAGGAGGTTTTAGCGATTTTGGAAGATCTGAAAATAGGTAAGACCCCTGGGCCAGATGGGATTTATCCTCGGATTGTCTGGGAAGCCAGCGAGGAGATTGCAGAGCCTTTAGCTTTGATCTTTATGTCATCATTGCCAACAGGAATAGTACCAGAAGACTGGAGGATACCAAATGTTGTTCCTTTGTTTAAGAAGGAGAGTAGGGACAACCCTGTAATTATAGGCCAGTCAGCCTTACTTCGGTTGTGGGTAAGGTGTTGGAAAAGATTATAAGAGATAGGATTTATCATCATCTGGAAAGGAATAATTTGATTCAGGATCATCAACACGGTTTTGTGAAGGGTTGGTTGTGCCACACTAACCTTATTGGGTTCTTCGAGAAGTTGACGTACATGTGGATGAAAGTGGTTAATGTGGTGTATATGGATTTCAGTAAGGCACTTGATAAGGTTCCACATGGTAGGCTATTGCACAAAATACAGAGTTTTGGGATTGAAGATGATTTAGCAAATTGGATCAGACATTGGCTAACTGAAAGAAGACAGAGGGTGGTGGTTGATGGGAAATGTTTATTCTGGAGCTCACTTACCAGTGATGTGCCACATGGATATGTTTTGGGGCCACTACTGTTTGCCATTTTTATAAACGATCTGGATGTGGACGTAGAAGGATGGTTTAGTAAATTTACGATGACACTAAGGCAGACAATGCTGAAGGATGTTGTGGGTTATAAAGGGACATAGATAAGATGCATAGCTGGGTGGAAAAGTGGTAAATGGAGTTTAATGTGGAAAAGTGTGCGGTAATTCACACTTTTTGAAAGAAATAACAGGAATGCAGAATACTGGGCTATTGGTAAAATTCTTGGCAGTGTAGATGAACAGAGAGATCTTGGTGTCCAGGGTCATAAATCCATGAAAGTTGCCATTTAGGTTGATAGGGTTGTTAAGAAGCATATGGTTTGTTGGCATTTATTGGTAGGGGGATGGAGTTTCGGAGCCACGAGATCATGCTTCAGCTGTACAAGACACTGGTGCGGCCGCACCTGGAGTATTGCATACAGTTCTGGTCAGCACATTATAGGAAGGATGTAGAAGCTTTGGAAAGGGTTCAGAGGAGATTGACTCAGAGTTTGCCTGGTATGGAAGGAAGGTCTTACGAGGAAAGGCTGAGGGAACTGAGGCTGTTTTTGTTGGAGAGAAGAAGGTTGAGAAGTGACTTAATCGAGACGTATAAGATAATCAGAGGGTTAGATAGTGTGGACAGTGAGAGACATTTTTCTCGGAAGGTGAAGGCTAACACAAGGGGACATAGCTTTAAATTGAGGGGTGATAGATTTAGGACAGATACCAGGGGTAGTTTCTTTATTCAGAGAGTCGTAGGGGTATGGGACGGCCTGCCTGCAACAGTAGAAAACTCGCCTACGTTAAGGGCATTTAAATGGGCATTGGATGTACACATGGATAATAATGGAACAGTATAGGTTAGATGGGCATCAGATTAATTCACAGATTGGCGCAAGATTGAGGGCTGAAGGCCTGTACTGTGCTGTAATGTTCTATGTTCTATGTTCAACAGCATGCCTCATAATTGACAGCTGCTTCCATGGAAAGATCACTCAACAATTCAATTTAACAACACTAATCCTTTTAAACCAGCCCTGTTTTATCTAAGCAGCATAAATAACACATGATGTTTTCCTATCTTCCTGGTGGTGGAAATTGAATAAAGAAAATAAATAAATAAATAACACATGATCATGGGAATTAGTAGCAATCCTGGCTACAGGCTGTAATATAACTTGGGATGGAAGGTGGAGGGGATGCTGTTCAAAATGGTCAGCTAGTTTCAGGCCTGAGCTTTATGCCCAGACTGGATCAGATTGAGGTCTGATAGAATATGATCTGTGGAAAATGTAGTGTGTTGGTGCAAGGATACTTCCTAAAGCACTGGGATTTACCAAGCCTAATGTCTGGCTGGTGTATACTAAATTGATAGGGATTGATGACGATAATATTTCTGATCACTGACCTGCCATGTTAACTCGACCTGTCTCTTTGCACAGATGCTGCGTTCCCTGCTGACGATTTTCACGATTTCCTGTTTATATTGCAGATTTCCAGGATCTGCAGTATTTTGCTTTCACCCCTAAAATCCATTGAGGAGCATCACATGCCAGAGAAGGGTTGGTGCCATTCCTCTGGTGATCACTGCTCTCAAACCCCAGGTGCAGTCTCTCTTCATTTCCTGCTGATCGCACAGTCAGCTCTGATCTTCCCTCCTGACTATTAGCCTTGACTGGTCGAGGGGTAACACGGAGAGTAATGGGAAGGAACTCAAACCATTAAATACCACTGGATCTTCACACTCCCAGGTTCAGGATTTCTTCAGCTAGTTTTGGCCTCACCGAAAGGAATGAAATAAACAAATATCATAGTGTCACAGTCAAAACTTATTTTTAAGGAACCAGTACTTGAACAAACAGGACTAATGTTTAAGTGGAGGCTAAAGTTCTGTTGATGGTGCTGAAATCAGACGCTGGGATTTTGGCAGATGCTGAGATAATGGGACAGAATTTATCAGGAATGGCCATTAATCAGTTGGCACTAAGTCACCAACAACTGGGGGAGGTGAACAACTTTCACAAACATCTGGTCCAATCAGAGTGCTGACAGCTCAGTGTGTATGCAGGATATGTACCCAGTGAGAGTCAGTTTGTGTGGAAGCTGTGCAGTGTTTGCGAGAGAGAGAGAGTGTATGTGTGTGTGCACAGAACCCGTACCCCAGTGAGTCAGTTTGCGCAGATGTACCCCAGTGAGAGTGTAGGACACGTACCCCAATGAGAGGCAGTGTGTAAAGAACAAGTAGAACATAGAACATAGAAGAATACAGCGCAGTACAGGCCCTTTGGCCCTCGATGTTGCGCCGATCCAAGCCCACCTAACCTATACTAACCCACTATCCTCCATATACCTATCCAATGCCCGCTTAAATGCCCATAAAGAGGGAGAGTCCACCACTGCTGCTGGCAGGGCATTCCATGAACTTACGACTCGCTGAGTGAAGAACCTACCCCTAACTTCAGTCCTATATCTACCCCCCCTTAATTTAAAGCTATGCCCCCTTGTAATACCCGACTCCATACGCGGGAAAAGGTTCACACTGTCAACCCTATCTAACCCCCTAATCATCTTGTACACCTCAATCAAGTCACCCCTAAACCTTCTTTTCTCTAATGAAAACAGCCCCAAGTGTCTCAGTCTATCCTCATACGATCTTCCTTCCATACCAGGCAACATCCTGGTAAACCTCCTCTGCACCCGTTCCAGTGCCTCCACATCCTTCCTATAGTATGGCGACCAAAACTGCACACAATATTCCAGATGCGGCCGCACCAGAGTTTTATACAACTGCATCATGACCTCAGGACTCCGGAACTCAATTCCTCTACCAATAAAAGCCAGTACGCCATATGCCTTCCTCACCGCACTATTTACCTGGGTGGCAACTTTCAGAGATCTGTGTACATGGACACCAAGATCCCTCTGCTCATCCACACTACCAAGTATCCGACCATTAGCCCAGTACCCCATCTTTTTGTTATTCTTCCCAAAGTGAATCACCTCACATTTAGCTACATTGAATTCCATTTGCCACCTTTCTGCCCAGCTCTGCAGCTTCTCTATATCCTGCTGTAACCTGCCACATCCTTCCTCACTGTCAACAACTCCTCCGACTTTCGTATCATCCGCAAACTTGCTCACCCAACCTTCTAACCCCTCTTCCAGGTCATTTATAAAAATGACAAACAGCAATGGTCCCAAAACAGATCCTTGCGGAACACCGCTAGTGACGGCACTCCATGAAGAAACTTTGCCATCAACTACTACCCTCTGTCTTCTTCCATCCAGCCAATTCCTAATCCAAACCTCCAACTCACCCTCAATGCCATATCTCCGTATTTTCTGCAGTAGCCTACCATGGGGAACCTTATCAAACGCCTTACTAAAATCCATATATACCACATCTACCGCTTTCCCCTCATCAACCTCCTTCGTCACCTTTTCAAAGAATTCAATAAGGTTTGTGAGGCACGACCTGCCCTTCACAAAACCATGCTGACTATCCTTGATCACATTATTCCTATCCAGATGTGCATAAATCCTATCCCTTACAATTCTCTCTAAGACTTTGCCCACAACAGAAGTGAGACTCACCGGCCTATAGTTACTAGGGTTATCCCTACTCCCCTTTTTGAACAAGGGAACCACATTTGCTATCCTCCAGTCTTCTGGCACTACTCCTGTAGACAAAGAGGACATAAAAATCAAGGCCAATGGCTCTGCAATCTCCTCCCTTGCTTCCCAGAGAATCCTAGGATAAATGCCATCAGGCCCAGGGGACTTATCTATTTTCACCTTTTCCAGGATTTCCAACACCTCTTCTCTACATACCTCAAAGCCATCCATTCTACTTATTTGTGACTCAGTATTCACATCGACGACAATGCCCTGTTCCTGAGTAAATACTGAAGAAAAGTATTCATTCAGTGTCTCCCCAATCTCTTCCGCCTCCACACGCAACTTCCCACTACTATCCTTGACTGGACCTATTCCTACCCTAGTCATTCTTTTATTCCTAACATACCTATAGAAAGCCTTAGGGTTTTCCCTAATCCTACCGACTAAGGACCTTTCATGTCCCCTCCTTGCTGCTCTTAACTCTCTCTTCAGGTCCTTCCTGGCTACCCTATAACTCTCAATCGCCCCAATTGAACCTTCACGACCTGCCCTTCACAAAACCATGCTGACTATCCTTGATCACATTATTCCTATCCAGATGTGCATAAATCCTAATGAAAGACAGTATTCCCAATGAAAGACAGTGTGTGCAGGACTTTTACCCCAGTGACAGTCAGTGTGTGTGTGTGGGAGCTGTACGCCATTGAGAAGAATCTGTGTGTGTGTGTGTTTGTGTGTGTGTGTGTGAGCCATACCCTAGTGAGAATTCAGTGTATGTGTGGGACCCGTACCCTGGTGAGCAGTATCCCAGTGAGAGCCAGTGTGTGTGGGAGCTGTGCTCTTGTGAAAGTCAGTGCGTGTGGGGCCGTACATCCGCGGGTGTCGATTTCCTTGGAAGAGAATTGAGGAAAAAGCAATCAATTTGCAAATACCATCTGAACTATATTATTAGACTATATGATGTAGAAGCCGAAACAGACCATTCAGCCCATTGTGTCTGCTCCACCAATGAAATTAGGGCTGATCTAATAATCCTCAACTCCATTTGCCTGCCTTTTTGTCATAACTTGATTCCCATACTGATTACAAATCTGTCTATGTCATCCTTGAATATACTTAACTCCCAAGCATTGACAGCGCTCCAGGGTAAAGTATTCCACAGATTCACTACCTTCTGAGAGAAGAAGTTCCTCCTTACCTCTGTCTTCTCTGCATCTACTCTGTCAAGTCTTCTAAGAATCTTGTGTTGCAATAAGGTCACCTTTCCATCTTTTAAACTCCAGTCAGTCCAGGTCCAACCTACTCATCTACTCCTCATAAGACTGTCCCTCCATATCCAGAGTCGAGAGTGTGGTGCTGGAAAAGCACAGCAGGTCAGGCAGCATCCAAGGAGCAGGAGAATCAAGGTTTCGGGCATAAGCCCTTCATCAGGAATGATGCTTGTGGTCTTGGGCTGAGAGATAAATGGGAGCGGATAGGGTTGGTGGGGGTGGTGGGGAGGGGGGGTGGTGGAGGTAGCTGGGAAAGCGATAGATGGATGAAAGTGAGGGAGAAGGTGATAGGTCAGGGGGGGGAAGTGATCGACAGGTCTGGAGTGCGGTGCTGAGCTGGAGGCTTGGGACTGGGAAAATGCAGGGTGAGGGGGAATGAGTAAACTATTAAAATCCACATTTATCCAGACTGGTTGCAGGATCCCAAGGCGGAATATGAGGCATTCTTCCTTCAGGCATCATGTGGTAACAGCTTGGTGGTGGAGGAGGCCCAGGACCTGCATGTCCTTGAACGGAGTGGGAGGGGGAGTTGAAGTGTTCCACAGGGCGGTGGGGTTGGTGAGTTCCAGTGTCCCAGAGATATTCTCTGAAACAATCTGCAAGAAGGCACCCTGTCTCCCTGATGTAGGGGAGACCATACCGGGTGCAATGGATGCAGTAGATGACATTGGGAAGAGGTACAGGTAAATTTCTGATGGATGTGGAAGGATCCCTTGGGGCCTTGGACGGAGGTGAGGGGAGTGGTGTGGGCGCAGGTTTTGCATTTCCTGCGGTGGCAGGGAAAGGTGCCAGGAGTGGGGTGTGGGCTGGTGGGGGGCGTGGACCTGACGAGGGAGTCGCAGAAGAAATGGTCTCTCCGGAACGCTGATAGGGGTGGGGACAGAAATATATCTCTGGTGGCAGGGTCCGTTTGGAGGTGGCGAAAGTGGCGGAGGATGATGTGATGTATGCAGAGGTCATCTGCTGCCACTTCTGTCACCTCCAAGCAGACCCCACCACCACAGATATATGTCCCTCCCCTCCCCTATCAGCATTATGGAGAGACCATTCCATCCTCAACTCCCCTGTCAGGTGCACGTTCCCCACCAGCCCACACCCCACTCCTGGCACCTTTCCCTGCCACCGCAGGAAATGCAAAACCTGTGCCCACACCACTCCCCTCACTTCTATCCAAGGCCCCAAAGGATCCTTCCACATCCATCAGAAATTTACATGTACCTCTATCAGTGTCATCTACTGCATTTGTTGCACCCGGTGTGGTCTCCTCTACATCAGGGAGACAGGGTGCCTTCTTGCAGACCATTTCAGAGAATATCTCTGGGACACCGGAACCCACCAACCCCACCGCCCCATGACTGAACACTTCAACTCTCCCTCCCGCTCCGTCAAGGACACGCAGGTCCTGGGCCTCCACCACCACCAAACCATTACTATCCAACGCTTGGAGGAAGAACGCCTCATACTCCGCCTTGGGACCCTGTAACCACACGGGATAAACATGGATTTCAACAGCTTCCTCATTTCCCCTCCCCCCACATTACCCCAGTCCAAAGCCTCCAACTCTGCATCACCCGTTGGACCTGTTCATCACTGCCCCCTCTGACCTTCACCCTCACCTTCATCCACCTATTGCTTTCTCAGCTACCTCACCCCTCAACCCAACTCAACTCAACCCTCTCACCCCTCCCCATTTATCTCTCAGCCCCGACCCCAAGCCTCATTCCTGATGAAGAGCTTATGCCCAAAGTGTTGATTCTCCTGTTCCTCAGATGCTGCCTGACCTGTTGTGCTTTCCCAGCAACACATTTTCAGTTCTGATCTCCAGCATCTGCAGTCCTCACTTTCTCCTCCAAATCCAGAATCAACCAAGTGAACCCTCTCTGGGCTTCTCTCATGCCAATATATCTTCTGTTAGAAAAAGGGCCCAAAATTGTTCACAGTATTCCAGCTGTGGTCTGACTAGTGCCTTGTAATCTTAGGAAGATGTCCCTATTTTATTCTCCATTCCCTTTGTAATATACGCCAACATTAAATTTGACTTCTCTATTAACTTTTTGTGATTTGTGCACAAACACTCCCAAGTCCCTTTGTGCTGTAGCTTTCTGAAGTCTAACACAATGTTATTAAGAAGATTGTACACAATTGTACAATATTATTCCAGTTGATGAGTTCAGAGTTTTATCTGAGGAGCATTTCGCGTTGAAGGTGATCTTGCAGCCCATATTGCTGCTGATGACCTTTCTGAAATAACTTGCCTATTAATCCCACTTTTGTGTACTTCCCCGTGGTCTGTAAATGTCTTTTTAAATACCCATTCACTTTCCTAGTCAAAGTTGTGGCTTAATTTGCATCTATCCTTCCCAGTGAGAACACTACAAGAACATTTCTAAAAATGTTTTCCAATTGGCGTCCTCTTTAAACATCCTCCCTGTCCCTGAAAGGGATTTCCCTCCATTTATTCTTAATCACAGTATAAAAGGATTTAAATTTACAGAGAATAAAATAAATAGAGAACGGTGAAAAGCAGAAACAAATAATAATGATTTCTTTTCCTCTGTATTTTAAGTATTTGAAATGTCCTGAGAACACTGCACCAGATCAGGACAGAGCGAACCCCTGGGTCTCACCCTGAGGCAGCACCACTTTCTCTGAAGATCTGTCTGTAACAAGGAATGATCCAGTCCTCACCTGTGGACACTGAACCATCCAGCAAGAGATCCTAGGGAATGGGAAAGCAGCAGAATGTGAAATCCTCTCTCCCAGCTCATCAATCCGGACTTGCACCAGGTCTGCTCCGGATCCAGCCATTGTTGGCTTCAGAGGAAAGTGTAAGTGTCACTCGCTAATCCGAACTAATTCCAGATCGAGAGAGACCCTCAAAACCCAATGCAGGAGCATTACAACTGCAGCCTGTAATCATTAGGGAAAGATTCCCCTCACTCCTGTACTACAGTTTCACTATCACGGTGAAGAAATCGCTTCTCCTCTTTTTTGCAAACTCGATGTTATTTTAAAATCACACAAAACAGAATAAAATCTCCGTGTTGTTAGTGTGCAGCTGGTACCGCCGTGGGTTCGGGGCTGTTGGTGCAGTGGCCGATCCAAGCTCGGACTCCTGGAGCAAGAGGCACAGTGTAGCCCCGACCGGACACACAAGGAGCAGCCCCCTGTTCCACACTCACCCCAGCAACCCGGGGCATCACATTGCTGAACACTTACCCCCACCCCCCCCCCCCAACCAACCAAACCCACCCCGCCCGATGCCCGTGAACTTACAGCCGCCCGAGCCCCGGTTTACAGCCTCCCGGCTGCTCGCTCCATCGCGGGCGCTGCCCTCCCTCTGGCTCGGTGTACCGCAGCAGCTCCAGGTGCTGCTCCCACTGAATGAGTTAGAGATCCGTGTGTGAGAGAGGGACATGGCCCATGTGATCACAGCATCAGCCGCCGTCACACTCCCCCAGCACACAGCCAGCAGATGGACAAGGTATTCTCAGAGAATGCTCCTTCACTCCCGCTCACACAATCATCCGCTGCCTGCCGCCCTGCCCCCTCCACACACACATCTACACACCCCCACTCACCCCACAACTCCCCACTCACCCCCACACCCCCCCACTCACCCAGCACCTCACCCCCCACACCCCGCACCTCACCCCCCACACACCCAGCACCTCACCCCCCACACACCCAGTACCTCACCCCCACGCCCCCCCCCACTCACCCAGCACCTCACCCCCCACACACCCAGTACCTCACCCCCACGCCCCCCCCCACTCACCCAGCACCTCACCCCCACCCCCCCTCACTCACCCCCACCCCCCCCACTCCCCCCTCCCCCCCCACTCCCCCACACACCCAGCACCTCACACCCCCCCACTCACCCCCACCCCCCCCACTCATTCCCACACCCCCCACACACCCAGCACCTCACCCCCACCCACCCCACTCACTCCCACACCTGCACACACCCAGCACCTCACCCCCACACCCCTCCCACTCACCCCCACACCCTTCCCATTCACCCCCACACCCGTGCACACCCAGCCCCTCACCCCCACATACCCAGCATCTCACCCCCACATACCCAGCATCTCACCCCCACATACCCAGCATCTCACCCCCACAAACCCAGCATTTCACTCCCCCACATCGAGCGCCTCACCCCCACATACCTAGCATCTCACCCCCACTCACCCCCAGCACCTCACTCCCACTCACCCCCAGCACCTCACTCCCACACACCCAGTATCTCTCCCCCACAAACCCAGCACCTCACCCCCTATACCCAGCACCTCACCCCCACCCCCCCCCAGCACCTCACCCCCCCACACCCCCAGCACCTCACCCCCACACACCCCCAGCACCTCACCCCCACAAACCCAGCACCTCACCCCCCTACACCCAGCATCTCACCCCCCACACCCCTACTCACCCCAGCACCTCACCCCCAGCCCCTCACCCCCACAACCAGCACCTCACCCCCACAACACCCCCAAGCACCTCACCCCCACACACCCAGCCCCTCACCCCCACATCTCACCACCTCACCCCCACATCTCACCACCTCACCCCCACACTCTCACCACCTCACCCCCACACTCTCACCACCTCACCCCCACACTCTCACACACCCACACAACTAGCACCTCAGCCCCATACATACCCAGTCCCTCACCCCCACACACCCAGCACACACCCCCACACACCCAGCACCTAACCCCCACACACCCATCTCCCTCCCACACACAAAGCACCTATCCCAATACACACCCAGCTCCCACCCTACCCCTATACAAAGCTCCCTCCCCTCACACCCATCTCCCTCCCACACACCCAGCTTCCCACATACCCAGCACCTAACCCATTAATACACACAGCTCACACTCACCCCCCAACACAAACCATCTACCTCCCACAAACCCAGCACCTAATCCACTAACACACACAGCTCTCTCCCCACACACCCAGCTTCCCACACACCCAGTCTCCCATGAACCCAGCACCTAACCCACTAACTTACCCACCTGCACCCCCTGACACACAGCTCCCTACCACACACCCAGCTTCCCACACACCCAGTCTCCCATGAACCCAGCACCTAACCCACTAACTTACCCACCTGCACCCCCTGACACACAGCTCCCTACCACACACCCAGCCTCCCATATAGCCAGTCTCCAATATGCCCATCCCCTTCCAACTCACACACCCCTCACATCCAGCTCCCTCCCCACACACCCAGTCTTCCATTCACTCACCTCCCTCCCACATACACAATTCCCATACACACCATCCCTACACTCCCCCCAAAGCACGCAGCTCCCTCCCCACACACCCATATCCCTCCCATACATCCAGCCTCCCATACACCCAGTCTCCCACACACCTGTCTCCTTCCAGCTCACAAATTCCACACACCCAGCTCCCTCCCATACACCCAGCTCCTACCACTCACACCCTCCCACCTACCTCCTCATGACACACCTCACTTTCCACCTACATAACTATGTACAAACCTACGTACAAATAACTCCTGACCTATTCACCCACATCCCCACCAACCCATCCAGCCACATACCTTTGCATTTATCTCAGCCCTGTAATGTGAGACAGTTTCCTATGCTGTCTTGCTTAGGAGTGACAACCCTGTAGCACTTGTACTTCCAAAAGGCAATTTTTTTTAATACCTGGCTGATGCACCCAAACTGACTGCAGATGTAAAATAAGTGACTGGCTGGAGAGAATCACACTTGAAATGTCATGCCTCAGAATGCAAGGGGAGCTTCAAACAACAGTCCTTCAAAGGGGGAAGAGGCAAGTCCATCCAGACTGGACTGTGATCTCTTGTGATCTACCAAGATAATGGTGGAGACTGACACCACAGCATAACAGCTCGCCATCTCCTGAAGAAAAGGTCCCAAATAGCTGATACATTTTGTGTTTTTCCCTTTAAAAATACATGTACTGGGGTTAAAAAAAAATTACAATTCTCCTGGAATTTCCTAGTTTTTTTGATATTCACTTGTGGGATGTGGGCACTGCTGGCTGGGCCTGTTCTAGTTGGTGATGGTAAGCTGCCTCTTGAACCACAGCAGTAGACAAACCCACAGTGCCGTTCTGCAGGGAATTCCAGGATTTTGACACAGTGGAGACAGTGAAAGAATGGTAATATATTTCCAAGTCAGGATGGTGAGTAGCTTGCAGGGGAACTAGAAGACGGTGGTGTTCCTGTGTATCCACTTCCCTTGTCCTTCCAGATGGGAGTGGTCGTGGGTTTGCAAGGTGCTGTCTGAGGATCTTTAGTGAATTTCTGCAGTGCATCTTGTAGCTAGTACACACACCGCTGCTACTGTGTGTCAGTGGTGGAGGGAGTGGTTGCATGTGGATGTAGTGCCAATCAAGCGGGCTGCTTTGTCCTGGATGGTGTAAAGCTTCTTGAATGTTTTAGTGCTGTCTTCATCCGGCCAGTGGGGAATATTCCATCATGTGCCTTGGAAATGATGGATAGTCTTTAGGGAGTCAGGAGGTGAGTTACTCACCATAGTATTCACAGCCTCTGAACTGCTCTTGTAGCCATCTGTTTATATGGTGAGTCCAGTTCAGTTTTTGATCAAAGGTAACCCCCAGGATGTTGATAGTGGAGGATTTAGGATAAAGTGAGGACTGCAGATGCTGGAGATCAGAGTCGACAGTGTGGTGCTGGAAAATCACATCCAAGGAGCAAGAGAATCGACGTTTCAGGCATAAGCCCTTCATCAGGAAGGATTTAGTGGATGATTTAGTGATGGTAACACCATCAAATGATAAGGGGCGGTAGTTAAATTGTCTCTTATCTAAGATGGTGATTGCCTGGCATTTGTATGGTGCAAATATGGGCGGCACGGTGGCACAGTGGTTAGCACTGCTGCCTCACAGCGCCAGAGACCCAGGTTCAATTCCCGCCTCAGGCGACTTACTGTGTGGAGTTTGCACGTTCTCCCCGTGTCTGCGTGGGTTTCCTCCGGGTGCTCCGGTTTCCTCCCACAGTCACAAAGATGTGCAGGGCCAGGTGAATTGGCCATGCTAAATTGCCTGTAGTGTTAGGTAAGGGGTAAATGTAGGGGTATGGGTGGGTTTCGCTTCGGCGGGTCGGTGTGGACTTGTTGGGCTGAAGGGCCTGTTTCCACACTGTAATGTAATCTAAAAATCTAAAAAAAAAAAAATGCTACTTGCTGCTTGTCAGCCCAAGCCTGGGTATAGTCCAGTTCTGCCTGACCTGCTGTGCTTTTTCCAGCGCCACACTTTAGAAACTCTAACTTGGCCAGGAAAGTGGTAAATTCTGGAGCCCAAATCTTCAGCACTGTTGCCGGAATATTGTCAGGACCCATAACCTTTGCAGTATCCAGTGTCTCCAACAGTTTCTTGATTTACATGAGTGAATAGAATTGGCTGAAGACTGTATTAATACTGGGGCAACTGGAGGAGGTGAGATAGATTCTCCAAAGGGTCCTTCTGGCTAAAGATTGTAGTGAATGCTTCAGACTTACCTTTTGCACTGATACGCTTGGCTTTTTCCATCATTGAGGATGGGGATATTTGTGGAACCTCCTACCCCTGTGAGTTGTTTATTTGTTCCATTACCATTTGTAACTGGATTTGGTAGGACTGCAGAGCTTAGATCTGATCCATTGGTAATGAGATTGTTTATCTCTGTATCACTTGCTGCTTAAGATGTTTGTCATGCAAGTAGTCCTGTTTGGTAGCTTCACCAGGTTGATGCCAGATGCTGTTTCTAGCATGCCCTATTGTCCATTTAACTTAGGCTGATATTCTGTGAGTGCCAGTGGGTTAAGGTACCCAGATGTACTGGTCTGAGTTCAGATGTTAGCATACTGTTAAGGTCATAGTTGGAGAACTGTCATCTGTGTTGAAGGTAAAGGAAATGTCTCAGTCTGAATTTTGGAGAACAGCTAACCAGCAAGCCAGACAAAAGAAAAATGACAACAAAAGCACTCTCACTGTGAATGCTGGAATTCAGTCACTGAAAGAAAACAGAACAATAGGAATCTCAACTTATCTGCTAAATTAAGAATTTTGAAATAGGCTTTTCAACTGCTAATGTCAGCGCTACCCATAGCCTGCAACTTCCACAGTGACCATGTTCAATTATCCATGCTTTGTGAATAATTCAAACACTCATCTATATATCTGTTTGTATCATTTTATCTTTTTGGAGTCACCTCTAATTTGCAATCTTATTTGCAATGAATGTATGTTGCAATTCTAATTCTTCCCACATTTAGTAATTAAGAAACTTGCTCTTTGTTAAAGGCCTGGTTAAATCAACTCCTTTTAAGACATTAGTTCACTTGAACCTGGGTGAAAGGGATCCATGATGAAAGGAATCTTTTTGCAATAATCTTGGGTGTGATCAAGAGGTGAATGAAGAAGAAGAGCCAGTTCATCCTCCTCGCTGGAACCTCTCTGGGTCTGGATGGAACAATACATCACATACATGACAACTTCAGATTCTGCAATTCCGAAGGAAAGTCACTGAGGAGTGACTAGAAGATAATTCTTTGATTGTGACCTTCAGAGCTTACTGATGCTTGGATCCAGGCTGGTGCTCACAGAAAGCTCAATTCCTTGAGCTCATTCCAGTAGATTTGAAATTAGCTTTTTCACTCCTGTCCTGGTTTAGTCATAATGTGCAGGTGCCAGTGTTGGATTGGGGTGAACAGAAGTCACATGACACCAGGTTATAATCCCAACAGGTTTATTTGAAATCACAAACCTTTGGAGTGCTGCTACTTCATCAGGTGAAGTTGTTTGCTATTGAGCAAGGTTTCATCAGTCAGTATCCTTGCTGTCACAAAAGATCATGCTCCAGTTTATTTGAAGTTTCCTTGCACGATTTTCAATATTATCTCCTATCACTCCCACTCAAATGATTTGCCCATCAGCCTCTGAACTAATTATTGCAGCTATTTTGTTTTTGTCATACCTTGCTTCTAAAAACACACTTTTGAATTAAGGACTAAAAACCAGTAGTATTTCAATGTTCCGACCTGTTGTAACAATAGGCAGTCATTTCATTGGAACAGCCCCATGGAAGTGATACTGGTTTTCCATTGGCTCTTCAAAATGGTAAACATGACTCCCATTGCTCCCACATTACATCCAGGCCATTGTTTCAGCTCAATGATCCTACACCAGTCCATTTCTGAGAATTTACAGCACTTTTTGTTCTTATTTCAGATTTCATGCAGTATTTTCCTTTTATTCACTGAGACAATAAACCAGTGTTATGTTCCTGAAAGATAATGAACAACACAAAAATTAATTACATTTCATTTTGAACAATATTTTAATATAAAACCCAAATGGCAGTATGCTTCCTGTGCTTTTATAAATTAATCTTAGTCATTAGTCAGCAATTTTTGCAGTGGGTACTCTGAGAAATAGATTTAATTCTGACAATAAAATATAACCGAACAAACTGAACATTAGATCTGTTTTTTTTTTAAAATATTTAACATTCCATTTAACCACTGAGATTTTATCTGAATAAATAAATTGGCTCCCGGAATGGGAGCATTCATTCTGAAATTAAGTGCATGCAGCTGCTCTTCATTTATAAACATTTTCAAAAACACAGAATGGTTTTCTTTGCTTGTCTGTCCAAAACCTTGTTTCAAAAATCATTACATTCATTGATCTTTGAAAATGAAGAAGAAGTATAGCTGTGAGCAAATGGGAAGAAATCTATTGATCCAATCCAGTAGCGTCAGATTTTATAGAATGTCAGGATGACGAGGCTCAGAAATTGGTCAGTCTTCCCATCGTGTCTGTGGCAGTTTTAAAGTAAAGTTTCTAATCAATTCCATTCCCCTTCTCTTTCCACATAGCCATGTAAACCTTCAACTATTTGTCCTCAGTTATTCTTATCACAGAATATTTCCAGTAAGATGGCACTGGAGTAGGGCTTCTGAGCACAGGGCCTGTCCGCATCTTCTGCTTTTCTTTTCGTTTCTTTTTTCTCTCTTTTCTCTCTTTTTTTTCTCTTCTATTTGTGTTGCTTCCCTTTTGGTGAAGTGCTCATTTGCAGCAATGGCATTGGCAGCAGTGAGCATGGACTCTCATAGGCCCAGCAGCATGGACTCGAATAGACCCAGCAGCACGGTCTTGAATAGACCCAGCAGCACGGACTTGAATAGACCCAGCAGCATGGACTCGAGTAGGCCCAGCAGCATGGACTCGAGTAGGCCCAGCATCATGGACTCGAGTAGGCCCAGCAGCACAGACTCTAGTATGCCCAACAGCACGGACTCTAGTAGGCCCAATAACATGGACTTGAGTAGGCCCAACAGCATGGACTCAAGTAGGCTCAGCAGCATGGACTCGAGTAGGCTCAGCAGCATGGACTCGAGTAGGCCCAGCAGCATGGACCCGAATAGGTCCAGCAGCACAGTTTTGAATAGACCCACCAGCACAGAACCAAGTAGATCCAGCAGCATAGACTCATGTTGACCCAGAGCATGGACTTGAGTAGGCCCAGCAGCGTGGATTTGAGTACACTCAGCAGCATGGACTCAAGTAGATCCAGCAGTATGGAGTCAATTAGGCCCAGCAGCACGGACTCAAGTAGGCCCAACAACACAAACTCGAGTAGACCCAGTAGCATGGACTTGAGTAGGCTCAGCAGCACAAACTTGAATGGGCCCAGCAACATGGACTCATGTTGACCCTGCAGCACAGACTCGAGTAGGCCCAGCAGCATGGATTCGAGTAGGCCTACCAGCACAGACTCAGGTAGGCCTAGCAGCATAGACTCGAGTAGCCTTGAGTAGCCTTACATGTGACACATTTGCTATAGGAGTTGCGGAAAAGGGTGAACCATGGAGTGGCCCATTTGTTCAGAAGAATTGGGGATATCTGTTCTTAGTGTGAATGGATCGGTGTAAATAAGGTGATAACATTTATTCACTTGTGAAATGTGTGGCAGTACTTCCTCCTCATGTCAAAGGCTGGAGGTGCACATATTTCACAGTCGGGTGTCGGATAACTACATTTCTGTTTATACCAAATATTTTTAACAAAGCTCGTACTAAACAGGAAAATAACTTGTGATTTAATAAGCTGAGTGTAATATGCATGGATTAGAATAATCCTGATACATTTTCATGTATGCCACACTGAGCAGATTTAAATTTCTGAAGCTCAGCTCCCTAATCTTGACTGTTCTGGAATGTGAATGTCTCATTACCCTTACAAGCCGAAGGCTGAAACTGATATAGTAAGGAAGTTGGAAGATGTTCATGTGAGAATGAGAGAAAGAAAACATTCTTCTGTAAATTACGTTCACTAATTGAAGGGTTCAAGAGACAGAGAGAAAGAGAAAGATAGGACAGAAGGTGGTGGAAAGATTAACTCTTTGTGGTCCGATTTGAGGGAACGCTGGCTTGTCATGGATCGAATGTTTGTGTGTTGTTCCCTGGAGCTTGAGATCCGGGAATGTTATGAATATAATTTGCATTCTGGGAATCTACGATGATTTTAAAAGAAAAATCCATTTTGTTGGACAATGATACTGGAGATGTTAGCTGAGCAAGGTTACCTCATGCACTTTCCCACATAGTTTAGAGTAGACCCTCGTCATGATGTACTGTTAAAAGGGAAGTTTTCCCTAGCCAAAGCAATCAGTCATTTGGCCTGGCTTGATCAGGGTTTCCCACTTTGATGTGCATGTGGCTAATTAGTCAAGTGTACTCAGACCTGTCTATGAGTTTCTCTTCCTCCACAAACATTTGCCATTTTATTGATGCTTATCTGATTAAGGGTATGTGGCACTTTTGTAATTTTAATATCAATTTCTGTGTAAAGACAGCTTGTTTGCAGCAATAAGGGGAGTAGCCTGGGAGAGCTCTTAGGGGTAAGAGCTGGCGTTGCTACACTGCTAATGGTTTTAAAACCTTAGCTCAAGCCTGGCTTGTAGGTATCTATGTTATAGTGTAACATTGATGCCATTGGTAAACAAAGATAATAATTTAAACTGAACTGTATAAGTTTTATATTCCAGACTACCACAGAGTATGATCTCCAGGACGAATCAAGAGAGGCTTACAGGTTGAGTCCACCAGGGATTCCCTCAGCTGTCTCGAATAGGTACTTTAACAGACCCAGCAGCACAGACTTGCGTAGGCCCAGCAGCGTGGATTCAAGTAGATCCAGAAGCACAGACTCAAGTACACCCAGAAGCACAGACTCGAGTAGATCCAGCAGCATGAACTTGAGGCAGCGGCGTCAGAGGTGAGTTTGGGTTCCCGATAGTGTCTGCGTCCAGAGCAAATTCATGGAATAATTAGGTGGAGGCAAGTTCTGGCCCAAATGAGACCCAACGACATCAGCCGCGGCTACATCGGTGAGGTGGGTCTGAAGTGGATGCACAGTGGCATAGTCGTGTTTGGGTCAGTGAGGTACCTGACGCCATGATAAGGTCTGCATTGGCGAGGGGTCCAGTGAAGACTCAGCAGCGAGGGTGTCAGTGGAGGTGAGATAGCACCGAAGAGTGGCCACTTTCATTCCAGCGCTGTGGCATGGTGAAGGGAACTCAGCCCCATGGCTCATTTTGGAGCACTTAACATGGACTGTAAATAAACACGATTTATTTATTCATCTTTTTGCCTTCATATTCTATGTTTTGATTTATTATTGTGTTTTAAAGATGGAGCTGGAAAGCCACAACACTATACAACACTTTCCACTCTATTTTGTAATAAGATAAACATGACAATAATTAAATCAAATCAAATCTTGAGTCCACTTCCACCCCCAAATTATGGTGGGGGTGGAAGTGATGGTGGACCCCAAATTATGACAGCTTGCTCTGTAGATATTTTTCCTCACCTCTGATTCTTTTGTCAATCAACTTAAATTTGTGTCATAGAATCATAGAGATGTACAGCATGGAAACAGACCTGTCCAACCCGTCCATGCCGACTAGATATCCCAACCCAATCTAGTCCCATCTACCAGCACCCGGCCCATATCCCTCCAAACCCATTCATATACCCATCCAAATGCTTTTTAAATATTGCAATTGTACTAACCTCCACCACATCCTCTGGCGGCTCATTCCATTCATGTACCACCCTCTGCGTGAAAAAGTTGCCCCTTAGGTTTCTTTTATATCTTTCCCCTCTCACCCTAAACCTATGCCCTCTAGTTCTGAACTCCCCCACCCCAGGGAAAAGACTTTGTCTATTTATCCTATCCATGCCCCTCATGATTTTGTAAACCTCTATAAGGTCACCCCTCAGCCTCTGTTGCTCCATGAGAAAACAGCCCCAGCCTGTTCAGCCTCCCTTCAACTTCAGCCACGTATAATAATTTCTCCTTATTGACTGTATATGTGCCCTTCATGACTTTAAACACCTGTCTCAAATCTCCCTTGAACCTCTGCTGCTCCAATAACAATTCCAGTTTCTCTAGGCTCTCACTTTAACTGGAGTCCCTATTCTCTGGTTATCAGGCCAGTAAACCTCTTAGTGCAAACCTTTCAAGGGTTTAACATCCTTTGTAAAGTGTGGTGTTTAAAATTGAACATAATATTCCAGCTCAGGCCTGATTTAATAACATTTTCACACAACTCCCCATTTTTATATTTCGTTCAGAAAGCCAAGAATTCCATATGATTGTTGAACAACACTGTCCTGCTGCCTTCAGAGAATTGTGCACATGAACCCCTAGACCTCTCTGTTCCTGCATTCCTTTAAGAATGGTTCAGTTAATATGCCTTTGAGGAAAGAGAAGGATTGGAGCAAGCAGCAAGACACCACAGCTGCAGGATAGTGGAGTGGTTGAGAATTAACATTTATCCGACTCATAATCCACCCGAGCTCTCAGAAAGCAGCTCATTGAGGAATGCTTCAATGAAGTCAGAACTCCAGTCACTCAACCACTATATTCCTTCTGGGTTGTCTGACAAGGACCACCACCAACTTGTTTTCCTTCTCTCCACTTCACCTTCACATGTTATAAATATACAAGCCAACACTAAATCCCAAACAAAATGATCCAGTACTGAAAGCAAAACGTACTGGAAATCACAGCAGGTCAGGCAGCATCTGTGGAGAGAGAGCAAGCTTTGAGTCCGGATGCCTCTTCAGGATGCTGCCTGATGTGCGGTGATTTCCACCATTTTTTGTTTCGGTACAGATTCCAGCACCCTGCAGCAATTTGCTCCTGAAATGATCAAGTAACTTTGGTCCATATATCTCCACATTCTTTTCTTTCTTGAAGAATGAAGTGGCACATTGGAAGAATTTACAGTCTCAATTACAACCCATTAAACCACATTGTAAACAATTCCTCTGTGGCCATCAATTCCTGGAGTGGGACTTGAAACCAGCGCATTCTAGCACAGAGGCAACAAACACAAGAATAATACACCTCCTGCACAAATAATCTCTTACGTTGTTTTCTCTAGCCTGCCATTCCATTGCAATGACATTTCTCCCACATTACTAAGTCGAGATCCCAAAGCACCCATCCTTGTCCATCTCTATTTCTCATCTGCACTCTCTGCCTTTGTGATATCATCTGTGAACAGTCTCAGTTTTGCTTTTCACCCCAGCATCACTTCTCCTCACCCATCTATTGTTTTGGAGATCAGACTACTTATTGGACTGGATGAGCAAAATTTCCCTCCTAATAATTGGAAATATTTTAAGACTTGTCATAAATTCTGTTCCCTCACCACCGACAATCCTTCCACCTGGCCATTGCCTGAAATCTAACCAGATTGTTCCGCTTCTTGGCGTCATGTTTGACCCTGAAAATAATCCCAACTCTGTATCTACTCCAAAACCGAAGGCACCTATTTTCCATTCCATCGTCAGTCCTTGTGCTGCTTGAGATCACGTGAGATTTACTGATGAGCGATGAGATACATTTCATTAACAGTGTAATGAGGGGTGAACATTTTTCTAATAGGAATTATAATATAATCAAATCCGACTTCATGTTTGTAAGGGCTTAATGAGGAAATAATGGAATTCAAGAGTGACAGTTCCAAGACCAGAT
Organism: Chiloscyllium plagiosum; assembly: GCF_037043375.1. Classification (NCBI taxonomy): domain Eukaryota; kingdom Metazoa; phylum Chordata; class Chondrichthyes; order Orectolobiformes; family Hemiscylliidae; genus Chiloscyllium; species Chiloscyllium plagiosum. The sequence continues at coordinate 40,463,227 of NW_028270167.1, read as the reverse complement.
GGTTCCTACTGAGGATTTTAAAGGAAGTGGGTGAGAACATTGCAGAAAACTTTTTTAAAGTCTTGTAAATTTCTTGCTGTTCAGAAGCCATTCATTATATTTACATATGCCACCACTGTTTAAGAAATGTAAGTAAGGTAAACCAAAGAGTTAGAGACCAGTTAGTCGAACATATGTTGTTGGAAAATTGCTACACGCTATGGTTAAGGAAGGTTAAGGAAGGTTCTTCATAAAAATAAATCTAGCTAGAATTGAAGCCCATGAAAATGAAAATAAATCATTGCCCTGGTTAAGGAATTAGTTAAGCATCAGTCAATGGGATAATGGGCCATGCACTCTAACTGGCAGCATGTGAGTGCTGAAATGCTTCAAGGAACTGTGTTGGACCCTCAACTTCTTACTGTATTTCTCTTTGATGATGTATTAGAAATTCACATATCCCAATTTACCAAAGACTCAATGATTAGATGGCCAAGCAAAAGCCATCTTCAATGAAAAAGAATTGGACTATCTTCACTTGGCATTTAATGGCCTCACAGTTGCTGAATCTCCTACTATCTGCATGCTGGGGGTTACCATTGACCTGAAGCTGAACTGGATCCACCATTTAAATACTATGGTTGCAAGAATAGGTCAGAGGTTGTGCACTACAAGGTACAAGTCAAGACTGTGATAAAATACTCTTCAGTTGCCTGGATGATTGCAGTTGCAAAAAGCAGTTTGCTAACTGCCAGCTATTGCTGCATTAGTAACAAGTCTGTTTCCGAATAACAAAATTCCAAATTCAAGTTCTCCTTGAATGCAAAAAATCCAACGCTGACACCCAGTGCACTTTTGAGGGAGTGTTACACTGTCAGAGGTATCATCTTTCGGAGCCCAACAACTTGCTCAGGTTGATGCATAACATTCAAAAGGACCAGTTCAAGGAATAGAAAATAGGTTATCACAAAAACAGAAATAGCTGGAAAAGCTCAGCAGGTCTGGCAGCGCCTGCAGAGCGAAATCGGAGTTAATGTTTTGGGTCCAGTGACCTTTCTTCAGATGCAATAATGTCTGGGACATTATTCACTCCTTGAGCAGCATCACAGCAGAAGAGTTTAATTGGTCATTATTGCATCGTTGCTTGTGGCAGCTTGCACATTTTGGCTGCCTCTGTCTCAATGATGCAACATTGATTGCACTTCAAATGTACCTTAAATGTTATAGAGCATTTTGAGACATCTGTTGGTCATGAAAAGCACTACACAAATGCCAGTCATTTTTCTTTCTTTTACCATTTATGAGAAAGCAGCTTCCTGATTGATTCTCCATCCTTTACATTAAACATTCCGTCTCTGCCACTAGCCCACAGTGACAGCAGCGTGTACTGTCGACAGGTTGGAGGCAACAGCTCACCAAAGCTCTTTCTGCTGCTACTTCGAAACACACAATCACCAGCATATGGAAGAACAAAAGGAGTACAGTACATACACAGAAACATCACCAGCTGGAGTTTCCCTGCAAACCACAAACTTTCCTGATTTGGGAATGTATCAGGAGGAATTGAGGTCTGCAGATGCTGGAGATCAGAGTCAAAGAGTATGGTGCTGGAAAAGCACAGCCGGTCATCACGAATTCCTGAAAAGCTTATAATCAAAACATTGATTCTCCTGCTCCTTGGATGCTGCCTGACCAGCTGTGCTTTTCTAGCATCACACTCTTCGCCTTTGCAATGTATCACCAAACCTTCACTGTCATGGGATCAAACTCCTGGAATACCCTTCTGAACAGCAATCCTTACATATCACGGATTGCATTGGTTCAAGAAGGCAGCTCATCACCACCTTCTCCGTGGCAATAAAGGACAGGCAACAAATACTGACCCATGTTCCATGAATGAAAAAAATAATTACTAAGAGTCTTGTTAGAAGCTTAATTATAAAGAAATATATTGATAGCTTAAGTGACTGGGAAATGCTTTGGCAAATTTAATTTAAGTAAATGTGGTTAGATTTCACCTGGTGTATTGTGAATAAATCTGGGCATGAGACTTTAGTGAAGGGGATGGTAACCCTGGAGGGAATGTAGTCTCAGATTACTGGAATGATAATAGGCCATCAGTGGGTTAAATTCCTAGAAATTACACAAACAAGAATTGCATTTCTCAGAACGTATATGTAGAAGGAGTAAATGAATTGAAGTCTCCAAGGTAAGGGGAACAGCTATGGTGGGGGAAAATATGAATTATGTAAAGTTCAAATTCATAGAATCACAAGATAGAAATTTACAATGCAGAATCCGTTGAACCAGTGGTGTGCCACAAGGATCAGTGCTGGGTCCTCTACCTTTTGTCATTTACATAAATGATTTTGATGCGAGCATAAGAGGTAAGTTAGTAAGTTTGCAGATGACACCAAAATTGGAGGTGCAGGGGACAGCGAAGAGGGTTACCTCAGATTACAACAGGATCTGGACCAGATGGACCAATGGGTTGAGAAGTTGCAGATGGAGTTTAATTCAGATAAATGCGAGGTGCTGCATTTTGGGAAAGCAAAACTTAGCAGGACTTATACACTTAATGGTAAGGTCCTAGGGAGTGTTGCTGAACAACGAGACCTTGGAGTGCAGGTTCATAGCTCCTTGAAAGTAGAGTTGCAGTTAGATAGGATAGTGAAGAAGGCGATTGGTATGCTTTCCTTTATTGGTCAGAATATTGAGTACAGGAGTTGGGAGGTCATGTTGCGACTGTACAGGACATTGGTCAGGCCACTGTTGGAATATTGCGTGCAATTCTGGTCTCCAGATGTTGTGAAACTTGAAAGGGTACAGAAAAGATTTACAAGGATGTTGCCAGGGTTGGAGGATTTGAGCTATAGGGAGAGGCTGAACAGGCTGGGGCTGTTTTCCCTGGAGTGTCGGAGGCTGAGAGGTGACTTTATAGAGGTTTACCAAATTATGAGGGGCATGGATAGGGTAAATAACCAAAGTCTTCTCCCTGGGGTGGGGGAGTCCAGAACTAGAGGGCATAGGTTAGGGTGAGAGGGGAAAGGTATAAAAGAGACCTAAGGGGCAACTTTTTCATGCAGAGGGTGGTATGTGTATGGAATGAGCTGCCAGAGGAAGTGGTGAAGGCTGGTACAATTGCAACATTTAAGAGGCATTTAGATGGGTATATGAATAGGAAGGGTTTGGAGGGATTTGGGCTGAGCGCTGGCAGGTGGGGCTAGATTGGGTTGGCATGGACGGGTTGGACCGAATGGTCTGTTTCCATGCTGTACATCTCTCTGGCTAAGACTCAATGGGGTGAGAGATTATGGCTTTGTTTGAAAGTTCACCTCAGTAAAACAAGGAGAAAGGGATTCCTATTAATAGTGGAGGAGTTAGAGTTTCAAGTTAAGAGTGTGACAATGCTGTCACTTTTAGAGGTTATTTTGTCTTGGTATTTTTTGAAGATAGGTTATAAGGCAGAGGTGCTGAGCTGTCTCTAAGAAAGTAAAGAAGTTGTGAGGCCTTGGGTTTTTTTTAAAAGTTGGAATCATTAGAAGCTGTCTGGGAGGTGGGGCCAGCTCTCACAGACTCGCCTTTCAATTTTTTTTTACTGTTTAGGTTTAATTTTGAGCAGAAACCTTTGGGGTCTCAAAAGAATTGGAAGCTTTTGTAAAAGTCTTAAAATGTAAAACCTTTTGTGATAATTTGAGTTGGTCACTGAAAAATACATACCTCCTTTTAAAAAGTATTGTTGATCCTTATGAGGATTATAATAAAAGTGGTATTTGACATAAAATGGCATCAGGAATGCAAATACCAGACACAAAAATCCTCTGAGTGAGAGAGACAGTTTACTTCAGAGCATGAAGTTTGGTGTCGAGACCATGGGAATGGCCTTGCATGGGCAAGAGGCGAGGTTGACGTGAGGTCAGGATCGGTGATGTACAAAGTTCAGGTTGGTGAGGTAGTCCTGAACAAACATGTGATCACATGAAAGCTGCAACTTCCCAAACGGGGTGGGAGCAAAACATACCCAGCCCCTCAGAACCTCAGGCAGGGCTGTTTGAACACATGGGATCCTCCTCTTGTGCCCAGAGCATCTCAGCTAAAACTCATCTTCTTCAGGCAGCAACGGCATCGAGGCTACAACATCTGCCGTGTCCATCTTGTCCTCAGGGGTTTATTCAACACTGGGTGGAGGGTGTGAACCCACTGTGTCTGACAGCCTTGCTCGATTTTCTGAGGGACTGGATATGTTTTGATCCTGCCATGTTCATGAGGTTGCAGCTTTCATGTGATTCACATGCTTGTTCAGGACCACCTGAGCTTTGTATGTCTCAGGACCTGACCTCGTGTTGACCATGCCTCTTACCCATTTCCATTGTTCCAACACCGAACCTCTTTCCCGGAAGTAAACTGCCTTTCTCTCGTTTAAAGGAATTTTCTGTCCAGCATTGGTGCTCCTGATGCCGTTTCACTCTTCCCCCAGGTCTGGGAATATGAGATTTAACCCAGTGTGAAGGTTTCTTCCCATTAGCAACTCTGCGGGAGCTATCCCTGTGGTTGCATCAGGCGTGTTCCTATTGTCAAATAGGAACCGAACCGTTTGGTATCTAGTGAAGCTGTAGGCTATTCCTTTCAGCCTGCCTTCAGAATTTGGACTGTTCTTTCTGCCAGATGGCTATAGGTTTGAAATCTGCACCACAGGCCTGGTGGTCAAGATAGCACTGCCACTGGGCAACTCTTTGTGAGTTCCATTCAGCAGATTGCATTCTAACATTTCTTATAACCATTCCACACTTTTAAACCTACATTCTACTTCTGCAAAAATTACTGATAATATTCTTTTAAATCTAATTACAGGTTTGAGAATCCTACAAATGTCCAGACCTGAGTATTACCGATGCTGGATTCGCAGGCCCAAGGCAAACCTGTGGTCCCATGAGGATCCCCAGAACCAAGATCTGACCCTTGACCTGATGTCAATGTGAAACAAAATCAGAATTGACAACAGCGCAAGCCCATGAAGGCTCTACCAGCCCAGGACCTAACCCTGGCCCTGCAGCGGCCCAAACAGTCCAGGACCTAACCCTGGACCTGCAATGAAGCAGCCCTGAGGAGACCTGACCTGTTCCAGGTCCGGTCCCCAATTCCATGGCTACTCAACACCGAGGAGGCCCAGCCCGTCCCAAACTGACTCACTTACCTTCGAGAGGAGCAGACTTGCACCATTGACACCCAGCACAGACAGGAGCAGGAAACCTACCGCTGAGACCCATTCCCAAGGAGACCAGACCAGCCCAGGCCCAAACTCCATCTTCATAGCATTCTGCCCAAGGTGAGGCCCAGTCTGTCCTGAACCGACTCACCTACCTTCCAGAGCAGCAGGTTCGCACATCAACTCCCAGGACCATCCAGATGCAGGTATCCTAAAAGAAAACAGGGAAGATGCGCTGACCTGCAGGTGAGATTGAAACAATGCAGTTTCAAGTCCCACCTCCCCTGCATTCTGCACACAAATGTGCAAGCTATCGAACACAAAATGGACGCAGTCAGAATTAGACTTACCTTCCAGAGGGAACTGAGAGACTGCTGTGTGCTCTGTTTTACGGAGACATGGCTCACTCCTGCAATACCTGACTGTGCCTTGTAAGCTGACGAGTGCTCCATACATCACATGGACTGCACAGGGTCCTCGAGTAAGGCAAAGGGCAGATCAACACCATATCTGTTGGTGCTCAGACACGGTGACCCTGGTGAGCCACTGCTCCCTGGTCCGAGAATAGCTTACAGTGAAATGTTCTCCCTCCACCCTGCTGCACAGGTTCACTGTGCAGTATACATACAAGCCCAGGCAGATGTGAAGAATGCCCTGGATAAAATTTACACCACCACAAATGCTCTGGAGACAAAATTCCCTGAGGCCTTACTCATCATGGCTGGTGACTTCAACCAAGCTGATCTCAAGAGGGTGCTACCAAAATACCACCAACACATCCCACCAAGGGATCAAACAGCCTAGACCCATTGCTGCATAACCATCAAAGACACTACCGCTCCATACTCTGTCTACCCTTTGGAAATTCAGATCACAACACTGTGTTCCTCCTCCCCACTTACAGACAGAAGCTGAAGCTGAAACAGGAGGATCCTTTGAGATTTTGGAGAAGGTTTGTAGCTCAGGTTGTAGATTGGGTTGGTGGTTTGCTCGCTGAGATGTTTTGTCACCATGCTAGGTAACATCATCAGTGAATCTCCGGTGAGGTGTTGGTGCCTTGTCCCATTTGCTATTTATCGGTCTTGGTTTGTGGTGGTGGGTGTTATCATTTCTGGTTCTGTTTCTGAGAGGTTGGTAAATGGGGTCCGAATCTGTACATTTGTTCATGGAGTTCCAGTTTGAATGCCAGACTTTTAGGAATTCCCACCCGTGTCTCTGTTTGGCCTGTCCCAGGCTGGATGTATTGTCCCAGTCGAACTGATGTTCCTCTTTGTCTGTGAGTATGGATACCAGTGAAAGTTGGTCATGTCTTTTGGTGGCTATTGGTGCTCAGGTATCCTGGTGGCTAGCTTCCTGCCCATCTGTCCAATGTAATGTTTGTTGCAGTCTTAACACAGTATTTTCTATATCATGTTCATTACTGGCTACGAGTACAGGGTCCTTTAACTTCATCAGTAGTTGTTTTAGTGTGGCAATGGGTGTTTGAGATATGACGAAATCTCAAGCCGGATTAGTCTGGTGATCATCTCTGAAGTGTTTTTGATGTACGGAAGGGTGGCTAGAGTCTCTGGGTGTGTTGTGTCTTCCTGTTTGGGTCTGTTGTGCAGGAATTGGTTGACTGTGCTTATCGGGTACCCGTTGTTCCTGAATAAATTCTATGGGTGTCTCTCCTCAGCTTCACATAGTTCCAAGGTTTTGCGATGTGTTGTAGCTCATTTGAATAATGTCTTGTTGCAGTTCTGTTTGTGGGTGTTGGGATGGTTGCACTCTGTATCTGTTCTGTGTGTGTGACTTTCCTGTAGACACTGGTCTGCAGCACTCCATTGGCTTTCCATGAAGTCCAAGGAGGGAAGTCCAAGAAGGTTATTGTTCTCTTCCCCTTTGGTGAACTTTATACCGGGTCAAGATGTTGTTTATGTGTTTGTGGGTTTCTTCTAGTTTGTCATCCATATAGCGGTACAAAGCTTGGGCTGGATCGTGGGAAGGGCTGTGAAGGATCCTTCACAGAAAATAGCACAATGCTGGTCTAAAGCAGCAGAAGAGTTTCTCTGGGACTACTTGAATACTTGGAACATATTCAAGTATGCCACCACAGTCATGTACTTCATGAGCAAATGCATAGAAGACTGCGTATCAAATAAGTCAATCCAGGTGTTCCCCAACTGGAAACCTTGAATGAATTGAAAAATCCATTGCCTACTGGAGACCAAGCATGCAGCATTGAAGTGCGATGACCCAGACCTATACAGGAAATCCAGACATGATATGCTCAAAGCCATCAGGGGTGCCAAGACACAAAAATGGACTAAGTTAGAGGCCCAAACCAACCATATGGACACCTGCGGCCTGTGGTAAGGCCTACACGACAAAACAGGATACAAATTGAAGTATAACAAGATAGCAGACAAAAGCACTTACCCCCCTGATGCACTCAATGCTTTGTTTACTCAGTTTGAGCAAAATGCTAGTGTCACTGTGTCACCTGACCCGACACCACCCCAGACACACCTGTTCCCTCGGCCACTGCTGCGGACTTCAGATTTGTCTTCCTGAGAGTCAACCCAAGGATAGTGACAGGCCCAGACTGAATCCCTGGTCACGCACTCTGATCCTGTGCAGAGCAGCTGGCAGAGGTATTCACCGACATCTTCAGCCTGTCCCTCCTACAAGCCGGAGTCCCTACCTGCTTCACGAAGACCACCATCATTCCAGTACCAAAGAAAGCACATGCAACATGCCTTAATGACTACTGACAAGTGGCCTGACCTCCATAATTATGAAGTGCTTTTACAGGCTGGTCATAACCCACATCAACCCCAGTCTTCCAGCCTGCCTCGATCCCCTACAGTTTGCCTACTGTTGTAACAAGTCCACAGCACTCACCATTTCCCTAGCCCTACACTACCTCTGTAACATCCGGATATCAAGAGCACCTATGCCATTCTCCTATTCATTGACTACAACTCTGCCTTCAACACCATATTTCCTTCCATACTGATCTCAAAACTCCATGATCTTGGTGTCAGCTCTGTCCTCTGCAACTGGATCCTCAGCTTCCTGACCCACAGACCGCAATCAGTGAAGATAGGTAACTGTACCTCCTCAACACTCGAGCTCGCCAAGGATGCTTCCTCAGCCTCCTTCTGTAACCTGGTACACCCATGACTGTGTTGTCAAATTCCAAATGAACACCATCTACAAGTTTGCTGATGACATGACCGTGGCAGGTTGGGTATCTAACAATGACAAGTTAGAATACAGAAAGGAGATGGAGAGCTTGGTGACCTGGTGCAATAAGAACAACCTCTCTCTCAGCGTTGGCAAAACAAAAGAATGATCATTGACTTCAGGAATAAAGGAGGAGGACACACCTCCATCTACATCAACGGAACTGAGGTTGAAAGGGGGGAAGAAGGTCAAGTTCCATGGAGTGACAATAGTTGACAACCTGTCCTGGACCTCCCACATAGATGCAACGGTCAAGAAGGCACACAACACCTCCTAATCCTCAGGTGGCTTAGGAAATTTGGCATGCCCCCACAGACCCTCTCCAACTTTTACAGCTGCACTATAGAAAGCACGTGGTTCAGGTACACGATATCCTAGTACAGCGATTGCTCCACCCAGGACCATAAGAAGCTACAGGAGGTTGTGTGCACAGCCCAGACCATGACAGAAGCTAACCTCCCATCCACAGACTCCATTTCCACTTCTCATTGCCATGGAAAGGCTGCCAACATTGTCAAAGACCCCTCCCACCCCGGTAATGATCTCTCACAACCTGTTCAGTCAGGCAGAAGATACAGAAGCTTCAACAGATGCACCAACAGGTTCATGAACAACTCTTTCCCTTGCTGTTATTAGATTGCTGATTGGACTCTAACTTTCAACTAATGTGGATCAAATCAATCATCAGTTCCCTCATTCCAATTAGTGGGTATTTTGGATCTTCTGTGGTATGGCTTAGTCCACATTGTAACTCTGGCATATCTTTTCTGTACCATGAAATATATGACTAAATTTTTATAACAGTATCCTTCATCAGAACTGAAGACTGAAAGATAAACATGAATTTACATACACATGAAGTTGTATTCTGCTTGTTAAAGATGTCGGGTCTTCTTTCACAGTTTATCCAATCTTTCCAATCTCCTCAAGGAATTCAGGCATGAGCTTCACTGGTGATAGAGTAGGGGTGTTGATCCCCAGACTCATCCTCTCCCGTCAGCTCTCTTTTTTTTTCTTCTTTTTAGTTTAGTGCTTTTTCTTTTCTCTTTCTTTTTTCTTTGTTTTCTTTTCTTTCACACCTGGAGAGCGGTCAGTGAAGGAGGAGGCCTCCTGTGGCAGCAACAGTAGGATGAGCTGGAAACAGCTTCCATCCCAGGCTGGGGTCTCCCACTGAGCAAACAGCAGGTCCCAGGCTGACACTCCCAATCTGGACTAGCAAGCTGGGCCGAGGGTCCAGGTCCACAGCTGGGCCCCAGGTGCCAGAAGAAGAAATGGTGGTCTCGGCACAATGTAGTGGTCTCCTGGTATGACAGTCTTGTTCTGGTGTACAGTTCTCTTCCTGTGTGAAGGTCTTCTTTGTCTTTGGCTTCCAGGTATTCCAGAGGCAGTCTCATCCAGGAGTGGGGGTCTTGACCTGGTATGGTAGTCTTCTTCAATGGAGGCTTCCAGCCCAGTGTCCCAGCATGCCGGTCTTGTCCCAGAATGGCAGTCTTGTCTCCGGATGAAGGTCTCATCCCGGATTTGCGGTCTCATCCTGGAATTGCGGTCTCATCCTGGATTTACGGTCTCGTCCCGGAATGGCGATCTTGTCTCGCGATGACAGTCTCATCCCCAAATTACAGTCTCATCCTGGAATTGTGGTCTTGTCCCGGAGTTGTGGTCTCGCCCCGACTGCATCATTCCTTAATCAGCTTTCCCTGAGACCAGGCGGAGTAAACGGAACTATGATTAACTTAATTTTGCTTCTTTTTATTATTATGTATGACTTCTGTCATTGATGTAGGCACTGTGGCGGGGTGACTTATAAAACCTTGCATTATATTTTTCTTGTAGAAGTGTACATGACAATAAATTTCTATTCCATTAAATTCAGCTGTTAATGTGGTAATTTATATCATTCTGTTCAACCATGCATCCAGTAAAGGAGCTAAATTAAACTTCAAACAAGTGTAACTTTTATTTTGTTTGCTTTTCTAATTGTTTTAATAACTGCTTAGCACTTGTCAAAGCCGAGTTTGAAAATAATTATCTATGTAAACAACTTTATTTATCACGTCATACATCTATTTTCCAAGATTTTAGAGTTGGAGTTGTTCAATGCTTTAACATTCTTAGGACAGCAGGTTTATGAACGACTCTAAGCAATAATCTAAATATAAATAGTCCGTCATCCACAATGTTTGTTTACTCCGTCCCTGTGACATGTCTCAAACCAAATGTTAAATGCAGAAGTTACGTTTCTGGAGCATCCAAAAACAGTCTGTTGATGTAATAACCAGAATGTCTGCTTTCTCCTTGAGAATGACAGACAGTTGAACATATCTGTAAACCACATGCAAGCTGCATTGTTGGAGCTGCCCTGCCCTTCCTGCTCACCATTTGTTCTGCATATTAAAGATGTGATCATGTTCAGCTGCCTTCAGGGCCTGGAGAACTGCTGGTGTTCTCCTGAGCTGTGGTGACTTTTCAGTTAATAAAAGCATGGCCAAAGTATGGATCTCATGACTTCATTCTGAGATCCTCCTGCAGTGTATGGCATCGGGACTTAGGAAGTAGGAACATAAGAATGGGAGCTGGCTATTCGGCTCAGCGAGCCCCTTCTGCCATTTAATATGCTTATGGCTGATTCAACATTTCAATGCCTTCAAGCCATAAGATCTGCAGAATCCTTTTATACCATTACCATTCAGAAACCTATCAATCTTTATTTTAAACATCCAATCTCTGCTTTAAACATAGTGCATACATAAAGCAGTAATGTAGCAGGTCCTAAACATCCTGGCAATGTCACTCAATGTTGTGCAGTACTGTCATGTTCTTCAGGCTCACAGGTTGGAGGCATGCCTGCTGTCTGGATCAGTTCTGCTCTTCCTTTTTCCATTGTTCATGACCTTGTCCTGGTGCTAGAGGCTAAAATGTTAGTGGATGTGTCATTTGTCATAGAGTCATAGAATCCCCAGAGCGTGGAATCAGGCCATTCGGCCCATCAAGTCCATACTGACCCTGCGAAAACCATCCCACCTAGACCCTCCCATCCCAATCCCTGTAACCCAGCATTTACTGTGGCTAATCCACCCAGTCTGCACATCCCTGGACACTATGGGAGACTCAGCATGGCCAATCCACCTAACCTGCATATCATTGGACTGTGGGAGGAAACTGGAGCCCCTGGAGGAAAATCACGCAAACATGAGGAGAATGTGCAAACTCGCCTGAAGGTGGAATCAAACCTGGGTCCCTGGCACTGTGAGGCAGCAGTGCTAACCACCGAGCCACCATGCCATCCCAACTGTCCATTGTTGTGCACAATTTGTAGCTCACTTTCCTCTGAATCACACTGTTTTAGGATCATGTTCCACTCCAGAACTTGAGAACAAAAATCATGGAAGACAACCTACTGCAGGAATGCTGCAATGTCAGAGCTGTTGTCCTTTGGAGGTAGGCAAGGGAGAGAGGGATGTACGTGAGGCTAAGATGGAGGTAACTGCGGGAGATTTGGAGCTGAGTGACAGTGAGTTGGAGGTTGGTAATGGAGAGATGGAGAATCTAACAAAAGCTCTGAGACATGTCTCAACTAGTTTAGTTTGTGAAACTTGGTTGGCATGGATGAGTTGGGTCTCTGTGCTGTTTGACTCAATGACTCTCTGCTGTCGGATATATGATGGGGACATGGCACATTGAGAACTGTGAGATACAGTAGATATCAGGGGTCATGTGAAGATGCTTTTACTGACATGAACCACCCACATAAATTCATCAAGTTTCTTCTAGCACTTACCCGGTCGCTGGCCATAAATGTTGACTTTCCAGGCTTCGAATTGAACTTGAGGGACTCCAAGTCCTGTGGGGAACCAATCCCTCTTCCCGTGTCAGCTCCATCACATCTGTGAACCTTGGATCCTTTCCCATATCAATAACAACCGCTTTGTCTGTGCATTTCAGACTTGTAGCCAGTGCCCAGTGCAGGATGTGAATCCAGTTCCCTGTTTGTAGGGAAGACTCGCTGCATTGCAGATTTTTGGTGCATGCAACTGGGGCTCAGACAGCAGCTCAGATCTCGCTCAAACGAGCATGACACTTTAATTAGGAAGGCAGTGTAAAGTTTGCAGAGGGTGGAATGGGACATTGTGAAACATGACCTGAAGATCCACCTTTCTGGATTTTTAGAGCAAGTGATTCAGAGTCTTTCTATTCGGGTTGTTTGTGTTGCTGTGAATGTGCAGCTGAGCAGCTAATCTGAATGATAACATTGGAAAGCAGTGAGTGGACTCAGTGACAGGGAGCTGAGCTGCAGGTAGCTCATAGTCTTCATTCAGCAGGGAGAAGACCATGATAATGGTATTACAATATGCCATCAGGATGTTCTGGAGGACTTTCAAAGAACAAAGAAAACTACAGCACTGGAACAGACCCTTCGGCCCTCCAAGACTGCGCTGATCCACATCCTCTATCTAACCAGTTGCCTATTTTCTCAGGGTCTGTATCACTCTGTTCCCTGCCCATTCATGTATCTGTCCGGATACATCTTAAATGACACTATCATGGCCGCCTCTACCACCTCTGTTCCAGGCAACCACCACCCTCTGTGTAAAGAACTTTCCAGGCATATCTCCGTTAAATTTTTCCCCTTTCACTTTGAACTCATGACCCCTAGTAATTGAGTCCCCCACTCTGGGAAAAAGCTTATATACCTGATTAGATTAGATTACAGTGTGGAAACAGGCCCTTTGGCCCAACAAGTCCACACCGACCCGCCGAAGCGAAACCCACCCATACCCCTACATTTACCCCTTACCTAACACTATGGGCAATTCAGTATGGCCAATTCACCTGACCCTGCACATCTTTTGGACTGTGGGAGGAAACCGGAGCACCCGGAGGAAACCCACGCAGACACGGGGAGAACGTGCAAACTCCACACAGTCAGTCGCCTGAGGCGGGAATTGAACCCGGGTCTCTGGCGCTGTGAGGCAGCAGTGCTAACCACTGTGCCACCGTGCCGCTTCTTGCTATCCACCCTGTCTATACCACTCACGATTTTGAAGACCTCAATCAGGTCACCACTCCACCTCCGTCTTTCTAAAGAGAATAATCCTAATCTATTCAACCTCTCTTCACAACGAGCATCCTCCATATCAGACAACATCCTGGTAAACCTACTCTGCACCGTCTCCAAAGCATCCACATCCTTTTGGTAATGTGGTGACCAGAACTGTGCGCAGTATGTGGCCAAACCAAAGTCCTCTACAACTGTAACATGACCTGCCAATTCTTGTACTCAATACCCCGTCTGATGAAGGAAAGCATGCCGTGTGCCTTCATGACTGCTCTGTCGACCTGCGTTGCTATATTTAGGGAGCAATGGACCTGAACACCCAAATCTCTCTGTACATCAATCTTCCCTACGGCCTATGGCCGTACTAGTCTGAAAAACACCCAATCTCATCTGATCTCGCAAGCTAAGCAGACTCAGGCCTGGTCAGTACTTGGATGGGAGACTGCCTGGGAATACCAGATGCAGTACGCTTTAAAAAAAAGCAGCATGGTGGCTCAGTGGTTAGCACTGCTGCCTCACAGCAACAGGGTCCCAAGTTCAATTCCAGCATTGAGAAACTGTGTGAAGTTTGCACATTCTCCCTGTGTCTGCATAGGTTTCCTCCAGGTGCTCCAGTTTCCTCCCACAGTCCAAAGATGTGCAGGTTAGGTGAATTGGCCATGTGAAATTGCCCGTAGTGTTAGGTGCATTAGTCAGAGGGAAATGAGTCTGGGTGGGTTACTCTTGGGAGGGTCGGTGTGGCCTGGTTAGGCCGAAGGGTCTGTTTCCACACTGTAGGGAATCTAATCTAATCTCAAAAAAGATCATGTCCATATTGAAATACAGTCATGCAGCAGTGTAGAGATATGCCATTCAGTATCTCTGGGTCCTAAGGCCTAGTTTTGTGCCCCACTTGCTCCAGAGGTGTGTCATAATATCTCTGAATCAGTCCATTAGAAAATATCTAGAAACTGCTGCCTCACAGTTCCAGGGACCCAATTTTGATTCCACCATTGGGCAAGTTTACATATGGTCCTCGTGCTTGAGCACGTTTATTCCAGGTGCTCCGGTTTCCTCCCACAGTTCAAAGATATGCAGCTTAGGTGGATTGGCTATGCTAAATTTCCCATAGTGTCCAGGGATGAGCATTGTTCTATAGTTGGGTCTATGGAAAGTTATTCCTAGGTGTTATCAGCTGTAACTTCATTAGATAAATGTCTCCAAAGAGTTACTTTTGCAAATCTGTGGAGAGAACAAATTATTTCCTCTTCAAATGTACATGCTGCGTGTGTTGAGTATTTGTCACTGATTGGGTGGAGAGGTATAGATGTCCACAGGATGTTAGCAGTGGTGTTGCAAAAGGTCAAGGATAAATGGCAGCATTTCTCCTGGATATGATGATGATTATTCAGAATATAATCCACAGCACCCAGTAATCTGAAGATGCAACATGTCTATTGTTACTCATGTTCTTAAAGCTGGAGTTATTGTAAACTCACTTCAATTAATCTGGGCAATACATGACCTTATTCACAGAGCACTGGGTTGTAAACTGATTGACTGGTGAGAAGGAACCTATCACAGCTCCAAACCTCACTGCGTTCACTTGTGCAGTGATGCAGGATGGATGTTCGTTTTTTGACTGGAAGTCTGTCTCCATACATTCAGTAATAAAATCAGGCATGAAGTGCAGCCTCAGGTGGTAATTCTTAATGAATTGCAGGCCGTGGGTTCAGGTAGACCGACAGTGCTTCTGTAAAATTATATTCTGGCATTCTGCCTTTGGGTCCATTGAAATTCTTGAACTATTTCCCTATTCCTCTTCCCAAGATATGCCTAGCAATATTGTTCTATAACAATTAATCATATGGAAACAAACCTCCTGCGATAGGTCTGTGAGATGTCTCACACTATAATTCTATTTTAGCATGAGCTTGTCAATAATTCACACAACTTATGCATTTTAAACAAATCAAACCGAATGAATTCTTGCTCTGTTCTTCTAGAAAGGATGAAAATGCCTCAGTTCCACAGAGTTGATGGACGTCACAATAAACCTGCTGGAACTTTCATTCTATAAAAACTGTCTGTTCACTTTATTTGCACAACAAGGCATAAAGCTGCAACATCACCACAGAGCTGGCAGTTAATGTACACGGCTTTGTGACTGGTTTGTTTGAACTGTCTGTGCAGAGTTTATACATTCTCCCCGTGTCTGCATGGGTTTCCTCCGGGTGCTCCGATTTCCTTTCACAGTCCAAAGATGTGCAGGTCAGGTGAATTGGCCATGCTAAATTGCCCAGAGCATTAGTTGCATTAGTCAGAGGGAAATGGGTCTGGGTGGGTTACTCTTCGGAGGGTCGGTGTGGACTGGTTGGGCCGATGGGCCTGTTTCCACACTGTAGCCTAATCTAAACTGTGGGTATTATTGAGTGTCCCTCTTTTTGAAACACTCATTGAGTGTAAGGTAAAGACTGTCCCAAACATCTTGAAGAAGCAACTGAGATTAGTATAATCTCCTAATCAGATGCAACATTGTCACGATTATAAGTTTGAAAGCGGATATAGCAACAACATTGATGCGTGAATTACACCATCTTACATGGTGGAACGCGTTCCTGTAATGACACTCACAGAAGACAGATGACTGTGGGGGCGGTGTGAGCAATGTCTGCACCTTCTTGGTCTACGTGTATTGTGATGGGCTACCCGTTCTGTACCCGTAATGCATCAAGTGCGGACTTGCAAGTTCTGGGGCTGGGTGTGGGTTCATTGTCAGTAAGATTTTGTTTGAAAACAGCAGTAGTGGCTGCAGGGAAATTCAGACCCTGGAAACTGGTTAGAACAAAGAAAAATTGGTAACAATGTATGCATCATCAATATCTCCCCGGTACAGACTTAGAACATTTTCAAAATGTGATGTCAGGCTGTGCTTTAAGGCTTACGAAAGGCTGGGTGCACTGAAAGCTAGTTAAAGTGTGTAATTTAAAGAAGAAAATTGTCAGTTAATTTGCAAATAACCATAATTTCAGAAATTTATTTCTCATTTCAAGAACTGTTCTCTTTGAGGAAATGGCTGTTGAAACATGTTTCTCTGCAGCTTCTCATCCCTGACTGTGATTGAAGCAATTCTATAAAGACTTTGTAGAAATTCATAGCCTGGAAAGATACCATTGCATTCTTACTGCCCAACAAAGGGGTCACTCAGCATCATCCCAACTTCCAGCTCTTAGTCCATAGCTTTGTAGGTGACAGCACTTCAAGTGTGCATCCTTTGTAAATGTTATGGCAAACTCTGCCTCCTCCTTTCAAACACCCTTGGGGTAAATAAACACCCCTTCCCTAAATTTCCTCTAAACATCCTATCCCAATTGATTATTTCAATTTAGTATCATATAATCCCTACAGCACAGAAAGAGGTCATTCAGCCCATCAATTGTGCACCAAGCCACCAAGGTTGAAAGGGTTGTTAAGAAGGCGTATGGTATGTTGGCTATCATTAGCAGGGGGATTGAGTTTAAGAGCTGTGAGGTTATGCTGCAGCTCTGTAGAGCCCTGGTTAGACCACACATGGAATATTGTGTTCAGTTCAGGTCACCTCATTTTGGGAAGAATGAAGATGCTTTCGAGAAGGTGCAGAGGAGATTCACCAGGATTCTGCCTGGACTGGGTGGCATGTCTTAGGAAGAAAGGTTGAGAGACCTGGGGCTTTTCTCATTGGAGTGAAGAAGGATGAGAGGTGACTTGATAGAGGTGTACAAGATGATGAGAGGCATAGTTGAAATGGATAGCCAGAGACTTTTTCTCATGGCCGGAAGTGTCTTTCACAAGGGGGCATAATTTTAAGGTAGTTGGAGGAAGATTTAGAGGAGAGCTCAGAGATAGGTTCTTTACACAGAGAGTGGTGGGTGTGTGGTATGCATTGCCAACAGTGGTAGTAGAGTCAGATACACCAAGGAGAAAGTGAGGTCTGCAGATGCTGGAGATCAGAGCTGAAAATGTGTTGCTGGAAAAGCGCAGCAGGTCAGGCAGTATCCAGGGAACAGGAGAATCGATGTTTCGGGCATAAGCCCTTCTTCAGGAATGAGGAAACTTTGTCCAGCAGGCTAAGATAAAAGATAGGGAGGAGGGACTTGGGGGAGGGGCGTCGGAAATGTGATAGGTGGAAAGAGGTCAAGGTGAGGGTGATAGGTCAGACTGGGGTGGGGGCGGAGAGGTCAGGAAGAAGATTGCAGGTTAGGAAGGCGGTGCTGAATTCGATAGATTTGACTGAGACAAGGTGGGGGGAGGGGAAATGAGGAAACTGGTGAAATCCGAGTTCATCCCTTGTGGTTGGAGGGTTCCTAGGCGGAAGATGAGGCGCTCTTCCTCCAACCGTCGTTTTGTTGTGGTCTGGCGATGGAGGAGTCAAAAGACCTGCATATCCTTGGTGGAGTGGGAGGGGAGTTGAAATGTTGAGCCACAGGGTGGTTGGGTTGGTTGGTACGGGTGTCCCAGAGGTGTTCTCTGAAACGTTCCGCAAGTAGCCGGCCTGCCTCCCCAATATAGAGGAGGCCACATCGGGTGCAGAGGATGCAATAGATAATGTGTGTGGAGGTGCAGGTGAATCTGTGGCGGATATGGAAGTTTCCTTTGGGGCCTTGGAGGGAGGTGAGGGGGGAGGTGTGGACGCAAGTCTTGCACCTCCTGCGGTTGCAGGGGAAGGTGCCGGGAGTGGAGGTTGGGTTGGTGGGGGGTGTGGACCTGACGAGGGAGTCACGGAGGGAGTGGTCTTTACGGAATGCTGATAGGGGAGGGGAGGGAAATATATCCTTGGTGGTGGGGTCCGTTTGGAGATGGCGGAAATGACGGCGGATGATGCGCTGTACATGGAGATTGGTGGGGTGGTAGGTGAGGACCAGTGGGGTTCTGTCCTGGTGGCGGTTGGAGGGGCGGGGCTCAAGGGCGGAGGAGCGGGAAGTGGAAGAGATGCGGTGGAGGGCATACATGGAGATTGGTGGGGTGGTAGGTGAGGACCAGTTGGGTTCTGTCCTGGTGGCGGTTGGAGGGGCGGGGCTCAAGGGCGGAGGAGCGGGAAGTGGAAGAGATGCGGTGGAGGGCAAACCCAGATGGCCTCCTTCTTCAAGGACCGCAATTTCCCCCCCGACGTGGTCGACGATGCCCTCCACCACATCTCTTCCACTTCCCGCTCCTCCGCCCTTGAGCCCCGCCCCTCCAACCACCACCAGGACTGAACCCCACTGGTCCTCACCTACCACCCCACCAATCTCCATGTACAGCGCATCATCCGCCATCATTTCCGCCATCTCCAAACGGACCCCACCACCAAGGATATATTTCCCTCCCCTCCCCTATCAGCATTCCGTAAAGACCACTCCCTCCGTGACTCCCTCGTCAGGTCCACACCCCCCACCAACCCAACCTCCACTCCCGGCACCTTCCCCTGCAACCGCAGGAGGTGCAAGACTTGCGTCCACACCTCCCCCCTCACCTCCCTCCAAGGCCCCAAAGGAAACTTCCATATCCGCCACAGATTCACCTGCACCTCCACACACATTATCTATTGCATCCTCTGCACCCGATGTGGCCTCCTCTATATTGGGGAGACAGGCCGGCTACTTGCGGAGCGTTTCAGAGAACACCTCTGGGACACCCGGACCAACCAACCCAACCACCCTGTGGCTCAACATTTCAACTCCCCCTCCCACTCCACCAAGGATATGCAGGTCTTTTGACTCCTCCATCGCCAGACCACAACAACACGACGGTTGGAGGAAGAGCGCCTCATCTTCCGCCTAGGAACCCTCCAACCACAAGGGATGAACTCGGATTTCACCAGTTTCCTCATTTCCCCTCCCCCCACCTTGTCTCAGTCTAATCCATCGAATTCAGCACCGCCTTCCTAACCTGCAATCTTCTTCCTGACCTCTCTGCCCCCACCCCAGTCTGACCTATCACCCTCACCTTGACCTCTTTCCACCTATCACATTTCCGACGCCCCTCCCCCAAGTCCCTCCTCCCTATCTTTTATCTTAGCCTGCTGGACAAAGTTTCCTCATTCCTGAAGAAGGGCTTATGCCCGAAACGTCGATTCTCCTGTTCCCTGGATGCTGCCTGACCTGCTGCACTTTTCCAGCAACACATTTTCAGCTCAGATACACCAAGGATGTTTAAGCAACTCTTTGATAGGCACATGATAGTTTAGTATGCAGGTTAGTCTGCATACTAAAAGGCCAGCCCAACATTGAGGGCCGAAGGACCTGTACTGTTCTATAACCCTCTGAAGACTCCCACCCAGACCCAGCCTCCACCCTGTCCCTGCATTTAACATAGCTAATCCACCTATCCTGCACATCTTAGACTGTGGGAGCATCCAGTGGAAATTTGTGCAGACACAGGGAGAATGTGCAAACTCAAAACAAACAGTCTACACCTGGAACTGAGCGGAGGCCCCTGATGCTGTGAGGTAGCGGTGCGAACCACTGAGTTGCCGTGCAGTGCTTCTTCAGTGTTGTTCCTTGATTGCTAAAACTGTTTTCAAGAATTCAGTGGCAAACATAAATTTATTCAATGATTCTTAACTCTTTAAAGTCTGTACAAAACCTGAACAGGATATATTTCGCTCCATCTATAAACTCCTCCTAGCAAACAAATAACACTCTTCACTGCTAGCCTCCAGGCTCTGTACCACAACCTTTCTTTATCTCAATAATGTTTACTATTACAATCTTACTAAGTTCATTGCACCCATGAACTCATTTTTCTGTTTGTCATCGGTACACAAATATCCTTTGTATACTAATAGGGTAGGCAGGACCTGTAGTGATGAGAGTTAAGGTTTAAGGTTATGATGTTTCATCATAACTGAATATGATTGAGATGAAACAGGTTTGAGGCAGGTCCTGAGACAGGGAAAGTAGGGAATTGGGGAAAGTCTGAGAATTGGAAGCCTTTTAGAATTCGACAAAAGAGAACAAAACATTTGATTGAAAGTAAGAAAGTAGGTACAAGAGTAAAATTGCAATGAATTTAAAAACCGACTATAAAAGCTTCTAAAAATATGCAAAGATAAAAGATTAGTAAAGACAAATGTAGGTTCCTAACTGACAGAATCTGAGTAAGTTAAATGGGCAACAAAGAAATGGCAGAAGGTTGAATACATATTTTGTTTCTCTCTTCAGTGAAGGAGGTAAAAATAACAGTGTCAAAAATAATGTTAGGGAATCCAGGTTTAGTGAAAGAATCATTTTCAAGGAAATCAGTATTAGTAAGAAAATAATGTTGGGGAAAGTAATTAGGTTAAATCAGACCTGGTCATTTTATGTCCCGCGGGCCATATCCGGCCCTCTAGTCATTCCTGTCATGAGGTCAATCTTAAATTAGAACATAAATGAAAAAGTATTTATACCATGCATGCAATACAACTGTGTTGCTTTTGTTTTGAAATGGATGCTTTTTTTATTTACGTATGGACGCACAAGGCTTTTATGAGAAAGTTGCAGCTTCCCTCAAGCCAAATGGAGGACAACATTCTCACCCACTTGCCAACACTGAAGGAAGCCACACCTTCAGCTGATCACCTCCACAGGTACTTATCTTTGTTAGAAGCACTGCATGGTGAATTTTCAAGGCGATTTCAAGACTTTAAAATGGTTGAGAATGAAATGCACATAATTTTTTTCCCCATTGACATGCAATGTGGAGAATGCACCTAATGATGTTCAGCTTGAACTCATTGACCTGCAGTCTGACACACTTCTGGCAGAGTACTTTAAGTCAGTCTCACTGCTTGATTTTTACTCTTCCCTCAAAGAGGAGAACATGAGGAGGCATGCTTAGAAGATTCTAGTCCTCTTTGGATCTACCTATATATGTGAACAGACATTCTCAGTGATGAGGTTCAACAAATCCAAATCCCGATCCTCTATTACTAATGATCACTTCTCAGCTGTCCTTTGCATATCCACCTCAGACATTCAACCAGATTTCAGTGCATTTGTTTAAGCCCAAAACAGACTGGAAGTTTCTCACTAAACAAGTAAAATGAACTGAAAAACATCAAAAGCACTTATTGCTTTTTGTATAGAGTTGTTTGTTGTTTGTAATACTGAACAATAATGAAACAACTTTTCATTATTGGTTTGTGAGATTAACATGTTAAAAATAAAATGAAATTCTGAAATTATTGTTTTTACTGTTTATTTCTTCTATATTTGACCTACTCCACAATTTCATAACTTCATATTGTAACTGAATATCCTTATTCTTTTGATTGTATGTTTCAGTGCCAAACTATATAATTTAGTACTTTTTACAATGGGAGAAAATTAATACTGAGCAGAATTATGTTCAACTTATTGTTGCCCTACAACACAACTCAGGTTTCTCATCTGGCCCCTTGGAAGAATTAATTGCCTACCCCGGGTTAAAGGCTGAACAAATCATCAGAGCTTGATAATCTACATTTCAATACGAAAGAAAGTGGCCCTCTAAAATATTGAATCTATTGGTTGCCATCTTCCAAAATTCTTTAGTCTCTGGAGTGGCTCCTACAGTTGGGAAGGTGTCAAATTTAAAAAGAACAGAAAGAGAAAAGCAGAGCATTACAGAGCAGTTAGCCTGACATCAGCAGCAGGGAAAATGCTTGACTGACAATAGGACATTGGAAAAGCTTCAACAGGATTGGACAAACACAGGATGGGTTTATAGAACATAGAACATAGAAGAATACAGCGCAGTACAGGCCCTTTGGCCCTCGATGTTGCGCCGATCCAAGCCCACCTAACCTACACTAGCCCACTATCCTCCATATGCCTATCCAATGCCCGCTTAAATGCCCATAAAAAGGGAGAGTCCACCACTGCTACTGGCAGGGCATTCCATGAGCTCACGATTTACTGAGTAAAGAATCTACCCCTAACATCTGTCCTATACCTGCCACCCTTTAATTTAAAGCTATGCCCCCTCGTAATAGCTGACTCCATACGCGGAAAAAGGTTCTCGTGGTCAACCCTATCTAAACCCATAATCATCTTGTACACCTCTATCAAGTCACCCCTAAACCTTCTTTTCTCCAATGAAAACAACCCCAAGTGCCTCAGCCTTTCCTCATACGATCTTCCTACCATACCAGGCAACATCCTGGTAAACCTCCTCTGCACCCGTTCCAGTGCCTCCACATCCTTCCTATAGTATGGCGACCAAAACTGCACACAATACTCCAGATGCGGCCGCACCATAGTCTTATACAACTGCAACATGATCTCAGGACTCCGGAACTCAATTCCTCTACCAATAAAAGCCAGTACGCCATATGCCTTCTTCACCGCACTATTTACCTGGGTGGCAACTTTCAAAGAGCTGTGTACATGGACACCAAGATCCCTCTGCTCATCCACACTACCAAGTATCCGACCATTAGCCCAGTACCCCATCTTTTTGTTACTCTTACCAAAGTGAATCACCTCACACTTAGCTACATTGAACTCCATTTGCCACCTTTCTGCCCAGTTCTGCAGCTTATCTATATCCCGCTGTAACCTTACACATCCTTCCTCACTGTCAACAACTCCTCCGACTTTCGTATCATCCGCAAACTTGCTCACCCAACCTTCTAGCCCCTCCTCCAGGTCATTTATAAAAATGGCAAACAGCAATGGTCCCAAAACAGATCCTTGCGGAACACCGCTAGTAACTGCACTCCAAGATGAACCTTTACCATCAACTACTACCCTCTGTCTTCTTCCAGCCAGCCAATTCCTAATCCAAACCTCCAACTCACCCTCAATGCCATACCTCCTTATTTTTTGAAGTAGCCTTCCACATCTACCGCTTTCCCCTTGTCCACCTCCTTAGTCACCTTCTCAAAGAATTCAATAAGGTTTGTGAGGCACGACCTGCCCTTCACAAAACCATGCTGACTATCCTTGATCACATTATTCCTATCCAGATGTTCATAAATCCTATCCCTTACAATTCTCTCTAAGACTTTGCCCACAACAGAAGTGAGACTCACCGGCCTAGGGTTATCCCTACTCCCCTTCTTGAACAAGGAAACCACATTTGCTAGCCTCCAGTCTTCTGGCACTACTCCTGTAGACAACGAGGACATAAAAATCAAGGCCAATGGCTCTGCAATCTCCTCCCTTGCTTCCCAGAGAATCCTAGGATAAATGCCATCAGGCCCAGGGAACTTATCTATTTTCACCCTTTCCAGAATTTCCAACACCTCTTCCCTACATACCTCAAAGCCATTCATTCTACTTCATTGTGACTCAGTATTCACATCGGCAACAATGTCCTGTTCCTGAGTGAATACTGACGAAAAGTATTCATTCAGTGTCTCCCCAATCTCTTCAGCCTCCACACGCAACTTCCCACTACTATCCTTGACTGGACCTATTCCTACCCTAGTCATTCTTTTATTCCTGACATACCTATAGAAAGCCTTAGGGTTTTCCCTAATCCCACCAACTATGGACTTTTCATGTCCCCTCCTTGTTGCTCTTAGCTCTCTCTTCAGGTCCTTCCTGGCTATCTTATAACTCTCAATTGCCCCAATTGAATCTTCGCGCCTCATCTTTACATAGGCCGCCCTCTTCCATTTAACAAGGGATTCCAATTCCTTATTAAACCACGGCTCCCTCACACGACCCTTTCCTCCCTGCCTGACAGGTACATACTTATCAAGGACACTCAATAGTTGCTCCTTGAACAAGCTCCACATATCAATTACTATCACCATTGTTAACAGCTAACCCGAGAATGCAACTTTAAAAAAAAGGGTTTTGTGATTTACACATGAAAGAAGTGAAACTATCACTGTATTCTAACAGATGAAAGGCTTAACAGACAATCAATTTTTCAATGTATAATTTCAGTTACATCACACTGCAAATTTTTGCTATAAATTCTGTGTTACAATCGAGCCCTCCACAATCACCTGATGAAGGAGCGTCGCTCCGAAAGCTAGTGTGCTTCCAATTTAACCTGTTGGACCATAACCTGGTGTTGTGATTTTTAACTTTGTACACCCCAGTCCAACACCGGCATCTCCAAATCATGATACTGGGGATGACAATGACCTCCTATGAGGAGAGATTGACTTGACTGGGCCTGTATTCAATAGAGCTTAGAAAGATCAGAGGGGATCTGCTTTAAACATAAAATTCTAGCCCAGCTGGACAGACGAGATGCAGGGCAGATGTTTCTCCTGGTTAAAGAATCTAGAACCGGGGGACACATTCTCAATATACAAGGTAGACCACTTCGGATTGATATGAGGAAACAATTCCTCACCCAGAGGGTACTGAAACTCTGGAATTTTCTACCACAGAAGGCTGTGGAGGCCAATTCACTGAACATATTCAAGAAAGAGATCAATACATTTTTATTGATGGTATCAAGAGGAGAAAGCAGGAATATGACATTGAAATAGAGAATCAGCTATGATCATATTGAATGGCAAAGCAGGTTTGAAGGGGTGAATGGCCTACTTGTGCTCCTAGTTTCTATGTTTTTTTTACTGTGGTCCAGTCTATAATTTCTATGAAAGAACAAATGGGAAGGTCTGTATTTAGGTGGGCAGAAGGGCAATCAAATGACGAAAGAGTTGATGGCCCGAGAGAAAAAGAGATGGTAATGAGGGAGGTAAAGGAACAAAACTTCTATTAAAGAAAAACTTGAAACATTAACTGTGCTTTCTCTTCACAGATGCTGCCAGAGCTGATGAGTTTCTCCAGCAATCTCTGTTTTAATAACAAAAGATAGGTCTGGACGGCAACGGTAGAGTCATTACTAGTGCACGTCTAACAAAAGTTGTGATTTGGAATTGTTCAACTTGCTGCTGAGACTGGAAAGTTAGACGTGTAATTGAAAAAGATGTAATTTCTTAGGTTTGCAGTGAGCTGCATTGGAGAGGTCAAAGTGGGAATAGAGTGAGGGATTAAAATGACAGAAAAGCCAGAAATTCAATGTATGTGAATTGAACAGAAGTTCATTCTGCCCAGAGTTTACACTCCAGCTGAAACAGCAATGAACTTGAACATTTTTCAATTTAATGTACTGTGTATTGTATTATTAAGCTTGTCTCTTCTACAGTACCTGACTGATTTGGCCAATGGGTGGAGCTCATGAGTCAAGTGACTGACTTCTGAGGATCAGTGCAAATGATAGAGAGGGAAAGTATACAATTTGCTTTGAAGTCCCAAGATGTTTTAAATCATGTGCATAAACTGTTTGAATTTAGAACTATCTTTGTATGACTCTGAGCTAAATAAGATATACAGAAACACACTTTAAGCACTTCATACTGTCATCACTGGCCAAGTGTCCTTTTAATGGGCAAAGTAAAAGCAGATTGGGAGCACTTTGTGGATGGCTCTATTCAATGAACAATATTGTCCACCATGCTGCTGCTGCTCTGACACTGCTGTTAGACCACTGTTCCGATGAGGTGGAAGTGGACTTCTGGAGATTAGAGTCAAGGTTAGAATGGTGCTGGAAAAGCACAGCAGGTCAGGTTGCAGCAAAGGATCAGGAAAATCAACGATTCGGGCAAAAACCCTTACCGATGAGTCTCAGCTGACACTTGAGAAGCAGGAATTGAGCTGTCAGCTGGGAATGTTGCTGCCTTCAGAACTTAACATGGAAAGTAATAATTCCAAATCATAACCACTGCTTCAACTATTGACAAATAATGGTGACAAGTGATGGCGTCTTTTATACTTCTTCTAGATCCATTTTTTGTTTCTTTAAAGCTTTTTTTTCAGATTTTAAAGGTTTTGGGGATATGGTGTGAAAGGGAGAATATCGATTTGAGATAGAGAATCAGCCATAATGAACAACAGAGGAGGCTTGAAGATACGAATGGTGTTCCAAGTTTCAATGTTTTTATCTTTTTCTTTACTTGGTCCATTTCCAACTGCTTTTGCCTTGCACCATCATCTTGCTGCCGTTTCACCTCTTCTGCCTTTGATTCCATCATAGACAATAGCTCCACTCCACCCCTTCTATGGAGTTGCTAAAAACTTGCTCATTACTACTTTTCCCAATTCTGATGAAAAGTTATCGACTTAAGATATTAATTTTGTTTCTCTCTTCAAAGATTCTGTCAAAACCTGCTGAGTACTTCCAGTATTTTCCATTTCTATTTCAGTTAGCCAGCACCACTGTATTTTGTTTTATCCGGTAATCTCTTGTTACTGATTAGTGATTGCTCTCATGCTCACAATGAGCCTGAATGATGAATTCCCCCTGAACTGAACAAATATTTAATTCTGAGTCCAACACTAAACTTTGATAAACTGCTGCAACTTTAACTTCAAAAGGTTACAATGTATTGAATTATGAGGGGAATCTATAAGGTAGACAAGACATTGAACAATTGAAACTTTTCTGATCTCCTGGACTTGTGTCCAATATGGTCCTCACCTGACTTCAATGGCTTGAGGCAAAACATCTCCAAAAGAATAGCAGCCCCCAAGAAAACCCAAAGGAATTGCTCCAGAGTTAGACCAAGCCCTCAGCAAGTGTCATTGTTCTGTGTAGTTCTCCCTCCTTCTCCTTGAAACATTGTTGAATACAGGAACAACATGTCCTGGAACACAATATTACTGGAATTTCTTCAGGGTCCCACCTCTGTTCCAGCAGAATTGAAACCCCTGAAATCTAGTCCTGGATTAATAGGCCTATAATTCCAGCTTTATCTTTCTTAGCTTTCTGATACAACACCGTGACACTGGCAATTTTCCAATCCAAGGGCACATTTCCTGACTCTAAGGCATTCTGGAACATCCTACTGAAAACATTTGCAATTCCTTTACCCACTGTCACATCCAGGAGACTTGTCTATCTTTAATCTCACTTCTCCACATTGCATTTTCAAACTTATATTAAATATAGCTTTAATTTATTTCCCCTCTTTTCTCTGGTACCAATAATCCTTTCCTCTATCATAAGGCTTTGTGTAGTGAATAGGAGGTTACCATGAAGGACTCTCCATCTCAACCTCATCCATCACCTCAGGTTATACCACCATCAGTCACCTCTCACTAATGAGAGAGCAGCCACTGGTCCAGTAGGACTATGATGGCTTTACCATTATTTAGTAAAGTCTGTCATTTTTGAGCGTCTACTCACATTTTTATTCAAACAGTGCTGGTGATTGACAATTATTCTGCCTTCTCTGGACCTTAGCTTCATGAATTATCCTTGTCAAAGTGTAGTGTGTACATGTCATAAAGGCAGGGAGTATTGTGACAGTGGAGGTTTGACGTGAACCTAAGGACGATGTGGGAAATTGAGGGCTATGAGGTGCAGGATGGGATGAGGGACAAGTGGGAGAATCCTCATGTGGAACACATATCCAGCTTGGACCAAATGGCCTATTTCTGAGCTGCAGATGCTGTGTAATTATAATTCCAAGTTAACCACAGCTGGGGGCAGGGACATTTAATTTAAATGTTACACACACTTTACATTCTCAAATACCACAGAGTCTACATTCCACCCAGATAATTGCATTTGCACCAGTTGCATATATTGACTGGCTTAATCCAGTTAATAATTTTGCCAAGCAGCCGTTTGATTATAAGGGTGGACATCGTGTCAATTAGATTTTTTGAAGCACATTTTTCAGAATTAAAACTTGCTATTTAATTGAATCAAAACGCCTCACTGCTACATAAAGGCACTGGGGAAGATTCTTTGTTGTTTAGTAACAAAATGAAGTGCAGGCTGATAATCTGTGAATATGAGGAGCATTGTTACGTACTAGGTACCAATGTTCTGACCCCCTGAAATGATAATTCAATGAAGCTGATTATTCACCCACACTATCACTGCTTTCCTGATAGAACTCACAACCCTCCAGCCATTTCAATCTGACTCGTTTAATTACATTGAAATTAAACTCAGTGCTCACCGTATTTTGACAATTAACCAAGAATAACCTCTGTAAGTTCAGAAATTGTAGAGCAACTTCAAGTTCAAACACAGGGGTAATGGGCACCCCACTGCAGTCTGGGTACTGTTAGCTGATCTTGACAGCTGTCAGAACCTCTCAACCCTACAAACAAGAAACAAAGCTTAGCCCTTTGAGCCTACTCCCCCATTCAATAAGGTAGTGGCTGATCTGATTTTAACCTCAATGCGACATTCCTGTTTATCCTCAGTAATATTTTATCCCCTTGGTCATCACAAATCTACTTATCTCTGCCTTAGAGATATTTACAGGGTCCGCATCCACTACCTTTTGAAGAAAGAGATTCCAGTCCTCTCAACCATTAGAGAAAATATATTCCCTCATCTCTGTTTTAAATGGGGAACTTTTGTTTTTAAACTCTGACCCCTAGTTCTAGATTCTTCCACAACAGGAAATATCATTTCCACATCTACCTGGTCAAGTCCCCTCAGGATCTTATGTTTCGATTAAGCTGGCACGGTGGCTCAGTGGTTAGCACTGCTGCCTCACAGCACCAGGCTCCCAGGTTCGATTCCAGCCTCGAGCAACTGTCTGTGTGGAGTTTGCACATTCTCCCTGTGTCTGTGCGGGTGTCCTCCGGGTGCTCTGGTTTCTTCCCACAGTCCAAAGCTGTGCAGGTCAGATGGATTGGCCATACTGTTAGGTGCATTAGTCAGCTGGAAATGGGTTTGGGTGGGTTACCCTTTGGAGGTGTCGGTGTGGACTGGTTGGGCCGAAGGGCTGTTTCCACACTGTAGGGAATCTAGTCATCTATGACTCTTCTAAACTCCAGAGATACAAACATAGCCCTGTCTAGCCTTTCCTCACAAGGCAACCCCCTCATTCCAGGTATTAGTCTAGTAAACCATCTCTGAACTGCTTCTACCCTGTGGTAAATACTGTGACCTGCACTGTACACTGTACTCCAGATGTGGTCTCACCAATCCCTGTGTTACTGAAGAATAACTCTCTACTCTTGCACTCAATTCCCCTTACAGTAAACCATAATATTCTATACCTATCTTTGTGTAATCAACAGATTTCATTTTTGTACCTTCAGTTTCTTCATTCAGATCATGTATATGCATTCACGGATCTCCTGTGAGCTAGCCCTATGTGTGCAGCGCACACAGTTACTCTTCCAGTTTCTCAGGATGATCGGCTTCTATGGTATTCTCACTGTTTAAATATGGCTGGGTTGGAGTGTCAGTGTTCACCTCTATTTGTAATGTTATCATTTGAGTAGAAGCAAAATAGGTTTTGAACATTCTTCTGAACTTGCATTCTTTCAGACAATTCAGAGAGTTAGCAAGGGAGCTAAAAAGCAGGACTAGCAGGGCAGTAAACTTAGGATTACCTAGCGGTGCCACGGGCTACTGAGGCTAGGAACAAAGAGAGAGTACAGTTGAACATGCGGCCACGGATCTGGTGTAGGAGGGAGACCTTTAGATATATGGATCATTGGGATACCTTCGGGGGGGGACACCAATATCCTGGGCAGGAGGTTTGCTAGAGCTCTATGGGAGGGTTTAAACCAGTGTGGCAGGGCGTGGGAACCAGAACAAAAGGCCATTAACTTCAGTGACTGGGGACAAAAGTGAGATTGAGATATTCATAACACAGAGTAAAAGTAGACAGAGGGAAGTCACTGGGTTCAGAGGGACTGGAGGTCTGGGGAGCATTTACTTCAATGCAAGAAGTATAACTTGTAAGAAAGATGAACGAAGAGCATGGGTTGCTGCATGGAATGATGATGTTATTGCCGCTACGGAGACATGGTTAACAGAGGGACAGGACTGGCAGCTTAACATTTCAGGATATCAATGTTTTAGATGGGACAGAAACAGAAACAGAAACAAAAGGGGAGGGGGAGTTACTTTGCTGGTTAGGGATCACATCACAGCTGTGTTGAGGGAGGACACATTGGAGGGATCTTACAGACATGGTGGAGCTCAGGAATAGGAAGGGTAAAATCACAATGTTGGGAGTTTTCTATTGACCTCCCAACAACCCGCGGGAGATAGAGGAGCAGATAATGTAGTCTGATACTGGAAAGATATGAAAAAAGTAAGATAGTTATGGTGGGTGACGTCAAGTTTCCTCTTATTGACCGAGACTCAAATAGAGCCAGGGGCTCGGATGGAGAACAATTTTTAAGACAGTACGTTGACAATCCAACCAGAGAAGAGGCCATTCTAGACTTGGTGTTAGGGAATGAGGCAGGACAGGTGATGTTTCAGTAAGAGAGAATTTTAGGCTTAGTCTCCATATCTCCATTAGATTTTGAGTAGTTATGGACAAGAACAAGAGTGGCCTTTGGGTGAGGGTCCAAATGGGCAAAGGGCCAATTACATTCAAATTAGACAGGAACTGGGGGATGTTGATTGGGAGCAGTTATTTGAGGTCAATTCTATGTCTAGCATGTGGGACGTTTTTAAAGACCTGTTAATTAAAGTGCAGGACATACATATCTATGCAAAACTGAAGGACAGGAATGGCAGGATTCAGGAACCATGGATGACAAGGGAAATTGTAAGCTTAATGAAAAGGGAAAAGGAAGCATAAGATAGGTCTAAGCAGCTGCAAAGTGATGAAGCCCTTAAGGGAAATAGAGAAAATAGGAAGGAGCTTAAATGTGGAATTAGGAAGACTACAGGGGCCATGAAATGTCTTTAGCAAACAGGGTCAAGGAGAATCCCAAAATGTTTTATGCATATATTAGAAGAACAAGGATAGCAAGGGAAAGATTATGCCCTGTCATGGACAAAGGAGGTAAGTTCTGCGTGGAGCCACAGGAAGTGAGAGAGATACTTAGTGAGTGCTTTGTATTGATACTCACCAAGGAGAAGGACATGACTGATTATGAAATCAGGGATAAGTGTGTGTTAATACTCTAGAGAATGTCAACATATTAAAGGAGGAAGTTTTAGATATCCTAAATTGCATTAAGGTAGACAAGTCCCCAGGACCAGATGAGATCCATCCCAAGTTACTGAGAGAGGCAAGGGAAGAAGTACCTGGGGCATTAGCAGGTAGCTTCACATCCTCTTTGACCAAGGCAATGTTCCAGATTAGCCAATGTTGTTCCCTTGTTTAAGAGAGGAAGTAGGAATAATCCAGAAAATTACAGGCCAGTGAGTGTGATGTCTGTGCTGGGAAAGCTTTGGAGAAGCTATTCGGTGAATTCTTATTTGCAGATTTGTATTTGCAGATATAATCTGTAGGCAAACAGTCCGTGTGACATTTTATAAGTTCCTACTTTGGAAATAGAACCAGTCTGACTCAAGGTTGGGATACAGACAGACTCTAATCTCACACCTTTAATCCATTGTCTGAGCTGAGATGTCACTTTGTTTTTACACTGATAAAACCTTAAGTTACCTCAGGCCTGAGACTTAAAAGAAGTTCTGGGATTTACGTATTAATCAATCAAAACCTGCAACCTCATTCTATGATCATCCTATGACCCTGCCCCACTAGTTACCTGATGAAGGAGCAGCACTCCAAAGGCTTGTACTTTGAAGTAAACCTATTGGACTGTAACCTGGTGTTGTGTGATTTTTAACTTTGTCCACCCCAATCCAATACCTTCATATCTTGGTCAAGAAGGGTGTTTTTCAGATTGGAGACTGGTACGAAATGGTTTTCCACAGAGTCTTAGGTCCTCTGTTGTTTGTAGTATATATAAATGATCTGGAGGAAAATGTTGGTGGTCTGATTAGTAAGGTTGCAGATGACACAAAGTTTGGTGGTGTTGCTGATAGTGCTGACAATTGTGAAAGAATACAACAAAACATAGAAAGAGTCATACAGTCATGGAGTAATACAGCATGTAATACAACTTTTGTACCTTTTGGCTCAAACTGGTTCATGCTGATCACTTAGCTAGTTGCAGTTGTCCACATTTGGTTCATACCCCTGTGAACCCTTCCCAACCAGGTACCCATCCAAGTATTTTTTAAATGTTGCTGTCGTACTTGGCTCAATTACTTTCTCTGGCAGCCCAATCCTCATGTGCACCACTCTCTGCATGAAGAAGTTGCCCCTCAAGTTCTTCTTAAATCTTTCCCTCACCTGAAACCTATGTCCTCTAGTTTTCAATTCTCTATCCCTGGAAAAAAAAACCTATGTACATCCATCCTATCTATGTCCAAAATGATTTTATACACCTCAATAAGGTCATCCCTCATTCTCCTATGTTCCAAGGAATAAAGTCCTAACTTGCCCAACCTCTCTCTGTAACTCAGGCCTACTAGTCTTGGCAACATCCTCATAAATCTTCTTTGCACTCTTTCGAGTTTAACTATGTCTTTCCTATAGCATGGTGGCCAAAACTGTTCACAATATTCAAAGTGCAGCCTCACCAATGACATATACAACTGTAACATAACATCCTAACTCCTATACCCAATGCCTTGACCGATGAAGGCTAGCATACTAAATGCCTTCTTCACCAGCCTGTCTACCTGTGATGCTGCTTTCAACGAATTATGTATTTGTACTCCTCGGTCCCTCTGTTCCTCAACACTGCTCAGGACCTTACCATTTACTGTATAGGTCCTTTCAATTCTTTCTAAAGTGCAACACCTCACACCTATCTGTATTGAATTGCTGACTTGGGCTCAGAAATGGCAGATGGAGTTTAATCCAGACAAATGCGAGGTGATGCATTTTGCAGGATCACATTTAGGTGTAAGTTATACTGTAAATGGCAGAATCCTTAGGAACATCAGCATACACACGAATCTGTGCTTGCAGGTGCACAGTTCCATAAAGCAACACAGATGGCCAAGGTGATTAAGCAAGCAGATGGCATGCTTATTTTGTCGGCCAGGGCATGGAGTACAAGACTTGGCAAACCATGTTGCAGCTATATAAAACCCTTGTTAGCCTGCATTTGGTGTACTGTGTGCAGTTGTGGTCAACACACTATCAGAAGGATGTGGAAGCTTTGGAGAGAGAGCAGAGAAGGTTCACCAGGATGTTGCCTGGTCTCGAGGACATTGGCTGAGGGAAGGTTAAAAAGACTGGGATTGTTTTCACTGGAAAGACGGTGGCTGAGGGGAGAGCTGATAGAGGTCTACAAAATTATAAAAGTCAGAGGCTTTTTTCCCAGGGTTGAAGTTTCAATTACAAGAGGGCACAGTTTCAAGATGAAAAGGGGGAAAGTTGAAGGGAGATGTGTGAGAAATGTTTTCCACTCAGAGAGTGGTAGGAGCCTGGGACACACTGCCAGAAGAGATGGTGGAAGCAGGCATCTGGATGGTTACATGAATAGGGAGGGAATAGAGGGATATGAACTGAACGAGGGCAGAAGGTTTGTTTTTTAGTTTAGTTAGGGCATAATGATCAACACAGGCTTGGAGGGCCGAAGGGCCTGTTCCTGTCCTGTACTTCTCTTTTGCTCTTTCTGTTCTTCTTTTTCCTTTTAAAAAAAGGAGACAGTTACTAAGAGTTGTGAGGGAAATAGAAAATGCTGGAAGCAGACAATAAGTGAGTCAGTGTCCATGCAGAGATAAACAGAGATACTCATTCAGGTTGGTGACCTGTTATTAGTAAAGGGCATTCTACCTGCCAAGTGTTTCCAGCCTTTTAGAGTTCAGTATTGCCAGTTTTTATTTTGCTTGCTGTAAGAGTCAGAGTTAAGAGGTCTTGTTGTGAATTGGGTAGCATCCCCGCCTCTGAGCCAAGAGTTCCATGTTCAAATTCCACCACAGGCATTGACTAAAGGAAGGTCCATTCATAATGTAGCCAAGCAAGTTGAGGTGGAAGTGATTGAGTGGATTGTGAATTCTTCCAACGCACACCAATAGCAGGTGCTAAGAGTAAAAGAGATTCCTGGTCAGTCTCATGATGCAGAGAGTATTAGCGTGTCTACCATCACTATTCAAAGCTCCAGACTACAACATGCATGTATGTTACCACAGCGGCACAGACTCCCTGAGCAACGTTCATCATCAGCCAGTGGATGGATGCTGTGTGATTCCTAGAATCCAACCTTGTGCTCCCTGTGTGAAATGGGGTGAAAGTAAGGAAAATGGGAGCAGGTACCCTATTCTCTACCTCTTAGATTATTGAAACTATTTCCAGACTGTCCACCAATGCCCTCCCTGTCATCAGTATGGCCAGATAACAAACATAATTGATTATTATCCTGTCTAATCCAATCCTCCTAGTTTCCCACAAGGTGGGATAATTGATGTACATCTGGGAGCTTTGATTATGTTGATTGAGTTCACATCCATGACAGATGGACAACACAATGGTCTCTCCTGATATATTGAGGATAACCAGTGGAGATCCTGAAGGCTCCATGTTTGGTGAACCCACATGGCTGAAAGAAGCCTATTCAGGTCAGTTTTAGTGTTTGAGTTTCCAACATCCTGGAAAGAGGAAAAGCTTGTTTTTTTGTATCAGTTTATCTATCTTTTGCAGCATAAAAGACAAATAGGTTTTAAATACCTGACTCAACAGAGCTGTCCTATTCCAGGTATCATCCGGTTTTTATAGACTATGGAACAGGTGGGTTTTAATGCTTGCAAAATAGATAAAATGATATGTTTCAGAAAAAACAGGGAAAGAACATACTTACAATGAAGAGATAACCAGCAACAAAGTGGCACAGCAAAAGGGTTTTGTTGTGCAATTACTGAACATTGGGAGTTTGAAGCTATTATTAGCAAAGACCTCACATTCCTGGTCATATCTCAAGAAGATGAGGATCAAAATTGAAACAGTTTATTTGGATTTTGATTAGGAAAGTTAAAAACTACAAATATTTCAAACTGGGTTTAATGTAGGACAAAGAGATTCTCAGAGTGGGAGATGGGATGGCAGTCCTGCCATGTTCTAGGTTAAAGTAGTGCTGGAAAAGCACAGCAGTTCAGGTGGCATTCGAGGAACAGGAAAATTGATGTTTCGAGCAATTGGGAGCAATATCATATATCATATCATATACCAATATCATTTATTGTATCCGTTGCTCCCGATGCGGTCTCCTCTACATTGGGGAGACTTGATGCCTCCTAGCAGAACGCTTTAGAGAACATCTCTGGGACACCCGCACCAATCAACTACACCGCCCTGAGGCCCAACATTTCAACTCTCTCTCCCACTCAGCCAAGGACATGGAGGACCTAGGCCTCCTTCACCGCCACTCCCTCACCACCCAACGCCTGGAGGAAAAATGCCTCATCTTCCGCCTCGGAACACTTCAACCCCATGGCATTCAATGTGGACTTCACCAGTTTCCTCATTTCCCCTTCCCCCACCTCACCCCAGCTCCAAATTTCCAGCTCAGCATTGTCCCCATGACTTGTTCGACCTGCCTATCTTCCTTTCCACCTATCCACTCCACCCTCCTCCCTGACCTATCACCTTCATCCCCACCCCCATTCACCTATTATACTCTATGCTATTTTCTCCCCACCCCCACCCTCCTCTCATTTATCTCTCCACTCTGCCTCTATTCCTGATGAAGGGCTTTTGCCTGAAACGTCGATTTTCCTGCTCCTTGGATGCTGCCTGAACTGCTGTGCTTTTCCAGTACCACTTTAACCTAGAATCTGGTTTCCAGCATCTGCAGCCCTTGTTTTTGCCTAGTCCTGCTATGTCCCCCAGAAATAGTATGTTCCACTGTCACCCAAGAATCACTCCCCCATCCCACTTTCCCCTAACCTCCACTCCTGCCTCTCACACTCCCAACTTGTCAGAAGCAGCAGCAACTCAATATGTGTCACTCATAATCATACACCTTCCTGTTTATGAGCTTGATGGAGATGAGGCCATTATCTCAAATTGCCTCTTAGCATGGATACAGATGATTGACCAGTGATTTTGACTGGTCAATCTAATTCACTGGTCAGTGTGCTCCACTGGATGCTCTGTGTTCTGCACTTGTATTATCATCTCATAAGGTCTGAAGGGACACATAAGATGGAATGGAAGGAGGAAATAGGTGATGGATATATGGATGAAGGGTTATTGGAAGTGAGTTGGTCACATAAATACAATGCGTTAGTACTTTGCGGACTGTGAGTTCTTTGGAATCAGGCTAACTGAAAGAAAGCTCTCACATAAACACGTGGACTTGAATTCTGTTTAAACACTGTTATCTTTTGGAGTATGACAAATGATTAGAGTAGGCAAAAGTGAGTACTGCAGATGTTCGAGATTAGAATCAAGATTAGAGTGGTGCTGGAAAAGCACAGCGGGTCAGGCAGCATCCGAGGAGCAGGAAAATCGATCTTTTGGGCAAAAGCCCTTCATCATGACCAGTGGCTTCCATTGGTGAATATACTTCAGTGGTCAGTGAATTGCCCTGGTGTGCTCCAATGGTCAGTGTGTTTCATGGATGGATATTGTGTGTCAGTGTGTGTGACAATGGCAATTTGATCAGGTTTCATTGTTTTTATTTCTTCTATTGGTCTGGACTTTATGAGCACTGGTGTGTATGGGTGGGGGAGGGGACACAGTGATAGTAAAGGGGTGGGCTGTATTGTCCACCACCCCCAACACTTTAAGTTCCAATATCAAGTGATCAATCTTTAAAACTCCTACCCTGTATTGCCATTACACAGTGAGTGAACTTAAAAAGCCGAGAGTGAGACTGCACCTTACAAGCAGAAGCAAATCCCGTCCTCAAGAGCTGCTGAACCAACCTGATTAACCGATAGCTCTTGCAGTCACTGTGGTTGATGGCTCCAGTTTTTTATCTGTTAATGTGTGTAATATATACCGCAGCAGAAGGGTTCTGCTGAATCAGCTATCTTGGAGTTTATTCACAAAAACAACTGCAGAATGTCGCATGTCTTGATGCCATCTCACTGTCTCACTGACATGCCTGTGTGATCTAGAATCTGTAGCATAATACAAGTTTTCTCCCCGTTCTTTAATAAAAAAGTCTCCTTTTTCAATAACTATGCACAAGAATGTACAGTATACAGGTCTCTTGTCTATATTCATTCAGATAATTCCTTGGTGAATGCAAGACGCAATCTGATCTCATTCTCATACAGTTGTCATGACTTGATGGGGTTAGTTCACTCTGTGGTTTGCTGTCTGCCGTTGTGATGGAAGTCTATCATTTGTCATAAATGATGTTGAGGTATCTGAAGTTAATGATTTTTCATTTATTTCTGTGCATGATTTGAGCATTGTTCATTACCATGTCAGGGAGGAAGTGAGGATTGCAGCTGCTATTGTGCTTTCCCAGCAACACACTTTTGATTTTCATTACCATGTCAGATGACTTCATCTAGACACAATGACATGTAGTATTCTTTCATGAATCCATGTGCTTGTATGTAAATCTTGAATTTGTATGATTTGTCCTGCATCAGGTTTGGCTAACTGCCTTAGAGACAAAAAAACCCTGCAGATGTTAGAATCCAAAGGAGACAAAAAGGAGGCTGGAAGAGCATAGCAAGACAGGCAGCATTGGGAGGTGGAGAAGTCAACATTTTGGGGATGAACCTTTCTTTTGGTTAGGGTGAGCTACAGATAAAGAAAGAGAGGGGAGTAGAACATCTAATCATCTTGTGCACCTCTATCAAGTCACCCCTAAACCTTCTTTATCCAATGAAAACAGCCCCAAGTGCCTCAGCCTTTCCTCATACGATCTTCCTACTATACCAGGCAACATCCTGGTAAACCTCCTCTGCACCCGTTCCAATGCCTCCACATCCATCCTATAGTATGGCGACCAAAACTGCACACAATACTCCAGATGCGGCCGCACCAGAGTCTTATATAACTGCAACATGACCTCAGGACTCCGGAACTCAATTCCTCTACCAATAAAAGCCAGTACGCCATATGCCTTCTTTACTGCACTATTTACCTGGGTGGCAACTTTCAAAGAGCTGTGTACATGGACACCAAGATCCCTCTGCTCATCCACACTACCAAGTATCCGACCATTAGCCCAGTACCCCATCTTCTTGTTACGCTTACCAAAGTGAATCACCTCACACTTACCTACATTGAACTCCATTTGCCACCTTTCTGCCCAGCTCTGCAGCTTATCCATATCCCGCTGTAACCTTACACATCCTTCCTCACTGTCAACAACTCCACCGACTTTCGTATCATCCGCAAACTTGCTCACCCAACCTTCTAGCCCCTCCTCCAGGTCATTTATAAAAATGACAAACAGAAATGGTCCCAAAACAGATTCTTGCAGAACACCGCTAGTAACTGCACTCCAAGATGAACCTTTACCATCAACAACTACCCTCTGTCCTCTTCCAGCCAGCCAATTCCTAATCCAAACCTCC
Organism: Chiloscyllium plagiosum; assembly: GCF_037043375.1. NCBI lineage: Eukaryota > Metazoa > Chordata > Chondrichthyes > Orectolobiformes > Hemiscylliidae > Chiloscyllium > Chiloscyllium plagiosum. The sequence goes on along the minus strand of NW_028270167.1, from coordinate 40,424,540 downwards.
AACTCACCCTCAATGCCATACCTCCATATTTTTTGCAGTAGCCTACCATGGGGAACCTTATCAAACGCCTTACTAAAATCCATATACACCACATCTACCACTTTACCCTCGTCCACCTCCTTAGTTACCTTCTCAAAGAATTCAATAAGGTTTGTGAGGCACGACCTGCCCTTCACAAAACCATTCTGACTATCCTTGATCACATTATTCATATCCAGATGTTCTTAAATCCTATCCCTTACAATTCTCTCGAAGACTTTGCCCACAACAGAAGTGAGACTCACCGGCCTATAGTTACTAAGGTTATCCCTACTCCCCTTCTTGAACAAGGGAACCACATTTGCTATCCTCCAGTCTTCTGGCACTATTCCTATAGACAATGAGGACATAAAAATCAAGGCCAATGGCTCTGCAATCTCCTCCCTTGCTTCCCAGAGAATCCTAGGATAAATGCCATCAGGCCCAGGGGACTTATCTATTTTCACCCTTTCCAGAATTTCCAACGCCTCTTCCCTACATACCTCAAAGCCGTCCATTCTAATTAATTGTGACTCAGTATTCACATTGGCAACAATGTCCTGTTCCTGAGTTAATACTGACGAAAAGTATTCATTCAGTGTCTCCCCAATCTCTTCAGCCTCCACACGCAACTTCCCACTACTATCCTTGACTGGACCTGTTCCTACCCTAGTCATTCTTTTATTCCTGACATACCTATAGAATGGTGAGGTAATGATAAGTGGATAGAGGTAGTGAGTACGGCCTGATTGGTTAATGGGAGGGATGAATCCAGTTGGTAGCCGGAAGGAAGGGTCAGGCAGTGGAATGGAAGGGAAGAGGTGGGGCTGAAAAAGGAGGTGGGGGGTGGGTGGGAAGGTTATCTTTCTGCCTGCTTGTCAATCATGCTTTTGTACCTCTTTACCAGCAATGAGTTGGGAACATAAAGATGAACTGTGAGAGAGTGGGAGGGAAAACCTGTATGGATCTGTTTCTCAAACATCGGAGCAGCTGGTGCGTGCAAAATATTTCCTAAACCATTACTGATATAACACAGCTATCTAAAAAAACCTGGCAAGTCATTTTACATTTAAGGATCATTGATTTTACATATGGACAATGCGTTCTCTGACAAAGGCAAAGCACCTATGGGTGATAGAAATCTGAAACAGAGAATACTGGAGAAACTCAACAGGTCTGGTGACATTAGTGGAGAGAAAAACACTCAACTTTTCAAGCCTGGTATGACTCTTCTTCAGGATATGTTCAGTGACACTGTGCAACTGAGGTTAATGAGAAGATGAGGTCATTGGTAGCGCACACAGTTTCCTGCACTAGTGTACTGAGAATCTTCAATGGCCTCAATTTGTTGAGCTACACCAAACATTCTGAATATTTCTGTCACCAACTGCTGCATGAGTGAGAACTTTAATTTTCATATCAAAGGGAATTTAGTGAATTAGTCAGTCATGAGAATGTAAACATGAATTTATATGGAAAATATTACTCATAATCTTGCACCTTTCTTGAAAATAGCAGCCAGCAGTCCTCAGTCAAGTCAAGGGAGATGGCCTTTAGTCAGAAGCTCCCAGTACAGTAAGGTAAAGGCAGCCTCCAATGCCAGACTAGGGGCTTAGACATGATCAATCAAATACTATGTCTTATTGTGGACTGTTTTCTTCCTGCAATAACAGAGATGCAGGTTTGCAGGCAGATGAAAATGGGTGGCACAACTGTTATCTTTGGTGCAGGTGGTAAGGAGACCTGAGTGAGTGAGTCAGCAAGAGAGAGGGCATACAGAGTCACTGGCGTCAGGGGTTTGGATGGATGGACTGAGTGCGCGAGGGAAGATGTTGCAGACAATAGTGAGTGTGTTAAAGTAATGAATCTTGGTGGGAGTAGCAGAGACAGAGTAAGTTCAAATCAATCATTTGTCCAGTCTTGCATCGCAATCCTTTTTCACCAGGAACCACAATACCCAGCAAGTGTTGGTGGGGAGCCTGCAGCTACAAAGACATGAAGAGAATCATTTGAGTACTGCTGAAAAAATATACTCTGTGTTGAACCTTTTCATTTTTCACTTATTAGGACAATTCACAAGAATACAAATTCGAGGAGAAAATCAACATTTTGTTCACTGCATAAGAGAGGAGTGCTGATTAGGTAACAATAGATTTCGGGTCATCCAAGATGGAGGATGGAGAAAAAAATTGGCTTTAAAAGCTGCTCCTTTTTTGAGGTATTTTCAGTGTTGGATATGATTTCCTCTATTTCTAGCTACTGCGTTATTTTGGAACTTTTGAAAAGAAAAGTGAACAAATGGAGAGGTAAACCTGCACAGCTGTCTGACCCAACTATTTAGTTTCAAGTATCTCTGGACATAGGAGTTTGTCTAAGCAAACAGCGAAATTCACAGCTTACTTTGGAAAAGCTTACATATGGGAGCTCATACCTGGGGAGCAGCTAATTGGCTAGTTTTAAAGTGTAGCCTCACTTTTTTTTGTAAATCTACAATAGTGAGTGGAGTGGGTTCTTTTTAGATTATATGTTCTTATAGACATCTGTCTCTTGATTCAACTTTTTCACAAAGTATAAAACATACGTACTAATTAACATGAAGCAATGTTTTTAGAGCATTAAGACTGTTATTTTCTGGATCTGTAGGTTGTTCAGGTACAAAGATGGCCGTTAGTAGAGTGACATGCTGTTCCTGTTGGAGATATAGGGTGAGTTTCTATGTTACTGATGATTATGTTTGCAGTAAATGTGTTTGGTAGCGAATCATATCAAATTGCATGGATCAGTTAGAATGACAGTTAGAGACAATGAGGAATTTACAGGAGCTAGAGTGTGTGATGGATGGCAATTACAGGAAGGGAGAAAAACTGCAGATACAGTCAGGTAGATGGGTTACCTCCAGGAAAGGTAGGAGAGAGAGGCAGGTAATGCAGGAGTCTCCTGTGGCTATCCCCATCTCAAACAGGTATGCTGTTTTGGAAAAGGTATGTGGTGATGGACCCTCAGGGGAGTGTAGCACTGACTGGTACTGAGATTGGATCTAATGTAATGAGGGGTACATCAGATTTCAAGTGATTGTTTGTGACAGAGAACTCTCTCATCAGAGGCACAGACAGACATTTCTGTGGCCGACAGCGAGACATCAGAATGGTGTCAGGATTCTGGTGCCAGAATGGTGCCAGGATCAAGGATACCTCAGAAATGGTGCAGAATATTCTCAAAAGGAAGAGGGATCAGCAGGAGTTTATTGTACACATTGGAACGAATGACATAGGAAGAGAAAAGGACAAGATTCTGAGGAGAGAATATAGGAAGTTAAGCAGGAATTTAAAAAGGAGGTCCTCAAGGGTAGTAATATCTGGATTACTCCTGGTGCCATGAGCTAATAAGGGTAGAAATAGAAAAGACAAATGGATGGCTGAGGATCTGGTTCAGATGAGAAAGATTCACATTTTTGGATCATTGGAATCTCTTCTGAGTAGAAGTGACCTGTATGAGAAAGACAAGTAATTACAGCTGTACTTGGAGACAATATACCTTTGAATACGTCCAGGGAAGGGATTTGATTGGAACTGAGGAATACGAAAGGGATCATCACCTTTTTGTGATTGTACTACAGACACTCCAATATTCAGCTGGAAATTGAGAAATTCTGTTAGTTCTATTAATTTTAAAATAGTGATGGACAAGGATAGACTGGATCTAAAAGTTAAATTTCTAAATTGGAGGAAGGTCAATTTTGAGATTATTGGGCAAAACTTTCAAAAATTGATGGGGGCAGATGTTCGCAGGTAAAGCGACGACTGAATAATGGGAAGCATTCAAAAATGAGATAACTAGACTGTAGAGGCAGAATGTTCCTGTTAGGTTGAAGGGCAAGGCTGGTAGATGTAGGGAATGCTGGATGACTAGAGAAATTGAGGTGTTGGTCAAGAATAAGAAGGAAGCATATGTCAGGTATACATAGCAAAGATCAAATGAACCCCGAGAAGAATATAGAGGCAGTAGGAGTACTTTAAGAAGGAAATCAGGAGGGCAGAAAGGAGACATGAGATAGCTTTCGCAAATAGGGTTAAGGAGAATCCAAAGGGATTCCACAAATACATTGAAGACAAAGGGTATGGAAGATATAGAATGTGGGGAAATAAATAGTGACATCCTGAAAAATGTCCATATTGCAGAGGAGGAGGTGCTGGGCGTCTTAAAATGCATAAAGGTGGATATGTGCCCAGGACCTGATCAGGTGTACCCTAGAACTCTGTGGGAAACAAAGGAAAGTGATTGCTGGGCCTTTTGCTGAGATATTTGTTTCATCGGTAGCCACAGGTGAGGTGCTAGAAGACTGGAGGTTGGCTAACATGTTGCTACTATTTAAGAAAGATGGTAAGGAAAAGCCAGGGAACTACAGACTGGTGAGCCTTATATCATGATGGGCAAGTTGTTGGAGGGAATCCTGAGGGGCTGGATTTATATGCATTTGAAAAGGAAAGGACTGATTAGGGATAGTCAACATGGCTTTGCACGTGGGAAATCGTGTCTCACAAACTTGATTGAGGTTTTTGAAGAAGTAACAAGGAGGATTGATGAGGGAAGAGTGGTGGACGTGATCTATGTGGATTTCAGTAAGGTGTTTGACAAGGTTTCTCATGATAGACTGGATGACAAGATTAGATCTCACGGAGCACACAGAGAACTAGCCATTTAGATGCAGAACTGGCTTGAAGGTAAAAAATAGAGGGTGGTGGTGGAGGGTTGCTTTTCAAACTGAAGGCCTGTGACCAGCAGTGTGCCATAAGGATCGGTGCTGGGTTCATTGCTTTTTATCATTTATATAAATTATTTGAATGCAAACATAGGAGGTATAGTTAGATGATATCAAAATTGGAGGTGTAGTGGACAGTGAAGAAGGTTACCTCAAAATACAAAGGGACTTTGATCAGATAGGCCAATGGATTGAGGACTGGCAGATGGAATTTAATGTGGACAAATGTGAGGTGCTGTATTTTGGAAAGGCAAATCAGGGCAGGACTTATACACTTCATGGTTAAGCCCTAGGGAGTGTTGCTGAACAAAGAGACCTTGAAATGCAAGTTCATAGTTCCTTTAAAGTCGCAGTTGGATGGGATAGTGAAGAAGGAGTTTGGTATAGAAACATAGAAACATAGAAAATAGGTATAGGAGTAGACCATTCGGCCCTCTGAGTCTGCATCACCATTCAAAGTGATCATGGCTGATCATGCAATTTCAGTATCTCGTGCCCATCCTTTCCCCAGATTCATTGATCCTTTTAGCCACAAGGGTCATATCCAGCTCAACTTTGAATACATCTAACAAATTGGCCCAAACAACTTCCTGTGGGAGAGAATTTCACAGGTTCACAACTCTCTGAGAGAAGAATGCTTCCTCATCTCAGTCCTGAATGGCTTACCCCTTACTCTTAGACTGGGACCAATTGTTCTGGACTTCCCCAACATTGGGAACATTCTTCCCTCATCTAGCCTGTCCAGTCTCATCAGGATTTTATATGCTTCTATGAGAGCACCCCTCATTCTTCTACATTGCAGCAGATACAAGCCCAGTCGATCCAATCTTTCCTCATATATCAGTCCTGCTGTTCCCGGAATCAGTCTGGTGAACCTTCACTGGACTCCCTCAATAGCAAGAATGTCCTTCCTCAAACTAGGAGACCAAAAATGCACACAGTACTAAGATGTGGCCTCACCAAGGCCGTGTATAACTGCAGTAAGACATCCCTACTCTGAAACTCAAATCCTCTTGCTAAGAAGCAGAACATGCTATTAACCTTCCTCACTGCCTGCTACACCTGCATGCCAGCCTTCAGTGACTGTTCCACCATGACATTCAGGTCATGTTGCATCTCACCTTTTCCTAAACTGCCACCATTCAGATAATAATATGTCTTCCTGTTTTTGTGACCAAAGTGGATAACCTCCACACTGTCAGTCGCCTGAGGCGGGAATTGAACTCGGGTCTCTGGCGCTGTGAGGCAGCAGTGCTAACCACTGTGCCACCGCGCCGCCCACAGAATGCTCACCCTTATCTTTTGCACTGATGTGCTGGGCTCTTGCATCATTGAGAATGGGGATATTTGTGGAGGTCCTCCTCCATTGAGTTATTTAGTTGTCCACCACCAATCATGATTGGATGTGGCAGGACTGAAGAGCTTATATCTGATGTGTTGTTTGTGGAATTGCTGCTTATCTGTTTGGCATGCAAGGGGTCCTATTTGGTAGCTTCAACAGATTAACACCTCATTTGTAGGTTTGCCTGGTGCCAGTCCTGACATGCTCTCCTGCACTCTCCATTGAACCATGGTCGATCCCCTGGCTTGATGGTAGTGGTTGAATGGAGATACATCAAACCATGACATTGTATTGGAATACACTTCAGCACCTTATGGATGCCCAGTCTTTAATTGCTAGATCTGTTTAGTCTGTCCCATTTAACACGATAGTACCACGTAACATGATAGAGGGTATTCTCAATATCTCAGAAAAAATCTTGCCTTCAGCATATTATTTGTGTATATTGATTGCCCAGGCTATCCCAACAGCCTTGATGAGATCTCAGAAAAGTGGCAGGTGATTTTCCCACCAGCCCAACACAAAATCATAGGGATGGCTGATGGGTCAGGGAGCAGAAGCAACATTCAAGGCTAACTATACCAACCATACTTTCTCCCAGCTCATCAACGTCACAGATGGTGAGTGAGCCATCAGTCCAAGAAGTTTGGCTTCGCTACTATACCTTCAAAGGGATTGACAATGCATACTGATTGATGGGATAAAGTCACATTGATGGGTCTGAATATGATGCGCTGAAGATTGTGGCCCAAGTGTGTCAGTCAAAAGGAAGATCTCTTGACATTGCCTCTCAGATGCAGCATTGAATCCAGACTTTGGTGAGGGAGGTTGGTTTTGGCGAAGTGAATGAGGCTGAGGTGGTGAAATTGCTTGAATCTCGCAAAGAGGAATTAGCTACGGTAAAAAGTATGCAGCTCAAGAACCAATAAGCTGAAGCGATACAACGTTGAAGCATGACCATCCACTTGTGTTTTGATAAAGAACCAACTGGCAAGAGCTTACCAGATCATGGATGAGTTGATGTAAATCATCAAGGAGAATAACACAAAGAATGCAGTGTCAGAGTAGAGAGAGAGATCAAAAATACCATTTACTGTTACAAGGTGATTGCCCAGTTAGGGCACAAAATGATCTGATCAACAGACCTTGGGTACATTTTTCAAGGCTGTTGATGACTCTGGGCCTTCATCAGATTAACTCTACCTGGACCTTGCTGTTGCTAACTGTATTCTATTCAGTTGTATCTTCAAGAGATCTTCAAAATTCAGTAACAAGAATGACAGTGCAACCACAAAATCTCTCTCTCTCAAAGCCACAATGCCCAGTGGCAGGGGGTCTGGATTACTTAAAGCGACATCTGCTGACATTTTTCACTTAATTCACTTATGGGATATGGGTGTGACTGGCTGGTCAGGATTCATTGCCTGGCTCTACTTGTCCTTGAGCAGGTATTGATGAGCTGCCTTCTTGAATTGCTGTAGTCTATGTGCTGTAGGTAGACCCACATTGTCATTTAGGGACGGAATGTGGCATGTTCCAAAGTGTCAAGTATCTCTGGAAACTCATGCAGATTATTCAAAATAGGAATATGTTGATTTGGGAAGGCACCAACTCAGAGTGACAGTGACCTCCCAAGCAACACCTGGCCACATATGGCAACTTGCATGTTGTATGTTGGATTTATTAACTAACTCAGAACCCATCAGCTGGAAAGGGAATGTGTCATCCTTGAGCAAGGAACTTCTTTAGAGAGACTGGTGAATGTTGTCCAGCTTGAATTTCTACAGTAATTTTATTACATTCATCGGTTTATTTCCAATTGCAAGTTATTTCAGCTCAGAAAGCACAGTGCTGCACATACATGGCTGAGTATTTCAAATTGCACATAGTTTTGTTTGGACCAATATTGCTCCTGGGAAACTAACTGTGGCTTTAACATTGGTTGCTATGGAAAATCACATTTTGCTCAAAATCTTTTCACTTAAATCACAATTTTCAGGAAAACAACCTCAAATGCAAGTGAGGCTACCCTATATAAAAATAGGGAGATTAATCTCTGGTTATGTAGCGCACCGGTGAGATAACATCGGGAGCATTGTGTGCAATGGTGGTCTCCTTATTTAAGGACAGATGTAAATTTATTGAAAGTTACTCGGAGTGGGTTTACTAGACTAATACCTGCAATTGGTGAGTTGTTTTAGTTGATATCAAAGCTGAAGATGAGGAGAGCTGACAAGACGGAGCCCAAAATGAGGTGCAGCTATGGACAGAACATCCACGAGAGGGAGTAGCTGTAGATGGAGCACATACATGCAAATACAAGGGAGTTATTCTCAGGTTTGGCTGAGGATCCCATAACAGTCCATCATTGACTGAGGTCAGCTCCTGAGGAAGACTCCATCCCACAAAATGATTGTTAAGTAACACTGGCAATTTTAACTGTCACTGATCATAGATCCTATTTGACTGCAAACATGACCAGGTGCAACCTGTGACTGGTGCAGAACCAGGTTTCAACGTCCCACAGAAGATACGGGCAACCCTCAACCTCTTGATGATGGCCCAAGGAAGATGAGGCCCACCCATTCCACCAGTCGAAAATGAGGAACAACTCAAATTGTAACTGTGGTCATCCCGGTTGGACAATATTCCACAGACAGAGCTTCTATCCTGAGAGAGCCTGTTGTGGTGGCAATACAGCCATTCACAACACATCAGATACAACCAAAGAATTGTCATGGAGTTATAACTGTATCTCCAGTTACATGAAATATGCACATCATGATTATGAGCCAGAATATAGTATTGGCAGTAGACCAGAGGAATATCAATACTGAAGTGTAACAAATTGGAAAAAGAACCAACTTCACTATTTGTACAAATGGTAAAGTTGCTGTCCTCATATGACCCACGATATAATCTTATGGGAGCAACAACAAAATTGAAGCACTTCTTGAGAAACATCAGAAAACGTAACAGTTGAATAGGATCAATAAGAAATCTCTTTATTTTGCCTCAAGGGAAAGAATTTCTAATCTGCTTTATCATGAAATATTTAATGTTTCACCAAACTGAAAATGTTAGAGTGACATTGAAGCAATGGAAAGTGATATAAAAACTGCTGTCTTTGACCCTCATGATGAACTCTTCAGAGTGTGAACATACATTGAGGACATGATGGTAATGTAAATTTTGATCCAGAGGATTTTGAGAGAGGCAGTGAAGTTGCACAGAATCAGTGGTAGAAATCAAACGCCCCAAAATTTTCAATCTTATTGAAGTAGAGTCAAGCCGGGTAAAGGAAATCCAATGAAAATAAATTAATTGTGAAAAGAAATATTTTTGACAAATATGATTCATATGTTTAACCATTTTAAGTGAGTTTAGGCATTTTTGTTATACATTTTTTGTATTAAAATTGTTATTCAACATAGCTTTGGAAACGAAAATAGTGAAGTAACTTGCTGAAGGAGATAAAAATGCTTTGATTCGCTGTACTCTTACCTCTCTTATTTTGGTTGGTATTCTTCTGGGGTGTGTTATTGATTACTTTATGTTACAATCCCAGCTAGCTTTACTATTGTAGAGGTCAGATCACAGATTGAAAGCTGGTTTGATTGATCTTTTTTTTATTTCACATAGTGCTCTCTCACTGATATGCAAGCTCACAATGAAGGCAATAACAGCATCTCTTCTTCCTCAGGTGGCTTAGGAGGTTTGGCATGTCCATAAGGACCCACACCAACATTTACAGATGCACCATGGAAAACATTCCATCCTGGTGCAAAACAGCCTGGTATGGCAACTGCTCTGTCCAGAACAGAAAGTTGTGTGCATAGCCCAGACTAGCATAAAAGCCAACCTCCCATCCATAACATTTCTCATTGCTGCGGAAAGACTACCAACATCACCCTGGTAAGGCTCTCTTCCAACCTCTTCTGTCAGGCAGAAAACACGGAAGCTTGAACAGATGCACCAACAGGTCCAAGAACAGCTTCTTCCCTGCTGTTATTAGACTGCTGAATGGACCTCTTTAACTTCAAATAACATTGATCTTGCTTTGTACAACTCCTGTGCAGTCATACCTAGTATGCCTCACTTTGTCTAAGCTCCCCATGATCTGTGTGTCCTTGCTTGCTATGATCTGCCTGTACTGCTCGCAAAACAAATCAAATCAATTCTGCAGATTTCATCTTAACAATAAAAGTACACCACTCAGAAGAAAAGAAGATAAAATAGAATAAAATTATTGCATATAACACAAGTTAAACAGTTAAATTACAGTAAAAATACAATTTCATCTATCCCACCACCATCACTTTAGGGACTCTATTGTGTCTCTAGAGGGACTCTAACACTAGAAAGAGTTCATTTTCACATCCTATCATTTTAACTTGTTTCTTTCAATTCCTCATCTTGAGAACTTAAAAGCCTCTTCCTTGATTAACTATACAAAACAGTTTAGACTTTCTTAGCTTTGAATAATCTCTTTTGGTTTCTAACCCAAATGCTTGTAGTCTGGAACTTTCAAATAAACCGCTTATGCTATTTCCTGCCAGTTATAAACCATTTCCTTTCTTCAGCAGAAACAGCAGTCTCTACAATCTGAAATCAAAGCTTTCCAAACTATCAACATTTCCTCTTACAAAAAAAACTGATCCTTTTAAACAAAAAGTAAGTGAATGTTTCTCAATGTTTGCTCTGTCTACTCATAAAATTCTCCCAATACAAACAGCTGCCATGATCATTCCAGGGACTCTCTCTCGCTCATATTGATTTTAAAAAATCAGAGATCCAGAAACACAGTCAGGTTAATCATTGAAGCTCTCCACATACATAGACTAAAATTCACATGGACTATAAACGCTAAATATCTTATAAATCATGCACGTTACATCACAAATATTTAAAAACATTTTCTTTGTGATTTTTTAAAGGTTCATCACTTGGCTCTATTGGCTTGTGACAGGTTGCTTAAAATAAATTGTATGATCAAGCTCGAAGGTCACTTGTTTCATTCATCTGTTTGCTATACCTCATTAAAAACATTGTGATACAATCATGGCATTGTAACCCAAAGATCAGGTGGGTTTGCATCAATTGTAATGAAAAGGTATCTAAGTTTCAAACCTGAAATCAATTTGTCTCAAACTTGTTGACTTACAGTTTTGACCTTCTTCTGGCACAGTGGTAATGTTCCTACCCCCAGATCAGGAGGCCTAGGTTCAAGTCCCACCTGTACCAGAGATACATAATAACATCTCTAAATAGGTTAACTTACAGTTTTAACAGAGTTGGGATGGATTGGGGGCAATCAACTAATTGCCATGAGTTGGTCACTAACTTAAACATTTTAATGAAGCCATGTGCCTCACATATTAGTTTCAATTTAAAGATTGCTGTGACCAACCAGTTTTCTGATCTCAGAAATGTGAAGTACTAAAGGGAACGAAGATACTCAATGGATGTGATAAAAGTCTTTACAGCTTATGGGCCAGTAGGAGAAGGAATGCTTCTTGCCTTTATCTTGAAGCACATCTTCTTCCCTCCCCATGAGGGAAGAAGATGAGACCTCCTGCCCTGTGACCTATAAACTCTGAGCAGTAATGCCCCACATCACAGTCTCCCATTCTATACCCACCCTGATTCTCCCAACCGTTACTTTAGGAACAGACTACTTATGTATCCCTGGGGTTAATACCTTTATACCATATTCCCCATCTGATAGGAAGATATGCCTGTCAATCTGACAGCTGTCCAGATTGAGGAACCTGTTGAAATGGAGTGGAATGCAAACTTTGGATCAGAGCCTCCCTTCTCTGCCTGGAAATCCCTCCTCAGTAAAGATTGGTATCGATGTGTGTTATTTCAGGGTCCTCAAAGAGAATTGAACATGGATTTTTGCATACAGGTCGGTCCTTGTTGCTCTATAAGTACTCCATTGCCCCTCCCCCCAATATAAGGTTATTATGATTATATTTTGGAGGCTGATCTAGCACCTCCTGAATGTTTGTCATTGTTTGTTGTTTGGCCAATGTGGACTTGCAATCCAGCATCACCTCACTCTTAACATTTCTCCTCCTTGTTTTTAAATCCCTCCATGGCCTTATAGCTACCTATTGTTGTAACCTCATTCAGCTCCACAACTCTCTGAGATGATGAATTCCTAAAATCCTGCCTTTTTGAGCATTCCCAATTTTAATCATGACATCAGCAGCAGCTCTGTCTTTAGCTACATGGGTCTTAAGCTCTTGAATTCCTGACTCGAGCTATCTGCCAGATAACCTATTTTTCCTCCTTTAAGATGGTCCTTCTGTGAGAAAAAGCCTTGACCCAATGATACTGAGGGCCATTCTTCATAGACCCCTTCTAACCCAATTGATATTTGAATCTGTTCATGGGATGTGAGTGTCACTAGCTGGGTCAGCATTTATTGCCCATCCCAAGTCGACATTGAGAAAGTGGTTGTGAGCTGCCTTCTTGAACCGCTGCAGTCCATGTTGTAGACCGACAATGCCACTGGGGAGGAAGTTCCAGGATTTTGACCCAGTAACACTGAAGGAATGGTGATATTTTTCCACTGTCAGGATGGTAAATGGATTAGAGAGGGAATTTAGAGTTTGGAATAGTTTTCTCACGTACCTGCTGTACTGCAAACCTACTTCACACAAAGTAAATAAGTTAAAATATTAACTGTCACTTTCAATTATTTTGATATGTATATACTTGGTTGAAATTAAAGTACTGGGCCTCTATGTAAGTGTTGACTATTGTATTCATTTGACAGCTTAATCTGTGGAACCTTCATGCATACTTTGATTGTCCTCAGTCTCCATTATTCAGAGTAGATTATATGCTCAGTATTTGCCATTTTAATGGAATCAAATATGTCATATACAATTGCTTCTGACCAAGGCTTTATCCTTGCTTTGCTTGCATGGTTCATAAACTGTTGACCAAAATTTTCGGAATTAGCACACCAAATTAGCCCATTCTCCTTCTCTCTATGCTTCTGAAAGCACCATTGTTGTGAATGGTGAATGAATAAATATAAATGAAAGCTGATAATGACCCAGTGGACATTGCCAGCTCATGGACTTAAAAAGTGGAGAGAGATTTTCAGTCAGAGAGGCAGTGGACAACAGCCAATGATTCACTTCACTTCCTCCTTCCCATGATTCTGAGTCACTGTATGAGAAATATTAGGAAGACAGAAGCATAACTTTTCTGATTGAGCTTGCTAGCTCATCAGTCTCACATTGTATTACTATTGGCCACTAAAATTAGTTTGGAACATTTCTTGGAACTGTTCCCATTTTGCTCCTGTTACCTTTTCTTAAGTTCCACCATAACCTTCGCTGGCTGACCTTGCTTGATTTTTGGGAGGGGTCAGCTTTATTTACACTATGTGATGAACTCCTGAGGACTGGTTCTAGCAGTAATCCTGTGGAGCACTTGCACACCAGTCTGGTACAATTAGGGATTTGTCCTTTCACAGATAGGGGTAATATGATGGAAACAGCTGCAGAGGAGGTGATGGCATTGTGGTAAAGCCTTAGGACTAACAATCCAGCACCTCATGCTAACGTTCGGGGGGACATAGGTTTGAATTTCACCGCAATGATAACGTTTGAATTAATTTAAAATGTCTCCTAATGGTAGCCATGCAACCCCTGTTAATTACTGTAATACCTTTTAGGGTAAGAAATCTGTGATCCTTAACTGGTTTGGCCTCCATATGACTCCAGACCCACAACAATGTGATTGACACTTAACCAGCCTCTGGACAATGTCTGAACTAGCAATACTGGAGAACTATAAAAAAACTCAAAGGTCATGATTATTTCTAAAGTATATTTCATTGTTTGCAAATGCAGGTTGACTAACAAGGAGATTGGGAAGAAAGTGTAAGGGCTAGAAACCTAAAAATGAGTAAAAGAGACAAAGGTTCAGAGATTGTCTGGTGTCTGACTGAGGTACAGCGTACTCTGAACACACTTAGCGATGTCAGTGGCAGCATTCTGCATATTGCTCTGAAGCTGTATCATACCAGACAGCACTCCCAACCCTGGCTTGGGAAACAGCTGGCTACAGAACAGAGCACAGTTTCAAGGAAGATGGTGCTGGTGAATTAGGGGATTAGGGTGTTGGTCCAGGAGTTTCTGGGGTTGAGGACTGAGTTTGAGTGTGGGATTTGAGTTTGAACCAGTACCAAAGGGATCTGATTTTAGTTCTTGGTCCCAGGTTAGTAACAGATGCATTGTATGTTTCAAGTGAGCACCCTGTTGCATTGCACCCTCTCCAAATATGTGTCACACTGGTGATGTGGACAGACTGCATGCACATTGTGTGTCATGTAGGATTCTTAGTACAAGATAAACGAGCAACTTGGAAAAAGTAGGCTGAACAAGTGTAACTGCAAGACTCAGGACTTGAGCCATTAGAATGATTGCAAAAACTTGCCTCCCCACTATGTCCCCATCCATGTAGAGGCAGTTGAAGTGGACAGAGTGAAGGCCATCACAGGGACAGGTGGATGCTATTCAGCACCTCAAATCTGTTCCAGCATTCAGAATATTTCCTATCTGTATCTTAACTCCACTGACCCATCTTGATTCCAAAAATAGACTTCATGCTCAAAGATCTATGAATTTCTGGGTTGTACAGATCCTCTGCAGGGTTCAGGATAATAATTCCAGATACTTTGTTTATCCATTCATGGCTGGGCCAGCATTTATTGCTTGTCCCTAGCTGGCCTTGAGAAGGTGGTGATGAGTTGCCTTCTGGAACCACTTGCAGTCCATGTGCTGTAGGTTGACCCACAATGCCCTTTGGGAGGGTATTCCAGGATTTTAATCTAGTGACATTGAAAGAACAGACAATATATTTCCAAGTCAGGATGGTGAATGTCTGGCAGTTGGCGGTCTTCCCATGTATCAGTTGCCTTTATGCTTCTAAGGCAGTGTTCATGGATTTGGAAGGTGCTGTCTGTGGATCTTTGGTGAATTTTCACTGTCCCAAATATGAAAAGGTGCTTTCTGACATAGTGCTCTTTTATGAATGTTTTTTTTTTAATGTCATGCCCAGGAATTCTCCCCAGAGTAAACTCGGCACTTGTTTCATTAGAGATGGGCGTGTTGTAGGTGATTTTCATCGGATGTGTTTAGGCAATTAATGGGGTGATTAGATTTGGATCTAAAGCTAGAATTAGAGAACCACTGTATGGTTATAGCATCAAAGAAGGCCATTCAGCTTCTTATGTTCATGTTAGTTTTCCATAAGAGAAAAATATCTGGCAGCACCTCCCTGACTCTTCTGTGTAGAATTGCAAATGTATAGAATCATTGATCATTGGCATCATCTGGGCACAGTACAAAATACCATCTTGAAATTAATGTCAGCACTCAAGATAATACCCCAAGGCTTGTTTAACAGCTGATTACCAGTTAACTTACCTGATTTTTTTTTAAAGAGGCTACATTGCATTTTGTTGGCTAGCACTTGTTACCTAACATTTCACATATTAATCAAAGGGATGCTCACTATTTCTATGATAACTGAGCAACATTTATTCAGAATTATTCATAATCTCTCTGAAGACTGTCTACAAAAAAACAGAGTGCTGTGCAACCTAACAGGAATCACAAGGTGAAAGGGAGTGATCAGTCCTCGACATTTCTTGTAAAGTGGACCCTTGGTCTGGATGAGGAATGGGAGAAATTAGGCCATTAGCTAATCCAGGTGAGGAAGGTTGCTTTGCTCCTTCTCCAAAATTAGCCCAGAACATCATCCTTCTCAGGACCACTTCTGGTGCTGCGACCAAGAAACTGCTCACCTTGATACGCCTCCTGAAACCTGATGCTGGTTTCATTCTACATTTCCCCAGGAAGATCGGAAATACTGCTCCACAAACATGGATTGAAGCAATATCTGAAAGGTTACCTTATAGGTTTGAATCTTTCAGCAAACTTAAATAGTGTCAATCTAGAACTCTGGTGAATTGTGTGTTAAATTTGGACTTCCATAACCAGGCATACCTTATTAGTACTGACCTAGTTTAGTGATCACAATTTGATCAAAATAAAACATTGCTAAGTCTGAGTGGTGTTGGTGAGGTAATGTAGACACTGTTTTAATTTCAAACTCTCCAGCATATTCTCTCCGGATAACCTACTCAGAGTTGGGAGTGTAAAAACTGCAGTGTTCCTGTTCCCTCATCAAATGTTCGAATCACAACACGAGATGAGACAACTCAGTTTCCCTCACTGAGCTTTAAGGTGACATTAATCATCCCCTCAGAATGAGCCTGATTAACACATCAGTAAAGTGATAAAATGTAGGATAGAACATTCTTCTGGTGATTTGCAAAGATTATACACTCTATCAACTGTTGGATAATGTAGTGATCTAAAAATGGGTTGAAAAATTGCCAGCATAAATATCACCAAGCAATGTCATAGAAGAATCCCTATAGTGTGAAAGTAGGCCATTTGGCCCATCAAGTTCACACTAACCCTCCAAACCCAACCCAGACCCATCCCTCTGCCCTATGCCTGCATTTCCCATGGCTAATCCATCTAGCCAACACATCCCTCGACAGTATGGCAATCTTGTATGGCCAACCCACCTAAGCTGCACATCTGTAGACAATGGCAGGAAACCAGAGCACCCGGAGGAAACCCACACAGATACAGAGAGAGCACGCAAACTCCACACAGTCACCCAGAGGGGAATCAAACCCAAGCCCCTGCTGCTGTGAGGCAGTAGGGCTAACCACAGAACCACCATGACACCCTATAATTTATATTGCAGAAAACCATCAAGGTTCCTTTGTCAATCTCACAACCACTTCCATTGGAACACCATCCAGTTGCCCTCAAAGCCAGTCACTATCCTGACTTAAAAGAATGTTGCCGTTCATTCGCTGCCATTGGGTCAAAATCCTGGAGCTCCCTCCCTATTGGCATTGGTGACGTACCTACATTAAATTGCCTGCAGTGGTTCAAGAAGCAGTTCTTCACCAGATTCCCAAGGGCAACTAAGGACAGACAATGAATACTGACCCCAGCCGGTAATGAGCACATCATATGAATGAATTTAGATGAAAAGTCAAGACAAAATAAAAGAGTACTGGGGATACAGCAGAAGAATGGGGATGGCCAGGTTGCTCTGGTGAGAGTAAGCATGGTTTCAGTGGGCTGAATGGCTTCTTTCTACATCCTATAAGCTAGATGTAGGGAGGCGATTGATAAATTAACCAAGCTGAGAAGGGATAAATAGATGAGTTTCATTTGTGAATATCAAAAGAAGTTCGGAAAGAGATGCCAGGAGAATTATTACAATTACTCACAAATTCATAAGAAAATGTAATAATTAGTCAGCAGAGTGGCAGGTAGTGAATGATTCATATTTTTTAGATGACAGAGAACAAATCCAGGGAAAGGTTGATCAATTAGTTTATTGTTGGTTGCAGGAATGACAATAGAATGTTTGTCAAAGAAGTGACTGGGAAACATCCAGGAACTGAAAATATAATGAAAGGTCGTTTCACAGATTTCTAAAGTGAACATTATATATCACTAACGTTATTGAAGTTTTGAAGAAATAACAGGAAGAGTAGACTCAGATAATATGGATGTAAGATGACTGGAGAACCAAAAGGCCAAGTCCACTGACGTCCACTCAAGGATAAATTTCCTGATTTTCCACAATCGGAGGGGGATTGTTCAGTGGTTTGCACTGCTGCCTCATAGCATCAGGGACCTGGGTTTGATTCCAGCCTCAGCAACTGTCTGTGTGGAGTTTGCACATTCTCCCTGTGTCTGCATGGGTTTCCTCCAGGTGCTTTAGTTTCCTCCCACAATCCAAAGATGTGCAGTTTACGTGAATTGGCCATGCTAAATTGCCCATAGTGTTCAGGAATGTGTAGGCTAGATGCATTAGTCAGGGGAAATAGGGTAGGGGAATCGGTCTGGGTGGGACGGCACGGTGGCACAGTGGTTAGCAACTCCACTGACGTCCACTCAAGGATAAATTTCCTGATTTTCCACAATCAGAGAGGGGGATTGTTCAGTGGTTTGCACTGCTGCCTCACAGCGCCAGAGACCCGGGTTCAATTCCCGCCTCTGGTGACTCTCTGTGTGGAGTTTGCACGTTCTCCCCGTGTCTGCGTGGGTTTCCTCCAGGTGCTCCGGTTTCCTCCCACAGTGCAAAGATGTGCAGGTCAGGTGAATTGGCCATGCTAAATTGCCCATAGTGTTAGGTAAGGGGTAAATGTAGGGGTATGGGTGGGTTGCGCTTCGGTGGGTCGGTGAGGACTTGTTGGGCTGAAGGGCCTGTTTCCACACTGTAAAGTAAAGTAATCTAATCTAAAAAAAAGGATATTCTTCGGAGGGTCACTGTGGACTTGGTGGGCCTAATAGCCTGTTTCCACACTGTGGGGATTCTATGATTATGAATAAAGCACTCAAGAGCAAACCGATAACTCAAAACAATGTGGAATCAGTGGAGAAATTACAGGAAGGAAAGGTAAGCAGGTTTCAAAACAGTATGAAGTGTAGGGATTAAGAGTTGTTATTCAGACTGACAAAGGTGGGAAATAGCACAACATCAGAATCAGGGCTAACATTATTATCTATTATTTGTGCAAACTCCACATAGACAGTCAACGAAGGGTGAGATTAAATCCAAGTCCCTGGCCCTGAGAGGCAGCAGTGCTAACTACTGAGCCACCATGCTGTCCCCATTGTGGGAAATTAGGAAATCTATCCTTGAGCGGCCGTCAATGGATTTGGCCAACATTAGATTAGCCCTCCTATTTCAGCAGGGGCGTGGGATACCGCACTTCAGCAGCTGCTAGATATAGTCGAGCTTGTGAGTTCGTGGGCCTTCAATTTGGTCAAGGGGGAGTGATTACCGTTCTTTCAGCCGACGTACTCTGCTCCGAGTTGGTAACCATCTCTGAGCTTAAGGATGTGGCAGGTAGGTGCTTCCTCATAGCAGATGTTATGTACAGGAGCGCTCCCCTGAGACTAATTACTGTGTATGGCCCAGTGGTAAAGAGTGAGTAATTGGCCGTCCGTTAGCAGCTCCCACTATGGCTGGCGATATCCAGGCTGGTCATTCTGACCAGAGACTTCAACTGCATCGCCGATTACAGATGGACGATCTGGCGGGGCTGACAGCAAACTGGGCAGCACGTCCATTTTCCTGTTGGAAACAGCTAAAGTCAGCAAGCTGCATGATGTCATCAGCACCCCTGCAGATGGACCACAATGTAGATACACCTGGCCATGGTCAGATGGGTCTATCATTCAAGGATAGACTTTCTATTTGTGTCCTGCGTGTTCTTGGTCAGATCCACAAACATTGAATCAGTATTCTTCTCTCACCACTGCCTCCTGCTGGCCAACTGTCACCAAGAGGATAACCAGCAGGTCAGCAAGGGAAAGTGGAAGCTAAATGTGAAACTATTGACCTCTGAAAACATTGAGGAGCGCAAAAGGGATTGCGTAGTTTGGAGAATCGTGAAACTCCTCCTCGAGTGCTTAATGGATTGGTGAGAAGCAGGATAATCAAGAGATTCTTTATTCTCAAAGGTGTTCAGAAGGTGAGAGAGAGATAGGGAGAGAGAGAGAGGGATGGAGAAAACTGTCAAAACTCCAAAAGACCATGCAGAATCTACATTGATGGGGGTCAATGTCAAGGGGGTTGAAGAGCCAGCAAACCTTGTTGTTTGCTTCGGAGGTCTCCCAAATAATTTCGCCAGAGTCTGGACCATGGAGTAGGATAAGATGTGCTCATGTTTCTTTTTCCAGAAGGTGCAGAAGGAGAGCTCTGATCAGCAGCCTGAAGGAGGAACATGGCTCAGTAACGTCATCTCAGTCTGACATACTGAGCAAACCTTTTTATGCCAGTCAGTATGACAGGAAGCCCACTGACAGCACAACCTCCCAGTCACGAAGGTCTTAGATGACAGCACATAGGAGAGCCTGGACCAGCTGCTATCTCTGCATGAGCTGACCAAGGTCCTCGAGTCCTGAGAAAAGAATAGCATTTTCTAAAGAGATAACTTACCAGCCAAGCTGGATTCTGCTCTGTGAGATTTCACTGGCCAGGACCTGCTGGAGGTGCATGTCAATATGTTTCTGGCAGGTACCATGAGCGAATCCATGAGGAAAGACATCATCACCCTCATCTACAAGCAAAAGGGGGAGAGGAAGGAAATTAGAAATTGGTGCCCAATTTCACTGTTGAATGTGGATTACTAAATCCTGTCTCAGGCCAACAGGGTCAGGTTTGCTCTAGGATCAGTCATTCACCCTGACCAAACCCGTGCTGTACCGGACAGGAAGATGTCAGAGAGCCTCACGCTCCTCAGGGATACCATTACCTATGCTTGGGACAGAGAGATGGACACCTACCTCATCAGCTTGGACCAGCAGAAAGCCTTTGACAGGATATTGCACACCTCCATGTGGGATGTGATCTCTAAAATGGGCTTTGGGGAGGGAATCCATAATTGGATCTGACTGTTTTAATCAACATCGTTAGTGCAGTCCCAATCAATGGATGTGAATCAGAAAGCTTCCTCTCAGATTCAGAGTCAGGCAGGGCTGCCCAATCTCTGCTGCTTTGTTTGTGTGTTGTACAGAACCTTTTGGCGAGTCCATCAGGAAGGATATGAGCCTGAGAGAGGTGACTATTCCAGGCAGCAGAGACCTGCAGGTCACAGCCTCCCCTGTACCAGGATGACGTTGCCATTTTCTGCTCTGATCCACGGTCAGTGTAGGGTCACGAGCATCTGCAGCCATCTGAACTGGCCTCGGGGTGCAAAGTAGATCGAAGCAAGAGTAAGGCCATGTTCTTTGCGAACTGGGCTGACTGATCCTTTATTCCCTTCACCATCAGAACAGATTCCCTGAAGGTGCTGGGAATATGGTTCAGAGGAGCTGGGGTATGCATGAAAACTTGGGAGGAATGTATTGCCAAGATGAGGCAAAAACTGGGCTGATAGGAGCACTGCTCCCTCTCCATTGCCGGTCATAAATGAGGCACTCTCGGTGATGTTGTATGTGGTTTAGATCTGGTCCATCTCAGGCACCTACTTCCCTCTGTGTAAAAAAAACTTTTCTTGCACATCTCCTTTGAACTTTTCTCCCTCTCACCTTAAACCTATGCTCCCTAATAATTGACATTTCTACTCTATCCATGCCTCTCATAATTTTGTGTACTTCTGTCAGGTCATCCCTCAGCTTCTGAAGCTCTAATAAATACAATCCAAGTTTGTGAAAACTCTCCTTATAGCTAGTATACCCCAATCCAGACAACATCCTGGTAAATCTCTTCTGCATCATCTTCAAAGCTTCCACATCGTTCCTATAGTGTGACAATCATAACTGCATACAAGACTCCAAATGTGGCCTCACTAAAGTTTTATACAGCTGTGACAGGCCTTGCCAACTTTTGTACTGAAGGAGATAAGCAGACTGTATGGGCAGTAACGGGGTTCAGTGGTTAGCACTTTTGCCTCACAGTGCAAGGGCCGATTCCTGCCTCAGGTGACTGTGTGGAGTTCTCACATTCTCCTCATGTCACCATGGGTTTCCTACTACAATCCAAAAGAAGTGCAGGCCAGGTGAATTGGTCCAGCTAAATTGCCCATCGTGTTAGGTGCATTGGTCAGGAGTAAATATAGGGTAGGGGAATGCGTCTGGGTGGGTTACTCTTCGGAGGGTCAGTGTGGACTTGCTGGGCTGCAGGGCCTGTTTCCATACTGTAGGGAATCTAATGTAATCATTGCATATCAGCACAACCTCTTGCTTGGGGTCATGCTTGGCCAACACCGTAGTTGATGATAGCTGCTATTTTCGCCTCGCTAAAGGCTATATCTTGGCTCCATGACTTTTTCCAAGGCTGACCCTTTCTCAATAGCAGGTGTAAGGGTGCCAAGATGGAGGCCAAGTTGTGGATGGATTTTCTGTAATAATTCAGCAATCCAAGGAAAGACCAAAGCTTTGATACCGTTGATCACCCTCACTTTATTTTCTAATGGGTGTAACCTGGTTTTGTGGACTCTGTAGCACAAGTAAGTCACTTGGAGTGCCTAGGACACACATTTCCCCTTTTAAGGCATATGCCTGCCTGGGAAAAACATTTAAGTACTATTTCCAATTTCTCCAAACGCTCTTTCTTGGTCTTCCCAGTAATTAGCATGTCATCCAGATAAATGGTAACCTGGCGTAGACCTTGTAAAATGTTTTCATTGCCACTGGAAAAGGACACTGGTTAATGACATCTCAAAAGGCAGACTTCTATATTGGTCTTTTTAGCCCTTTGGTCAAGGCTTGGCTTTATTTTGGGGTTTTGCCGTGGGCTGACCGAGGGTGCCTCTGCTCAAGAAATGTCCTGTGTGAAGCTCTGTGATTGCCTACACCCAAGTAGTGTTCCCCAAGTTCAATTGGACAGGTGAGGGCATTTACTTCCACTGGGGGTGCCCTGTAGCTCACATGTTCCACTTGCCACATTTTCTAATGACAAAGGTAGCCATGGTGCCTGCTTGAAGTCCAGTTGGGCTTCAGCTAGTAGGTACTTTTGCATGGTTATGCTATTAATCCCACTCTTGTCACCATTGAAATAACTGCACAGAGGTCATATCCTGTCACCAAGTTACCTTTATTTACACAAGCACAGTCTATGGACTCTGACTAGCTAGCTCAGTGCCAGGCCCAAGAGTGAGGAGAATCTCTGAGACTCTTGTTCATATCAGTCAGCCAGGGCTTCCTGAATGGCCCAGGTTAACAGCCCCAATCAGGGAACTCAGACTCAATGAGATCCACCTCGCCAACCTCTTCCCAGTCACTTGCCATTGCACTTATAAAATGGCATGTTGCTTTCAATATTCTGGCTTCATTTCATGTCATCCTGCAGCTACATCTTTGTCATGGCTATCTGATCAATCTTAGGTATTTCTACTGGCATTACCACTGCAGCCTGTCTGTTTCATGTATTATGCAACTCACATGAACACCAATGTCAGCATGGTTCAGGTTGAGACAATCCCAATGGTTAGAGATCCTACTTTCCCCAGTACTTTTCCCAAGCTTCCTGTACAATTGTGCCACAGTCTGTTATGGAGAAAGTGAGGTCTGCAGATGCTAGAGATCAGAGCTGAAAACGTGTTGCTGGAAAAGCGCAGCAGGTCAGGCAGCATCCAGGGAACAGGAGAATCGACATTTTGGGCATAAGCCCTTCTTCAGGAAGGACTTATGCCCGAAATGTCAATTCTCCTGTTCCCTGGATGTTGCCTGACCTGCTGCGCTTTTCCAGCAACACATTTTCACCACAGTCTGTTATGTTATCTTCCCTCCAGCACTCAACTTCAAACCTGGTGGACAATTGTAAAGGTTGAGACTGCTACCATATGGGTTCCTTTAATTGTCTGACTTGCAGTTACATTCACCTGTACACATCCATTGACCACACTAGCAGATCCCATCCTAAGGGGTGTTATTGCCCCTATACAGAGCATCCTGGCACATGTTCCCCACCCTGCTGAGTCACAAGCTTAGACTCTAGCTCATTAACTTTAAGTTAAAGCTCTTCTAGCTGCAAACACTTACTGCAGATACTTGTGCCCTGACTCACACTGGTATCCAAGAGCTCCCATTTGCTGCAGCCGTGACACATCATCTGTTTCATCTTTACGTTTTAAAATTAACTATTTAATTCTTTTATACAACTTTTGAAATATGTCTATTTGCTTTGCTGCTAGCATCTATAGTAATTTAAACTTTAGGTACATGTAGAGAACAACCAAATACCAATAGTTTCTTCCATTGCAGCGGAGTGAGATTTAATTTACTCCAGCAGCACGGTGGTTCAATGGTGAGCACAGCTGCCTCAGAGGGCCAGCGAATAAGGTTCAAATCCACCCTCAGGTGACTGTCTGTGTAGAGTTTGCACATTCACCCTGTGACTGCATGGATTTCATTTGGGTGCTCTGGTTTTCTTCTAAGTCCAAAAATGAGCAGGTTAGGTGGATTGGTCATGCTGAATTGCCCATTGTGTCCAGGAATGTCCAGGCTAGATGGATTAGCCATGGAAAAATTCAGAGTTATGGGGATAAGGTAGAGGGGGTAGGTCTGAGTGGGATGCTCTTTGGATGGTTGGCGTGACTAGATGAGCCAAATGGCCTGCTTCTGCAGTGTAAAGATTCTGTGAATTTTTAGAGGGTGTGAAAGTTTGGGAAAAACACAAGCAAAGAGGAAAAATGTTGCCACAGCTCATCTAATTCCCCTCATGACCAAAGACCCAGCACTCAGTTCAAAACCACACTGTGTACTAAGTCACACTGCAATGGCTGCTTTTGTATGCATCCAAAACAAAAGAGCTAGCTGACGCTAGTTACAGAAGAAATGGTTGTTTTCTTCAATTATCTAACTTAAACTTGCTCTTCCAGCAGAAACCTTGAAATTTAAATTAAGAGCATAGATTTCAGTTGAGTGTTAAACGCAAACAAAAATGAGATTTTTACAAGGAAGTTTTCTTTACAAAAGAGTATATTTTGAACAAAAATTCGATTGCTCACCAGTTGATAGCATTCAGATATTCATGGCTTCTCTACTATCATCTCAATCACAGATAAGGCTATATCTGATTAATTCCCTGTATCCTTCTCCACTCATGGTCCCTAACTGCTCCCAACTCCTTCATTCTAAATCCATTCAGGAAAGTCTCCTCCCCACTGCTTGTAAGTGTTTTTATATGCCTTAGGTCTAATAGCTGATGATATTCTGTTAAGACAAAACATAGAAGAAAGTACATGAGAGTATGAAGCACTGATTAAAGCACTTGAAATGTATTTTAGTTCAAAACATCCTGTAAACCATATAGCTGTGGAGAGGCTGGGAGGGAAATTGTTACGTGCTACATCACAGAACACTTGACTTTGGCCTGGTTCTTGGGTTTTTGTCACTGTGATATTATTATAAGTTAGCATTTAGCTGGCTAAGCTGTGGAATCCTTCCCAAAACCTCTCTGCATTCTTACCTTTTTCCCTCTCTTAAGCTTTCTTTTCTTGATATGGAAAGATGGTACAGAACTACTTTAGTTCCTGCGCGTGTAAATAAAAAAAAATGAAGTATTTTTCTGGAATAAAATGCATTGTTTTTTAACACCATTCCCTAAGTTTGGATCTGATCATATTTTCAAATGTGGCTTGTCTGATAGCACTCCTGTACATTACCTTGTAATGCTTTACCATGTTAAAAGGGTTATATATAAATGTAGGAACAAATGAATTAGATACAGGAGTAGGCCATTTGATCACTGAAGCCTGCTCCATAATTGATTAAAATCACAACTAATTATTCGCAGCCTTGACTCCATTTTCCTGCCAACCCTCCAATTATCTTTGGATCCTTTGCTTTCAAGAATATCTTCCAAATGTGCCTTAAACACATTTATGGGGAAGAGCATTCCCCATGATTCTCTCAGAGGGAAAAAAAACTACTCAATTTTATTTTAAATTGTAAGCCAGTCATGTTCAAATTGTGTTCCCGGGTTCTAGTCCCTCTCTCAGAGGCAAACTTATTTTCACTACACACACTGTCCAGTCCTCTCGGGATCTTGTGTATTTCAATAGAATTGTACCTCATTCTTTGAAACCTCAACCGATGCAGGCCCAGCCTATCCAACCTTTCATCATTTGATAACTGCCCCAGCTCAGAAATCAGAGTGAACATTTTTTGAATTGTTTCTCATGCTATTAAGTTCCTTTCTTAACTAAGGAGACCAAAACTGGACAGAGTACTCCAGATGTAGAGGTTACAATGAAGGTTCCATCTTTCAACCTCACCCCTTGCCTGAGGCATGGTGATCCTCAGATTAATGTCACCTCCAGTTGTCTCTCTCTTGTCAGAGAGCAGCCTATGGTCCTCTGTGTCTCTGCTAGCTTTCACATGCAACAGTAGCAAAGCATTCCATAATTTTACAAATTGAGGTTTCTGATTTGGCATTGGTTATTTCCATCCAGGCTGTGGTTAATATTTCATCCTGTAAGCTGCATTGCAGATTTAAGGTTTGGAGGGGAATTATAGTGTGCCAAATCTCGGAGGTGCCTAGCCCCTGTGTGGTTCTCATCACTATGGTATTATTATAGTTGTCTAGTTAATCTTGTGGTTAATGGTGATTCAATGATATTTAAATGAATGGGTTTTTCTTGTCTCAAATGATAATTACGCAGACCCATGTGATAGACAAGAATCTGTAACTTGTCATGTTGGCTTGGATGTTTTCCAGAACCTTCCAGAGCCTAGAATGTGTACCTCATCATCAGAATCTTCACAAATAGAGCTAAGTACAGTGGTCTCATTACTGAAGCATTCACTCTGAGCTTATAACTAAGGGAGGGCCACAGATGAAGCAACCAAAATTGTTCATCCTAATGAATCTGCTCCAAAGAACTCCAATATTATTGATTTATGATGAGTGGCCAATCATCAATCCCAACATCAAGTATGACAGAGCTGCATCCCACTTGGCTCAGTGTTGCTCTGTTCCAGAGATCAGCAGCAATCTTTTCTGGCTTTCTACTCTTGTGCTAAAGTTTAAAATACTATTCATGCATTCTCTTCAAAGAAAGGAATGGAAGTTTGATGGAATTGCACATTTTAAAAAAATAATGCCTCATTATTGGCAGAGATGCCGCTTTGCTAATTAGCCTCTAGCACAGATCTTTCTTATATACTGTTCTTCCCTTTCAGCAAGTTTACACAGTCAGTGCTGACCCTAATTAGACCTTAGATCCGTAACGTTGCCGGACACTGGATTTGGAAGCTATTTAGTATACTGGAACGTCCTTGGACTAAGCAAAGGACCAGGTTATTGCAAAAGTATTTCCAGTCTTCAAAATGCAAATACCATCATTGTGAAAATGAAGTGTGGCTTTGAATGCTTTCTACTCATTGCTCCACACGTTCTGTGAGCAAATGTAGCAATCAAATTAAATTAAATCCTGTTAACCTTCACCCCTGATGGTGTTAACTAAACAACGGCCATACCTGGCACTGATTCAGGGACAAATTCATGGAAAAACTTTATTTTCATAACAGGTACCACTTAGAGAGCACCACAGGACATTGGTAAAGAGATATTGGTTTAGTTAAAAGATTAATAAGATGGTAATGTGCAAATTCTTGTTGTTGATTTAATAGCGTTGTTTTCAAATGTTTTTTGATTAATTTGCATATAAACTTAGAACTAGCCAGTTGAGACCAAACCCAGATGTATAAAAGGTGAATGCTTGAGTCTAATTCTGGGTGTTCCTAGCAACCCAGCATGCAAGACATTTGCAGAAGTAACATGTGAAGGTGCCCTTTCTTTGCTGGTTATCAGAGACTCCTCAATTCTTTCATTTCACAGAGGTAAGAAATGCTTTAACCATGAAAACCGATTGCTGGTAAGTTGAAAAAAATGTTGCTGTTTACTTACCTTGAAATAAAGGGTTGAAGAAAGTTCAATTAAAATAGATTAGAAGAAATCTCTGTGAGTGACTTACACAACATTGGTGACAATAGGCTGGGAATGGTAAGATTCCAAAAAGAAAGTGGGAACATAATTCTTTGAAGGGCTGCCTGTGACAGGAGTCTCTACACTGAATCCATCACCTCTTAGAATGATTAGAATGAATCACTTGCAAAGGTTGCTTGATGCAGAGATTTAAACCTTGCTGACTTTGTATTTCCAGAGCCTGCTCCCTCCTGTTATATATTTATTTGAGTTTATCTGGATTGTAGGAGCAGGTGGGGGTTGGGCTGGGTCGAAGCAGAATCAACATCCGTTGGGATTTGAGTCAGAGTCCCTGCAGACGTTATCTCCTTATTTTTTATGAGGGAAACCTAGGCTGCTATCTAGGAAGCATGATTGATCCCTTCCCCAGCTCCTGGCTGTGTGCAGTTCCCAGTGAGATATTGCTTTTCCAGGAGGTAACGCTGCATAGTGCTGACGCACACATAACGACGAAGATATGTAATACTTCACAGTTGCTGGCATAGCAACACGGCATGAATTCAGGCCAAGCTACTCCTCATCCTGCTGCAATTGTGCTTTTCAAAAAAAATGACTTTTTCTCCCCCCTCAAATTACTTCAGTCAAGAGTGTGGACAATCACTCAGCTAGAATGGGTTTACATTCGTTCTGCTTTCCTTTGGCACATTTTCTGTTGGTCCTGAATGGTTTGTCACTTTTCAAACATTTAGATTTATAAGCTATTTTTCTGATGTTGTAACCCTGTCAAAATGCACATGGGTTTGGATAGTGAGTGATTTCCCGACCATTGTAAGCTATCCTTCAATCGTGGGGTCTACACTCCGACTGCATTTCAGACTGTAGTTAAGGTGTGCAAAAGCTCCCAGTTGTAAAGTGTAATGTCAGACTTCATTAGAGAATTTTCCTTGTGTTCCCCTGGCTTTGTGGTCATTTTTAGCAGAATTTGCTTTTCTGAGACAGGGGTTCAGATTGGGATGTTCAGCCAGACAGCCTGCTCCTCCGGCTGTGCTGACGGCGTTGGGATAGGACTGGGCTAGCCTGTGAAACTTGCTCCCTTCCGCACCAGGCCCAAGGCATTGGCAAAAGTCTTACCTCATACATGAGCACCAGCCACTGGGTGAGTGTTCAGTGGATTTGCAGCACTGGGATGTATCAGCAAGTACGGGGTTGGTCATCAAACTAGAACCAGCAACAATGATGCATTGTATTTCAGGAAGTGACTCTAAACATATGAACATATCGTGTTCATGAACAACGGACCTTCATATTGACTACACTCCGTAAAGGAGGAGAAAGGTCAGACTGCAGATGCTGGAGATCAGAGTCGGGAGTGTAGTGCAGGAAAAGCACAGCAGGTCAGGCAGCATCCAATGAGCCTTTCATCAGGAATGAGGTCTGCTGGCTGGGGGGCTGAGAGATAAATGGGAGGGGTTAGGGCTGGGGGGCAGTAGGTAGTTGGGAATATGATAGGTAAATGAAGGTGTGGGTGGCAGTGATAGGTCGGAGGGAGGGTGGAATGGATGCATGGGAAGGAAGGAAGATGGACAGGCAGGAGCAGTCAAGGGGGTGGTGCTGAGTTGGAGGCTTGGAACAGGGATAATGTGGATGGAGGGAAAATGAACAAACTTGTGAAATCCACATTGATCCACTGTGGTTACAGGGTCCCAAGGCGGAAGATGAGGTGTTCTTCCTGCAGGTGTTGGATGGTTAGATGGAGGAGGCCCAGAACCTGCATGTCCTTGGTGGAGTGGGAGGTGGAATCGAAGTGTTCAGCCATGGGGCGGTGGGATTTGTTGGTGCGGGAGTACCAGAGATGTTTTCTCAAATCTCCCCCGTCACCTCCGTCCAAAGCCCCAAAAGATCTTTCCACATCTGACAGAAATTTATCTGTACTTCCACGCATGTTATCTACTGTATCTGTTGCACCCGATGTGGTCTCCGCTGTATCAAAGAGATAGGATGCCAACTTGTGGATCATTTCAGAGAACATCTCTGAGATACCCACACCAATCAACCCCACCATCCCGTGGCTGAACACTTTAACTCCCCTCTCATTCCACGAAGGACATGCAGGTCCTGGGCCACCTCAATCGCCAAACCCTAACCATCCAACACCCAGAAGAAGAACGCCTCATCTTCTGCCTTGGGACCCTACAACCGCACGAATCAATGTGGATTTCACCAATTTCCTCATTTCCCCTCCCCCCCATCTTATCCTAGTCTCAAGCCTCCAACTCAGCACCGCCCCCTTGAATGGTCCAGTATGTCCAACTTCCTTCCTTCCCACCAATCGGCTCCACCCTCCCATCCGACCTATCACTTCCACCAGCACCTTCATCTACCTATGATATTCCCAGCTACCTTCCCCCAGCCCCACCCTCCTCCCATTTATCTCTCAGCCCCCCAGCCCACAAGCCTCATTCCTGATGAAGGACTAATGCCCGAAATGTCAATTTTCCTGCTCCTCGGATATTGCCTGACCTCCTGTGCTTTTCCAGCCCCACACTACACACCATAAAGAACTGGATCGATCAACAAAAAGGCATTTTTTTTTCAAGGCAAATTGCAGATATATTGCAGAGAAAGAAGAAACTTGTATTTATTTTGCATTTCCCATGACCCTGGGGGTATCCCATAAGACCATAAGATTTAGGAGAAGAATTAGCTTATTTCACCCATCAAGTCTGCTCTACCATAGATCACTGCTGATATGCTTCTCAACCCCATTCTCCTGCCTTTTCCCAGACATCCTCTTACCATCCAATGAATTATCTATCTCTGTTTTAAATACACTGAATGACTTGGTCTCCACAGACTTCTGCAGCAATGAGTTCCACAGATTCTAGCATTTCTCCTCATCTCAGTTCTAAAAAGTTGTCATTTCACTCTGAATCTGTGCCCTCGGGTCCTAGTCTCTCCCATTAGTGAAAACATTTTCCCCATAACCACTCTAGCCAGGCCTCTCAGTATTCTGTAAAAGTTTCAATCAGATACGCCCTCATCCTTTCAAACTCCATTGAGTACAGACCCAGAATCCTGATCTACTCCTCATATGACAAACCCATTCATTCTCAATATCATTCTTGTGAGCCTCCTCCGGATTGCCTCCAATGCCAGTCCATTATTCCTTACATACGGGTCCCAAAACTGCTTACAATATTCCACATGTGGTCAGACAAGAGACTTATATAACCTCAGCAGTATACCTCTTCTCTTAAATTCCAGCCGAGAACATCCCAAAGCATCTTGCAACCCATGAAGTATTTTTTTGAGGTGTATCCATTGTTATAATGTTGGAAACACAGTAATCAATTTGTGCACAGCAAGCTCCCACAAAAGCAATGTGACAATGATCAATGATCTCTGTGTTTTTGTGATTATGGTTCAAGGGTGAATATTCGTCCAGGATACTGGGGAGAAATTTGTTCATTCCTTTTGAATATTGCTTTGGGACCTTTCAGCCAACCAAAAGATCAGCATTCTCTTTACCCTTTTCAACAAGAACTGAGGCCATTGTCTAAAGACAAGCTTCATTGTTATCAAGACTCACTTGAGATTTTAAGAACAAAGGCACTCACCCTTTCCAATCCTCGACTTTGCCTATCCCTTTACTCAATGACTTAGATTAAGGATTGCTGATATGAGTGAGCAAGTCTGTCAAGAAGCATTGTTTTAAAGTTGGGAAATAATCCCAATATTTAGTGACTCAACTTTAAGTATCGTAGAATTGGTCACAGCACAAAAGGATACCTTTTGGTCCATTGTGTTCATTTCGGTTTTCAGGAAGAGAAACTCAGCTAGTCCTGAGCTTCTGCCTTTTCCCTGTAACCCTGCACTTAGCCTCCCTGTAGGGAATTATTTAATTCTCTTTCATAAACCTGAGTGAATCTACTCCAGCACATTTTCAGGCAGTGCATTTCCGATTCATTTTTCACTTAGTACTTTTCACTTAGATGGTTTTCTCTTTTAGTGTGTGTTCACAGTCTGACTTACATCAACTACACAACAGACGCGAGATACATAAATTCCATTGCTTCAGTGAGGACTCAGACCATTGTTGCCTTTGGTTTATTTTTTATTCATTGACAGGATTGAGTGTTGTTGGCTGGGCCAGCATTTATTGTCCATCTTTAGTGGTCTTTGAGAAGGTAGTGGTGAGGTGCCTTTTTGATCTAGTGCAATCTGGTGAGCACAATGCTGTTAGGGA